>NW_004668225.1:0-711235 GCF_000342415.1 Theileria equi strain WA | reverse complement strand
GTTATTAAATGTCACGACAAATAGAGGTGTGTGACTCTGCGGAGTGTGAAAGGTGCAATTCTTGAAGATTTGACCATCTCCAGCAGTCCATAAGGTCTCACTACCATCCACAAGGGAAGTAACCTTGAAATCTTCCCTAGCCAGAATATATCTTCTTGACCTTACAGCATTAAATTCACCTCTTTGCAATGATACAATATCACCTATAAGGTCCTTGGACAAGTTGAGAACGCCATCAGCTGAGGGATTGTACTCCACTTGTTCAGGTTCGCCAACAGCTTGAGCAGCGCCAGCCTTTTGCGGACTGGTAGTCTGAGTCTCTGCTATAGGCTTAGATTTCAACTTTTCAAGCTCATTTTTGAGTTCCACATGAATTTTGTCGACTTCAGCTCTGTCAACTCTCACCCATTCATCATTATTGAACTTGCGGTAACTAGTAAACTCACTTCCACTTTTGAGTTTGCAAACAAATGTAGCAGTAACTGGCCCATCAGATCCAAAGGTAATGGTTGCCGAGGAACACGTGTCTTCAACATCCTGACCTTTCCATATATTTTTACCATCAAATGTGAAAGGATTTGCCTTGGCGCACCGTTTTAAAGTTAGTTTTAGAGTAGGAATTCCACCTTCTATCAATGTTTCTGTATCGAAAGAGATTTTGTTAGCCTTTGATAAATCAATAGATCTAAGGATGTCATATGCGTTCATCCTTTTTGGTGGTGGAGGAACTGCAACCTTTGGCTGTGGAGCTTGGGATGGAGTAGCAGGAGATTTAGTTCCCTGAGAAGTTAAAGATAGGGTTGTTTTCCTAATATCCTGATTTTGGCCACCTGAGGGCTGAGGAGTGAGATTTTTTTGAGACATCTGAGTAACAACCACACCAGTAACTTGAGTTTTCTGCTGTAGATTCCCTAATTGAGAACCAGCTCTTTGCTGAACTGTATGAGTTGTCTCTGGTTTCGCTGATTGCTGAGGTTTAGGTTGCACAGCTCCTTGTGTACCAGGTTTAGTAGTACTTTGTTGGGGAACTGCTTGAGCAACTAAGCCTTGTGGAGCCGCCTGTTTTGGTGCTTCCTGAACAGGGTTACCAGGTGGCTGCTGAGTTACAGGATGATTCTTTGCTTCTGTCTGAACTGGAGCTTGAGGTCCTCCAGGAGTATTAGGTTGCGCAGCTTTAGGAAGAGCAGGAGCTCCTGTTGCTTGCCGACTACCTTGTTGAGTTAAAACCTTAGTGTCAGAGCTAGCACCCAACTTAGTCCTATCCAGACTTCCTGCAGAATCTACTCCTGATGGAGTACCTACCGGTTTAGGGAGTGTCTGAAGATTTAATTGTCCACCCGGGAGTCCATTGTCCCCAGTATTCTGATGAGAGAGTAGTCCTGGTTGACTTGGCAAAGGTGTTTGTACAACTGCAGACTTTTGAACGTTAGAAGTAGGTAAAGTTCCCTGAGCTGACAACACTTTTGTTCCACTGTTACCCAATTGTGAAGATAATTGAGAACCCTGGAGTCCAGTTTCAGGTGTAGTTGGAGCTCCCTGACCAAGGGAGGATTTAGTATCCTTTGTAGTACTCGTTAAACCTATAGCAGAAGACTGAGATCCAAGAGAAGGACCTGATGAAGCAGGTTTAGGAGCTACTGGACCAGATCCTCCATCTTGAGTACTAGTAACTGGGTTTGATCCTCCAGAAGCATTAGTCTGAGAAGTACTCCCTCCAATAGTGGCTTTATTACGAGTAACGGAGGGAGAAAGCCCCAATGAAGTAGTAGCTCCAAGAGATGTACTACCAGATAGACTAGCAGGAACTGTGACGGGTATACTAGGAGAGTTTGAATTGAGAACTCCAAGAGATGCCGATGGTGTTGTCAATGGAGGCTTTGTTGCTTGAGGAATTTGTCCAAGCATCTTATCGACATCCTTATTGATTCCATCTAGCATAGCCTTAGTTTGTGGAGTTTGTGTAACAGCAGGCTTTACTCCTGGGAGAGGAGTCTTTTCTTGAGGTGGTTCTGGCCTAGAAAGTTGAGATTGCAGTACAGATGTCCCCAAAGATTCTCTTGGAGTAGTAGGTGTATTCTGAGCACCTAGAGATCCAATTCCTTGAGTTAGTGTAGAGCTCCCTAGAGTAGGTGAAGAGAGAGTCTGGGTAGTAGCTGTAGTACTCGTAGCTACCCTCTGGTCTCTCATAGGAATCTTCACACCCTTCTCTGTATCCTTTAGTGAGGGTGGACTTAGTTGATCCTTTAGAATAGTTGAAGAAGGCCTAATGCTACCCCCAGCAAGTGCCTGTGATGGAACATTTCCAACTTGTAGAGGTCTTGCCATTGTTAGTGGATCATGTGAAGGTCCAGATGAAACCAAGGACGTTCTATCCAGTGACCTGGTTCCTATATCAGAGTAATTTGTTCCTCGGGGAATAGACCCCGGTCCAACCGATGATGCTGTATCACGCTTTACTTCAACCTTAGCAGCTGGTTTTCGATCAGGATTGGTCGTACTTGTTCCCATAAGTTTTTCAACATCACTCATGATATTAGTTCTTTGGGTGTTGAACGAATCTGGTACCGAAGTTTGCAATAGTTTAGAATCCTGGGTATTGCCAGTGCCTTTGGCCTGTGGAGTTTGTCGACAGGTGGGAGTTCCTCGTGCTATTGCCTGTGGTTTTTTATCGAGTTTCGTAGGTTGTGGACCAGATACTGGCCCTCCTCCAGTAATTCTTGCAACATCTGAGCCAATAGAGACCTGAGATGAAACTACATGAGGTCTACCATTAGGCGGAGTCGATACTCTTGACCCTGTAGCAGAAGATCTGAAATTATTCGGTCCAGCTGGAGGACCACCCCTGCAGAACCGGAGGAAGAAGACTCCAAAGAGTACCGATAAAACTCTCATTTCCCTAGGAGATTCTTAGACACATTAGCGAGTTTTACCCAGCATCCTCCGGTATATTTAAACCTCTTTTACGATGCCCTTATTGCCGAGTTTTCAGGAATCCAGGAAGGCCCCACCAGATTGCTGTATAGCGAGTAGAACCGGAAGAGAAATGGCAGTAAATTGTGGATGATTAATGAAGGTAGGAAGTGCAAAATGTTGTGTCTTCCAGGAACGGGACACTCCCTATAGCAACGTGTCTATCGGAAGGATTTTTCCTGGATAAGCATCAGACTCTTCATCACTAGACATTTCTCACCGTGCACATTTACTGCTCTTTAACACACTTCTTAGCTAATATTGACGTAAAAACGCCACTCCATCTCCGAATATGGCTAATTTAATCGTTAAGGAGGTGTTGCTGTTTGGCAGAATCCACTCTGAAATTGCCTGCCCACTTGTTTGCCTATTCACAACTTTTGCCCATTCTCAAGTGGTTTTGTCACTTTTATGCTCATAATTTACTAATGCTTGAGTGGATGGCTTGTCATTTGATTCGTAGGTCATCTGTTTTTGCTCCCATTCAGATGGATGCTACAGCGATGTGCTCCCTCTGAAGCAGGAATAGGACTTTCCATGTAGTCCACACGGTAGCATTAACTCTAGCCAGTGGATCAGTCTCTCATTCCCTTTGTACGTCACTGGCTTCAAAATACATTCCAAGTGTCATCATCTTGTGATTGGTCTTATATTGCAAGAGTATACCAGTAGAGAAGAATCCAATGTTAGTTCTTATATATGGTCGTATGGTTACCTGCCTTTGTCTAGAGAGATGCAGTGAAGAATCCTACTCTTCCTTAGGCTCCCAGAGGTCGCCAGTCCTCCGCTTTGCTACGGACATAGTTGCCCATTAGACCAACTACTCACTACTCCGTAACTCGCATCCCTCGTTCCTCGGGACTCATCCACCTCACAGTGAACTCTCAATCCTCCTTACAGTCGGAAAGTTAACATACTCCCTCAGGCTAAAGCCTCTGGTCGCTCTAGTCCCTCATCCTTCGGGACATTACATCATACAAAACTTACATGTGCAAAATCCGCTCATAAAGAGACACTCCTTCTCATTCCCGTCGAGAGCGTAAAACGCCTGGAGTTCAGTTTCGTCGTCTGGAGAATAGACAAATCTCACAATCTTGCAGTCGTTGATCAAGCCGTACGCCCCTCTCACGACTTCGGGGTTGACGTCATTGATTTCTCTTAGCAGTTCTGCGTCTGTAGATTAGCGTTTTAGGGTAGAATGTATGCATTTGTCCAGTGTGAATGTGCATGAATAGGGATTAATAGACAAACTTGTTTCGTAGGTGTTTGTGGCGTTGAGTGAGGATATTATGGAGCGATAGTAGCTGTACAAGGGATCCATGAGGTGCATATCTGTGGATTCCAGCGATTGAGTATAAATTTGTGGGCTGAAATGGCAATTGGCGTCCCTGGTGGTGGTCTGTGCGGATTGGGCTGAGCTCAGTGGATAAAAAAGGAAAGAAGCGCCTTGACATGTTACTATCACCTCATTCAAGATGTAAGGTCGCTTCGATACTCGTCCTCTCGTTTGCATTTGCGGTATTTTACTTTATGGTCTCCAGGCCTCTCATCTGGACCTCGGACTGTACATCGACTTACTACCTGGACGCGCTCAAGATCTCATCCGCCATCATTGCGGTCATGTTCACCTTCTTCTCAACTGTACTGCTATCCATTGGATGGTATCTACTTAACGCGTAACATTTTGTCTATTCATTCTTTAGGGTGAAGAAGAAGCGAGTCCTTCCTGCTCTCCTTGTACTTGTTAATAAGGCTACCCATTGGTGTGTTCATACACTGCGCTGCGAACCCATCAAGTGTGTCGAGAGCTACTTGCCAACTTTGGGAACGGAGCCCCGGAGTTTCTCCCTCTTTGCGTGGGTGTCCAGTTGGACCTTGCGAATTTGCTTCCTTTTGTCAATACCTTCAACAGACGACTTTGTAGGTGGGTCAATCGTGCTGTAGGTTCATATAGACCCAGCGGCCAAATAAACGTACCTTGCAAGATCGGGATGTCTCCTGCTCCATTTGGACCACTTGTTATAAATCTTCCTCCAATTGTCGACCTTTTCATTTGTCTTGGTAATGTACATGTACTTTTTGGCATTCTTTGGTTTGAACATTGAAAAGACCCTCTTGTAACTCCTCTTGAATTGAGGTCGTCCGATTTTTGAAAACTTTAATAGCCCAGAGGATAGTTTACGTTCAAAACTCGCAATCTTCTCTGCAACCAAGTTTGATTTTTGCGGCGCATTTTCATCGTCAGTTGCTACATACTCTAGTGTATCTCCAATGTTGACTGAAAGCTCAAACTGGATGTCGCCGTCGATAAGTTGGCTACCGTTTTCCAGCCCATCTTGCGTGGATTTAGTCACTAGTGCATTTTCTGAATTCTTCTTGTCCAATTCCAGAGATTTGTAACTATAATTTGCGATTTCAATGTATCCTTTATTTATTTTGTACCCAGCACCGAAACTTGCTTCGGGCGTAAAATTGCTAGGAACCAGAGAATCATCTACAGCTTCCTCAGAATCTGTACAAGTGCTAGCCAGTAATTCATCCTTGAAGCCCATTTTGGCGTAAATATCATCCAGCGATCCTAGAATTATGTCCTTTAGAGAATGGCTCCCTGTACCCGTTGCCTTGACAGCATCCTTTGATTCAGCAGCTTTAATTGGTGCAGATTGAGACACAGGTTGGGTAGGGCTAGAAGTAGCATTCTCTGGAATATATGCCAAAGGCAGTCTCTTTTCTTCGGGGAGATAGTTGTAGAGAAGCTTTTTTGAAGTTTTGGTTTTAGGCTCCTTTGCATCTTTTTTCGGTTCAAGCGGAGGTTTTTCTATCGTTGGTATGGCCTTGAATTCACCGAGAATATTCCTCAGCTCGTCCAAATTCTGCATTTTCATACCGCTAACTGGAATTGCATGCGTCAACATAAATCTAAATTGCTGCGTATCAAACCGCACCTTCTGAATCATTTTTGCAAGTAACACGGGCTTCACAGCATCACACTTTGATATAACTGGTAACCACCGCACCTTGTATTTGTCACAAAAATTTATAACTTCGAAATCCGACCTCTTGAGACCAACCCTCCTGAACGTGCATATATCGTGACGACTTGCCATACCCATCAATCAATAGGACCAGGAGCTTTAAATTCTCCCTATTCTTTATATACCACAGGGAGAACTCGTTGTAGAGAATTGAAACGTCCTCACTGCATACGCTGTACCCATACCCGGGCATATCCACAAGCATGACCCTACCGGGAGAACAGACCTGGAATCTATTGATACTAATGATACAAACGTACCTTGTAGAAAAAAAGCTTTCTGGTTGTCCCCGGAAGGTCCTTTACATCACAAAATCCATGTTTTCCCAAAACTGCATTTATCAATAGCGATTTACCGACGTTGCTTCTCCCGTAAAATGCGATCTGTAGAGTTGTTGTAAGGGGTTTAGAGAGCCGGTATAGGCATTTACCTCTGGAAGAGTGGACTTTGGGAGTTCGGAGGCTTCTAAAGCCGATGCTACCAACTTGACTTTCGGCCTCAAGTGGCCAAAAATGCAAGGAGCGAGCGCCCTGGTCCTTCTAGTTGATTTAAAATAGCGAATTTCGTCGCTGGACGTTGGTTTTCCTGAATGATGAGATAAAGGGTGAGCTATGAATGGAGCCTTTCCGGATGCTACAATGTGAATGGAGCGATCCTCATGGTCATAAGCTACACATAAAACGAGGCAAACGCACCGAGAGTCTTTGTTATAACCTCCTTGAGTGTGTCTTCCGAAAACCTAATCTTGGCCGTTTTCCCGGCCGATTCCAGGGCGTTTAGCAAGACCTTGCTGTACAGAAGCATTCTAGCCTCTGTTCGCGTCCATAAGATGGAAATGAGCGAGTATAAATGGCACAAAACCCCTGGCAGGCCCTTTGGTGGCCATTTATGGACCAATTTGAACGCTTGGAGGCTCGTCTCGGAGAATGAGTCGCAAAAACACTGGCAAGTCCACTAGACTATAAATAACGCGGATTCCAGCGCCAATGGGGTCCCGAGAGGAAGAAGAACTGGTGTGTAGGATGCGAGGCCTCGCAAAATTTGTTTCCGCAACTTTGCGCTCCGAGTTTGTGTTTGTGCATCATCGTCTTGTTTTGTGACTTCTATAACCTGTACTTTTGTTTCTAGAGTCCATATCCACCGTTTCTGACGACCAGGAATTTATGGAGATGGAGAAAAAGGAAATTCCGTTTGAAAAGTCCTTAGCAGCCGTAGAAGAGAACAAGGCAATCGATCCCTGCAGCTCGCAGTGGCTACTCGTAAGTTTCGCCCCTCTTCCCTGGCACTCGGTGTGTGTAGATGCCCGGGGCTCTGGAGCTCCATACGCCGAGTTTGAGCATCCTGTCATGTGTACGATATGGTTACAGCCTCTTGGTGCGAGCCAAGGGGTCAGAATTGTGCCCAGTATACCACGCAATGGCAGTGCTTACGTTTCATGACTATCCCCAAAAATCATCAATGCGCAGATTTGGATGTACGGAGCATATCTAGACGAGAATTTTACCCCGGAACAGAGGAAGAGCATCGAGGTATTCTACAAGACAATGCCAGACTTGTGCACCAACGCAAAGCAGTGCTTCCGGAAATTCGTAGACACCGTCCCCCCTCAGTATGTAGCAGGCGCATCTAAACATACATATTCAGGGCCGAAAATAGGCGCACGTTGATGGGATGGATACAAATGGCAGAGAACTCCTGCAGGACACAAAATGGTCTCAAACCAAAGCCTTTCAGGTATGTTGAATGTTATGTACGTAGCAAAGCGGAGGACTGGACGACCAACGGGAGCTTAAAGAAGAGTGATGGCAAGATGCCAAGCATCGAGTTGTCTATTCTGGAGCTTGGATCATCTTGAAATGGAATGCCTACTCCACTGGAGACTCTCATGACCTCTTTATACCCCAGTAGATCCTCCATAGAGATCATTTGAGAGACTGTGTTGATAGTTGTTCATCTTGTTCTGTGGACACCCTCTGACAGGGAGCTAGTTGTGAGGGAGGATGAATGTATGGTTGTCTAATGGGTAATGACTAGATAGTGCTACCTTGAAACATATAAGGTTGGAAGTTAGGAAGAAGGTAGCATTATGAATGTCATCAATAGGTGTAGATATCAAGCACAAATGCCAACAGAATGATAAGAAAGTAAAGGGTAGAGGTACAAAAAAAACATGTATCAAGCATGGTTTTAAGGCATATTTGAGAAATGTAGACATCAAAACTAAGGGGGCAGCTTGCAAAGTATGTCGTCATAAGAGTAATGGAATAAAGATAACTAATCTAAAATATGATGGAGATGAACTCAAAAATGCATATGGGTCTTTACTTACCGATAAACATGAGACTATCACTGAGCTTTCAGTCTTCTATAGCAGAACCTATGACAGCAATAATGACATCATAAAGAAGCCTCTTCTACTTAGAATCAAAGACAATAGTACATACCACTGGTATTCCAACGCAGACGCAGATGATACTGAAGAAGACGAACAAAGTTTGGAACCTAAAGCACCTGCAAATACTAGATGGAAGAATATTGATGGTAGCAAATTTTACAATGGAGCTCAAGCACAGAAAGATTTTAAAAATGCATTAGACAAGCTCACCTGCAAACTCCACGCACCTCATTATGTTGATATTTTTCAGAACAGTGATGTTGAGAAAAAATACTCTTGTCCTGTCTGTGGAAGATACGATATCACAGTTTCTGAAGAGAAGAACAGTGTTCCTGGATATAAAAAGTACAAGCATTCGTACAATGCTGATGTAAAATCCGTTAAATACAAAGATGTTGTTCTTAAATTGAAAGATTATGAGGACGGACCCATGCCACTTAGTGAGGAGATTAAAAATCTTACAGTATATTATTGGAAGGAAGATAAGAAGCATACAAAGCCTCTTGTGATGGAAGTTGGTGTTTTTAGTAGCGGCCTAGTGCCTCTTGGTAATGATGGGAATCTAAGTGACAACGACAACACCAAGTGGAGTATGATAATACCTGAAACTCCTCCTGATAATGGTTTGCTAGAACTTTCTGAAAAAGAACTTCCGCTCAAGCTTCAAGAGCATAAGTGTAAACTCTTCCAAACAGTAGAGATAAATGTCTCAGTAAAGACTGGAAATTATGAAAATAAGTACTGTAAAGAGGTGATAAAGAAAGAAAAGTGCACAAATGAAAACTCTCATAAGGAAGTACAAGTTACTGGTTACAATGGTCATGTACCAACCGGATACGGAGCCTTTAGGCACACCTATAAGAATGATGGAGAGACCAAGACATTTACTATAACTGATTTCAAAGGTGGTCCCAAGGTATCCTTTCCGATATGGGAGGTCACAGAACTAGTTGTCTTCTTTGCCTCTTGCACTGATCCTAATGATAATGCTACCAAAACACCTCTTCTGGTCTATGTGGGCAGTGATGATGGAAAGACTCATAAGTGGTACGGTAGATCGAATAATGAAGAAGAGTGGCAAGAAGAGTACAGGTATGTTAACCTAAATAGAAAATCACCACAAGAAGCTTATTCTAAGGGTGCTCTTAAAAAATTTCTAGATGACATTATGGAGAATCTAGGACTTCAATGTCCAGAAGATAAGAAAGTAGAGGAGATACAACCACAACAAGAACTAGGACAAACACGATCTGGGGAAACTGAAGAAGAAGAAGAAGAAGAGGATAAAACTCATGCTGAAGAAGTTAAAGCTAAATCTGCAGAACTAGAAGCTCCCATTCAAAAACTTCAAGATGAATCTCTTGAAAAAACTACTGAAGTTCCAGCAGCTGACTTATCTGACCAGGTTCCTGATACTGAGTCTGAGACTAAGATTCTCCTACAAGAAACTGATAGAAGTGATGCTGATAAAACTGAAGTAGGCCTTGGTGGAGCTGCTCCTCCTGGTTCTGTTCCTGCTCCAACTACTCCACCTCTTCCTAAAACTGAAGTTAAAGAAAACAAAGGAGATACTGATTCTCATGGTGAAAAAGGTGCTCCTGGACTATGTGGTTATAGGGGTATTACTGCTCTTCCTGGAGGAACTTATTCTGCTTATCAATACTTACCTGGAGAATCAGGCTCTATTGATCGATCCTCATCTAGACTTTCCGGTTCTGCTGGTAAACATGAACAGGGTGATAAAGGAGAAGCAGGTCCACCTGCTATTAAAAAACCTGAAGTTGAAGGAGGCCCTGGTAAGGGGACTATAAGTTTTGGTTCGTCATGGTATGATGGTTTTGATTTTAAAAACTTAATTGGAAGAGCAACTCCTAAACCTACTACTGAAACACAAACTATTCAAGCTTTAGTTCACCATTTTGCTCAACAATCCTCAGTCTCTGGTCTTGGCCCTCCTCAACCATATTCTCCTGGTTCTAATCCTCCTGAAATTATTAAGACTACCATCTCTGTAACTACGGGTATTCTTGGCACTTCTGCCTTGGCTTGTTTTGTAGGATGGAAACTTTATAATCGTTCTAAGGGAGATCCTTGGGTACGACAGATTTAGGACCCTATGGATTCTCCAGTAGGGAGACTAGGGAATCTATACTGAGTAGTTGGTCTAATGGAGGATTATCATAGATGATTGAAGGATATGGAGTATATTAAGGAGAATCTTACACTTCCAGTCATCATCGTTCCTCCATCTACAAAACCTTGCGAATACAGAGGCTAATATACTAAAGTATAATTGCCTAGCTCCCTTTGGTCGTCCATTCATTCCGCTACACTCCATTCACATATTCACACATTTTTGTAGCTACAAGGACATAATGAAGCGCTGGAGGTACCCAGACGGTTATATATGAGCAGTTTAAGCTCGAAATTTGTGCACTTTTAAATGTGCGTGTGTGGAATCTTGGTGTACTCATCCAATACCTGTATTAACAATCTTTAAATTGTAAAATACGCCAAAATACTTGTAAAATATCGTCTATCCTTGCAGTTTGTAGAATATTTTTAGAATTTTGTCCAGCCATCTTCGATTTTAGTCCAGATTTAGTGTATTTGGGATAATGAGGTATTTTGCCATGATTTGTCACAATTTTCCCGAGTTAACCGTATCATCATAGGTTTCTGAGGAAAAAGCCCGGACCTTCCTTGGAAGAAACGTCAGGTATGTCCATTTAATCGCGTACCTCCATTGGCTCCTCTGGGTCAGCCAGTTTCCGTATCTCACTACCCATGATTTGAGCCTTGCATTTAGAGTCCTTACGGTAAATTTAACATCATGCAGGTCAAATTGGGGAGAAAATATCCGCGTTGGACGCCAAAATCAATGCATGCAATTTGGAACTCGCAAAAATCAAAACTGCAATGGCATCGGCTAGGGCACCATCTGCAACTTCTTTGGCCAAGAAAAAAGCGTCTGAGATATTACAGAGAAGAAAGGTATATGAGACGCAGCGGGACAGTCTTGTAGCCACGCAGCTTAATATCGATCGCTCTGAATATACCCATGCCCAAATAAAGACCGCCAATCTCATGGTATGCCATCTTATGCTCATAAAACTTCCTAGAAGGATGCTTTGGCTACCTCTCTAAAGACAATGAAGAAGGAGGCTAAAAAGGTCAATCTCGCCAAAATTGAGGTATTCTCCCTTGTGGATAACTCACGCTCTTCAGAAACTGCAAGACGAGATTGAAGACATGAACATGTATGCGGAGGAAATATCTGATGTCTTGGGAAGACAATACGAGGTTTGTAGAGACGTCCTTCTATTCTTTGTAGGTCCCAGAGGATATCGACGAAGGCACCCTGGATCTCGAGTTTTCTATGCTAGACGAAAGTATACTGGATGAGGCATTCAACTCCCTTGAAGAGAATGCAACTAGCAATCTCAACTTTGATGAGGAAACTAGTCAAACGGGAGAAAGAGAGGAACCACAAATCGGTGATATGTCGCACATTGAAGGTATTTTGAGAATCCACTGGATGATGTATACAGGTTTAGATGATATATCCAGTGGCTATAATAAAGAAATTTCAGCACCAATGAAGGAATAGGTTCGGTCTGAGTCTCTACTAAATGGACTTAAAAGTCTAAATCACTAGGTTACTATGGAACTGGGATTAAACCCTTTAATGTAACGGTTCAGTTGAAAGAAATATACAATACGTAATGGTATAGAAAATGGTCAGACAAATTAGGGCTACTTTTAAAGCGAGTGCCACGTGTTCGTGTTGTCATTTATTTTATTCGAACCCATTATCACTTGTCTGAATTTATGATTTGCCATTTGCGATCTTTTGTCCATTTCTATGCCAAGGTAACTTTTTATCAGTGGGAATGTTATGGGTAGCCCTATGTTTTAGACTTTGTTATTTTTCTTTTCCGCAGGGGCATCATTGGGAGCTTGTACCTTTTGCTTACTTTCATATGGTTTAGCATCAGGATTATCACCAGATTCAGCTTGAGTAGGAGTAGTTTGTTCAGTAGTAGTTTCAGCAGTAGGAGTAGCAAGAACTTCAGTGGGTTTAGAAGCAGGAGCAGTATCTTCAGCAGTAGTATCTTTAGTACCTTGACCATTTTCTGGCACAGAGAGCACATGTTTTTTTGGCACATGATTCCATTTTCCACTATCATCTCTCGTGAAAAATTGTACATCAACTTCATTGTTACCTCTGACAATCAATGACATGGATTTAGGATTTTGGCCATTAATAACTGTTCTCACAAATGAACAGTGCTTACCATCATTCCCAGCTTTCCATATTGTCTGTCCTCCTTCTGAAACTTCAGTAAAATCACCTAACTTATAGTGAAATGTTCTTTCCCAGTCCCCGGAAAAAGCGATATCTCTATCTGTCAGTGTTACATAATCATGCGGGTGCAAGATATCGAGGGTAAGAGTAGGTGGCAGTGGTTGCCTTTCAAACCCTTGATAATGTGCTACAAAAGCTTTGCCCTGCAAGTTGTCAAAAGACTGATCTCCAGATCCACCAGTAGCAACATTTCCTCCCTTAGCTGGGAGAGTTTTAGTTGGAGCAGAAGCACCTAGACCGCTTCCGTGTTCTTCATTAGACACTTCATTTCCTCTGGAAACAGGTGTCTCGTCTCTAGTGTCATTTCCCTCGGCTCCAGACGGCTTTGAGGCATGAGACAAGGATGTTTTAGCGAGAAGCACAAGATAGATAGCACATGAAATCTTCATTTTGCGATATTAACGCAATAGTAATGAAAAAATCCTTCCCGTATAATGTGAATGCATGGGGTAGAGGAAGAATAGACAATAATAGGCTCTTCCAGACCCTCCTAAATAGGGATATTGATCTCGAATAAATCCTTTGTGGTAGTTAAAAAAACAGAGGTTTCGTTCTGCCTCCCTATCTCTTCCTAATGATGAGAATTCTTAGAGGAACTATAACCTTTATCACCATCACTACCATTCTACCATATAGATAACCTCTTGTCTATCAGCAATCATCGTGAACCGAACCGTCTGCTGTCTCCGTGGTTTATGCATAAGGACCTGTCTCTTTGTCCGTACATAAATGTCATTAAAAGGGCCTTATTGATTCCAAACTCGCATTAAATATAAAGGCGGGAAACATCTTAGATGCTTATGAATAGCTGGGTAGTGGATAAGAATAAAGACAAAACATTGGATTATACTGATTAAAAGGTGGACTTAACCTAGATATTTGTCTCTAGGATTTACTGCATTATTTTTTAAATCTTGAGGAACTATCCAAACCGCATTCAGTAGTCTTGTTTAAAGAATATTCATGCTTGAGATATTTCCGTGGATAACATCCGCTTCATTCCTTGTGGTAATTCACTGGCTTAATTTTAATCAATTCGCTATCCTTATACTTCCACTTTTGTACCAAAAGTTCCCTTTACATCCATGGTAAAAGGGCTATTCATAGTTATACAGCATGAAATAACGTACTTTTAATGATCACAAGTCTACTAGCTCAAGAAGAGTGAGTTTAGATCCATTCCTGGAGTCAGTAGATTTGTCTGATCCTCAACAGTTTTGAACGAGCAACTTAGACTCGTCTAAGAAGGATGTAGAGACTATAAAGTTAGTGTACTAATACACCTAGTCCATCTACATGATACAAGAAATGCGATTAGGTTATACATAAACCAGATCGGTTGTTTGTGATTCCATGTGTTAAATCTACCAACTTTTGGTTTTACTAATGACATGTAGGTACTAAGTTATCGCTGATCTACTCATTTATTTAATCCTTCAAGTTTCTTATCAAAGTCAACTCCCTTTTCTATATTCTTCCACTTACCATTAACTTTCTCAAAGTAGACGTTACCGACGTTAGAAGAACTTCCCACAATGATTAAAAGCTTTAACAACTTGGAGTCTCCTTTAGAATAAAACTCCACTGTTTGGCATTTCTCTTCCCCTTTACCTTCCCAGATCAGTACTCCATTATCTAAAACGCGAGTTGTATAGATGCTATTTCCTGGATAAAAGGTTTTTGATTTCACATCATCTGCTCCAAAATCAAGTCCATAGATGTTTGATGTTTCAGGTCTTGAAATATCAATTGCAGACGTGTCGATAGCTATATCTCCACTTACAGTGGAAGCTGCTGCCTCTACAACTTCATTCTTAACCTCTGTATTTGCTTTACTTTCATCATTCTTGTTTTTAGAACTAGATCCTATGGATTTAACTGCATTGGTGTACAGAGAAATAAGAATGAATGAGAACAAAACCGGAATCTTCATGTTGCCGAGTAGTCCTCAGGAACCTCGTCCGGTTAGAAGCCAGGAAGTTTCGCGGCCTTGAATGTAGAGTCCGCCTCCATGAGAAGAATAGGAATGGCCTTAATGTTCCTCCTATAGCAGTTTATTCCTGGAGATCTGGGGTCCATGAATGGCCAAGAGGAAGAAACATTTCCGCACTAATGAGGGATTAGTAGGAATCAAATTAGCTATATTCCATTATGCTATAATAGTTTCTGGTTCACACCGAGAGATGACGAAATAGAGAGCAGGGTAGCCTCGATAAATGACCTTGTACTCTCTCCTCACGGAACCTTCCATATTTATTCCCCTAGTCTCAAACTTTTTGTAGTACCCTTTCAATGTCCTTGTACCATTGATAATATGCTAAAGAAGCTACTTTCCACGGTCTTTCTCCAAGCAGTGAGTCTGCAAGAGAGCCTTGTTACCTCCCTATCCTTCCTCCCGAAGATCATTGTAGTAACCTCCATGTGGACTATTATGGGCTCTCTTTGATGAATGACAACATCAGGTATATCCTAAAATTTACACATTAGAGCAAGACTCCATTCCGGTCTATTTAGTCCACTCTACCATGGACAACAATCCAACAGTGGAACACTTTAATGTCTAGAGATGGATGAGGTAATGAAGTTGTGACTGATGTAATATTCTCGTCTTTGCTCATTTAGAACTCCACATGCTTTGGTCCTCCATCCTCAGCATCCTTATCACAAACACTTGAGGGTGCTCCGGTAGACCCTCACCTCATTCTCCACTCCATATGGTGACTCTGCCATCTACTGCCTGGCTGAATAATTGTCCCTTGGGGAAACGAGCTATAGAGTACCCTACCAGCCTGCAACATCAAGACATGCATAATTCAGAAACCTTTATGGACTGGGGAGCCAACTTGTCAACCCTAAGAAATGGAGATCCTAAATGCAAGCGTGACAGTAATGCATGGCAATTAAATGTAAAGTTACCATTTTGGTGAGAAAAGAGGACCATACAGCAAAAGGTCTCGCCGGGACTCGAACCCGGGTTAGTGGATTCAGAGTCCACGGTGATCACCACTACACTACGAAACCTACTCCGGGGGCCTCAATTTTTGGCTTATATACCAGAATCTTGCTGCCCTTTTTTCTACACAAGTTTACTAGAGTTGTACTATCATACTGATCTATTCGTAGCTATGCTAAACTACTGGTTGCCGCTATTCGCCATAGCTCACATTATGTTCACCCCTTCGCCTTACTCTTTGGGACACAGCGGCCAATGACTTCACACGAGGTGCAAATGTAGAGCTAAGGGTGGAAAATGGTTCACTCGGGAGGTCGGGGTGGAAATTTCGCCCAAGGAGCCGCCGGACGCGCGGAGCGCCCGTTTTGGTCTCTCACACACCTGGACCTAAAGCGGCAAAAAGTCGAGGGATAAACGAAGGGAAATTGTGACTTGACTCTGGAACTGGTGAGGGACGGAAAATTCTGAAAATGCAGGCGGGGTGTGCTCCGATCATGCGATGTACCCACGTGGTGCATTAGCGATGCCATTTGTTACCTTTGGGCTGCTCCGAAGAACATGTAGATTTAAAATGACTGCGCCAACTGTAAGTAAGATCGATAAACGCAAAAAGAGCGAGTATGACGATCCCATTCTAGATTCTATCGTAATTCCAGATTACGTCAGGGAGTTTAAACCGACAGAGGAACTCATCAAATCTGTAAGTTTACCATTTTACATACACCAGGCGAGTATTCAGCCGGTGGTGCCAGCTCGGTGAAGGACCAACGGACCGGGCGAAACGTACGACCATCCGGCCAAAGGGAGCAGTGACGACCATAGCGGGGCATAAATGAGCTTCGAATCGTCCTAATGGATGTTTTTAGGGGCCAAAAATATACAGGGCCCAGGCAAATGGAGAATTTGTGCTCATGCCAGCACATGACCTGCCTGTGACAAGACGGAACGGGTATCTAGTGTAGATGTTGGAATGTTTACATTGTATTGGTGTCTAGAACGGATGTTACGCGGTCAAGGATGGTGAATTGAGGAAGGTACTCGTTCTGACACCCTTGACTCAATGGTGATCTCTACGCTGTACAAGGGGGAGACTAGTGACTCACTAGTAGGCTTCTGGAGTAAGAGTCTCCATCACTATTCCACTCGTTGCACTCCAGCAATGACCCTAATCCTACTCTTTATTAGGCTCCCAGAGGTCGCCAGTCCTCCGCTTTGCTACGCATTACGGTTGGATAGTCACCGGTTGAATACTCACCTACTATTCACGCATTCATGCTCATATAAACCTACAGACTACAAAGAGTGGAGCTAAAATTCGCTTCATCTTTTCGGACGTAGAGTTCACTGATTTTGAAAAGGAACACATTCATGCGTTTAAAATATTTGCGACACAAAAGTTGGATGGGCCGCAGTTGGAGTCAGGATTGGCTATTGAATCTTTTTCTAGGAGATTCAATAATACAGTATTTGGAAATGACGGGTATTTGCTGAGGTACCTCATCAGCAATGACTACTCGTACCCAGACGTCCTGAATGATATGTATAATCACTTGAAATGGAGAAAGAGCACTCTACCCATTAGAAGAATAGATGTTGAATCGGAAATTGTAAGTTTTACTAGTCTTTTGGATGCAAGTCTAAATTACTCTGATGCTGTACCCTTTGCATATTCTCAACCTTCACGTGTATTTTCAGGCGAGGGGGTTCGTTTACATTCATGGACGTGACAAATTCATGAGACCGATTATTGTCATGCGTTCTGCACTAATGGACAAAAACCGTCACGAAGCAATTCTGAAAACAATCTACTTCATGCTCGAGCTGTGCATTGAGAAGTTGTTGGTTCCAGGAAGGGTGGAACAATGGAAGGTGATTATCGACTTGGATGGCACAAATCTCTTTAACATCCAGGTCGCTCTCTTGAAACAAATCGCTAAATCACTTTCTGTAAACTATAGGGCTAGGCTGTCCCAGATGTTCATCATAAATGCACCGTTCATCCTGTCGTGCATTTGGAATTTGGTTAAAAATGTTATTCCACAAGTTACTCAAGAAAAGATTGTAATCAGCAGCGGCAAAAATAGCAAGAAGCTGTTGGACATGGCGCACCCATCACAGTTAGAAGCGAGGTTTGGGGGCAAGGCACCAAACGTTACGATGTTTGATATTCCAATTATGCCAGAGTTGTAGCTTTTCTCTAGTTGGAAAGCTACTGGTGAATGTAGATGATAAGCAGCGGCGCTGTGCATGTATGAGTTGTGTTGACGCGATTTCTATGCGTATATTGACTAAGGATTCTAAGCCTTTTAATTAGTCGAGTATATCTTGTCTCTATAGTACACTAGTGCCTGTGTTTGTGTGGGAAATGTTTCTAGGTACCCTCTGCGTGAGGGCAGCGAAGGGACGCTTGTGTATATCTGGGTGAACTCACACCTACGACCACTTTAACGTTCACATTGCGTTCCTATTGATAAATTCTATTGAATGTGTCTTTACATGTCTCTATTCTTCGGCCAAATCAAGGGAACAAGGGGCATACAAGTTCCTTCCACACCCCATGCATTCAGGGAGGAATGACCCATCACACGTCACATTCAACCTCTTTTACAAAATGAAGGCTGTGGTTGTTTTTATAGCTTTCCTATCATGGGGAATGTGCCATCCTGGAGGCAATCAGAAAAGAAGACCACGCAATGGAGCGGCGGCCGGAAATCAACCAAACATTTCTCTCGATATTTTAAGTCCAGATGAAGAGTTGGTTACGCTAAAAGATGAAGGAAATGGTGATCTTGTATATAAGAGAATGACTGTGAAGGAAGGCAAGACTGTAAACTCTGTAGCTGAAGGTGAAACATCGGTATGGAAGGCAGCTGATGCTAGCCAGAAGTGTACCAGCGTTCATTTCTTGAAAAAGCCAGAATTAAGTGATCTTCTTGCCGTATATACGGATAAAAATGGGACTTCTGGTAGCAAACACTTCCAGAAGAATGGTAGTGGATGGACTGCCATCTCTAAGACGGACTTTGACAAAAAACTCGTCAGTATGAAACCTCCAGAGGATAATCCATAGTGCATCATTCAGATGGCTCTCAAGTTTGGAATTTTACAACTGTTAAACGCTCCAGAGGTGTGATGTCCGAATGTACAATAATATCCTGTGCCATCTGTAGGGCAAACATAGTGATTGAAGACAATCTTTGTTGGTTTTATTGTAGAATGTCCTTGTGATTTTATACTCAAATTTATCATTTAAATGACAGTCTAAAATTTCGGGAGGTTCCGTGAGTTTCCGTGGGCATCGATAAAGGCCCTGTGAAATCTTCCTTGTAGCCACTGATGTTTGGTGGTTATGAGATATTTAAATAGTAACATTCCACATGAAGATTACTTTGAGATGGGAGATTCACATGTGGATGATCGGGATAAGTGCACATTTTAAAAGCCTATGGATTGACCAGGAGTAAACACTCCGATAGTGAAAAATGCACTAATTTAATGGTAGTTTAACACAATTTTGCAGTAATGTATTTGTAAATCGCGAAAGCTCTAACACACTTTAAAGAATTCGCACTCCTCATACACACTAACCCTAAAGAGGGTGTGCATGAATATTACATTTACAAGCTAATTTTTTCCAAATAACTAGTTTTTGTCATTCACTAGTACATTTTTGTGGTATGAATGTTTTTGGAGGTATGCAAAGTTTGTGTAACCGATAAAGTGTCCACCTCCCGTGTATAGAATCCAATTTTGTGAAAGGCATGATAATTTAGTACGTATGATCAGGCTTGGTGGAATGCGCATTTGTTCTGCGTAAAAACATAGATTCCCATGGAATTGTTTGATCCTTTCCTCCCTAAAATGGCGCTATTCTGGAAGGAATCCATCACCAATAAACTATTATAAATCGGCTCCAATTCGTGGTAAAATTTTCAGCCACTGGCAGGTCGTATAACATGCTATTTACAAGTGTAGCAAAAGTATTTGTATTACCAAGAAATGCGCTTTATAGATGGAGTGGAACAAGTGTTTATATGCAGAATAAATCCTTGTCCGTGCTAAATTTATAACATACCCATCATTTACTGTGAAAAAAGGCTAAATCCGTGGAGACGTCCTGGCAGTAAAACATGCAAATTTTGGATTTTTCAGAATATATACTGGTACCAGAATGAGAACGGTTCGTTTATACTAAAAGTTGGTTTGGTAAGGTTTCCTGAATTTTGTCTAGTTTTTCAAAAACAGAGTTCCCTTGTAGATTTAACAAGGGTACAAGTCATTACAGTAGTTGAAGTGTCAAGTTAACCGGCTTTTCTCCATTCTTTTACCTTTTAATATCTCTTGCAAAGAGTTTAACGGGCTGGAAATAATCAAGAATATTGCAAACGCTCATGCTTATCAAACGTTGTTTCGGATGGCCAACTCCCTTTTATAGTCTTATTTACAGGCCATGGTTGCCATTAAAATCTGTATGCTGTACTATCCTGGCGCATGTGGAGGCTATTGGAAAATCTACTGACATTAACAAAACTTCCTCTATCTAGTTACTCCCTAGACAACCACTCATTCATCCGCCTTAAACGTATCATCATTGCAAATGTAGCAAATAATTCGATGTCTTCCCATCATGTATAGCTTTAAAAGGCCAGTGGAAGCCAAAATAAGCGCCAGAAGAACAACGGAATGCACCGCTTTCTGTGCATGCTTGGGGAGGCACTGGCCTCTCCAGAGCTCTCAACTCGGTCTAACCATGATCCTCGGTACGGCCTAGATATACCCTCTCTGTTTCCCATCCATAAGTCACCGTTTGGCATCCGAACCTGAGCGTCACCTGTACGTGTCTTCATCTCAATCTGCCATCAGTTTCAGGATGGAAAAACCCGCAATTCTCACCCCTAAATCATTCATCTCTGTGTACACAAAAAACTGGGAGGATAAAGTGGGAAATAAAGATATAAAGTGGCAACAGTTGTAGTGTCAATGTGTAGCTCAAACTTGGGCTGTAGTTCATGTTTTCCCCTGAAATTTCGTCGGTAGCATTCGGTAATATATACTCTATATATATTCAGCCGGTTTTAGCGTAGAATTATGTAGAATAACGACGTGGTGTAGAGGACATCCCTGGCACCCGTAAATTGCGTATTTGTACCGAAATTCGAGGGTTAATGGTACTAGGTGTATGTAATCGTAAAGGATGTGACAGACAAACAACATTTTACTCGCAATAGTGCAGGATTAAGGCGCAAGGCCAGCGTTGAGTCGCTATACACACAAGACAGACAAAGCAGAGTTGATACACACAGCAGAGAGGTTAAAATGGACGTTTCGAATTTGGGATACGTAGACATAGTGTGTGGGCTCCGCAATCTGATATCCTCGGGGTCAGACTTTCAAGATGTTCGCTACAGACAGCTGATGCACGCCCTGAACAACTACAGGACCAGACGAGGTGAGAATCTACAGGAATGGGTAGAGCTGGACGGGAATGGCCAGAATCCGTTCAACAGGCAGCAGTACGAGTGTCTATTGACCCAGATTGATATTTATGTAAACTATCTGGCAAAGGGGCTAAAAGTACCGCCAGACTTACTCTCTAGGTCCTCCAATATTCAGACATCTGAGGATGGACACATTGGCGCAGATTCTGGAATCTACGCCAGCGATGGGATAAAGAATGGATCGAATTATGCGATACGGCAGGAGCCGTGCAGAAACTACAACTCGGTGTTTTCAGACTCCACCTATGATGCATCTTATAATATGGAGGCTGTGCTGATTGATGTTAATGGGACATTTAATTATAAACCGGAGGAATTTGGACCTGGCATGCCAAACAGAGTGGCTGTAAAGTCGGAGGGAATGAGTCAAAAGGATGATAGAGTGGAGAAAGATTCCACCGGAATTTCTGAAATTCTCACAATAGCCGATACACTACATCGATCCAGCGATTTTTGGGGTCCCGGGTGCTTTTGGTTGGATTACAAGGACAATCTGGATCAAAATAAGTTGACATTCATCCTTACCGCGGTAACCAATCTAAAGAGCATGTTGGAATATGTAATGCATGTGAATACAAAAGAGTCTGTTAAAAATTTGGAGAATTTAGCCAGGGAATCTGGGCTCTATGATTATATTTTTTCACGTGACTCGGATGAGAATTTGTGTAAAGTTGAGGTGAATGAGGAAAGTAGTCAAAAGGTGGATACTACTCAGGGAGAAACATATGGGTCGCAAGGTAATAAGGAATCGTATTCATCATTTAACCAGGTCCCTGTGCAAAATGTCTCCCAAAAAGATCCATCGTATGATATTTCGAGTCCTCCATTACAAACAGTTCATCAAAATCAGGGGTCAGATGCGTCACCAGAGGACGAAATTCCATTTTCTCATTTACAAAACGCATACATTTCGTTGGTGCGATTGGAAAATATGATAAATCTGCTGGTTTTACAAAGGAGCTTAAAGTCTATGATTTCCCTAACCAGAGTCCTGGATTACTCTCCAAACTTTAAGCATCCGGAAAGATCATTCAGGAAGGATCTTCCAGATTATATCAGACACTTTACAACTCTACACAAGGAGAATCGCAAGGTTTCCAGGAAAAATGCAATATCTGCAGTTAGAGCAATAGAAGTGGCCATCAAACGTATTGAAATGCAAGAAAGTGCCAAACAAAAACAGAGACTCGAAGCTTTGAGGGCTCATAATGAAGAAGATTATCTCAGACTCCTTAAGGAAAGTAAGGAGAGCAAGTTTTTGCAGATTATAAAACAAACTGAAGTGTACATGGACTATATGTCCCACCTTCTTGTTAGAGCCAGACAGGTTTCAGACTATGCACGAGTATGTGCAACTCAAAATGAGACTGCTCGGCCTTCCGTAGAAGGTTCAGATTCTACTCTTCAGACTGATACTAGTACTCCCCAAGACACGAGTGTACAGTCCATCATGGACGCCAAGACGCGTTATTATACGGTTGCAAACTGTGTAAAGGAGGATATAAAACAGGATATCCCCTCACTAAATGGCAAGCTACGGAAATACCAAATGGATGGTCTTAATTGGCTTGTATCGCTCTATAATAATAAGTTGAATGGGATTTTCGCGGATGAAATGGGATTGGGAAAAACTATCCAGACTATCGCATTATTAGCATATTTGAAGGATCACAAGGGTATAAGTGGAGTACATATGGTTCTTGCGCCCCTTTCCACTCTTCATGGAAATTGGAAGAATGAACTGGAAAACTGGTTTCCAAGTTGCAAGATTTGCATATATGAAGGAACAAAGGAATATAGAAAGAGCATGAGAAATCGTTGGTATGAAAATGGATCTTGTAGACCAAATTTTGATGTTTTACTAACAACTGATTCTTTTATTTTGCGTGATAAAACATACCTGAGAAAAATTTGTTGGGAATATCTTATTGTGGATGAAGCCCATAGGCTCAAGAATCCAAACAGCAAACTCGTAAAAGTTTTAAACCAGGGATTTGTCGTGAATCGCAGATTGGCTCTAACTGGAACTCCATTACAAAATGACCTGCATGAATTATGGGCTCTCTTGAACTTTTTAATGCCAGAGCTTTTTGCTTCTTCAAAAAATTTCGACGAATGGTTCAACGTCCCCTTGGGATCGATTGTGCGTACAAAGGATACGGACACTCAACAAGCTGCACTTTCGGAAGAGGAGCAGCTCCTCATCATTGATAGGATACACAAAATTCTTAAACCATTTTTATTGCGTCGCGAAAAGTATGAGGTGGCAGATGAGGTTCCTCTAAATTTTGAGTATGTTGTATGCTGTCCAATGAGTGGAATTCAAACACGTTTGTATGAATTCTTGTCTTCCAGAGAAACTACACATAATAAAATGATTCAATTGAGAAAGGTTATAAATCACCCCTATCTGTATTGTCCTGGAAATTTCCCATGTAATGATAATATAATTATGAGTTGTGGAAAATTTGCAATGCTTGATATAATTTTGGCTCGTTTGTTCCAAGTTGGACATAGAGTACTTATTTTTAGTCAAATGACGTCGTTGCTAGATATTTTAGAGGTTTATTTGCGGTACAGAAATTATCAGTATCTTCGTCTCGATGGATCCCTAAACAGTGATCAACGTGTTGATCGTCTCAAAAAGTTTAATGAGGAAAACAGTCCCTACTTTGTCTTTATTCTCTCGACAAAGGCGGGTGCACTTGGGCTCAACTTACAAACGGCTGATACTGTCATTATTTACGACAGTGATTGGAATCCACAGGTTGATATTCAGGCAAAATCAAGAGTGCATAGAATTGGACAAAAATCGCAGGTTATTACCATAAGATTTGTAACTCCAAATACAATTGAGGAGAATATACTTAAAAGTACAAGCGTGAAATTAAGCCAGGATGCACTGGCGATAAAGTCTGGAGAGTATCATGGTGTACAGGTAGAAGATGGAAGTAAGCAGGAGGAGGTTATTAAAATCCTTAGACGCAATAATGAATGCGATGGATCCTATGGAGTACGCACTATTGAACGTATAGATGAAATATTGGCAAGGAATGATGAAGATAAAAAGAGCTTTTACTTTACGGCCTTTAAAACATTTATGATGAACCCGTTTGGAGTCATACAAGAAAAGGTTATACCGCCATTCTTGTATCAGTCTATTGCAAATTCTAAAAAGATTTTCCTAACTGATTCTGATCGTATTTTGCTTTCTGTAGAGGAAGATACTTGGAATTCTATACTTTTGGACTATGATATTTATGCCGTAGAGCCGACTGACGAATGTATGAACAAGTTTGCAAATTTGTTGGAAAGCTGTAATTCTAGGGATTATTCAGAAGCATTTTTATATAGTATGAATGTTTTAAATAATACCATGAAAAGGATAAAGTATGGCAATCTATACAAGAGGGAGAATGCGCAATATTTAGAAAGAGGAAAGAGGCTAAAGATTGGAAATGTCCATGACATAAACATGAGTATAAATGAAGATGAAAAGAGGAAACGAAGTGTGGATGAATCATCAGATGATATTCTCACCTCAGGGGTAGCATCTTTTCCCTCTGATGAGTGTGATGCTTCTCTAATGAAGAGCGATTATGCTCCTTCCACCTCCGAACCTGAACAATGTGATGAGTATGTAGGAGAGAGCAATGAGGGGTGGTCAAGAGAGAGTGAAGAAGAGGAGGACGAAGTGGTTAGAAGCAAATCGTCATCTATTGAATCCATTGAAAATGACTCTGTGGGAAACTCTGACGCTCCACAAGGTTCTCATTCTTCAGGGCTTGCAAATGATGAGGAGGAAGATGATGACGAGGTACCAGAGAAGTGTTCTCTCTCTTTACAACGAGTGCCTAGTTCAAGTCAAACTCTCATGCACACACACTCATTTGATGAAGGGATTTCTGACCATTCATCTGGAATAAACAAACAGATTTGTAGCATAACATCATTGGACTTGTCATATCCCCAAGAGCGCATACGTAATCTCAATTACTTTATGCGCTATTTAAACGATAGGCCGATGGATAAAATTAAAAGTGATAAACTCAATGCACTGCACATTGTTCTGAAGGATGTTCTAACAAGCACAATGAATGATGCAAGATTTATAGACTTTGTCAACCTACCAGACAAGTCAATTTATGTAGATTACTATGACAGAGTTTCAAATCCAATATCACTTTCCTGCATTTTAAATTCTCTTGGTTCCATAGAATCGCTTTATACATTTAAAAAACAAATGGAACTCGTGTTGAGCAATTGTATGACGTACAATGGAGCTGAATCCGCAATTTTCCGCAGGTCAATTGAACTTTATGCACACATTAACGCACATGTTCATGAAAAATTGGCCATGGAATATATAAGAGTCTACAATCCAAACAGGGCAAAAGAATTTGAACAGGTTGTTTGTGATAAGGAATTTCCAAGCAACTGGAAAATTAATCCACTATTTAAATGATGGTTTTGAAATAACCACTGTCGTTAATTCTTGTTTATTTTTCATACTTTGATAGTAGAAGAAGTTATCTTGATGCATTGCGAATAAGAGTGTAAATCTGGAAGTTTGTTTTTGGACTATAATAAAGATGTCTGTTTTAGAATTGTAACATCTAGAGACAATACACGGATTATATCCGACATTTCATGAATTCAAACAAGGGCGAGTAAGTATGACTAGTTTGCATCTAGATGATCTGAGTGGGTATCACTCTTGTCATGTCTCTTAAATGGTGGTAGAGTCCTGAGAAATTGTCAAAGGTAAATCCTTACAATACCCAAATTTCCATCCCTTCCTCTGTATATATTTGCTCCTATTTAGCAAGTTTTTAATGATTATTATCGAGGTAAGTAACGAGTAACCAAGATTAAACGGCTGTATGCCAATTAAGATGGTATTTGTTTACATCAAATGGGTTGGAGCATCTCCAATTTATGGGTGATATTAAAAGAAATGCGACCAGGTTCATAATTAAACTCTCTAGTTAAACAAAGTAAAGGCCATTTGTAGTCCTCTATATCTTAAATACAACGTCCAAAAGGCTAGTTGGAATCTCTCATTAATGAACCGTCTAGATGGGGAAAATACCAACTGCACAGGTCCGCATTCATTCTGTGAATCTTATTTGGGACATATTTCGACGCTATCAAGGGTATTTGCCCCAATTTTATGGACCATTTGCATATGTCATCTCTTTCTAGTTCCTTGTCTAGGGGAAATCTCTTATTTTAAATCTGTTGCAGAATGGAATGTTTGAAGTACCCTAAGCATTCTTCCATCTTATACGTTGTATCGTTTGCTTATTTTAGCGCTGAAACCAGTTTGTATCTGTCTAAAAATTAACATCTATTCTATAGTACCAGTTAAGGTCCGAATTAGCCGTACGCCAAAGTTTTATTCTTGTCCCGCTGATTGGAATAATGAAAAGGGCGAATACATATAGTTCAGATATACGGATATTTTACACAATAATCTACGATTTATAAATAATAGTTGGACCTGTACTCTTGTATTGGTAAGATTTTACGGTGACTAGTTTTATATTCCACGGCTTGAAAAGAATAAATGATTTGGACGGGAATTTTATAGTCTTACTTGTATGTTCACCAGTACCAGTTTGTTTGAAAGGTACAATTATCCTCCAAAAACATTTAGGATCATAATGGAGAAGGAAATGGAATAAATTGGTGACTTTTGGTAGGGAATGCTTTGACGCTTCAGGGGAAGTAAACGGGATTGTTGTAGACTTTCCTGAACAATACGCCCTTTAAATATAATAATCTCTATTTTGTAAACTTTAAAATTTTTTTCTATGCCTGTAATCCTGGAATAAATGACCTCTACTTTGCCCTAATTTGTAAATCCACACACTGATATTTCTCTTCATACCTAAAGTCTATTGGTTACAATCACTCTCTTATCATCAGTTAAAAATAGAGGATATAAACTTTATAACTTTCTTGAGGCTAATTCTCGCATAAATCTTAAAGGACCCATTTGTTATTTGTTCTCTGCATTCTTCCCAAAGGCTCATTCAGGACTCGCTCTTTTGCCACTTAAAGCTGCAATTTCGCCAAATACACAAATGGTTTGTTCAATAAGGCCATGTTTAAATCCATTCATCCTACTTGTCAACCCTGAGGATATGTCATTTATCTTATTGGTACCATTGTGCATGCGGAAGGTCCCCATAGGCGGAGGAAGAATTGTGTTCAGTTACTATAAATAAATCAGCCATTACGTTTGCAAAAATGAAAAGCGTACAATCGTTGGTTATTCTTATTATTTACTCATTTTTCGTAACCTCTTCAGAGGGAAATACTTTTGACCAAAGTTTATTATCTTCCAAAACATTCACCACCCTGGATATCAGGGACACAAACAGAAAGTCTGGGTGCAAAGTAGTAGAGGGACTACTTGATCAAATACCTGCTCGTTTATTCCTTCCGATTTCTAGGCTTATAAACCACGTGGTTGATAAGAACCAAGTAATTTGGATATCGAATGAAAATAATGAAATGGCGGTAGGTGTAACAGTTTATCTAAGCGATGGAACGCCAAACATCGTACAAATTGCCGTATTAAAGGGAACAAGTCTTGAAAATCTCTTTTTCAAGCAAAAGGGAGGGAAATGGGTCAAATCTCTGAAACGCTATGCTGACAAACTGAATGGATTAGAACTAGATATCACATTTAAATCAGCATTTGTCCTCGATATCAGACACAGGGATCCAAATTATCTCTACAGGGCTCTTAACCTCACAGTGTATGGTGAGAAAGGCGTCGTATTCATCCCAAATCCGGGCTATCGTGTAACGGAACTTAAGGACAATGGAGTTCCCATATGGAACACAAGTGGAAGTTACAGGGCCGTTTATATCCTAGCATTGAGTGGAGAACGACCAGATAGCTCTATAACGAGTCAAGAGGCACTGGGAAAGAATAATTACTGCCGACTGAGACACCTCTACATTGTCACACGAAATAACGCCGGCCAGATGGAACACATTGCATTGTCTAAAAGAGGAGGAATCTGGTTCCAATCCACCTTTCCAGAGATACTTCAAACCGCAATTAACCGCAAAAACAGGTACTCTGAGCATTTCAAAAGCGTCGACGAAGAGGAGATTCCAGTCACGGTTACACCTAACAGGAAGGATTACACCGACGTAGATGAAAGTCAGAAAACAAACCTCAGATCCTTCAGAAAGAGGGGCACTAGAGTGGGAGTAGTACTTGATCTGGCTGATGATTATAATCCTGGAATCAAAAGACTTGAAAATTCGTCCTACGAGATGAGTTACGTCATGTATGTTCCAACGGGAAAAAAGTACATTATAGAAGTTATGGACGGAGAAAAGGTCCTCTGGAAGGCAAAACAGAGGGAAAGATGCAGGAGAGTCCATGTATTTTTAAATCCTGACATGCACATGGTCGGACTTGATGTTGAAAATAATGGTGAAATCGAGAATGTCTACTTCTCCAAAGTCAATGGTGTGTGGGAAGAATGAGCTTCTAGACAAATATTAACGAAAATGCAGTACTATACGTCATGATTGCCAAAGATATTATCCATTTGTATTTTAAATTTTAATTCTCGCCCTCTGAATTTCAGAGCCGAGCAATTTCAACACTTAAAAATACTCTAGAAATCTAAAATTTAGTTTACATTTTCATGATATTTTCACACATTCAAGCATGTGTTATTGCATATCAGTAAAACATCTATTCTCTGGACTCTTCCATAGGGTCCCTAGAGATACACTCCATAAGACTCCCTACTAAAAACACTCACAAAGAGCAATAAAAAGAACAAGCAAGTGACGGAAGAACTCTCAGGACATGTACCTTTATAATAAAATGAGTAATGTACTATACCAATAGTTAAGGTTAGAGACTCCCTAGCATTCCAGTATACCAACAAGAGAATAGTCTAGAGAGGGTGTGTCTACTGCCTACCAAGGGTAGGGAGAGTACTACACACGGGTGATTATAAATGAGAGTATAGAAGGCCATTTCCAGACAGTAACACCGATGGCAGTTCCACCACCTAGTACACTTGCAATACCAATTCCTGCTTTAGCACCTGTACCAAGTCCAGAATCAGGAAAGTGTATCTCCTTTAGTCTGTCAAGTTCTTTCTTGAGATCTTCATTAAGAAGTTGAGTAGTTGCTTCCGATCTAGGATATTCTGTCCATACAACATTCTTACCAAGTTTCTGGTAGTACTTGTATGTAGTTGGAGTTTGCAACTTCAGTTCTATTAACAGTGGTTTATAGTGATTTTCATCCTTATTCCAATAAAACACGGTTACATCAGTTAGAAGATCATCGGAGTTTATACCAAGTAAGTTCCCTTTATGTTCAATATTCTTTAGCTTAAAACCTTTATTATCCTGATATTTAGAGTGGGTATACTGAGAGTAAGATTGTTCAACAGTGTCTTTGGACACTCTGAACGTTAGGGTGTTTCTTCTTGGACTATACGTCGTTTTACCTTCCTCGGTATGAGAAGCATCTAAAATTACTTTAGGTGTAGCATATTTCTTGAGGATATTTGGAATATTGCTCTTCTCACTAGCCTGAGAATTCTTCAAGCTTGTCTCCTTTTCCCAGAAAGTCTCTCCCAGATATCTACTGTACCAGTGGTAGCCTCCAATAAAGAAGTAGATGAGGGAGGGCTTACTACTATCTTCAGACCAATAAACACATATGTTATTCATACCGGCTACAAATGGGAATCCAGTTTGTTCTAAATCCCCTTCAAAGAATCTGGAAATGGAAGGTGATTCTTTATTTTTAGTTACAGTAAAACTATGAATATAATATTGCTTTTCACGATCAAGTAATATATCGATTTTGTATTTTGTACAACTAGGACATTGATAAGATTCACTTTTTTCTGATATATTTATAGCGTGTGCTTCATTTCTCAAACAGTTCTGCTTATTCAGCTCCTTCAGAGAATCCTCTTTTATCTTGGAATGTTCATCGTTTTTCCACACAATACCATTAGTACTGCTACTAGTAGTATAGTAGACTGAGGGGTCTCCATCACCAAGCTGAATTAGGAGAACCTTTTCATGAGTAGTGTCATATTTCCAGTAATAGACGGAAACACTGGATTCATCCGTTGGTTCTGGTCTTAGGAAGTAAAAACCTCTACCATGCTTTATAGTTCCAAGTTCACCATTTTCAGGAGTATGCGTAAGTTTAGTGTATGAGCCATCTCTATCAGGGTAATTTTCCACCGTTAGATTAACTCTTACACCAACTTCATTGGTGTAGTAATATCCTCCTTTAGCATCTTGTCGAACTTTTTTATTCCCAGATCCTCCAGGATATCTGCTAATATCTACAGTAGAATCGTTTTTTCTCCAAAGCTTCCCTCTAAGATCATTCGAAAGTTGTTCATAGTAAAACTTGTTAGTTTCTACCTTTTGTAGGATTGTCCTAATATCCTGATTAGTGAGTCTCTTCTTTCCATTTTCTACAAACTCATAAAACTCCGAATCCTCGTCTACAGTTTTACTGACATCTTTGCATATGTAGTAATAGTTTCTATCCTTTTCGGTGGCAATCTGTACAGCCAAGAGAATAGTCCCTCTGTTTGCGTAGTAGATTGTGACTTTTGAGATTTTTCCTTTTGGTGGAAGAAAAGGAAGGTACTTCTCGTTTTCATATGAAATAAATCTGAGTTCGAATGATTCTCCTCCAGACTTTGTATATTCATAGGAAGTATATCCTTGTGGACCATCATGCTTCTGGGACCCGTTTATGCCATCACCTGGTTCACTGAGTTTGTTTGGATCTATATCCAGAGTTTTGTAATCTTTTGTCATACCACATCTTCACTAGCCGGTTTCTCTCAGTATCATTATCTCCCCTCGCATCATCCTTCATTCATTCCTCCATAGTAGTACTCCATCAATGTCTCAACTGGTGTGAGCAGAAGGATCAGTATGGATGAATGATGATAACTATGTAAAGAAGAGACAAGAGACAATGTGCAATAGGTGTGACAAAAGAGTATAGGTCTAAACAAACAATGGGCACTGATGCAGGAGGAAGAATAGGAGATATAGGCACTCTTTGGACTCCTGAAAAGTCCACAGGATCTAGAATGGTAGTAATGTAGAATAACATACACCCAGAGTACTTTGATTTTATCAGAGGAAAAATCTGCCATCGGAAATGAACGTTATAGGAGAAGAGTTCAGGGCAAGGACTGGATATGACTATCCTGGAGTATATAATAACTGCTCAATAGTTTATGGTGAAATGGAAATATAATATCCTTGGATGTATTTTCTAGGGAATTTGTCAATGGTCCTGCTGAATTTACAATGGAGAAGCCGTTGGGATAAATATTAGTGACTACCCATCCAGCAGTAATCCATTAATACCCATTAGTTGCCTGTTTAAAGTCCACGGAAGGTGTTATGAAGTTGTCTGAAGTGCTCTACTACGCCATCCTTCCTGCCTTTTGTCCCTCCAAACTTTACATGCTTGGCTTACTCCTTTTTATTCCAGTGACAAAGATACTTTGGAGACTCAGTAGAGGAAATTATGGTCTGAGGAAGAACTATCACTCTTCACCCCATCCATTCTGTCTACTTTTCTTCCTCTTCATTCCTCCACTCATATTCTCCAAGTATCATGGGCCTAAAACACTATATACTAATCAAGAATCTCATGGTGTATCATAGTGGATGAACGTTGGAGGAGAGATGAATGTCGCTTCCATTCTTCTGGTAACTTGTCTACTGGGACTCTGCCATTGCAGGAGGTCCAAACTTCCCACTGACGGACTCTTTATCGAGGTTCTAGACGACTATGCAGAGGATGAGATTGTGACCAGTAATTTTGTAGAGGAGACAAGGAAAAGAGGATCGAACGACAAAAGACTTGTCTGGGATATGGCCCATGGAACTGCTTATGAAGTAGAGTACACACTGTCATCGGCTCGTAGATCTAATGCTGGAAAGGTAGAAGATGTAGCAGTGGAAGATTCAAGGAGACTACCTTACTCTAGACATACTACTAATCCCATTACTCTCAATCTTTCTGAACCTGATCCATCAATCTGCGGAGCCATTAGAACAGATGTTGATGGCATTCCTGCAGTAGTATACCTCTTAAAGTCTAGCCAAATTAATAAAATTGTGAATGGAGACAAAAAGGTCTGGATAGCATCTAAGATGAAGGTTGGCACAGATCTACCTACTAAGTTCGCTCTGGATCTATCTTCTCTCAAGGAAGATGATGAAAAATATCAACTTGTAAAATGCGGGAAGGATGATGTTAATCGTTTGGTTACTCCACACCCTGGTAATCTTATAGAAAGAATCATAGATGGAAATTTGGAAGTATGGACTGCCAGTGACGGCCATGTTTGTTACCTTTGCGAATATTATCCCAAGGATGACTCTGGAGAGATAAAGTTACATGTCAGGAAGAACGAAGACTTATTATCATTTTCTCGCTTTGAGAAAGTTGGAGAGTGGAAGAAAAGGTAAATTTAAATTCAAGTGATTCCAATTGTAAAAATTAGGAACATGTACAGTAGCTCTTCATTGACACTCCCTCTTGACACAATACAGTACCATAATTCGGTATCTTGTTCATACTCCAATGAGAGTGTACATGTCTAACTAATGGTAGTCTCTTAAACCATACTAATATATCATTTATCTGTCATACATGGATGGTTAGTCCTAGAGACCCTCCACTAGCCATTTATCGTCCAATGAAAACTCCATCCAGTGCATGCAGTCATTTTAAATCTTTCTTCTACCTTGCGATGCTACTTGTCTACTCCGCTAGCTGTCTGACATATCCGGTGAGTTTATCACCATAAGAATCCCTCCATGGTTTACAGAGTCGGAAATTAGATCAGTGATTGTACGCAGTACGAATAGACCTGGAAATGAGACCTTGACCACTTTAAGGGAATAGGCTGATCAATTAGGGGAACATCAACCTGCATGCAAATTCCTTTGACTCATTTTTACTCGTACTCTTCTTTTAACAGTCATTTTAAACGCTCACGATTGTAGATGATGTTGAGAAGGGTCAGAGTTCCTTCATGGCAAAAGTGCGTACAGAGGATGCAAATTGAGAACCTTGTACATCTGGTGACCGCCATTTCTACACATTACTTACCCTATTCTTTATTCTATATAGAGCGTCCCAAAATAACTCCTCTATTAGCTACCTCTCGACCTTTCCTTTATCAGGAGTTGTTCCTCTTCATTATCGTCTGGAGGTCATTTTTAGATTTAAACACGCCCAAAGGGTAAAATAATATAGAAGCTATTACATTACCTCCAATAGTATGAGTTTAGATGTGCATGCAACTCTCGGAGGTGCTGACAGCGGAGTTCCTGGTTTTGGATTTTGTGACTTGGAGGATAACTCATCGCACTCGCACAGTTCATTTTCGGAAGAAGATGATTCTATTCCCTCAAATAAATGTTGTTGGCGGATGAATGACTCAATGGGAATGTTAAAGGATGATGGTTGGGATGAAAGGGTTACCCATCAGAGTTCACATGTTACGTCTGTAAAGCGAACTAGTTTTACTCTTGAAGGAGTTAGGAATATGGATAGGAATTTTATGATGGAAAAGAAACGGGTTTTAAGGAAATATAGCCATCATTTGCTTCGAAAATTACGAGCTACTCGCCCAGCTGTGAATTCGTCAAGACGAGTACATTCTGGGCATATTTCAGAAATTTTCAGCATTTATCGCGATAATGAGGGTTTTAAAGGAGGTATAAATGGGATGAACGAGAGAAATATCGCGATAAATGCCTTTAAAAATAGAAAAATTACCACACATGCATTTGGAAATAAACTCGGTTTTCAGGGCGATCCAGGGCCAAAATTTTTTCATCCTTCTCATAATAAAATTATTTACAAGAAAGATTTATTCAAAACTCCTTGTTCACCTAATATGTCGGCAAGACGGCCATCTAAAGGCCTACTTCTTACCATTTTCTTTGGACGTTTATTAACAATCCTATTGACGCTATCGCTACTTCCATCGTCGGTCTCTGGAGGCGGTTTGACACTAAACATTGCGAGGGAGCCTGAGGGTAAGAAGCTCTCCAAGGTAGAGTCTGTCAAGGAGGGCATCCGCTACACAAATTTTACAGTCAGGAAGAAAAATTACATAACACGCATTGTGGACACGGCGTATCTAATTTGGCAGGCACAATCAGTCAATGAACTCTGTACAAGTTTCACCATTTATACTTTTCACAGGGGTCACAAGTTGGCATATGCCCGCATTGATGTCGGCAAAGCTCGAAGGTTCGCCCATTACAAATTCACCAATCCGGGCTGGGAGAGTATAACTCATGCGGAATATATGCAGTTATTTGACCACCGCTCGTCTTCCCTTGTCTTTGATGTCTCGGCCAGACATAACATTGACCTATTTAAAATAACCTTCTATGAGCCTTTTGGGAAGCCAGCCTTTATATTTCACCCCCGGGCTACAAAGAAGATTAGATACATTATGGACGGACACCTCATGCTCTGGAGGTACTCGGAACGCGAACCTGAATGCACATCCGTTGTGGTACACAAGGAAGGCATAATTCCAAGGTACATGCAACTCATCATCAAAAATGGAGATGTGTTTGACAACCGATTTCTAGAGAGGTTTGGACACATGTGGGAATTTATCAGCAAGGAGAGCTTTTACAAGAAAGTTGATCAGACCAGTGAAACAAGTACGGAAAAGCCAAGTCCCTCTGAAAGTGCAGCGTCCACCTCCAAAGGCACTGAAGGTAAAGAAAAGGCCAAAGGCAGAAGATTCTCGCTGGAAAATCTCCGGAAATCTATGACCAAAGGGGGACATAGTTGATGATCGTTTTATGATGTGGAAGCCATGGCACTAGGAGATTATGGACTGAGCGTGTCCATGAATGGTCTCTGGAAGATGATTAAAGAGAGTAAACTATTTTAAACAAGTGTGAACATTTAGGACGAGTAGTATCGCCTAGACGCCTGGTTTACAAAACCAAGAGTCGAGGAAACTGAGAAGGTCTGCTTCATCTTTTCAGAGCAATCACAGTTGTAATCTTTAATTTTTAAGCAAATTAGAATAATTTGTACAAATTGATGTTTTACGATGTCTTTCATGGTTTTGTATTTTAAAAGTAGAGCCTCAGACAGACTATCATGTGGTGACCATTTACACGTTTACACCGAGTAGAATGGGTAAGTCCTGGAAAACATTGCAAATTATTTAAACAGAGAAAGTGTGTATGTGGACTACTAGGGAAGAGTTAGTTAATAGGAATCCCAGGGTGTATGGTGGGGAGAAATTCCGCTTGACAAATCTGCATGCAGATGTAAAAAAGCTCTAGACAAGACTATAAAGGTTTTTTGGGAAAATAGATAGTGTTTGAGTATAATTGTGTTTATAGAAAGCCAAAGTGTGTATTGTAAAGGTTGAGAAAATGACTGGTAAGTTTAGGAAAGAACTGGACATAGACCCAGAGAAAATTGATAGCTATGTTAGTCAGGACATACGCGGAATCAAAGACGATCAATATTTTAAACCATACACGCGGTATGGATATAGTGCGACATCATCATCATTTCAGTTAAATTCCGTTTCATATAGTAAAATAAAATTCGACCATTTTCCGGTTATAGCCAACGTAGAAAGATTTTATACTTATTTCAATGATAATAAGAAGCTTCCCTTAGCCTTTCAAGCTTATACGAGTGATCAAAGGTACCATTACTATACTACTGGAAATATCATAAACTCTACCAAAGCGGATGCTACATTCGAGGAATTTATAACAAAGGAGGGACCAGGTAGTGGACGGACTAAAGAGCATGATAAAGAACTTACTTATAATCAAACAATAAACGTATTGCAAAATATAGAGCAAAATGGTAAGCTTGAATATAGCGATTTAGTCGATGAAATCAAGAGAAATCTTTGGAGGACAAATGATGTATTTTTTGACCTTTCCAAAAAGCCTCAGTCAGGAACTGAGAAAGTAACCAAATATAATTCTGACACGACTGGTATAGAAATTATTGTCAAGATTGCAACAAGCGGTGGATTTTTAAAAGTTCAACATGACACTAAAACTAATAATTTTCCATTCCATATTAAAGGACTTAAGGATCCCGATGAAAAAATAATTGTCATGTCTAGTGGTTTTCCAAATGATCTATTGGAGAAATTTTCCGTGTACTATAAAATGGATGATAAGAGCTACAAGCATCCATTTATGATTATCCTAAATTTATCCAAAGATAAGGATCCGAGATATCTTGAAAGTAAATATATAATATTAAGGAACAAAACGAATACATGGAGCATTCGCAGAATTACGGTTAATAATTTAGATGAGGAAAAGGATCTTACAAAGATATTGAAAAGCGTTGATAGCTCTGGGAATGTTGATTTTGAAAAACTAGATTCTGACCTTAAGAATAAGCTTACAGACGTCACAGAAAATCTTCTCATAGATCTAACAAAAACAACTGAAGAACGTGGTACCTATAATTCTGATAAAAAAATCATCCCTTACAGAAAAATTGTGAGTACTGGCTACTCATTTATTTCACACGCTGATACATTTAATGGGTTTACCGTTACTGCAATTAAAGTGACTACTCAGCATTCCATAAATTCTCAAGATCTCATTCCTAAACGTACTGATAGACTAGATAGACTCAAGGTATTCTATAACGGATCAACTACCAAGGATCCGTCGCTCATCTACTTCTTGTACAGTAGTGGGAAGAGGAATTGGATAAGTAGACATCTTGGAGATACCACTTGGAAAGAACAGAAGGATCATCTTCCAACTAGTGATGTAGATTCTGAGAAGATTAGATCACTTCTTGAGAAGCTAAAGATTCCTAATGTTCAAATAGATCTTTCTAAGCCCAATACCGGTAATAGTACATATCAGCCTGAGGATAATACTCTGAAGTTCAAGGTTGAAAGTAAGCAAGATCCTCCTGACTCTGGGTTCTGGAAGTTCATGTATACTATGACTCAAAACAATCAACCTTTTACAGTTGAGAGTGTTAAGCACGGTAAAACTCCTCTAAATGGTATATCCCCTCCTGACAAATTACTTAGTATCTCAGTCTATTACCTTGGAGAGGATCCCGGAGATGTAAAGAAACTCCTCCTGGTTGAAGTGGCATTAAGTGGGAATTCCAAGTACCTATACTATGAAAAGAAAGATGAGAATGCTAATTGGACAGTGTTATCTACACATGAACAAGGAACTAAACTAGAAGGTTCTCTTCTCACCCAAAAACTTAACCAGTTAAAGGAGAAACAACATCCTAAAAAACATGAAACCAAAAAAGAAAAAGAAAATAAATCTGAATCTCAAGAAAAGAAGGAGGAAGAGCTTACGAAGGAAACTCACAATGGAGGAACTTCCAGACAAGACTCATCTGGTAACAATTCCTCTTCCTCTGAATCGACTGTAGCTTCACCTCAAACTTCTAGTAATGCTGGTAAAATAGCTGGTGGAGTAATAGGAGCTCTACTTTTCATAGTTCTCACAGCCCTACTCGTTAAGAAAGTTGGACCCGCTGTAAGAGCCCAATTGGAAAGCAGAAATCCTCCATTGTAGTTTTTAGGGTTTTATTCTCACAAATTACATGTTATTTTCCATGGATCTACTCCAGGCCATCATTTCATGCAGATCAAGTTTATGTTTTTGATGCATTAATACGAGAGAGTGTACACCACCTCTTACGTATCCGACACGATGTATAATTAGTCTTTAACGTTTATATTCTATATGTATCTTGACGCATTATAGTTACGAATATCTTACATCAATAAAATGATCATTCCATGTATTTAGGGTCCGTCTGATCTATTCCCCAAGGTTCATTCCAGAGATTATTCCTCCACTCTAGGAATATTTAGAGATGGTACAGATTTAAAACAATGTTAAATATTTTAAAGATTAGTCTCTCTTATTAAGGAAAGAATGAATGATAAGCTCAAAGTCATGCGAAGGATGAAAAATGATACAAATGAGAAGAGTATCAAACTAGAGATAAGTAGAGAGAATAATGGGACTATAGACTATCTATGCACCAACAATTCCCCCTATATAACATAACATCAAGTCAAGTAGGGAAATAACAAGGACAATTATTGGTAAATGTCTTCGCTAACCAGAAAAGGGATGATGGGTCTCCACATAACCAAGTATGGAGTAATATCTCCCTAAATCCTATCCATTATAGACATACTTGTTTCGTTTTACAGAATGGTCTTTGTCTATATTCATTATCAACAGTAAATGTTTTGTCTTGATGTTGAGTGGGGAATAATCCAGCAGACATCCATCTGCATGCATATGCAGGACGGGTTGTAGTTTGAACTATCAAAGTATAGTTGAGATTTTAGGCGGTGTTTTAATAGAATAAAACTTCTAGAAAAGCAAAGTGTGTATTATAAAAGTTGAGAAAAGATGAGTAACGGTGGAGTAAATTTGGATCTCAGCCCAGACAAGATTACATCCCCTGGAGATGATATAGCAGGGAGTTCCGACGAAGTAACATATAAACCATATGTTATGTATAAATATGATGCAACAAAACCACCATTTCAGCTGAAAAGCTTGACATACAAGGGACAGACACTCGAAGGATTTGCCGGTATAACGCAGATTTCAAATCTATATACCTACTTTACGAAGAACAACAGTTTTCTATGTCTTCAAATTAAGCAAAAGGACGATAGAAATACGTATTATACAACTAAAAATGCCGCAAAATCAGCTGATGAGAATACTACATTTGATAAATTTATAGTGAGTGATAAAGGTAAAAAGGAGGTTAAAGAACTTAGTCCTGATCAAACAAAAACTCTATTGCAAAACATAGAAGTTAACAATCAGCTTGACTATGATACTTTAGATGCTTATATAAAGGAGTATCTTTGGAGACAAAATGATATATACTTTAACCTTAAAAACGAACAGAATAGAGATTTAATTGAAACATACGATTCTGAAGTTACCAATATTAAGGTTACTGTTGAAAAAGGTAAAACAATAAATAAGAACTTCCTTGAAGTTAAACACGTTTCCAAAGGGTTTTCCGATTCGTTTTATATTAAAGGTTTTCGTGACGCAGGTGGTAATATAGTAATCGTAAAGGGTGGCTTTCCAAATGATATAATCAAAGAGTTCATTGTCTACTATAGGGATGGTGATTATATAAACCCTCTATTAGTTGTTTTAACTTTAAAAGATATTAGCGATAATGATAAAAGTTTTGTTAATGGGAGTTACATTCTCTCCAATACAATTACATACCATTGGGATATTCTTAGAATCTCAGAAACTGATATAGAGGATAAAAGGCTCGGGGAAGTACTCCAAAAGATCGATGAAAATCGAAAAGTTACACTTTTCAAGCCAGAAACAGAACTTCGGAAAAGGTTTCAAGATATCACCAAAGATCTTCTTATCAATTTAACAGGGGATTTCCAGGAAGAAAAAGGCAAATATGACTCTGATGGTAAAAAAATTCCTTACAAAAAAACAAAAGTTTCTGCTGGTTATACTTCGATTTTTCATGGCTATGGATTCATTAGTTTTACAATAAGCAAAATTGCCACTAATTATGGATCAATTTCTCAAGATATTCTTCCTCAAAACGGCACTAGAGTATCTAGGTTAAAGGTTTACTATAATGGCACTGTATCGACAGATGACCCCCTACTAATATACTTCCTGCAGAGTGATGGGACAAAGAAGTGGATATGCAGACATCTTGGAGATAAACAGTGGGTGGAACTTGAACGTGGAGCTCCAACTAGTGATGTAGATTCTTCTAAAATCAAGACGCTTCTTGATAAACTGTCCACTCCAAAGATTATAATTGATGTTTCCAAAACTGGTGGTCAATACCAACCAGATGGGAATACTCTGCAATTTACTGTTGATAAGTCTGTAGTTAATGGTTCGCAAGACTACTATGGCTTTAAACATACTGAATCGGGAAACAAAGGATTTATGATTAAGGAAGTTATTCACAAAGGAGATACATTAAGCGGTATAACGTCTGACGGTGAGCTAGGTAGAAAATTGGAGAGTATAACTGCCTATTATGATGGAGATAGTCCTACAGATCCTACCAAACTTCTCTTGGTTGAACTAGTTAGTAGGAACAATGAAAGGTACTTTTATAGAAAAACTAAAGGTGCATCTACATGGTCAAATTATCCCGGACCTGAAGGAACTGGCAAACTGACTGATCTAAAGGAACTACTAGACAGACTAAAGGAAGATGATTTTCCTGGACTTTCCACACCAGAATCTGAAGAGGATTCCCAAAATTCCACGGGAGCAGAAGACTCAAATCAAGAATCCTCACCAACATCTACATCCCAATCTTCTATTAGCCCTGGAGCAGTAATTGGTGGATTGCTTGGTGGCATTGCTTGCCTATGCATTGTTGGTGCTCTAATATGGAAGTTAAAGCCCACAGTAGGGATTTATGTAGTCAATAAAATCCGCCGAGTATAGCCATGCGACTTTATATACCTCAATATAATCGATTAATTCTACATTTACTGCATATTTTGTAGTTTTAGAGATTTTCCAGCTTGTTATACCGATTAGTTGCCCCGCATGCAGTGAGACTTGGCAACCATCTCATAGTTCTTGCCAGTGTTTTTAGAGTAAAAAGGTTACATTTAAATAGTTACAGTGTAAATATATAATGGTTATACGCTATATTATATTAGAATCTTCTCTATAATAGAACCTTTTGTTCCTAGACGACTTTTGCTGTTTATCCTCTTCACAGATATGATACCCATATACTGTCCATTTCTTTGTCATAAAATGGATCTAATATGTTCCAATTACTACTTAATACCCTGATCATTATAGTCTAAAGGGTCTATAATCTCTGAATTAAACATCATGAGTGGGGACTAGTTTGTTTTACCTAATTCGGTATATACGAGTAAATGAGTTTTCAAGGCCTAATTTAGTGGTAAAGACTATTTTTAAGACTTTTATTGGAGTATTATTGGTAAATATAGACACTTAATGGTTTGTATAAAATGGCCATAGGTGGAATACGCTTGGACATACATCCAAACAAACTCAATAGCCGAAGTGATGGCATAAAAGGAAATAAATCCAGCTTAGATGGGAAATATACTAAATATGAATACTCAAATGGTAATTCCAATTTTAAACTATCTGGGTTTTCATACGATGTACACGAACTTACCAATGTAATAGTATCCATAGAGGAGGTAAAAAAGGTTAATACATATTTCATTGGTACCACTTTTCTCATGCTTCATGTAGACTCCAAGAATGAGCAAGTATATTACACAACCACTGATACAAAAGAAGCCATAACAAAGGATTCTGTATTTGCAGACTTTGTAACAATCGACCAAAACAAGCCACTTCGTGAGGACACTGAACTTAAGGAGGTATTAGATAGTATAGTAAAAAATACCAAACTATGCTATGAAAGATTGTCTAGAGATATAAAGGAAACATTTTGGAGAGGAACTGATATTGTCTTTAACCTTACAAACTATCCAGGGAGAGCCGATATTAAGCTAATTAGCCTGCCCTAGGTGTAGGGGTTGTGTTATATGTGTGTTATTAGTTTCTACCCTTGTAGATCCTACGGATTTTCCGTAGGTTTTGGGGGCCTTCAGACCTTCTAGAAGCAGCGGTTCTTCTACGTTTTATTTTCTTCCTGATCCTTATTACTCGGTCGCGAGAGAATTCGAGTTCGTTTTCCACTTCTTCCTCTTCAAGAGGTTTTTCCTCTTTGTCGAGGTTTCCGAGGAACCTTTCGAAGATGTCTTCCAGCTTTTCTTCTGGTTCTCTTTCTTCAACTCCTCTTCTTCGATCATGAGTTACCGAATCTAAGGTGGTACGTAGTACTCTAGTCTGCATGTAGGCTCTGATTTTTATGGGCACCGCGATTTTCTCTAGGTGCTTTGCGTGGTATTTTGTGACGAGAGCCGATAAAAAATACAGATCCGTAGTTGCAGGTGAGGATGTTACCATGGAGGAGAAAAATCTGGGTTGGCTTTCAGGATACAACAAGGTCCAACATAGTATAGGAACAGAACCATTCTTTGTGAGACAAATTAAAGTTCCCACTGGTGGTGATATTCAGCTTGGAGATGAGGTTCCAAATGTCCCAATTAGAGAATTTAATGTTTATTATAGCAGCACAAATTACAGTGATCCTCTTTTGGTTTTGCTTAATATTAGGCAACTAGGTGATGTCAAAGCTCTAAAGTATGTTCCTGATAAGTATATGCTATCCAAGAACTACGATGCTATTACTTGGGACATTCGTAGAATTGGTAGCTCTCTAAATGACACAGAACTTGAAGAAGTACTTGGTGAAATATATTCCAAAAATAAGCTTGATGTTGGAGAACTTAAAGAAGATGTTCAAAAAAAGCTCACAGATATTACAAAGGATCTCAATATTAACCTCAGTGGAAACTTTCCAGCTGAACATGGTAATTCTGTTGGAAGTTATGATTCGGGAGGTAATAAGATTTACTACAAGAAGTTTACAGACCATGGGTATACCAGGATTAAGCAGTGTTATACATTATATGATTTCACTGTCCAGGATATAAAATTTGATGGAGATCATACAATAGAAACAAGTAATCTACCTCTTAAGGATACTCCAATAAAGACTTTAGAGGTCTATTACAAAGATACTTCATCCACTAATGATCCTCTTATGATATACATTTTATACGGTGATTATAGACAGAGATGGCTCTATAGATATTCCGGAGATCTTGTCTGGACTCTAGTCGGTGGTGATGGACCGTCTGCACAAAGTTCTATGAATGAAAAGGATATTATTAAAATTCTTGGTGAAAGAACAATTCCAAGGGTTTCAATAGATCTCACTAAAACTAATGGAAGCTATACACCTACTGGGAACACTCTTACCTTCACTGTTTCTATCGAGCACAATCCTGCTAGTTCAGGATTTTTCCAGTTTATACATACTAGATCAGAGAACAAAAAGTTTAGAATCATTCAAATTACCCATAATGGAGACCATTTATACGGTATATACTCCGAAGAAGTCCTAGCTTCTGTAAGCGGATTTTACCCTGACTACACACCATCAGATCCAACCAAACTCTTAATGGTTGAAATTGTGGATAAAAGTCATAATTATACATACTATTACAGGGCTAAGAATGAGAGTAAATGGGTAAAGTTGGAAAGGAAGGGAACTGAGAAGTTAGAGAATATACATCTCCGAAATCAACTCGAAAAATTAAAGAAAGAATCTTCTGATGGTTCAGTATCAGAACTTTCATCTGGCTCATCTCCTTTCAACAAACCAGGTGCGATAAGTGGACTAATTGTGGGATCTCTGGTTCTAACACTCGCCGCCGTTCTTTTAGTGCGAAGGTATAGATATAACGCAAGGATTCGGTTGTTCAAAAATCACCCTCTATTATAGCAAGATCATTCTATCGCTATTTGTTTGTACTTGTGGACAGAAGCCTTAAATTTCACGTCATTGGCTGGGGGAGTCTCATACTGCATGCAATGTGATTGGTTTATATTTACAGTTGTATCCCTCTATAATACAAAAATACATGTAATTAACTCTATTGTTTTGTCTGTGTGGATATAAATGTCTATTATAGTCCATAAATGACTACTGTAGATATGCCACCCTACTCCATTATTTAGCACCCCTTTTTCATTTAGTAAATAAGTTAATCGATTAGACTCTCTTAGGTGTATCTCCTACATGTTATTCTACATTAACCTTGCAGAACCACCAGGCTCTCTTCTTGTTCTAGTGAGTATAAAAGGTACTCTTTGTAGTCTATTGTCTTTTGGGTAAGAATAGAAACTTGTATCAGTGCCCTTTGTTTGTTTAGACCTATAGTCTTTTGTCACGCCTATTGCATATTGTTTGTCTTCATCCATAGACTCTTCATCCCTAGTAAGCATTCATTCATCCATACTGACCATTCTGCTCACACCAGTTGAGACATTAATGGAGTACTACCATGGATGAATGAGGAAATATCTAGGAAATACTTGAGACCTTAGTGTAGTATAGATGTGGATTAAAATGGAGGATGAATTATAGAGTTCGATTGGATCTCGATCCATCCAAAAATTTTCCAACAAGGATAGAACGCAGCGAAAATAAAGATGGTAAAATTGAAGGGTATAACTCTTACAAGTATACGGTAAAGTATGATGGATCCTTTAATCTCTCCGCTTTACTATACAATGATGAGCTACTTCCAGGATTACTATCTTATGATGTCTCCGTAAGGGCTGTTATAACATATTTCAAGGAGAAAGAAAATAAACCCTTAGTAGTACACTTGGAGAGCAATACTACACATACCTACTATTTTAATCCGGATACAATTTCTGAACCAGGAGATGTGATATTCACAGAATTCATAGTTAGTGGAAAGGCACTTGACACTCCAGAACTTGAAAAGGTACTTAATAACATAACTCGGCATAGTGGATTTAGCATTACTCAGCTAAATGCTACTGATGGTAGCCTTTCCAAGAAACTTCTTGGAGAAAATGACATAATGTTTGATCTTACTCACCGTCCTAATGCTAGTTACATCTCTGAACTTGCTAACGTGAATGTCAATGTTTCACGTTATGGTACGATAGATGGTTTATACCAAGAGGTTAGACATAGTTCAGATTACAACCAATTTAGAGTGCTTGGTATTAAACTTCCAGGTGGTCAATACATGGAAGTTAAGGGAGGTTTTCCAAATGATCTAATCACAGAATTTAGTGTATACTACAGGAATGGTAATCATGATGATCCCTATTTAGTTACTCTCAAGATTTCATTTGTAGGTAGCAACATCATTCCCAGTAGATACTACTTGACCAAAAGCGATAATGAAGGTACTGAACAGTGGGATATTAGAAGAGTGAGTCTACATCTAGACAACAGTGAAATTCTCCATATACTCCGGGATATTTCTTTGAATGGCAAACTTCAACTTCAAGCTCATGGGGATGAAAGTATAAAGAAAAAACTTTATGATATAAGAAACGGATTGCCTATTGATCTGACCCAGACTACAGGGGGATCTCCAGGACAGACTAAATACTATGTTTCAAAAGATGTATTAATCCCTTATATGATAATGCAAGATGAGTCGAACAAATACCGATTTATTAGACATGCAAATGTGCCAAGTTTTACCTTAAAGAGCGTTAAGACAAATTCAGGGGAAATAGACACCAAACAACTTCCTCCCTCAGGTACCTTACTCGGATCATTCAATGTTTACTACAAAAACTTGGAAGACAAAGATCCCGTCCTCATAGAACTTGTGTGTATTTATAACACAACTAATACATTAGCATATGCTTATTACTATTGCAAAGAAGAGGGTAAATGGCAAGGCTATGTTCTCAGTACAACGGTGGAAAACAGTAGAACTGATATGCTAAATGTCATAAAGCATGTTAGTAAGAATGATAACAAGATAGTTCCTTCTAAGCTTGGACAAAGTCTAGAGAACAAACTCGTTAAATATCCGGATTCAGTTCCAAAAGTTATTCTAGATATTTCAAAGCCAGATGGTACTGCGTACACACCAGAGGGTGATAATGCTACAGAGTTCATCATTCGTAAGAGCCATGTTGGTTCTAACTTCCACAAGTTTAGACAGATTGCACAAAATAGTGTGGGTTTTAGGGTTGAGACTGTTATACATGACCAGAGATCACTTAGTATAAAAACTTCTTATTCCATAACTAGTTTATCAGCCTACTACTTTGGAAGGAGTCTTTCATATGATGATCTCATTCTCGTTCAACTTGGTGAGGATAAGAAGTACTACCAATGGAATGCTGGTGATATTTGGAGTACAATCAAAGAATCTGGAGAAGTTGAAGATACCCTTAAAAAAGAGGTATGTAGGAAGAAAGGCCACATTTTGGATATTTCAAAAACTGACAATGAAACCTATCCTTGTCTTGGTTGTGGGAATACGATAAAGTTGGAATCTACTGAAAATTCTGGAGATAAGTTTACAAAATACAAGCATTATCTATCGCCTGGGAAGCTATCAATATCTGGCCTTTTAAATAAGACTGCTCCCCAGAGTGACCTTCCATCCGCAAAGGATCTTTCTGCAGTTTATGTTTACTGGTACCCAAATGGTTCAAGCGCCACGCCACTTTTAGTATTTTATGATTGTACTACTGATACAGAAGATAAGTGGTTTAAGAAAACTGGGAATGATACCTGGCAAGAAGTTACTAGAGATGATCCAAATAAGCCTACTAGTGAAGAAGAGAAGAAAAAGATTCAGAAACTCCTTTTGGATTCTAACTCCCCATTTGTAGTTATAAACCTCAAGAATACCGATGAATATGATGACCCCGGAGGAAGTAGAAATAAGATTAAAGTTACCGCCGAGAATTTTGAGGCAGATAAGGGAGAGACAAGAGAACAAGGGCAGGAAGGTGTTGAGTATAAGAAGTACACTCATAAGGTTAAGGACAAGGCCCATTTCAAACTTAACTATCTTAGACACGGTGGAAATATACTTAATGACATCAAACCCACAGAAGTATTGGCAGAGCTTTCAGCATATTACTGGGTTGGTGATGCAGCCTTTGATAAACCTCTGGTTGTCATGTTAAAGGAAGAGAAAGCGTCTAACACTGAGTACATGTACTATGAGAGAAGCAAGAGTACCGATAGAACTTGGCAAAAAATTAGTGAGACTCAGAGAGGTGGTAAAGCCCAGGAAATGAGGCCACAAGAACTCAAAAAACTTCTGGACAGACTAAAGGCAGAGTACTTTCCACCATCAAAGATCAAGGAAATTGTAGGAGGAACAATCGGCGGCGCAATAGGAACAGGCGCTTTAGGATTTGGTGGATATAAGCTATGGCCAGTATTAACAACACTATTTTAATTGTTCATACCTCAATCAAAACGAGACTCCCCTCTCTAGACTACTCTCTTGTTGGTGTACTGGAGTGCTAGGGAGTCTATAACCTTAACTCTTGGTATACCATCTTACTCGTCTTGTTATAGAGGTATATGTCCTGAGAATAGTTCCATCACTTGCTTGTTCTTTCTATTGCTCTTTGTGAGTGTCTTAATAGCGACCGTAGGCTTTAGCCGGAGTGTATCTCTAGGGACCCTATGGAAGACTCCAGAGAATAAATGTTTTTACTTTCGTTACTCATTATTTTATCCTTATCATAGAGCATGTTACAGCAGAGTCTTGAATGTTTAGTTACTCCCTCTCCTGTAGGTTCTAGGTCTCTTATTCTCATTGTTCCCTGATTCTATGAGTTCACTAAGATGAGGAGTATATTAGGCCATTTTTATAGCCATCGTGTTAACCAGAGGGAATCCGTCTTCTGAGACCAGAGTACTCTAAAGACACTCAATCGGTCCTTCTCCCTTTTCATCACCTAGTTTATCTCCATAGAATGGGAAGTTATAAAAAACTTTCTAGATATGAAAATGGGATGAAGGGAGATTCTCAGAATCTACAAAATGTTGAATATACATGCCACGGTTCTGCATGCAGGAATTTGTTTTGGCACGGACTCTGGGACTAAATATGGGTTTATAAATTCTCGATCAGACTGTATTATCTGTATGTTATTATAGATGAGCTATGCACATTCAAGAGCCTATTTGGGAGCCAAAAGAATGCCTACACCTCATTCTCCCGAGTAGCACAAGATTCTTTGCCATTGCATCTTGCCCATAATCCTGATGATTCATTTACCAACAAACCCATGCGGACAAACTCACAGATTCTGTTATTCCTAGAGCTAATCAAACATCCGATTTCCCGGTAAATTTCTAGGCATCATAACTGTCACCCCTAGTGGGGAAGTACTTGGCCCGTTCAAGTCTAAATTAGGCACAAAGAGAAGTTAAGGGTCATATACAACATTTTTGTCCACAAGAGGCCAGATTGGTGCATTTAAAAGAGGCTTGGGAAACATGAATGCCAGGGAGGTGGTCATTGACTTTGGCAAGTATCCAGCGAGTAACGAGGTTAAACCTGGCCATAGAAACACGTACTATTATGACGACAATGAACATGGCGGTGAAAGGGTGTACATAACCTTTGACATGCACCCTTCAGAGTGTCCTGGGTACAAGAAGCTCACCTATAAGCCACAGAGATTTGGCACAAAAATAGTCGGAATTTCATACGGTGCTGGACCCTTGGGGGAATTTCAAAACTCTCTTGAATTTTGCGAGACTGTTGCTGTCTACTACTGGTCAGGGGACATGACCTATCGCACCCCTTTAATCGTCCAACTGACATCTGGTTATTCATCCGTTTATTTTGTAGCCTCCGAGGGCGGGGAGGCTGATTGGACGATACTCTTTAGTTCTCAGATATCCGTAAACCTCCTCATCTGGCTCGATAGTGAAAACTGTAGATGGAACGGAGCCCACATTATAGACATTTCAAAGATTTACGAGGAGAGCTACAACTGTTACTCTTGCCATCGACAAGTTTTGGGAGTGACAACTTTGAGCGGGCAAAAGGGCTATAGAAAAGTCGTCCACAGACTTACCGGTGGTTGTGTTGGCAGGATAAAGAACGGGGCAAAGCATGTTACCGATATCATGGTCTCGGAGGGGACGCCAACTGTCGAAGTCTACTGGTATCCCAGCAGACTTGGTTTGCCGGTAGTTGTCTATTTGCCAGTTCCCCTTACCGAATACTATGAGGAAGAGACATCAGAGAGTAGTATTTGGTACAGAAAGCTTCCCGGAAACAGATGGACTAGAATGGAGAATTACAGTCCCGCGATTAACGAACCGGAATCTTTCGTTCAGTTACTCAAGAAAATATACGAGGAGACTACACCCAGTCATTTACGTTTCTATTATGAGGATACAGGAAATAAACCTGTAAAGACAGCTCCTTCTAGAGAGATTATTATCGGAATTGCACTTTTAAACTTGGTTGGATTAACCTTCATTTGCTTTTTATTTCGCAAGTTTTCTCCTCAAATACGACGTTTTATTCTAAAGGGGTACACTCTTTTGTAGTCTTACTCTTAAATCTTGGCCAGCATTTTACCAATTATCCATGAATGTTCCGGATACACACTCGTAACATCCCCAATAAAGAACTGCATGCACATCTTGCGTGCTCTAGAATTTGGCCTAAATGGTTTGTAACATGAAATGTATAAATTATGGAAACGTTACATGCGCGTGCGTTTTATCTCGGGCAATTTCAGACGGCACCTCAGAGCCTTTTAAACTCCAATTAGACTGGTGTAGGCATGTCATTCTCATTACCCTTAGAGACCTTCAGCTTCTCGAACTCCATAGGTTGAGAACCTTCATACCTTGAAATAATGAGTGACATTGTGTAATCTTTGCGCAAAACTAGTTTTGTGGAATTTCATTGAGCTTCCCTTGGACGTTCAAACCTGTACCAGCGATGTGATGGTAGTTACCTAGGTGCAGGCCAAACTGTTGGCTTCTCCACCGTTGGAATAGGTCCGAGTGCTTGAGAAAGTTTGGGATTTGCGATTGGAAATTCAGCGAAATCTCCTTCACAGAGGGAGAGTATTCCAATTCTACCATTCCGTTTTGACTCTTGATGCTAACTATTGCGTTTTCAGCGCAATTTGCCATGAGTACGAAGGAATTGTTGCGGGGATTCTTAAAGACCACCTTGTTAAGCGGGCCGGAATTCCTCGAGTTGATCGTGTTCCCTGTTGCAGACTTATATGGATTTATGGAAACGTTACCATTATTTTGTGGAAAGTGGTCCATGTAAGACCCTAGCCGATCGGTAATGCTGTTTACTCCAGAGCTGGTAGAGTTGCTATTTATAGCACCAAACATGTCATAATTGCTCTTGATATTCATCTCCTTTCCGCCATCCATACCTGCTGAACCCATTCCCGCAGATTGTATGATACCCTTGACAGATAGTTTCTTTGCAAAGTCTTCGGTGCAGTTGCCACTGTAAATCTCATCAAAATCCCCCTCTCTGATATAGTACTCGTTGTTTACACCAACGATCTTGGACTTTGGTCGACTCTTTTTCTCGGCGTAAATCTTGTCAGCTTCATGATTCGGTTCGCCTACTCTCATGTTTGCTTCCGCAATGATCCTTGCGAATTCCTCAATTTCAATTTTTACCTCCTCCAAGTAGGCGGTGGGTTCCTCCACTGAGCTGGTGGACGTGCACCTGGAGAGCGCCCTTGATGAAGCCGGTGATATTTCCCTTGATACTGTGTGAGACGTCATTGTGATTTTGCGGGGTGCGGGGCATGCAGAATTTTCGTGTTCTTGTCCGAGTTGTTTAAATTTAAAGTTGCCCTTGTAATCTTAATGAAAAGTGTAAAACATTTCGCGTCTCCCTTTAACCCGAGACATGGCGATTTAAAGATCTAGATAAGCCAGAGTGTACATAATGGAATGGGAATTGATTAGATATTTGCGGGGCCTTCTCCCCTCGTCAAGATGTTAATGCGATCAAATGTATGCTATTCAGCCTTGCTTAAAATGGAGATGAATAGCCAAGACTAACCAACGACGGACTGTCTCTCTGACAATATTGTAGATCTAAAATGTGATTATTATGCATGCATGTAAAATTGTAGATGTGGACCACAAACTAACCTTTTGACGTATGAATCAATCCTTTTGGAACCTGCTTGAAACGGTGACATGAACGCCTTTGCGATAAATTTGGGAAGCTTTTTGATGCGCTCCTCAATTTTCCTCCTCGTCTCTTCCACTGTAAACGCCAAACACGAGGGAGGTTTTGCCAGCTTTTCCTCTTGCTCGTCGTCAGAATCGATTCTCCGAGCCGCCGTTGCCTTGCTGGTCAACTCGATGCTTTCCTCTACCTCTTCAGGCTGCGATTCTACGGGCTCAGATTCGTTACCCGACTCATTTATTTCCGTTTCAGGCTCTGACTCGCTGTCTTCATCATCGTAACTATCCGATGAGGAGTCCTCCTCACTACTTGTCTCCTCTAGTCTGGCCGATTCGTCCTCTGGATGGGTAGATGGTTCTGGTTCCATAGTAGGCTCCACTGGAACCACAGGAATATCTTCTACGGTTGCAACTGCTATCACCTGGTCGACTGGGTCCTGATCCATGGTTGGGAGAATAACATTTCTGCGGTAGTGCGCCTCTACTTCCTCTTCTCGTTTCCTCTTTAAAACGTCTGGAGCTAGTTCCAGCGTGTCGGCTCTGACAAGTTCCTCTACGCTCATTTCTTTGGTGAGGACTCTTCTTCTGAGGTCCTTGTTATTGTCCCGCTTTAGGTTCGTGTAAATGTCAAAAATCTTGCGTTTAAACTGCTGCCTGTCATACCGGTCATAGCACAGGTCACAGATTTTTGTGCTTAATATTTCAAGTTCAATCGTGTCTAGATAGTCCTTGCCAAAGGGGTCGTTTGAGTGGAGCATTGGGGGATTCTTTTGGGCCAAAAGCTCCGACCTTCCCTTTTTCAGACAGTCTAGTATTTTAATTCCATAAGTCGCTCTAATTTTCAACTTTTCTGGGTTTATTGATCTCGACGTCTTCACGGTCCTCATGGCCCCGTTTTCGTCAAACCTCACCGCCAAATGGCGCGTTGTCATTCCCATGCCGTGATCCATTTTTGCGGGGGTCAGTATTGTAAGATGGTGACCGTAATGTGTAGCATGAATGGGTGACTATAAGGGGCCCTGAAAGCTCTTTGGGGGTTAAATGACCCTAGTGATTGGTGTCTAGGTGTTTCCAGGTTCTTTTACAGGTTATTGAGCTAATACCTCCTCTGGTAGATGCTCACTATCCCTTCTCTCTTTGGCCCTTTAGAGACCCTGAAGCTGTAGAAAAACCTCAAAATTTAGAGGGGGAATATGTCCGCAATTTCCGGACCAAGTGACAAATAACTCAGCCTCTAGATCTAACCTACTAGGTGTATCTGTGTGGCTTCTTTGGGTCTCAAAATTGTCTACTGGAGAATGTGGAGTTAGAGGTACTGTGAGGACTTAGTGTAGTATAGATGTGGATTACTATCAGGTCTTCTAAAGTCACCAAGCTTCCAGAGGTCGCCTATTATTTCTTCAGTAGGAGGTTATACAGTAAATTCCCAGTCTATTCTTCTTCTATAGACTCCCTTACGGCCGTTTAGTCCATCCTATGGTAAGCAAATCTAGTTGCTATGCTGGGAATGATGAATACCAAGTCTCTATACTCTTCCTTAGGCTCCCTCTCTGGTCACCACAGAGCTCCTGTTAGTCGCTTAGTCCCTCGTTCCTCTGGACTTGTAGTTCTTCTATAGACTCCCTCCGGCTAAAGCCTATGGTTGTCTAGTACTCCCTCCGTTTCACTCCAATCGTCCAGTAGTGGCCCTAATTCAGCCCTTTAGACCAATTATTCTCCTCCTTCTGAGCCTATGGCCTCCAAGGCTCACTCTGTTCGCTACGGTCCCTCGTACTTACGTACTTCTGCTCCTATACTACGTATATTCGCCTAGCTCATATATTCGCTCCGTCCTCCCTTCAGTCGGCCGGTATTTCGCTATGCTCAAGACATATACTCGCACATTTGCATAAATTTACCAAAAATAGGCGCAGGTCGTGCCTGGGAGGTAAAAATGGCAACTGAACGGCAGTGTCTAGGGGACCCGATAGAAGCGCCGCTTGGCGTGGGTCCTCACAAGTATTTTGTGGGCAAAAATCGCCCTTGGCATCTTTACTTTCTGTACATTAGATTAGAACGCGACCAAAGGGAGCGAGACCGGCGCTACGGGCACACCGGAGGTGGACGGGTCGTTACCAGATTTCCAGACGGATTTTACCAATAAACCAAACATCCTGGAAGCTGTTGATGGTAAAGGGTTGAGCTATAGATAGAAGGTTTGTGACTTACCAGGAAAAGGAGCAGGCAGGTAAAAGTGTCAACCCCGAATATTTGTGACCGCGGTATTTATTTCCGGTACCAGCGATTTTCGTAGGGTATGAGTGTCCTGCGAGCTTGTTAAAGGTGCTAGTGGTTCTTATCGATACTAGAAGGATCGTTAGGTGAGGATTTACAACTCTGCATGCTTGGAAGAGAACAAAAATGTCGAATTTGAGGGCGCACTTGTTTTTCCCGTTCCATTACAGGGGAACAAGGGCTACCAGGATCCTAAAGTTGGTTGGGACTCCACTTTGCACCTCCCTCTATACGACCTCGATTGCCCTCAATATTTTGATTTTTATCGTGTACAATAAAGTTGCAAATTTTGTGCTCTACTCGGCGTACCTTTCCGGAATATTTGCGCCCATTGGATTCGTCCTCTTTGTACTGGCCACAATCTATGGGAATTATGTTTTCCTCATACTCGGAACATGTTTTGAGTTTGTCTCTACCATTCTTCAGGTATGTTTAATGTGAGCTAATGTCCGTAGCAAAGCGGAGGATGAGTCCCGAAGAATGAGGGACTGAGCGACTAACAGGAGCTCTTCTTATCAGTAGGATTAAGGTCACTACTGGAGTGCAACGGAAGGAAGAATGACCTACCGACGTCAGAGACTAGGTAGTAGATCACTATGGAATGAGTCTAACGAATGGGCGACCAACGGGAGCTTAAAGAAGAGTGATGGAGACTCTATTAGCCTAGTGAGTAGAGAAGATCTGGCGAGTACATAGAGTATAGGAGCCTGAATGGTCACTTGCTATACTCCAGTAGGCTCTTTATTCTACTTGTGGAGCTATGAGGACGACCTTAGGGAGTCTCTAGAAGAAGGATGGATGAGTTACCATTATGGTATGCCAAGCATCGAGTTGCGTAATGCAACAATAGCAGGATGGGAGCTTCTAATGTTTGCTATATGGATCTGGTATGGAGTAGGTGAACAGGTTACATCTCCACAGGCATTGTCCCTCGAATGCTCATGCTCATCATAGCCCTGCTACTCTTCTTCATGCTACGCATTACGGTCACCTATTCTCCCTCCGGCTAAAGCCTATGGTCGCTCTAGTCCCTCATCCTTCGGGACTCATTCTCCTTTCATGCTACGCATTCAGTCAGATACCCATTCTGTCTCTGGCTTATGCCGTCGACAGCATCATGCTCCGCATACTCGTTTCACTTGCATGCTTCACATTACACACCCGTTTAGGTCTTGATAATCTTTTACCTGTGGAAGATCAACTTGGAGAGCATTGATTCCTCAGTATTTGCTACGATAAAGATTCTCTTGTTGGTATTCATGCTAATTTCCCTCGCGCTCAACTTTCGGCTCCTTTTCATTTCGATTGTGCTTGCCGACGAAATGTACAAGAGGGGAGTCTACTGGGACATTGACGACACCCTAGAAGGCTCCAGACACAAGGGACACGCCATTGACGTTAAAGAAAGCTAATACTGTCTATTCTCTGTATCCATCTATATCCATATATGCTTGAGGCTATGCCAGTTTCCAATGGCAGGCAGAGTTATCCAAGAAAAGGGAGAATACCAAATGAGTAGTGTTACAATAATAAACCTTCAAACGAAACAATAAAGGCCGTCGGCACCCAAAGGTGTTCCCGGGCGGTCCCCCACCCCAGTACTATCCGGGCCTAGCGCAACTTGACTTCGGAGTTCGGATGGGATCCGGTATATTATACGCAGTATGGCCGACGGCGACGGCCCTTGAACTTTAGTGTTCATTACATCGACGGTTTTGTCCTCTTAAACCATTCTTGCAGAATAGACATTGACAATAGCCTCTACCATGCCCTTTTATCCAATGGACGTTTACGGAGAATGAGGATGGTGGTAAACAGGGTTTGTAGACTCTCAGGGGAGGGGATTCCTAATCATTCTAAATAGTGAACCCCTGTGGATTCTCCCATCTTCCAGAGTAAAAGAGGGCGTAGACAAGCCGTGCCTCTCCATACGCTTCCTCCTCTGCAATATGAAGGTAGAGCCCATTTATACCAACGATACTGTGGACAGCCGTTATACACCAAAGATGCCCCTAGTACCCATGGAAAACGACGGTCTCTCATCCTCCCGTCTGCTTTCCATCTCACCCGTTCTTCTAGGTACCCTTCCTCTTCCCGCGCACCATTCTAGGTACCCTTGTCTCCCGAGACTCTTTTCGGTCGTTTGTGATCTTTCCGGGTCTCCTGGCCTCGTATAAAGTCCTCGGTGTTTGGCTTTTGTGGTTGTGAATACAGGGGTTCGAAATGTGTCGAGGCATGTGCTCAGAATTCGCGCGAGAGTTGCCCTCGGCTAGTGACGGCTCTTCCCCTAATGTAGGGTCTCGCCTCGTTTGTCCTCCCAGGTCTTTTGTTTATCAGTCGCTTTTCCTGTTGTAATTTGGTCATTTCGTTTGTAATAAAATTCTTACGAGTCATCCTTTAGCCCTGTGCTGTTAGTTTGGTATTTTGACCGCAGTTTTGACTCTTACGCAAAAGACACTGCGCAGTCGCAACCAAGAGATTAAAAGAGGATAGAGAGCTCTCGTAAGACATAGATGGACGCCGCCAAAGTCTAGAAAGTAGACCTCGAGGACAAACCTCTGCGGAGCAAGAGAAAATTCTCGACGGAAGGAAAATTCCCCGCTGAAAAGGAGAATCTGTCACAAGCTATAAAGAATGAGAGTTGGCCTAATCCGAGGAGGCCGAAGGCTCTTGAATGTCGCAAACTTTGGAGGAGAAAGTGCAAATTACCTGGAACATCTCTACCAAGTCTACAGACAAAGCCCCGAACAGCTACAGCCGTCATGGAAAAAGTACTTTGAGCTACTCGATCAAGACAAGAACTACACGCTAGAAGCAATCGCCAGAGAAAGACCTGGACTCGCATCAACTCAGCCCGGAGCTGGAGTCGGCGGAAACGCCTCCACCTCACAGGCCGTCAGTATTCTCGATCAACTCGGTCAAGGTATGTTGAATGTGAGTTAATGTCCGTAGCAAAGCGGAGGATGAATCCCGAAGAATGAGGGATGCAGACTACTAGCGAAGCTAGGAGGAGCCAGAGCGACCTTAATCCTACTCTTCCTTAGGCTCCCAGAGGTCGCCATAGAGCTCCTTAGAGTCGCTCATGCTACGCATTATGCTCACTACTCTGTATTTTGCATAATACACATCCATTTAGGTAATGTAAATACTGACGTGTTACGTCTCTCGGAGCTTGCAGCTGCCTATCGCACATTTGGTCACTTGTTGACGAGTCTCGATCCTCTTGAGCTTCCGCGCAAGCCTCCATTTCACAAGGCTCAGGTGCCAAACATTCATGAAAGGCTATCTCCCGAAAGCTTTGGGTTTTCAGCCTCTTCTCTTGCTGCCAGCATACCAAAACTGGACATTCCAGGATATATAGGTTCATCCAGTACTATAGGAGAATGTATAGAAAAGTATAAAAAGGCGTATTGTGGCTCCATCGGATTTGAATTTTCACACATACCCTCACCAGAAGTTCAGAACTTTTTCATTTCAAAAATAGAAGATGACGACTTTTTAAAGTTCTCAAGAGATGAACATTTGCAGTTTTTTAAGGGTGTCTACAACGGCGTCCGCTGGGAGAAATTTTGCATAAAAGCATTTCCCACCATAAAGAGGTTTGGACTTGATGGCTTAGAGGGAATGCTAGTTTTATTTGATGTTTTTGAAGAGTCTGCAAGCAAATTTGGCGTCAAGAAGTTTATGATGGCCATGGCACATAGAGGAAGACTTAACGTCCTGGCAAATGTCATGAATAAACCTCTACATGATATATTCGCTGAATTCAGAGGTAAAAACTGGTTTGTATCTCCACTATTTAGATCTGGAGATGTAAAGTATCACTTTGGTCATGTTACTAAAAAGGGAGATTTGGAACTCGAACTATTGCACAATCCTTCCCATCTGCAATATGTACATCCTGTTCTTGCTGGGAAGGTTTGTGCAAACCAGTTTGAACTTGGACCTGATGGTAAATCACAAGTTGTCCCAATTGTGGTCCATGGAGATGCTGCGTTTTCAGGCGAAGGTATTGTATATGAAACACTACAAATGGGTTATATCCCAGGTTACTCCATAGGTGGAACTATCCATATCATTGCTAATAATCAGATTGGGTTCACCGCTTCTCCAGAAGAAGGATCGTCTTGCAGATATCCCACAGATGTTGCCAAAATGATGGAGTCTCCAATTATCCATGTCAATTCAACATCCATTGAGGCTATAGCATTTGCTGGAAGATTGGCCTTTGAATATAGAGCCAAGTTCCATAAGGACATTTACATAAATGTTGTAGGATTCCGTCGCTTTGGTCATAATGAGCTAGACATGCCAAAGTTTACGAATGCAGAAATGTATAGCAAAGTGGATAAGACAGCAGATATATTGGATACTTACAGAAAACATTTGCTCAAAAATAACTTGTTGGACGAAGAGACTATAGTTGCTACTGAAAAACAGCTAGAAAAGAGATTTGAAGAAGCTCTGCAAAAGTCCACACAGGTAAAAGAAATCGACTTTCTCAAAGTTCCAAAAAAATGGGAGAAAATGTACCAGGGTTTCTCACATGACAGTCCTTATGGTGCACTCAATGGTGAGGAGAAACATGTAGAAACAGGTTTACCATATGATGTTCTACTTCGTCACGCTAAGATGACATCGGAAATTCCTTCTCATATTCAACCGCATACTTCGATTAAACGTATTTTTGAGACGCGTGTTAAAGCAGCCAATGGATCTCCGGAAATAGATTATGGATTTGCAGAAATTATAGCATACTCCACGCTCGCTTCTGAGGGATTCCAGATTCGTCTCTCTGGTCAGGATTCGAGAAGAGGTACCTTCTCTCATAGACATGCCTTTGTACAATGTCAAAAGAGCTTTGAGTATCACAACGTTTTCAAAAATCATGAAAACGCTGACCGGATTGCTGTATATAATTCCCTATTGAATGAAATGGCTGCCCTTGGATTTGAATATGGATATGCTCTGCAGTCTCCATCAATCTTGACTATTTGGGAGGCTCAGTTTGGAGATTTTGCAAATATCGCTCAGGTCATTGCAGATGAATTTGTAGTTTCCGGAGAAACCAAGTGGGATCAGCAAAATGGAGTGGTCATGTTCCTTCCTCATGGATATGATGGCCAAGGTCCTGACCACAGTTCCGCAAGAATTGAGAGGTACCTCCAGCTAAGTAGTGAGAGGGAAGATTTTGAGGGTCTCTGGGATATGTCAGACGATAAAATTTCTCGTCTTGTAAATGTATCAATCGTAAATTGCACTACTGCTGACAATTTGTTCCACGTTCTTAGACGTCAGGTTCATAGGGACTATAGAAAACCTCTAATTGCAATTACTGGAAAACGTATGTTGAAATTCAGAGGCTGCTTCTGTTCACTCTCTGATTTGCAGACTGGCACCAAGTTTAAAAGGTACATTCCAGACAAGGAAGCTGAGAATGTACACACTCTCTTGTTATGCTCTGGACAAGTGTACTATGACTTGTTGGAAAAGAGAGACACAACCGGAGTTAAAGGGTTTGCAATTGCAAGGGTAGAGGAATTGACACCATTCCCATTCAAAGAAGTTATACAAGACTTGGGTAGATACAAAAATCTCAAGGCCATCAAATGGTGCCAAGAGGAACCAATGAATGCGGGACCATGGAGCTTTGTTGTACCAAGAATGCAGGCGATCTTCAAAAGGATTGGAAGAACATTTGATATGAAATATGTTGGAAGAGTCCCCTGCGCAGCTCCAAGTGTGGGCGACTCTCGACTTCATAACCTAGAGCTTGCGAAGTATCTCAATGAAGCCTTTGACTTGTAGTCTCAAATCTAGAGGCTGTTATGCTCAGAAAATGTTTAATTACATCAAATGGATAATATGAGTTTGGTGTTCTAATCTTTATTTCTTATGGCATTTACACGTTACAGGACATTTCCATTGCTCAGTGTTTTCATTTTCAATCCAATCTGAATCGTCAAATCCATGCAGATTTTCTAGTTCTAGTACATGCTTAAATTTCATTCTCGTAAGTTTCAAGATTTATGAGCTATTTTTCGAAAAGTATCAGTTTGCATTTTAGTTGGTTGGCACAAAGCTATTGTGGTTGGGTTATGCATGCATTATTTTACATATATAAAACATGCATATAATCTGCACGTATTGTATATGCATCGTGAGTACCGTAAACATTCTGGAACGTTAAAAGTGATGCAACGCTCCACGAGAGCATTTGTAACCACGACTCACTATTGATATTCCACTGATAGAATCAATCATTTAAAACTTATAAACACATTATCCTATCATTGTAGATAAACTGGGGAATTTTAAACATGGACTATAAACTGTTGCCGGGAATACTTGCAACCATTGCATTCATGAGGGTATCTGTTGCCGCTCCAGATCCCGCTTTAGTTCAACAACTCGAGGCGCTAAAGGGTGAGCTTGAGGTCATTTCTAGGGGTGTTGAAAAGGCCAAAAATGATAGAAGTGAGATGTTAGAAAAGGCGAATGCTGCTGATGCTTACGCCAAGAGGTTTGCCAGCTCTTCTGCACCCCTTGAACCCGATGTTACTCAAATTGAAACAATTAAAACGGAAATTACAACTGCATTTGATGATGAAAAGGTAAGGATCATGGAACTTGCCACAGCTATCTCTGATTCTATTGCTGAAATTGATACCTTCTTGGCAGGTGATGCTAGTGATGATGAGGCCAATGCAAAAATAGCTTCTGTAACGACGGCTAGAGACCAGCACCAAACTGCAAGTGATGATTTAGCAAACACTTATACTAATATAGAAGCGAGATTTGCACTCCTTGTTGCTTCTAAGGCGATGGTTCAAAATGCTATTGTGGGTGAATTTTGGAAAAATGCATCCAATGTACCGGGGTCTGAAAATTTACCCCTTTATGACACTTTTAGAACAGAAGATGTTAAAACTATAACCATCTCACGTATAATTGAGGTATCTAGGACGTATCACGGAGTTGTTAGAGGATTCTGTCAGGAATTTGATGTTTTAAAGGATAACTTGACCGCAAAGGTTGAGGATGCAAGGAAACTTTGTGCCGAATTTGGGACCCTTGTAGCACAAAATCCTACCTCTGAGGCTCATAAAAGGGCAAATGAGGATGTTGCAGCAATAAAGAAGAAACTGGATGATGTCGTTGGCCCAGCCATGGCTCATATTGATGCCAAGAAGACGCTTGTGGAAGAGGATTTGGCTGTCATTGCCGACTGCCGTGATGTCCTAGAGGGGCTTGCAGATAATAATGCTCTTGACGGAGATGTAAACTCCAAGTGTGTAAAGTACTTTGCCAAGACTGTTAAAGATGAGAATGATGCTCGGAAGGACATTGCCGATGTTAGGACTGATGCGGTTAAAAGGGTTGATGATTTTCTCGTTGAAATACGTCGTGTAGTCGACAGACTCAAGACCCAGCCAAGAAAGTCAGACAACAAGGAACCTCAAGCGGATTTACGGGGAAAGGAAGATGCTAATGGGATGGAGGGTCTTGGTTTTAAGTATGCTATTTTATTTGCCAGCTTATTGGTGATGTTTTAAGGGGTGCATGCATGGTTGTATGAATGAGTGCTTTGTTACCATGTAGAGGTGTGGCTATAAATTTATGTATCTAGTTGCGATGTCTTGTTTCATTCATTTCTTCTTCTCCTCAATACGTGTGGTATGGTCTCTTGGCGTTCAAAGGGGGTGCTTTGGGTGGGCTGGTTTGTTTTAACCTCTGGAGGTTCTTGGTTTACATGTTCGGTCTGAGTTACAGAGCCTGGAAAGAGTAGGTTTTGGGCAGCTTCTGGGAGACCACCAGTCACTGCATTCAGACACCCGAACCACCATGGCCTTGCTGGAGTTGTCAAGGTCTTGTCCTCTAATTTATCTGGGAAGGATTCATATTTGTCTCTAGTCTCTATGTCTTTCTCACGGTATCCATCCCTGGGCTGCACATTTCTGGCCCGCGAGAGATTTTCGTTGAAGACGGCAGAAGTTACACTCTCCCAGACTTCATCGTCTCTCTTTAGGAAATAGAGAGATTTTTTTACAAGCTTGTCTCTAACGATTATCAGGAAGAATGATGGTTTACCGCGCCTAAAGTAGAGATTACATGTCACTACTCCTTCCTCAGTACCCGCCTCCCTCTTCCAGATGTTTTGGCCCATGTAATCAACTTTAGTGATGATGAATCCTGGCTTTGGATGGTACAATCTCGTGTAGGCTCCAAGTAATGTGAGTCCAAAGATCGTGTGCTTGTCGTCACCAGTCTGGTCCTCCAGGTTGAGGGTAATGTCTCCCTTGTACTCTGAAAACACCTTGAGCTCCTCAATCTTGTCTTCATATGAGTGGATACAACATTTCCAAAGGTCTCCATCTCTTGCGTACCATCTGCAGGTTCCCTTGGATTCCTTACTCTTGGCAATGAACACAAGGGCGGGTTGATTATCCTTGAGGTATACCTTGGCATACTCAAACTCTTCTCCCTCTCCACAGCTCCAAATGTTAAAGTTTGCATGGACGATTTTCGTAATGGTAATCTCCCTTTGTGGAGTCAGCAGGAGGATGTGGTTGCCGTCATCATAGTATTCATACGTCTTGTGAATTGCTCCATTCAGAGAGTCCAAATCAATCGTGAATCCAGACTCTTCAGATAGAGTAACTTTGCCGTCACGATAGAGAGTTTGATGGCCAATTGCTCCCCTGGTGTTAATCCTGTCGTCGTCATCTCCACACTTTGATAGTGGAAGAAGAGCAAAGAAGAATGAATGAAAAAGAATCAAAGTGTTCATGTTTGTTTGCGCGATTTTTTGTGATGTAAATTTTATCAGTTTGCAGTGCTAAATGTCGATTTTTAGATAAATTTAAAGTGTTCTTTCTGGCTCCAAATTATGCATGCAAAATCAGGCCCCATCCATCTTGTGACAGATATGGAATGGTCAAGTAGCGGCCGTCAAAGGCTCCATGGATGCCTTTAACTGTCAAATAAGTCCATCTATGGGACGAGGCGTCAATTAGGCTACTCACTTTTGCGGAGGAAGGAGGGGAGACAAGTAGATTCTTGATGCAATGACAAGAGTGGTATTTTGGTCTATCCATTACAATAGTCGTAATTTGATGTTAAAGGAGTGTTTATGTATGAATGGAGCCCTAGACACTGACCGGATGTAGAGATCCAGTCCCCCATACCTCGACATCGATGGAGTGGATTATTGCGGAATATACGCCTCCAAATGGGTCATAGTTCGTCACATCATGTTATGGTTATGCTTTTAGTTTAATGTGGTAAAGTAATTGCCCATTGCATCACTAGTCTCTTCTCTACGAGTCGCTTCCTTATTCTTACCATGTTATTCTACCTACTCTGAGGAAGAAATGTGTAGCCAAAAGAATGGTCAGTGGATCCGGAAATCTCGTGCTCATGTGTAAGAGATCATCCATTCCATGGTGGAGTCTTCAGTTGGACGAATGGTCCACTCTCTTTGCTACCAATTGGTCCCCTTTGGAAACCACAATGTTATCCAATCAAAGAGGCATTATCCTCATTTAGCATCATGTAGAGTTTTAAATTGTGTCTTTTGTTCATCCTTCTTCCTCTAGTAATCTCGTAACCGAATAGTGCGTTCATTCTAGAGGATGACCAAGTATCCATTGCGTCCAATGTGAAAGCGGATGCCTCCTTTTTCCGGGGATATACAGAGCCATTTTAATGTCCATTATCTTGGAGATTAATCGGGAAAGTTTTGATGCCTATTCTCTGGATAATTTCTGGTAAATGTAACGCTGTATTTAAAGGGGTAGGTGGAATGTGCTCAAAAACTTTCTCGAGGAATCTCCAAGATAATGGACAGTTATGGTATCTAAACATGAATATTATCTCCGTAGAGTCTATTTTGTGGGTTTACAAATCTTTTGGAGTTCTTCTCCGACATCCTCCCTTATCTCCTCTTTTCTTCTGGTGAATCGTGCAATCGTAATGAGCTCTACCAAACCTGCATGCAGAACTGTATGGTCATATGGTCCATTGAGACATTTATGGACTCGGTGGAAGTTAATGATTGGATAGACGAACTAATTTCTACTGACGTGAGTGTTGATTGTACTACTGAAGACTCTGTTGATACTTGTTCATCTTGTCATTCTGTGGATACTCTCTCTGACGGTGAGCTAGTTGTGAGGGAGGATGAATGATCGTCTGGGAACTAACAACTTGATCCTCTTAGACAGTAATACAGAATGACTTCCCATTCAGATGGTATTACAATAGAAATAAGTCAGAAGCCCCCAAATAGCGGATATGGACTAGGGTCTATTACATATGGAGGTGATAGTAACCAACAGGTTAAACTAATAAAAGAAGAAAATCCTACTAACTCTGGCTTTTGGAAGTTCACACATACCAAAAATGGCATTAGCCAAGGAGACTCTTTTAAAGTTGGTAAGGTTCAATATGAATCCTCTGATATATCATTACCAGATATTGGCATGGACTCAAACAGTGAAATCCAGCATCTTGCAGTATGGTGTTGGTCCGGAGATGATAACATGAAAAAACCTCTTCTCATAGAATTGTTGTACAAAAATGATAACTATAAGTATTATTCCAGCAATGGCGATAGTGATAACTTAAGTTGGGAGTCACTAATTTCTAGTTCTCAGCTCAAAGGTAAAACCCTTGAGAAAGAACTGGATGGACTAACCTGTGAAAAGCACAATGCAGTTACAATGTATCTTAGAAAAATTAATTATAAGACTCATATAAGAGGTAAAAAGAAATATTGTTGTAGTAAACATAAGGGAAAGGAGAAAAATAAAAGTCCAGGGAAAGTCACTGTTACTCCTGTAGAAATTTATTGCCAAACACATCCTAACAACCCTACTCCTGTCACATGCTACAAACATGAGATTAATTCTGGAGCAAAATTATCAGGAATTAGGTTTTATCATAATGGCAATTCCAAGATTAGAGGACGTATTAAATCTCCCATTCCTGATGTAAAAGCTGTACATACATTCTACTGCGGAACGAATCCAACACTCATATATATCGAAGGCGGAACTCAGGCAATTCAGGATAGGTGGTTCAAGAAAAACGCTTCTAAAGACAACATTGAGTGGACAGAAGTAAAGGATCTCCAAGACATAATACCAAATGTCTTAAGTAATAACACAAAATGTGAGACATACAAACAGCTCATTAATGCACTAAGTTGTCACAAATATCAACAATGTAGTGACAATCCTCAATCCCCGTCTATAGGGCAAGGCCTCGATGTTCTAAGAAAATCTGAAGAACATGATACTGATTCTAGCGATAGTGAAGCTGAATGGGACTCTGAGGGTGAAGGTTCTTCTGGTTTGGGTATAACTATAGGGTCTAGCAGTGCTTCAATTCTGGGTACGGGTGGAGGCGCTTATGCAGGATGGCATGTCTACCAAAAGTATTTCCTTGATGTTGTAGTACGCTTAATATAATCCCTACTGTGAATGTTCAAGGGTCTAGAAAGTAGTAAAACAATGACAAGTACAAGTGCCAGTTACAAACACCTACTAGATATTATAGGAAAGAAGAACCAGTAAATCTGTATCACAGCAAATTATTTACATGCATGAAGTGTCCCTTGCATTCCCTTGAAGTCTGTTCACTCCTGTTAAATCTTTCAATATTTATTTTGAGATTGTTATCTTGTTGATGTGAATTGCTACTGAGTAGTTGGTCTAATGGGGTACTGATATGTATGAATACTCTGAACATTCTTCTCTGGACCTTTGTTAGTCTCTCTAGAAGTACTCTCAAGACATGTACCTTTATAAGAAAACGAGTAGTACTGTATACCAAGAATTAAGGTTAAAGACTCTAGCACTCCAGTATACCAACAAGAGAGTGGTCCAGAGGGTGTCAGGGGATCTATATGGCAGCAGTGAAGATGGCGGTTACCCTTCTGAATATACTCCATCCAGTATCAAGTGCAAAGTTTACGGTTTCCGCAGTAGCAAGGCCCCCTGCAGTACTATAACCTGCTATCTTCTTTAGTTTCTCGAGTTCTTCCTTTAGAGAGGGTCCATAAAGCTGTCGATTTTCCTCTCCACCTCTTATAAGTTCTGTCCATATAGGTGCATCCTTTTTAGCCCTTTCATAGTACTTGTAAGTTTTGTCAAACTTTTTCAACTCTACTAATAAAAGTTTCTTCTCTTCTGAAGGTTCATCTCCAAAATAGAAGGCTGTTACACTGTCAAGAGGATAATTTGGTTTTACATCCTCTAGGGTGTTGCTATTATGTTTAATCTCCCTAGCTATAAAAGCAGGTTTGCTACTAACAAAATGAGTAAATCCAATATATTCTGTACCTTTTTTATCCACTTTTACATCATCTCTTCTAAGACTGATTGTTTCTTGGTTATCCTGAGAACCAGGATCTTTATATGTAGTACCACTTCCACTCTCAGAAAGACCCTTCCCGTCTCCAATGTCTATGGTAACTGTGGGAGAATAATACCCAATGAGAATCCTCAAAATGTTTGTTTTGTCGGAAAAATTCCTGGGTATGTGCTGAGATACCGGTGTCCATTTACTAGATACAAGATCTGTTCTTTGGTACCAAGTGGATCCTTGTATATTAATTAAAAGAGGTTTAGGAGTTTCCCATTTAGACCAATACACATATACACTAGATATTCTTCCGGTTAGTGTAACTCCCCTTTGTTCTATGTCGCCATCTCTTAACTCTCCAATGTAGCCATAAACGGTGTGTGTATAATATGAAGAACCTGGAGATACCAGTACTGGCTGGGTACTACAGCTTGGACAACTGTATCCTATCCCTTCCGAAATCTTTATAACATGATACTGGTTCTTTTGGCAGTTAAGTTTTTCGAGGGTCTTCTTGATATTACTCTCATTTATACCGTTCTGTTTGCTCCAATTCGTGCTATCAGTGGTGGTATAGTAACCATTGTATCCCTCTCCAAACTGAACAAGGAGTGGATTTTCATGAGTTATATCAGATATAGAGTAGAATACTGTTACAGTAGTTTTTTTGGATGGTGGAGGTTTGAATAGTGCAAGATATTCACCATTTTTTATGGTATCAATGGAGTATCCACGTTCCAGAGAGTGCTTTATCAATCTATAATTATTAAGATCTGCTCTATTCTCTATAGTAATAAAGACATTTACACCTTTGCTGATATAATATTTTGTAAAGCCTTGAGATGTAACATTGTCATCTCTATTATAGCCTCTATGAATATCTATATCCACCTTACTTCTATGAGTCATCCTCCATTTTAATCCACATCTATACTACACTAAGTCCTCACAGTACCTCTAACTCCATGCTATCCTTCAATCATTCTTCCATAGCCACCATAATAGTAGTACTCCATTTATGTCTCAACCGGTGTGAGTAGAATAGCCAGTATGGATGAATGGTGATAACTATGTAAACAAGAAATAATAGGCGTGACAGAAGACTATAGGACTAAACAAGGGGTACAGATACAAGTTTCTATTCTGACCCAAAAGACAATAGACTACAGAGAGTACTTATTATACTCACTGAATTGCTCTGTCTGGAGTTGTGGTATGAAAAGAGGTCTAGAAGGAAACCAGAAGAGCAAAGAGGCAAATGAATGGGAGATGGGTCGACATAGTATGACCACTCATTGGAGGAAGTTCTAGAACTGTTGGAAAGGAGAAAGTTGAGCTTACCACAGATATTAGTACTCCAACCCGTGAAAGAGAGTATGAGCATAGTATGGAACCTACTTTATACATTCCCGGAGGCATTATCGTATGTCAATTCCGTACCATTTCTTCCAAAGTCTAGATCCACGCAGATCCCAGTTCTCCATACCTTTATGTTAGACTCTCTGAACATTACCATGTATTCATTCGATGGACATTATTTTTATAAAATGATTCTAGGGCTTTAAGAGTAGATTGTAGCTGTGAAGGGTGCAATTCCTGGGAAGATGTGATGAATTGACTTGTCATGGGGATAATCTGCATGCACGAGATTTCTACTTTGTTCCCTTCTATAACGTCCCCTATTCTCCTCTAATAGATTATTATATACCCTCTACTCTTATTAGAACTGCCAGTTGTGAAAACGCTTGGGTAAAGGGGCTAAACTGCACAGCTTGTTCATCGTGAACCTGGAGACAGCAACAACAAATTACCTACCCCGTACGTACCGGATTGTTATATGTGCGTGATTAGTTCCTACACCCTTGTAGACACTACAGTTTCCTGTAGGTTTGGGGAATAATCAGAACAGGCCTTTATAAATAAGATTTTTCGATTGTATTTCGACCTGACCTTGATTTCTTGACCATTTGAGTTTATCCTCTTACTGAGGATTCCAGCGAATCTCCTAGAGAGACTTACTGGTTCTTCAACGATTACTATAAGCGCCATAGTTTTATTACCGCCTTGCTTTTTAAAAGTTATGTTTATCCCCCGTCTACACTGGGTAGTTTTACAAGTCGCCACCTGTTTATATAAGAAGAAGTTTTTTCGATTAAATTCAGGTCCACATTGCAATTCGTCCAGGGTTAACGCTAACCTTACGTCAGCTAGATTATAATAAAGTCTTCTAGTGCCAAGTATGTCATTGTTGAACTCTTTGTCGTCAGTTTGGAATGATGCACGGTAGGTTGTACCAGTTTGTTTAACGAGTAGTTTGGGTCCTATTCTTCCATTATCATCATGTTTTTGTTGCTTTTTAAGAGGCAATATGTTTCCCTGTTTACTCTCTGTATGATCGCAAGCTCGTACCCATTTAGAAAAGATTTTTTGATTAGATTCAGGTAGGCATTGCCCTTCAACGAGGGATAACGTAGACCTGTTGTCAGCTACATCACTTGTTGATATTAATGTTGGATTTGTGACACCTTTTATCGTTTCAGCTCGTGAAGTTGAGATTTCACTCGCTGCAGTTTGCATTCCGACGTTGTCGTCCCCTATTGTTTTATTCAGGTGTGATGACTTCCTCTGGAGGTTCCCTCGGCTTAACAACGAGCCTAAAGGAGACCTTTCCTCGGAAATCATTGTTTACGTTGCCGAATTTTGGATTTTAATGGTTACTCCCCGACCCTCTGGTCGTTTACGTGTCCTGAGTCCTTCTTTGGAGTCAGAATACAATGTTCCTTTTGGAATTAACCATTTATCGATGCCTGTGCCGTTTAACTTTTTGGAATAACCGTGAAAATGGCCATTGCCGTTATCTCTATCGGAATGGACTTCCAATGCTTATTCATCGTAGTTAAAGAGCCTAAATGGTAAGTTTTAGAGAATATATCTCTAAAATAAGAAATATCTAACAATCGATATTTTTCACCAAAAGATTTCGACTCTACCACTTGGAAAAAAGGAGGGATACATAGTGGTAATCTCAAACAGAACCTTGATAAGCAAAACTGCGCAAGGAGTGGAACTCATGTCATAAATCTCACAGTCATGGGAAAAAATCCGAGCCGAAATTTTGGCAAGGGTTGAAAAATTAGCAAAAACCAAGCTGAACGGGAGAAACATGTTCAAGGCAATAAATATGTTTGCTTTGTCCCTCCTGAACTACTACACTGGATTGCTAAGACTTTTACCGGATGATTTTGAGGCATTAGACTTGGACATCCGCAAAATATTGGTCAAACATAGGATACATTACCTAAACGCATCCCCTGAAAGACTCTACCTTAAAAGAGACCAATGTGGACGGGGACTAGCATCAGCAACCTTTAGATCTGAAAAGATGTTGCTAACTTTTTGGGACACCTTGAGAAAAGGCAGTGAGACATCCACACGTCGAGCATTGATTATGCAAATCGAAAATGAAGACCTCACCCATATGTCACGCATAGAGGGATTTGTTAGACGCAAATACGAAAACGTCAACAATGGAGGACTACGTATCGGAGATGACAATATCAATGAGATGCAAAGGAGAAGTCTGTTCCACTCACTCTCACAAAAGAGATGTCACCCTATATTCTTTAAACAACTGAATGGAGACAACCTAATTGATAGGAAGGAATCTGCACTTTGGCTAACACATGGAAACATCTCAGCCCGAGACGAAGCAGCCTACTGCGCTCTCCAAGACAGAAACATCTTCATGGGAAACTATGATAAATGCAAACACTGCAAAGGAGCAACAGCTACTGTAGACCACCTGGCCACATGCTGTGAACGTAAACTAGCCTTTGATTACACCAGACGACACAACGAAGTTCTGAAATGTGTATCTCTCCACCTGTGCCGCATGTTCAATCTAATAAAAAGAAAGAAAATAAAAGGATATGTGATGCAGGAGACAGTTACTGACGGTACAAATGAACTTAGGATCGATACTGCTGTTAAGACGGACGCCAGGATAACGAACAATAGACCTGATATCCAACTCTACGACAGGAGAAATAAAAGGATATTTATAGTCGAAGTCGGAATCACGTGTCCAACTAAGGTTTCAGATACGGAATCTCATAAACAAAGGAAATACGATGTCCTTGCAAAAGAATTATGCGGCATCCATAATATGCCAGCATGCACCGTTCCAATAGTATACTCTTGGGATGGATTGGTCACAAAATACCACGCAAAGCACCTAGAGAAAATCGCGGTGCCCATAAAAATCAGAGCCTACATGCAGACTAGAGTACTACGTACCACCTTAGATTCGGTAACTCATGATCGAAGAAGAGGAGTTGAAGAAAGAGAACCAGAAGAAAAGCTGGAAGACATCTTCGAAAGGTTCCTCGGAAACCTCGACAAAGAGGAAAAACCTCTTGAAGAGGAAGAAGTGGAAAACGAACTCGAATTCTCTCGCGACCGAGTAATAAGGATCAGGAAGAAAATAAAACGTAGAAGAACCGCTGCTTCTAGAAGGTCTGAAGGCCCCCAAAACCTACGGAAAATCCGTAGGAGTCAAGAAGGGTAGGAACTAATAACGCACATATAATACAACCCCTACACCTAGGGCAGGCTAATTAGAGATGTCAAAAGAGACTTCCCATCCTTATCACACCTATATACTTTAACCTCACTCACGTCAAGAATTGGGATGTCAGGAGTTCCTCCGACATGTAATGAATTTTGTCCACCATTAAAAAAATCTGTTACATGAAACTTTCCAGATAAACCGTCTTTTAGCTTGTGAGTGTAAATGCTGTAATTTCCCAGAGAGGCGTTATGATCCTCCTTCTTAACTTCCATTCTTTCACCATGATTATCATCCAAAGTATTTTTCTCACAAGCATCGTAATTAACCTGCTTGCTAACATCTATAACAACTGCATTGTTTAGCTTGCAGTTTAGGAGATGGAGCTTTCTTTGGAGAACACCTGAATCTACAGGATTTAACGTAGGACTCCATTTCCCCCATTTATCATTTTTATCATAATCTAAACTTTTGTTCTCATAGTATTCTTCCTTCCTTGTTTTTGAAGTAGGCTCTATGGTTACAATCTTGATGAGAAGGGGTCTGCCCCTATTATCACCTTTCCTAGGTTGTCTGTCCAGAGGTGTATAGTAGAAGACATAAACACAGGTAACGTAGTTGGTGGGTAATAGTCCAAAGTTAGTGGCCCCTGTCAAATTATATTTAAAACCATTTACGGTGAAGTACGTATACCTATACTCCACAGTATGTTTATATCCAGTGAAGCCCTGTACACCTGGTGGGTTAGAATTTGGTATAACTAATATGTTATGTTTATCTGGCTGAACATTTGTATCTTCGTAAATAAAGTTCCTATAATTGGGATATCCTCTCTGATAAATATCCACGGTGACAAGCGGTGGTTTACATCTACTTTCAAGAGTATCCAAGAAGTTTAGTATGGAAATATGGTCAGTGTCCCTTTTATCATGCAAACCGTATGTAAATTCCCATTTTGTGCAATTCTCACCAGGATCTGACTTCTTAAACCATCTCTTTGCATTCTTACTATCTGGTACATAGATTAGTAGAGGATCTCCAAGATTAGCTTTGCAGAAATAAACAACGACCTTCTCAGCATCCTTAATAGGTACTGGTAAAATATCTAGCTTTATACTATCTTGACCATTTTTAAATCCAGATATGTTGAGCCTCCCTGAAGTTGGACTATGTTCATAAGCAGTATAGTTTCCAAGTCGATCACTATAATTTACTTCCTTTACAGAGATTTTCTTATAACCATCCTTGTGTCCATTATGGCAGTAATCAGAAGTCTTACTAACATCTATTTGAACGACATCGTTAATCTCACAATTGAGAAAGTCTAACTCCTCCTTAGTAGGTTCTTTGTCAGATTCTATTTTAGGATAAGATTCCCATGTGTTCCCTTTACTGTTTCTATAATATTTTGTTTTACCATCTTTAGTAGCAACCCCAACCAGAAGAGCCTTACCAAGCTTTCCATTCCAGTAATAACCAGAAACTGAGATTACCTCCTTTGTTGTGGTTCTCTTTAGAAGATTATTACCACTTTCATCTTCTATTTTTACAAGTGTGAATTTTTCCTTAGGGAGAAGAACATATTCATACTTTAGGAAGTCAGATCCATCGCCAGGATAGGGAGATCCTGTGATCTTTATCACTTTGTTATTATTTAAATATGGACTCAATGTCTTTTGTGAGAACTTGATTGTTACCTCAGGATCTTGTGGAGCAGAAACAACATTTACCGAAGTGCTCTGAGGACCACTAACAGTGGGTGCACCAGAGCATTCCTCCAAGTTAAGACACCCAACTGTTTTTAGTACATCAACTAGCTTTCTCTGTTTCTGACAATCAAGATTAACTAAATCTGTAGATGTTATATCATTGAGTTGACCAGATACTTCTTCCCATCTACTGATATGATCGTTCTTATCTTTCCTTTTGTACCACTTATCAGCTCCATTTCGACCATTCTTTTTAATATATATTAATGCTGGATTCTGATTACAGTAGAATACATAAACGTTCACTGGAGAGTCAATAGGGAAATCTAATCCTTTGGTAATTACACGCTTTCTTTCTTTATTCAACTTATTGACGTCCACATGAAGATAGTACTTAATCTTAGCAAGTTTATCTCCATCATTTGATATGGAGTGAGTGTGGTATTGTATATGTTTTGAACCATTTGAACTTATGGAATTATTCTTAACTGTAACCTTTTTATTACTATGATTCTTACAACAATAATTTCCTTCCTTATACTTCTCATAAGATATATCCATGGTAACTCCATAGTTAAGCTGACAGTTAAGGTCATCCAGTTCGGTTTCAAGCTTCTCACCTTCTAGTGGGTCGTATTTGTGATGAGGAGCGTTCCAACTCTTCCAATCTTTGCTATGTCTGTAGGTATATGTCCCATATTCATTAGCTGTCTCTACAAGAAGAGGCTTACTCATCCCATTATCCTCTTTCCAGTACCATACAGAGTAACTAGTAATGGGTTTTTCGTTTTCTGGTCTTAAATCTCCAATTTCGCCTTCTTTTCCAAACATCACCTTCTCAACCGTAAAAGGTTGTCCAGCTAATGCTTCGTGTGTAAACATATCAAAACCTGAATCATATGGATACTCTCCTTTCTCTAAGTAAACTTTTCCAGTACTACCTTTTAGTGTATAAGTTAACTCTGCTCCATTACCAGGAGGCTTCTGACTTATATCAATGGTGATACTAGGAGATGTTATCTGAGTAGCAGCTACACCTATGGGACCAGGAAGGGCCACAACAGGAATGGATAGAGGAGAAATAGTAACAAGGGTATGTTTTACCTGTTCCTCTATAACTTCGTCATCTTCATATTCATCTTGTGTTAGCATAAATTCCTCTATATCTATATCTTTTATGCCATCAAAGATATTATTTAAACTTAATTTATCGTCCATATCCTTTACAGGAGCTGGTAATGAAGTAGGTAGTCTCAAAGAATATGAAACATGTGGGTTTGGAGGAGGAGTATTACATGCATTTGTTGTATCCCTTATAGTTTCTAAAAACCTTTTGATTTTGTTTGTATCACCGTTTTTATTATTAAATTCAGTGGTGGCGTTTTCCCATCTATTATTATCCTTTGTTCTTTTTAGCCACTTTTCCATTCCTCCACTCTCTTGAATGTACATCATAACTGGAGCATGCTGATTGCACTCTGGAAAATACACTGTAACCCTTGAAACATTGAGAGGAAAATGCACATCTGAACTCTGTAAATCAGCACTATTTGTTATGGATGATACTGAAAATGTATCCTGGCTAGTTACCGCAGATTCATGCACATATCCGATGAAACCTTTATATTTTTCATCTTGCTCCTTAGAAACTTTTACTCTTTTGCTATGTCCGGAATGGACACTATGACAGTATTTCCCACTCTTTTGTGAAATGTCTAATTGGACTACTCGGTTCACTACGCAATTAACTTCATTTAACTTCACTGTGAATCCCTCAATGAGTTGGGGATAATTTTGGTCATCCTGACTATAAAACATTTTGTGTACATTTTCATGTATATTTTCCCATTTCTTATATTTCTCTTTTCCAAGATTCTCGTACCAAGTTGACGGTTTTCCATTAGTAGGTTTAAACTCAATAAGCAATGGTACCTTCTCAAAATCTTTGTTCCAGTAGTAAATATTAAGTGTGGGTTCCTTTTCATCGTATGGAGGAACAATATTTGTAGGTTCATTATCATAAGTAACCCTAGATATTCTTTTATTATTTGAGAGTTGATAAGCGTCTGTGTTATAATCATTGGCTCCTTTTGGAAGAATAGTAGATCGCTGAATTTGCGTTATAAATACATCCTTTAAACAACTAGATTGCCTTTTTCCTGATCGAAATAGCCCTGAGCTAGTTGGATTCTTGAGATCAATAGGGATTGCATTGTTCACCATACAGTTTTGGTGGTCTAATGCTTGTTGTTCATCGAGAGTGTCTATTGGTCCATTCATCCAAGTTTGGGCAAATTTTCCATAGTACCTTGGTCTATCTCTATTTTGTTGTTTAATTCCAATCAGGATTGGGTTGGTAGGTTCACCATCCCAAAAGTATACATGAAAATCCTCTATACCCTGTATCTTTCCACCTGTTCCTCTTCCTATTTCACCTCCAAGTTGCAATTCCCTATTTGCAACAAAAGTTTTACCATTAGTAGCAGGTCTGTGAAAGTTCTTGAAAAACCCAAGTACAATTTCCTCTCTTGATTTAGCTAAAAATATTGGAACTTTTCTGCCACCAGAAGTATCATTGTAAGTATCAGAAAACTTCCCTTCCTTGACTGTCTTAGTAATATCAAGCTTTATGCCTGATGCAGTTGTCTGTACATTACAGTCTTTTATTCCTAAATTATTCATCAAAGCATTAAATACGCTTAAAATATCACTCTTATCCTTCTTAGGAGCTTGTTTATCTAACTTAGTGTGCTTCTTCCAGTTTCCGTTTGTATCTGTCCTTTCATACCATTCGTAACGAGTGTTATTATTGTACTTTACACAAATTAGAAATGGGATATTCAAAGAGCATGGAGATACATATATAGTAAGTCTTGTGATATCCTTAAAAGGTAACCCATTCTCAAATTTCTGCTGTTGGCCATCTACACTAATTTCTGATATGTTCAAGGATTCTCTAGTACCTGCAGTATGTAAATACTTATACGAGTAAAGGACGGGAAATGTCCCAAATTCTTCTCCATATGAATAATAAATTCTATCCTTGTGTACATAATGCTTTGTATTATGGCAATCTGATTTCCCAACGTTTATCTGAACGACCTTATTGTAAATGCAATTGAGGGCATCGAGTCTTTTCTTGAGGCCATTTGTATCAGTAGAGAAAGTTTTAGATACTGCATACTCTATAGGATTCCATTTTTCATGTTTATAACTTCCATCTTTCTCACCTTTACTGATATTCTCAAGCCAGTATGATATTCCGCTATCAAGTTCTATTCGTAGTAAGAGAGGATTTTCTTGCTGTTTATCTTCCCTCCAGTAGTAGACAGAGACTTTATCAACATTTTCTTCCTCAAGTTGGATAGGGAGGTAATAACCTGGGAAACCTTTGTTTTGTCTCCTGTAAGTAATTTGGTTCTCTTTGTATACTAGTATGGACTTATCCGAAATATCACCACTGTATTCATACTTTGTATATCCAAGTAATTCAGAATTGTAATTTTTAACTATGACATTAACTGGTCGATTACATATTGGACAACTTAGAGCGTATTCTTTGTCATGAGAAATATATATTCCATGAGATGCGAACAATCTACATGCAATCGCCTTTAGCTTTTCCTCAAATTTTCCAACTTGAGCATAATTATCTTCTGTAGGATATTTCTCAAATTCTGCTTCTTTATCAATCCTTTTCCATTTTTTATTGGCATAATGACCGACATTCTCAAACCAATGTGTTTGTTTCCTGGAGTCTATAGATCTTATGAGAAGAGGTTTGTTTATAGAAGCCTGTTTACCATCTAGCACGAAGTGATAGTAAACAGTAATCGAAGCGGAATCCTCAAATGGGTGAAGACCTCCACCCACTCTGTCAAGTTCTACGCCCTTCCAAGTAGCATTTGAGATCTTAGAAGTTCCATTAGCTTCATGAGTACAATATCCAAATTCTGGAATTTCTTTTATAATTCTAACCAAAGTGGTCAATTGTCTTCCTCCTTTACACTTACACCTCCTGTTACATCTATTACGTATGTTCACAACTGGTCCACTCATCCATCCATTATAAGAAGGGGATTATCCTTTCAAACCTTCTATGTTACACGTTTTTAAAATCTTTTCAAAGCTCTGAGATCCATGAGAGTCTCAATGCGACCAAAGGGAGAAGACTAGTACTTTACTCCCTACTCATCCATACATTCATCCTCCCTCACAAGTAGCTCACCGTCAGAGATACTATCCACAGAACAAGATGAACAACTATCAATACAGTCTTCAGTAGTACAATCAACACTCACGTCAGTAGAAATTAGTTCAAGCTCTATCAAATCATCAACTTCCACCGAGTCCCTTCATCCTTAAGGTTTCATAGACAAAATCTAGAGTTTGTGAATAAAACCATCAAATAAAAACTAGAAAGCAATTACAAATTACCATTAAATAACTGGAAGGTCTCTAGGTCCAAACGATTTATCGCCTTCATGCCACTTGTTTTTCCACTTTGTCATGTAATTTGCATGTTCTTCATTCGGTAACACTACCCTGTATCCATGTGTCCATTCCCTTCCCCTAAGGGTTGTAAATTGACACATGAGTTCCACAAGGTTCTTGGTCGTCTTTATGTACTTTATTCTGCGCAGTTGATCACTACATCCAAAAACTCACCCGTCATGATAAAGAGCTGCTAGTTTTTCCTGATAGTCTGACCTTCCCCAGTCTACAAAATATGTCCTCACATGTTTCAAACTAAATGAAGAGATTGTGAATTTATGATAAATACAAACTGTCTGTGTCCCAATACAGCGACTAGGTTCTTCATTCTATCGTCAAAATAGTGAATTGGAATTCTCCTATCAATTTTTAACGAATCGCGAATAGTTGAAATGGATGTATCCAAGGTCCCAGATTCTGAGCCAATCACCTTCAATAAAGGGCTCATTTTGATGCCCAAGGCTTCCATTTGATGCCTCACCTCGGAGCTCGTCTCGAAATCTGAAACCAGGTAGACTGGCATTTTAAAGAACTGTAAATTTTGTTAGGCCAGAAATAAGCATACCTGTGTGTGATGATTTATGGCATCTATAATTGCAGGATTGAATGCCTCGTGATGTATCCTTTGTGATTCTGGCAAATGTGCGCAATTTGTGCGATACATTATGAGATTTTTCCATTCTTGGTTTCTTCTCATTTCTATCCTTTCTTCATCAAGCATCTAAATGTTTATAGTGTGCCATCAATCAACCTACTCTTGTTAATTCAGCATTAAAGGCTCCAAGGACCTTGGATTCTCGATCGTATAAACAGTCGTCTTCATTATGTTTCCTTCTCCTCCAATAGTACATTTCGTCTGCCTTTAGACCCAATTTATATCTGGGTATTGCCAAATAATCTACAAGGTTAAACGGATCTCCGTTTATCGTGTTATTTTTAACAAATTCAAGGTCCCCTCCGGCTTTGTCAACTTTGGGGGCTTCTGTGGTCGGTAGTTGTTCCAGATTCCTCGTAAAATAGTTCAATAGTGCGATCCAGTCGGTGGGTTCCTCGAGATACGCCATAGCATATCTACACCTTTCATAGAGCCATACCGGAATGTTATTGTTGGCAATGTCTTCCAGCAACGTCCTCCTATCAGTCACATCAACACTTGGTAGCTTTAGGAGGATCCTGGCCGCAATTACAACGTACTCCCTGCATCCCAGCGTTACCAAACCTGACCAGTTGAGGATGAAAACATCTGCTGGCCTCTCCAGCATCCATGTGTAAAGTACCGACTTTCCTGGCTCTGTGGATGTTCCATGGCAGTTGTGTCTAAAGTCGTTCATTTCGCCCCGTTTTACCATGTCCATCAAGTCAATCGGCCCGTTCATGTACGCGCTTGCGCGTCTACCGTCTGGTGTTTTCCCTTTCAGTTTGCAATACGCGTCATTCCTCGTGAACTTTGGGTCCAGAGACGGCGGATTGTGTGCGATTGGAGGGACGTGCAGCTGGAATTCTCTGACCTCAAACGCCATGTTATGCACAGTCGAAAACTCTTCGTACGTCAAACTCTCTCCGTCTGCGTATTTCGTCAAGTCGATGGGCCACGGGCATTTCCTTGGCACGGTAGAATCTTCATCTTCGTCCCCTTCCCTGGCCTCAAACTCACCAACATTTTGCTCAATGGCGCTATTGTGGAGCCTCACACTGTACTTTACTGGCGTCTTGCCCATCCTGAAGCCTTCCGCGGCGCGCGGCCGGCCGCAGAGCACAAACGCGACGACAAGGAGCGCACCTCGAAGGTCTGGAAGCATAATCCGCGCTACATCTTCTTCATCGTGGCGTGGAGCGGCGTGAAGGAAAAATTGCGACTGGCGCGGGTCGAGGTGTGGGTGTCGTTTTCTTCGCAGTGGGAATTTTCGTCTCAGAGGGAGGAAAATGGCGAGTCTCTGCGAAATGTTCCGGGAATCCTCGAGGCTTTGGTTTGTTGAGGTTCTGAAGGACATTTGCAAGGACAGGGACCGGGGAATGCTCAGACTGCTGCTCAGGCTCTCGGACCCCTACCACCTCAAGTGTATCTCGCTGCTGGTCCTCCACTGCCGCGGAGACAATGACGACCCGTTCATACGCTTCCTCCTGAGCGTTTACAGGATTTCTACAGGCCAAGACGGGCGGTCGAGGCCTGCCGGTGGCTTGGGTCACTCATCTGCGGCTCCCTGCGCTTTCAGGGCTGCAGAGGAGGACGATAGGGACATTCCGGCCTACAAGGTCTTTGGAAGGACGTTTCTGGCCGCCCTGGCGCCCCTCGTCCTGCACACTTACATCACGCGCTTCAAGGGAGACGTCCGCAAGCTCCACCCGTGCCACAACATGCTGGCGATTCTCGAGGATTTTCAAGGGAAATGTGCAGGCGGCGCGTCTCTGGGTGTCTCCCTGAGCGCCTCCATGGAGGAGGATGATTCCCTGCGCTGCAGAGGCGCTCCGTTCAAGGGGCTGCTCTGGAAGACGTTGACGCCGATACAGAGGAGGATCTCGTCCAGGGACAGCATCGAGTCCATTCTGGACTTTGTGACCCCTGAGGACATTCAGGCGAACTTGGAGCTTGTGAAATCGGTCGTCAGAGACGAGTCCTACAGGGAGAATCCCGTGGACAACACCTCCGGGTTGGCGCAGGTATTGCTCGGCATATCCTCGCTCTCCATCCAAGCAAATCGCACAGTCGACCTCTCGAACATCCCAACCTCCATCGCCCAGTTTTACCATCAAATTCCACCAGAGAATAAACCCATTCGAAGTGTAGTAAAGTCCGCCCTCATTTACATCCACAGGCTGAGGAACCGGGACCTGGAGCACAAGGTCTCCAGGAAGAAGATTGCGAGGGAGATTAAAAGGAATGTTCAGAGTCCAAAGAAGGAAAGGGAGGAGACCAAGGTGCTGGAAAATGAAAAAGTGGAGAACTGGTACCCGTGTGACATTGGGATATCGGATCTCTTCCTCAAGTGCATGCTCGCATTTGAAGAGTACTTTCCAGTCTTTAACAAAGTGTGCGACGCAGACTCGCATGCCAATGTCAAGGTCTACGGCTTGGCCGAAAAGAGTCTGTCCCTGGCCGCCAAGTTGCTTCGGAAGGTTAGCAGGCACCACTCCCTCGGCTGTAGCGGTCCCATACGCACAAGCGCCCCGAAATTCGTCTACGACTGCTTTATAGACCTCGTCTACTCGACCTTTGGCATGAAGTTGATGCCTATTAGTCCCAGAAACATTACCCTAAATGGCATGCATGCAGCGAGCATTGTGGCGGATCACATTTGCAAGAACCATACTTACGAGCGGATCAAAGAGTTTAGAAACATTGACATTTCTGACCTCCTTACGGTAAACACCTTTATAGACGCAATGAATACATACGATAAGCGCATTTTCATAACGGAAGATTTGGCACTCGTGGTGCTCAAGGTCCACGCAATCGTCTTTAAAATCATCTTCACCAACCTAAACACACTCGCAGAGATGGACAAGAAAATTGTGGAAGCCCTCAATGAGAGAAGAAGATATGACCATGGCAAAATTTGCAAAAAGCTGAAGATCTGGTACGAAAAGGGGGAATGTCTAAAACCCATTTACGCACGCTACGTCCCAGAGTATTTCATATACGCCAAGACACACGAAACATTCCGAGTATGCCGAGAAAGGTTCTCCCTTGAACTCTTTCCCAAGGCCAACTATTTAATCATATCGCACATGGACCGCTTGGAACACAAACCTGTTCCTATATCCACACACCCACTCTACTAGTTCCCCGTGGGAACTCTAATTTTTCAGGTATGAGGTAATGTCAGTATTGTCGTTTATTTTAGCTCATGTTCCGGTGGAAGCATGTCTGCATGCACTTGCTTCCAGTATTGATGCTCCATACTGATTAGTGATGTTCGAGTATTAGACCATTTATAAAGGAAGAATGAGAGAGCATTAGTAATGCATCTGGAACCTGATTTGGGTTGACGAGGGAATGTAGGAATAACATTAACCCAAAAATTAGCAACAGTCCGTAGTACTGTATTAATCACATGAACGTTTCATATGAATAAAAAGATGAACATGTAATGACGGAAGGGGCGTCACAGGGCATATATTCATTGGCACATACTATACGCGTGACCTCATCCTGGCTACTCCCTTCCATGCTAAAAAGGCAAAAACTGCAAGTCCTAGTATACCACCCACTATTCCTCCAATTACAGCGCCAGAAACACCAGAAGATGATGATGATTGTGAAGAAGGGGTAGCAGAATAAATGGATGTCTCTGGATCTTCTGTTCCTCCAGATTCATAATTGTGAAAATTTTGTGTTGATCCAGAGTCATCATCTTCAGTTTTGGAGGCATCAAGATATTCTTTATTCAACTCCTTGATCTTATCGTCAAGTTGTTGGTTTTCCAATTTATTCTCTTGATCCGGAATTTTCGTCCATATATATGGACTATTATTCCTTTTAAAATAGATGTAGTTCCCATCACCACATACCAGCTCAACCATCATAAGTTGATCTGGTTTAGGAGTATCTCCGAGGTAATAAGCAGAAACACTAACTAAATCTTTATCACATTTTATACCTGTGAGTAGGTCGTGGTCATAATCAAGTTTGGTAATTTTAAACACTTTGTTTTTTTGTTCAGTATGTTTGAATTGGAAGATACCGGATTTAGGAGGATTCTGGGTTTTAGAAACCTTGAAATATAAATTGTTTTTACTGGGCTTATACGTGGAACCTGACTTAGAAAGATCTAGGTCAACATTAGGAATAGCTATGTTCTCTAAAAGATTCTTAATCTTCTTGTCATCATTATCATTTGCTGGGATTCCATCTCTACTATTCACGTTTTCCCAGTCAGTATCTCCATAATATTGACATATCCATTTGTTAGTTCCACTGCTCTCTAGAAAGTAAATTAGGAGAGGTTCGCTATCTTTCGGGTCACCGTTGTAGAAAACCTTTAATTTTCTGATTCTCTTTGTGGGAATTATTCCTGAAGGTATATCTCCGGTTTTTGTTTTAATGCTAGTGACAGTAAAGTCCGTTAATCCATAACAATGGATTATATAACTAAAGTCAGTACTAATCTTTTTGTCAAAATGAATTTCTTTCTTCTCACCGGCATTATATTTGCCAAATGAAACAGACGACTTTTCAGCTTCATTTAGATTGATAATGAGATTCTCACTAAGATCCCTGAGTTTACTCTTAAGATTAGGTACTTCCTCTGGCTTAGGTCTTTCACCATTTTCTACCATTTTTAGAATCGTCTTGATTTCAGAATTTTCATTGAGTGCATTTTTGCCCACAGTTACAAAACTATCAAACTTAGTCTCACCGTTCACAGGCCCATCACTAATGTTTGTATAATAGTAATGTTCTTTACTTGCTTCCACATGAATAACTAAGAGCTTATTACCCTTTTTATCAAAGTAGGTTACAACCTTGGTGATTTGTATACCACTGATTGAAATTAGATTTAATAGTTTGTGCTTATCATACTTAAATCCTGTTATTTCGAGCGGTTTACTAGATTTTTTGTATTCATATCTTTTATACCCCTGTGGATGATCATCCTTTACGTCTCCTTTTATACCACTTCCCGGGTTATCCTTCTTTTTAGGATCAATATCCAAATCTACTCCACTGTTAGTCATCCTTTCTAAACCTTTGTACAATACACACTTTGGTTTTATAGAAACTTTATTCTATTAACACACTGTCTAAAGATCTCAACTACACTTTGATAGTCTTGTATAGAACTTTTTTACATCTGCATGCAGATTTGTCAAGAGGAACTTCTCCCCATTCAGTGTCATCTCTAACCATCTGTCTGATAGTCCAAGCAATATCTTCGACCATATTATAATGGCTTTATCCATTACACTCCGGCTTAAGGGATGTTATGCCTAAAAAGGGCTACTGATACGTCTCCTTGTCTTTGAAGGGACAGAACCCGGAGATTGTCCAGGATGGATTTACCATGAAATTTGTGAATGTAAATATTTTTAAAATCTTTGTACATCTTTAAAGTGTATTATTAATCGGTTTCATTGGTTAAAGTTTGTATATTAACCAAAATGTGGTCCCTCGGTTTGTCTTGGGGATCTCCTATTAAAATAGTCTTTTATACCCCTTTTGTTTAAAATAGTTATCAATATTGTAATTAGTAGTTATTTGGACTATAAAACATGCAAGCATACGTGCTCTAAAGATGCAGGGTAAGCGAATCTGGCACAGGCAAGATCTCCAGATGAAGAGTAGTCTTTATAATCCTCTTGTTTCTCAAACTTTGAGTTATGAATATGTTATCCCATGTACATCTCTAATATGCGATACGGTCTGGCCATATCTATACCATATCAACAACAACAAATTACCTACCCCGTACGTACCGGATTGTTATATGTGCGTGATTAGTTCCTACACCCTTGTAGACACTACAGTTTCCTGTAGGTTTGGGGAATAATCAGAACAGGCCTTTATAAATAAGATTTTTCGATTGTATTTCGACCTGACCTTGATTTCTTGACCATTTGAGTTTATCCTCTTACTGAGGATTCCAGCAAATCTCCCAAAGAGATTTACTGGTTCTTCAACGATTACTATAAGCGCCATTGTTTTATTACCACCTTGCTTTTTAAAAGGTATCTTGTTTATCCCCCGTCTACACTGGGTAGTTTTACAAGTCGCCACCTGTTTATATAAGAAGAAGTTTTTTCGATTAAATTCAGGTCCACATTGCAATTCGTCCAGGGTTAACGCTAACCTTACGTCAGCTAGATTATAATAAAGTCTTCTAGTGCCAAGTATGTCATTGTTGAACTCTTTGTCGTCAGTTTGGAATGATGCACGGTAGGTTGTACCAGTTTGTTTAACGAGTAGTTTGGGTCCTATTCTTCCATTATCATCATGTTTTTGTTGCTTTTTAAGAGGCAATATGTTTCCCTGTTTACTCTCTGTATGATCGCAAGCTCGTACCCATTTAGAAAAGATTTTTTGATTAGATTCAGGTAGGCATTGCCCTTCAACGAGGGATAACGTAGACCTGTTGTCAGCTACATCACTTGTTGATATTAATGTTGGATTTGTGACACCTTTTATCGTTTCAGCTCGTGAAGTTGAGATTTCACTCGCTGCAGTTTGCATTCCGACGTTGTCGTCCCCTATTGTTTTATTCAGGTGTGATGACTTCCTCTGGAGGTTCCCTCGGCTTAACAACGAGCCTAAAGGAGACCTTTCCTCGGAAATCATTGTTTACGTTGCCGAATTTTGGATTTTAATGGTTACTCCCCGACCCTCTGGTCGTTTACGTGTCCTGAGTCCTTCTTTGGAGTCAGAATACAATGTTCCTTTTGGAATTAACCATTTATCGATGCCTGTGCCGTTTAACTTTTTGGAATAACCGTGAAAATGGCCATTGCCGTTATCTCTATCGGAATGGACTTCCAATGCTTATTCATCGTAGTTAAAGAGCCTAAATGGTAAGTTTTAGAGAATATATCTCTAAAATAAGAAATATCTAACAATCGATATTTTTCACCAAAAGATTTCGACTCTATACCATATCTACTAGTGTTGATTGTACTACTGAAGACTGTGTTGATAGCTACTCTTGCCATACTGTGGATAGTCTCTCTGACGGTGAGATAGTTTTGAGAGAGGATGAATGTATGGATGAGGAAGTACTCGATCCAGATGTAGCATATAGTGGCGAGGCTTTAAGTGGATATGGAATTCTAATAATGGATGAAGAATGAGCATTTTACAGTGGAAATAATTCATCCATGGAACTAACCACTACCTTATCCTTTTAGACCGTAATGCAGAATGATTCCTCAATCTGGTATAATCATAGATATAGAGAAAGATACCAATGATGGGAGACTAGGATCGGATACATATACAGTACCTCCCAGTTATGAACAAGTTAAGCTGACTAAGGAGGAGTATCCACGAGGCTCAGGCTTTTGGAAGTTCACACATACCGAGGATGGTAATAGTGAAGAGCCTTTTACAGTTAAGGAAGTTAAGTATAATAGCAAAAGGACCGATGTTACTCTTATGAGTGATGAAAAGATAAAAAATCTTGCAGTATGGTACTGGGATAATGACAGTAACCGTAATCATCCCCTTTTGATAGAAGTGGAAAAATCCAGAGAGTATATCTATAGGTATAACAATGGAGGTAGTGATATCCAATGGAGTCGACTTCCTAAATACTCAGGTCCTCTAACTAAACAACTTGCCGGTAAACCCCTAAAAAAGGAGCTTGACGAACTTAACTGCTACCACAATGGTGCAGTTACTCTGAATCTTACTAAGAGTATATCCACCAAGAATAAACAATATTGTTGCCGCTACCATGTTGAAAAGAAGGTTACCGTAGGGGGAGGTTTTGTTGAGGTTACTGATTCAGGTTCCAAAAAGATTCCATTCTACAAACACTCAATTGTTGGCAATGGATTAAAACTTTCAAAGATTAAGTACTACGTTGGTGTTAATACTGATCTTCCAAAAAAGACGATTAAATCTCATGCGTTAGCATTTTCCACTCCTATTCCAAACGTAAAAAGTGTCTCTGCATTATACTCTGATGACAATCAGGATCCAAAATTGATTTATGTAGACTATGATGGAAAAGATGGTATTAAGGGCTGGTTTGAAAGAAAAGGTAAGAATAGACATAATTGGTACAAACCAGAAAATGAACCAGAGAAGCCACCGGATGAAATTAAAGACAGTAGTAGTGACGAGGATTTTGGGAAAATTAAAGATCTATTGAATGATATAGCTGAAGAAGATGGTGGAGAAGAAGAGGATAAAAGGGAGGAGGAGGAAGCTGAGAATGGTGACGACGAAGAAGAGGAAGAAGAGCAAGACGAAGATGATTACGGAGAAGTCCCTCCTACTGACAAATCTTCTAGTAAGACTAAGAATATTCTTACTAAAGTTGCTTCTGGTGTTACTCCAACAGTCGGCGCTGGTGGAGGCGCTTATGCGGGATGGAAACTCTATACTTGGTTTTTCCTTGACGTTGTGGTACGCTTGATCTAATGATACTCATGAAGACTCCACTAGAGATCCCTGGGTACGTCAGATCTAATAGTCCACAGATCTTTGAGGTTCTAAGGAATACCAAAAGCATTATCAGTGCCAGATATAGTTCCTACAGAACATATATAAAACTGTAGGAGTCTATGGAGATACTCCCTGGAAGATTCTGTCTACTCTTGAGAATCTTTCAAGATTTATTTTGAGATTGTTATCTTGTTGATGCTAATGGACACTGAGTAGTTGGTCTAATGGAGTATCACTATGGATATTTGGAATAATAAGAAATGTACCATATTGAGCATGCATAGACTCACTTGTATATTCTTACTCCCTATAGACATTGGTCACTCGCCCTCCTGGCGGTCGGATAGCTCACTACATTCGCCAAAAGACACTCAAGCCAGTAGTAATAACAAGAATAAGCAAGTGATGGAAGTACTCTCAGAGCATATACCTTTATAATAAAATGAGTAATGTACTATACCAATAGTTAAGGTTAAAGACTCTAAAAGGTCATCTTGAAGCAAGCATTCCAGTAGACCAACAAGAGAGTAATCTAGAGGGAGTGTCTTTACTACCAAGGGTAGGTTTGAGGGCATACTACAGACGAGCAATTAGTCGTGCAATTAGAGCGGGTCCCTTCCATACAGTGAGAGCACCCAACCCTATTCCACCGACACTCGCAATAGATATTCCTGTTATTGCTTGTGTTGAAAGCCCAGACAGTTCAGAAAATGCTTTAATAAGAGTAGAAGCAGAAGGGTGAGAAGCAAGTATAGTAATGGGAGTAGCTCCTGGAACTCTACTAGCTAGTAGAATGGCCCAGTACTTTGATGCAACCTCAAGAGATAGAGCTTCAATAGAAATAGGAGGAACAGGAATAGTAGGCTTGGCAGGAGGCTGAGGAGAACCAGGATGATCTCCAACTTTCCCACATCCACCGTTTCTCTTTAACTCACTCACAAGTGTGTTAAATTCATTGTGACTACAGTTTGCGATCTTTTCTGGATCAGGTACACTATTCAAGGTTTTCTGCCATCTATCATTCTTGTACCAGCCAGTAGCTGCATGTCGCACGCCACAATCTACATATATTAGCTTGGGATTATTCCCTGTACAATATAAGACATAGACTTTTACTGACTGTCTGGTAGGTAAGACAATATCAGGAATCTTAATTTTTTTCCTTTGACTTCTATTGCCATCATCGTTGTACTCAATACCGGCAAGACTATATCCATTGTTAATGGAGTGTTTGAAGTATGTAATGTGGGTTGAGTTATGTTGCTGACTACATGAAACTAATCCAGGAATAACAGTGACCTTTCCTTTTCCAATATGGTTATAACAACAGTACCGCTTTCCTTCCACATATGCATCTTTCGTAAGATTTATGGTGACTGCATTGTTGAGTGAACAGTTCAGGTAATCCAGTTTTGTTCGAGGACTTCAGATCGGAGTTGAATGGGTTGAGAACCTCCATTGATTGAATACCATTTAGGATTACCACTACTCCTAACATAATACTTGGTTTCATTATTAGGATGACCCTTCTTTACCACTTCAACTATGAGAACGTTCTTAGGCTTCCTGCTACCACCATTCTCATGCTTCCAATAATAAGCAGAAACGGATAAGACATTATCCTTTGGGAATTCTGGAACACTTCTAAGTCCCTTAACATTTATTACCACGCCAGTATCATCTTGGATCCCTTTTAGTGTGAATTGCTGTTCTCCAGAATCTTTATGCTCGTACTTGTAAAAGTCCTGAGAGGATCCTTGTAGAGGACTAGGAGGATAGAGAGATCTGGTAACGATAATTGTCATACCTGTTATGGTAAGAGGATCTCCATCATAAGTTTTTTCCTCTCTACCATCTTTATCTGGTGGTTTTTCTTTAAGATCAATGGTTACTCCCTCCGTCATTACTAAGGCTTATAGACCATGATGCTCAGAACAAGTCCTTAGATATGGTGATTATGGTTTCTTCATAATAGTCTAATTTCATCCATTAAACATTGCCATTTATGTATGACTGACTACGTTTAAAACAATGTCTCAATGTGATAATGTACTACATTAGTTTCTCACTATCTTACTCATCCTTCCATTGTAGTACTCCATTAATGTCTCAACTGGTGTGAGCAGAATGGTCAGTATGAATGAATGATAACTATTAAGAGTCTATAGATGAAGACAAACAATACGCAATAGGCGTGAAAAATACTACCAATTAAAATATCCCCAATGTGGGTGTTTAAATGTGCGCTATACAGCCTCTAACATTGAAATCAACTTTAAAATTTGTATTAACTTATCTAAAATATCAAACTATTCTGCATCATCATATTGAGCCTGCATGCAGTGGGTTCCCAGGAGCCTCCTGGTTCCCCTTTTCCAACCTTTTTACAAGTACAACTTCAGCTGTAAGCCTTGCCAATGGGAAGCCCCTTGGTCTCTTTGATGAAAAAGTAAACGTGTAAAAAGTTAATGACCGAAAAGACGAAAATCATGATATAGACAAACTTCTCGGACCAAGAGAGCAGGATGTCAGAAGTACTAAGCATTAGGCAGGCGGTAGTCCAGTTGGCAAAGACTGTGACAGAAAAGGCTCCATTCTTGTATTCGGGGGAGTACATTTCCGGTATGTAAACCCAAAACACACCCCCCATACCCAATGCAAAACCAAAGACGAAACCGATTGCTCCAGCAACAGAGACCCACCCAGACCACCCAGCATTTGCATCAATCAGCTTGGAGAGTGCGGGTAGTGTTGAGAATACCGTGAAGATAGAGATACTGGTGAGGAAAAATGTCCTCCTCCCAAACTTGTCCAGAAAGGGGACTTGAAAAATTGTTATTAGGGTATTAAGGAGTGTAATACTGCAGGACAGTACAACCGCATTGTACGTACGACCGAGCATAACGGTGAACATTTTGGCGGTATTTGAGGTCAAGATTGAAATGCCCGTAAGATGTTGGAAGATAGCCAAGATGATGCCATGCATGATGGCTACTCTATACGTCTTGTTTTTTACCGCTTGAATGAATGAAATGTTTGGTGTAGCCTTGGCAACCTCGAGGTTACGATCGATCTCCTCGTAGACCTCATCCACCCTTTCAGGTCCGTGGAGCTTCTCAATGACGACTTTAGCCTCCTCCACTTTGCCCTTTTCCACGAGTTCGTGAGGTGTGGACATTGTGAATGAAACTCTGAGGAGGACCAGAGCAATTGCTGAAAAGAAGGCGGGGAACATTTGGCAGAAGCGCCACAAAAACTTGTCAAGAAACGGGATCGTAACATACACACTCTTGGCACCAAGGACATAGCCGTGTGAGAGTTGAAATGCGCAGGACGCAAACTGCCCAAACGTGATGAATGCAGGGTAGAATATACCAAAGAACCCTCTAGATTCAGAGGGACAAATCTCGGTAATAAACATTGGGACAACGCCAGACAAACCAATGGCAACGCCACAAGCTATGCGTCCAATTAGAAGACAATTAAAACAATGCGCAGTGGCAATCATCGTAGAACCAGCAATGTATAGGGAGGATATCAAAGTCATGTTTACCCTTCTTCCATACTTTGCAATGAATCCCATGAGAAGTGACCCCAAAGCTGCTCCAGCAAAGACCGCCCCGTTGACAATACCTCCAAGTATGGCCGCTTTACTACATTCAATTGTCTCGGCGCCTTTACACCACTCGAGCTCCACAATCATAAAGTCCTTGCAAATGTTCAAGTTGGCTGTGGTGAACCCAAAACTAAGGGCTAACAGTGACGCAATCGTCATGCCAACTATCAACTGTGGCTGAGTCCTTTTCGACATTTTGAGTTTTTAAACTATAATTTAACCTATGGTACAGAGAGTTTGTCAGTATTGATGAAAAATGTGTAAGTACTTTAGAGCATTCTGAATTAAAATTAAAACCGGCCGAATATCGCCGTACACATTAATAAACTAGCTTTTGCATATTAATGGGTTAACTACAGTTCATTCAAAAATAAATTAATAGGAAGCCATCATGCCAAGTGGCCATTCACCTCCGACATCAGCCAAGTGGCATAATATATGGGGGAGTACGCCTTTGTTATCTCCAGCTAAACGCCGTATTCTGAAGGTTCTGGAGGCTCAGACAAGGAGAAAGAACCCTCACCCGAGGGACAAGTGGCAAATTGGTCAAAATATCTCACGACCAAGCCGTCAGGGGAATGAGGTACCCCTGGAAGAATAAAAGGAATAATGTCGACAATGAAGAAGAATGTAGTCTCCCTATACTGATGAGAAGAAGAATCTTGCACCATGTGGAAGAATGAGCTAGAGACGCCCCTGAAGGGCGGGAGACCATAGCGTCTCCGGGCTTAAAGGCCCATGTACTCCAGGCATCCGGGGGCACTCCAATTGGCAGCTCCTGAGCATCTTCCCTGGAATGAGACTCCCCAAAGGTTTCCTATCACGCTAGAATGATAAAGTGTGGGATGTGTGCACAAGATGGCCAGATCAGTGTCCCCTATGAAGATGCCCTAGTCGGGTCCCGCGAATAGAGACGCCAGAAGTAGAGGAGTACGTCACGGTCTCGGATCCTTCCACTATGCGAAGTAATGCGAAGAAATGGAGTAATTGATGCTATGTTCCGTATGAAGACCTCCTTGGAAGATTCCTGGAGACCTTATACTGACAAAGAGGAAGAGTGTTGGACTGCTTGGGAGAGGACTGGGAAGTAACCATCTGGAGTTATAGAGAAATCATGGGATAGCAAGAATGATGCAGAATAATATGGACACAGTACAGCCTAATTAGAGGATGAGTATAATGTGGGACATGGACCTAGGATGGTTTAACTAGTTAGTAATAGGCACAGCCATAAGGACACCCATTTGTCCATCCGCGCGCAAAGTGGTCACCTTACACCCATGACAAGTAATTCATTACTATGATAAAATATCAACTATCAATAAATAAACGTCCATAGACATTTGTAACAAACATTAGGGCATCTCATGGAGCTCTCTGTATCCCGCTAAAATATGCATTCCTCGCATGCAATTTGTAGTCGTTACCATATAACTACAGGTTCTATAGTAAGCATAATATTCCTAAGACATTAAGACGCTAGAAAACTACAGCTGTAAGAGCGTAAAGACCACTTTTGTTATGGAACTTGATGGGGACAAGTCCCAGAGGATATCCCCGCATATAGTTCAAAAATAGACACACAGAGGGCTATAAAGTACAGTTTTTAATCTCAAGATTATGTTTTTGTGGAATAAAGTTTCTTTAACCAAAGTATGTACTGTAAAGAATGAGTGGAATTTAGTTAGAGATTGGAGAATTCTGACTATTTTGTAAAAGGAACTCTGAAACCTGATATCCCAAAGGGGTACACTTATTGTGAGTAGACTAAAAAGTCTGGTGAAGAACCATTTAAATTGTCTGGGTTGTCCTATAATAACAGAAAGTTATCAGCCATCGTTATATCCTCTACCATAGCTACCAGTAGAGTTATAACATTTAGATGCCGAAAGTAAACTACTTCTTGCTATAGGCCTTATCACTTACACAAAACAGTATTACTATAATAACACGGATGCTAGAAAACAATTGAGTGAGAATGCCAGATTTGACAGCTTCATAGCGAATAATGGTACTGGATTTCGTGAAGAGGTGAGCATTGTACTCTCAAACATAACCAGTAACAGCAGACTTGACTACTACAATCTAAACATTACACTATTAGGATTCTATGGAGGGAAATGCCATAGAAATCGACCTTTCTAGATAATCTCCAGGCCATTCACACCCACCATTCTGATGTTAAGAGGGGTCAAGGAACAGACGTCTCTACCGTCATTACACTTGAATACTATGGATTAAAATCTCTCTGGTAATTTGTATTGGCGTTCTTGAGTGTGTGTGGTAAATATTGCTGTCTCCAATTCTTTTCACAGTTCTAGTCGAAATCTTTTGGTGAAAATATCGATTGTTAGGTATTTCTTATTTTGGAGAGATGTTCTCTGAAATTTATCATCTTAGGCTCTTTAACTACGATGAATAAGCATTGGAAGTCCATTCCGATAGAGATAAAGGCAATGGCCATTTTCAAGGTTATTCCAAATAGTTAAACGGCACATACATCGATAAATGGTTAAATCTAAAAGGAATATTGTATTCTGACTCCAAAGAAGGACTCAGGACACGTAAACGACCAGAGGGTCGGGAAGTAACCATTAAAATCCAAAATTCGGCAACGTAAACAATGATTTCCGAGGAAAAGTCTCCTTTAGGCTCGTTGTTAAGCCGAGGGAACCTCCAGAGGAAGTCATCACACCTGAATAAAACAATAGGGGACGACAACGTCGGAATGCAAACTGCAGCGAGTGAAATCTCAACTTCACGAGCTGAAACGATAAAAGGTGTCACAAATCCAACATTAATATCAACAAGTGATGTAGCTGACAACAGGTCTACGTTATCCCTCGTTGAAGGGCAATGCCTACCTGAATCTAATCAAAAAATCTTTTCTAAATGGGTACGAGCTTGCGATCATACAGAGAGTAAACAGGGAAACATATTGCCTCTTAAAAAGCAACAAAAACATGATGATAATGGAAGAATAGGACCCAAACTACTCGTTAAACAAACTGGTACAACCTACCGTGCATCATTCCAAACTGACGACAAAGAGTTCAACAATGACATACTTGGCACTAGAAGACTTTATTATAATCTAGCTGACGTAAGGTTAGCGTTAACCCTGGACGAATTGCAATGTGGACCTGAATTTAATCGAAAAAACTTCTTCTTATATAAACAGGTGGCGACTTGTAAAACTACCCAGTGTAGACGGGGGATAAACATAACTTTTAAAAAGCAAGGCGGTAATAAAACTATGGCGCTTATAGTAATCGTTGAAGAACCAGTAAGTCTCTCTAGGAGATTCGCTGGAATCCTCAGTAAGAGGATAAACTCAAATGGTCAAGAAATCAAGGTCAGGTCGAAATACAATCGAAAAATCTTATTTATAAAGGCCTGTTCTGATTATTCCCCAAACCTACAGGAAACTGTAGTGTCTACAAGGGTGTAGGAACTAATCACGCACATATAACAATCCGGTACGTACGGGGTAGGTAATTTGTTGTTGTCCAAGTGGTACCACGATCAATGATGTAATAATTGTTCCCCTCACCAAACCGCACAGGCCTTTATAAATATGATTTTTCGACTGTATTTTCGACCTGACCTTGATTTCTTGACCATTTGAGTTTATCCTCTTACTGAGGATTCCAGCAAATCTCCCAAAGAGATTTACTGGTTCTTCAACGATTACTATAAGCGCCATTGTTTTATTACCACCTTGCTTTTTAAAAGGTATCTTGTTTATCCCCCGTCTACACTGGGTAGTTTTACAAGTCGCCACCTGTTTATATAAGAAGTTTTTTCGATTAGATTCAGGTAGGCATTGCCTCTATCTCTATCGGAATGGACTTCCAATGCTTATTCATCGTAGTTAAAGGGCATAAGATGATAAATTTCAGAGAACATCTCTCTAAAATAAGAAATATCTAACAATCGATATTTTCACCAAAAGATTTCGACTCATAACAACCATTATACTGTGGCTTGACCACGTAGTGGCTCTCGGAGGCGGCAGCCTTACGTTCAGCTCTCATGATTACAGCTGGTGCTTCTCTGGCTAAATCGAGGGTAATGGGAGATTTTTGGGGGTAATCTCCCACATACTCAAAGTCATAGTGCTGTACCGGATGTATAACATCTTGTGCATCATCGCTTGAACCAAATGTACGAGCTGCCAGAGTGGTCCTGGTTGACAAGATGATAAGCAGAAGAGGCACTCTTAGAACAGCATTCATTGCATTTTATACCCCAAATTACCTCAGGATAACCATGAATGGTTCGTGCTCAATATTTTGGCAATCTGTAAATCTGGGGGAGGACGGGGATCCGGAATAGGTTGCATGCAATTGCTGTGGAACCCCTACACTTTTCAGACGGGACAAGTCACTCTAAAAGGGTTTATACTGCCACGAGATTTATACTTTTGATTTATAGGGACGTTTTAGGCATCCTTATGCGCTTGGAACGACAGGACTGCATGTCTAGACCAGAGTTTGGCTGGGAGGTTTAAAATACGGCTATATACTTATCAGAACGCAACCAGAGTCCATAACAAAACACATCAATAAATAATGACGCTATTGAAGCGAGTTCTCATCCTACTTCTCATCCTGATTGGTCTCGCGGCGATCATTGTCCCAGTTGTCATTTTATCTCTTGGGAACAAGTTTGAGCGAAAGAGCTCCAGGGAAACAATAGATCTCGACCTTTCTGGAAAAGTTCCAGAGGGCATAAGGGTGGGAAGGTACAATTCGCTCTATGACGCCATTCAGTACAGCGTGGACGAAGCATTTGAAGACTACTACAGGATCGGTAATGTTAGGGATGGAAGGGAGATTGTCGTGATTGACAGAGTTGGAGACGCCGACAAGACTGTAATTTTCATAAAATACGATGACGGAACGAGGTACATTTTGGTCTACATTGTGGATTTGGCCAACGCCTACGGCGATGAAGATGACGACCAGAATGCACAAGAGAGGGATAATGAGACATGCCGTCTGAATAGAATCAGCTTGGAGTTTATCAAAAAGAAGGACGAGCCATGCTACTCGAGAATAGAGAGGGAGCCCATTCTGCTGGATCTCACGGAAGAGGTACCCTCGTACATAAACCTATTCCAGATGGACTCTCAAAACTACATTTACACCATCGAGTTCTGCGACTCCTTCAGTTTGTACATTGGGACCGTAAAGTACGGAGAGAACCTCGTGGAAGAGAATGAAGGAGACATCATACAAAAGGCAGTAATCGTCGACAAGAACGGGGTATACCCCAAAATAAAAACCATTACATATCAAACAGATGGCATGCAACTAGAGAGGAAATACGAGTTTATAGACGAAGAATTCAAAAGGGTAGATGAACAGATCAAGGACTTTGTGTTTACTGGACTCTTTTGAAGCATGACATGAGCATTTTGTCTGGAGAATCCAGACATTCTTTTGTTGACTAGTGAGCTCAGTATTTTTCCTCTGCACATCTCCGTTTCAAAGGTGTCATTATGTGCCAACATCCTCCCTCTAGTACAGCGTGGAGACCATCATCGAGTCAAATGTGTCAGAATGTGTAGATGGAAATGATCACCTGTACAACCAAATACACATTTCATCTCGCGCAAATACCTTGATCATAATTCATACATTCTTGTAGCTCCAGTAGATACATAGCCATTGCACAGACATACATGAGACTCTCCAAATCGACAGCCATTCCGCCACTCGTTCACTCAGTTCCTCATCCTTCAGGACCCATGCTACGCATTCAGTCGGATACCCATTATCCCTCTGGCTAAAGCCATCGCTCCTATACCGCGTATAGTCGCTAACAAGTGGAGATTTTAAAGCGCTGGGCAGAGAGGCCATTGACTAGCCGGAGGCTTGGGCCCACACATTGGCAGCGTCTCGGTGGTTGTCACGACGTCGTCTTCTACTTTGTTTTCTCTTGTAAAGGCGCCAACTCGTTCGTTTATCCGCAGAATTTGCCCTTGACTTGGAAGGGGGACGAAACCAGAGAAGCCGCCCGCAATTTTTGTTTTAAATCTCCTGCAGAGCTACAAGACGCGAAAATGTTTACATTTGACCGCGAGGAGAGTCAGTCGAATAGAACGCGAGAGGCCCTGAAGCAAAAGGCGAAGATTTTCCTCTTTACGGTCGCATTTGCCAAACTTGCGAGTATCGTCGCCAAACTCGCAGTCCCAGCGGAGCCTATTGGTGAGTTTTGAGCCCCTAGAGGCCCAGGTCTCGGATTCAGGTTGGCGCTTTTGCTGGCCCTCGCTCTCGCAGCTCCCGGGAGTCCCAGGAGGACTGAGGGTCCATTTAGACGCCCTGAAGGTTACAGAGGGCCGTACTACCCGGAGGAGTGACCATAGTGCCTCCCAGAGGTCTCACAGCGAACAGAGTGAGCTCTAGCGAGTATATGAGCGTAGCGAATAGAGGAGCTGTAAAGGCGACTTTTGCGGCATTACAGATTGTCTTACTGTATAGAAAGGTCGTTATAGAACTATAGAGACGGCATAGTGGCCCATAGAGGCGTTACAGAGGCCCAGAAGCAAAACCTGCATGCACTGCTAGAGTAGAGAAAAATCATCAAAATGGAGCAAAAGTGCCACGAGTGCGGTTCGGAGAATGGCAAGTACCGTTTCAAGTGTTGCCCAAACACCTTTTGCTCCATCGCCTGCTTCAAGGCGCACAAATGCACAGAGGACCCGTCCTACAGGGCCATGAGAGCCCAAAAGCACTCGATGGAACCAAAGCCAAAGCCCAGAGGAAAGGAATGGATCACTGGACTCACGGAATCACAAATGGCAGTCATACGAGGAGACGAACGCATGCGCGGATACCTCAAGAATGACACGCTGAGGAGAGTACTGACCAAGATTGCAAATTCCGAAGACCCCGTTGGCACCACCAGCCTCTTTATGGGCGACCAGTACTTTAGCGATTTTATAACGTACACGCTCAAGATTATTAATCGAGATGATTCCAGCGCGACAAACATGTGACCTACCGACGTCGAAGACTAGGTAGTAGATCACTATGAGCGAAGCGAATGGGCGACCAACGGGAGCTTAAAGAAGAGTGATGGAGACTCTATTAGCCTAGTAATTAGAGATAAAATGGCGAGTAGACGCAGTATATGAGCATAGGCGACCTATGGGAGCCTGTGTATCTCTAGAGATATGGCAGGAATGGGCTATTATGAGATACTATACATTGTCTTTCATCCAGTAGACTATCCATAGAGATCATTCAGATGACTGTGTCGATAGTTGTTCATCTCGTTCCGTGGATACTCTCTCCTACTGTGAGTTTGTTGTGAGGGAGCGATGGCAACTATGAGCGACTATCTGACCACAGGTAGGATTAGAGCAACTGCTAGGTCTTGAATAGAGTGAAAGATGCCGACTACATGGGTGTAGCGAAATGTATGCTAATGGTGAATGGAGCGAGCCGGGGTAACAAACAGGACCTCTTCTTACCACCACGATTCTTCACTGCAACTCCGTGGCGATGCGAGACCTCAAGTTCACCTACAAAGACCCATAGGTCCCAAACTATGGATCTTTATTTAAAATGCACAATACAGTTTGGCTCCGGTGCAATGGTACGGGAGCAAGTGTCTAGACCCACAAGACACTGATTTTCAACAGGTTTTCATTCTTTGTTATGGCCCATTTGCATGTTTCTAGGGGTACCTATGGATACACAAGACGGAGAATGCATACTAGTCGAGCGTTTACCCTTTATTGTACCCACAGCCAAAACACGTCTACAAGGACCTCAGAATGTACATTTAGCAAGAGTTGGGGGATTTGGAGCTCCAGTCCAGTAGTAAACTGATACTCCATGCACATTTGAATGTGAAGAGCGTAATCGCAAACGGGAACCCGAGTGTCATTACCCAGAGGGCACAATTTATCCACAGGCGGCCCATTGTACTTGACTTCAACGTTCCCTTTTATACTCGTGGAGTACGCACTATTCTCATATCTGCAAGTAGGTAGATTGATACTGCATTAATGGTGAGTATATTCATCCGCAGGATGAATAATGAATGGTGTGAGACTGTAAAGTGGGATTAGGAAATCCGCTCATTTCATCAACCCTTTTAAAGTGTTTGACATCTGTTTTTACCATCACTTATCTCTGTATCTAGGAGAGCTGACTCTCCTTCTCCACTTCATTCCTACTAGCTCTGAGAATATCCACCTTGGACTCATCTGGACTGGTAAGATCCAAAACGTCTGCCTTTCCAGAAGAGGCTGTTACAGGTTTAACAGCTTGTTGAGTAGGTGTAGAAAGAGCCTGCTGAGCTACAACGGGTTTATCAGCAGGTCTAGCCTTCTCTTCTACATTATCTCCGACTGTTTCTGTAGACTCTTTTTCTTTAGCGGCATCTTGCAGTTCCTTGAGTTTCTTCTTATGATTACTCTCATTACCATTCTTCCATTTTTTACCATTATGGTACTTGTAGACTGTAAATTCAGCACCACTCTTAATACCTTTAGTCCTTATAACAGCCAGAGTAGGTTGGTCTCTATCCAGATACAAGACAGCCGAGAGACACATTACATCCTTCTTCCCTGGCCATATTGTGTCAGATCCATAGGTAAGCTTGTTAGTAGAGGTACCCTCCTTAGCCGTTAGTTTAAGAACCTTGACATTGTCCTCAACAGAGTCCACGACATTAAAGAGGGAGGTATCTACCTTTGATTTGGAATCAACTATGGGAGTGGGCTGACTAGGAGGAGTTACCGTTGGTTGTGGAGTACTTTGAGCTTTCTTAGAGTTGTTGCAAGGACCATTTTCACCATAGTGGTACCTTTTATTACCACCCTTCCCGTAACACAATTGACAAAAGAAAGCGATGAATAAGAGACTAGAGACCCTCATGGTGATAGTAAAAGGAGGTGAGTGATTTCTTCTTCTAGACAATCTGGGGATAAATAATGGAAGTGAATGGCAGAGTATCCTTTTAGACTCTTTATTTTCTATTCCTCATTTATTTCATATAATCATATTGGCTTTAACGGGTGACTGTTTCAGTGTGAAGATTCCGTCCCTTATAGAAAGGCTGCAACTCATCTCTTGGACCAATGAAGAAGCTTACACAATGTCTACCAGGATATGTAATTGAGATGTTCCATGACCATCTCTACTAGATAACGTACTTTTAATGATCACAAGTTTACTAGTTCAAGAAGAGTGAGTTTGGGTTCATTCTGGTAGTCGGTGGATTCTGTCTATTTCTCGAGAATCTCAAACCACTGGAGAATATTCATGTAGAAAGAAGTAGAGACTAGAAAGGAATGAATGAGTACAAAAATAAATTCTAACAGAAATTAATGTGTTTTATCATTCTGTATCTTGTGAATTCTGCTGATTTAGTGAACTACCGGAATCATTATCTACAGTAGTTTTGTTTGGGAGCACTTCCATTATCCGAGTGTGTGGTATTGGCTCCACCTTTATTAAAACTCTCTACAGTTCCTTTTACTGCGGCTATTAAAATATTCATAACGCTTTGAAATGTCTAATATGGCAAATTGGTATGGCACCGTAGGTAGCCCACCTGTTACTTTGTTACCAATCAGTAAACCATTCCTCTTTGGGCAAGTCAGAAGTAACCAAAACAAACAAACGGTCATCCTTATGAGTCAACGCAGTCCTCATATTAAAAGTCAATAGTTTAGGAAGACTAGTATAGAGACCACGACAACCACATTTACACCAATATCTCCAGGAAGCCCAAAAGCCACAACATGAAGTAGGCCAAGAAGCCCTATCCTTATCAGACAAGTACTGATCAACACTATGAGCATAACTCTTTATCATTGGAGAAGTCGTCAACCAAAATGGTATATAAGAAAGTGACATCAAAGGAGCTATTTTATTAAAGAGAGAATGATCATTCTTCAAACCTTCACGATCTCCTCCTAGACGTCTGTTTCCACTTCTCTGGTCCATGATACCACCTCTTGCTGTTGCCAGGAGAATTTCATTGGTGAAACTAACAGAAAGCATAATGAGGAATTCCAACCAAGTGTGACTTCTGATATAACAACAGGTACGCCAACGTGGGTAGTGAATGTTAAAGATGATGAGTAGGAATGACAAAAAGTATGGTATATACAAAAGCCAAGTAAGGTACCATGGTTTTACAGTCCAGTCACTGCCGGCAAATGCTTTACTCTTAGTCTCAAGAAATATGAGATTAAAAATATGAGGAAGTGGTGCCAAGAACATACTGGTGACGTTAAATGCACCACCACACTTAGCAGATACCAGAGTCTTGGGAACCAAATTAGGATAGATTGAACCCATTGCTCCAACTGCTAAACCATGCATAAGGAGTGGCATGAAGGTACCAGATAGACGCCAGTACAGGGGATTCCACCATGAGCCATCATCATGATTACCCAACACTTTCCAGTAGTCGTAGTTTAGATGGTCAGATTGGAGTTTAGCGCTCCTAACGCTGGAGTAATTCTTGCTGGTGAGTGACCTGCCTTTAAGTGTATTTAGCAGGGTATTCAATTGAGTATCTACCTTCTTACAGTCTTTATCCTCCTTATAAACATACCTGTACCAGCATTCATCCTCTCCCTTACAGTAATAGCAGTAGGATTTATCATTTTTCTTGATGCAAAGCAGGAGAGGATCATTCATAGGATTCTCATAATATACTGCTACTTCGTCCACGATTCCTTTTATACATGGTCTGAGGTCTAACATATGATGATTTCCAGAGTCCACAATTCCGGTATGAGTAATCTTGTCCGGACAAAACTTATATCCTGAATCCATCTTATGAACGTACTTACAGAAGCCAGAAGGAGGGTCGGTAGTACTCGACGTACCTCTAAATCCAGTAACGCCTACAAGAGTCTTATTATTATCATCCTTATATCCATTATTTGTGCATATATACGGATACTTGTTTCCCAGGTCAAGAGTAAGGCTATGAGGGGAACTTGATGATGTATTCTTGGGTTTTTCACTAGAAATATATTTACTGTAGCTATCATTACTATTAAGATTCGTAAGACCTCCAGCATTCTGAAGTTTACCATCGCAAACTTGGATAAAGATTAGTATATTCTTAAGACACTCATCGGATACATACCTTCCATCCTGAAGCTTTGTACCAGTTACTTGGCCGTGCTCATTCTGACAGTAGTAGTGTTTGTTTCCATCGCCAGTAACTATCACAAGAAGGTCAGTCCTGTGTCCAGCAGAAGTATTACAGTAGACATGAATGTGGTCAACTTTCTTGTCTTTAAGCTCATCATTAGAATCTTGCAACGGGTAAGGTTGACCGTTCCGGTATTTAAGATCCTTATCTAGCTTACAGCTTACACTAGGCCGATGAGTGTAGCAGGTATAATTTTGCAGGCCAGAGGGTACAAGGGTCTTATCTTCGGTAACTGTCACAATAATATCGGTCTTTTTAGATCCTTCATATTGACAGACATAATTGGTAGTGTTGCTTATATTAAGTACTATCTCATCAGCGTAAGAAGTGGTATTATTAGATACTCCAGGTTGAGAAGCTTCCTTGAGTAGCTTACTTTGGAATTCTCCACTGTCTTTAATTTGGCTACTACCACAATTATTAGTCTCCTTGAGTATCTTTCCAATATCCTCTACCTTGTGACTACTCGGCAACTTGCCAACACACCACCTTCCACAAGTTCCTTCGGGATTTGCATAGTAGTAGGCTGAACCATCCTCCATCAGAAGCTTAACTAGGAGCCACTTTTTATCACTGTTGGACCGATAGACCTCTGCATGTGAACAAAATTCATGCTCTGGAAAAGAAACTTTTTCTACCCTCTTACCTCTACATTGTATCTCCTTAACAATAAATTTCTTATCCTTGAAATGCCCCGAGGTATCCGGTGTATGACAGTACTTGACATTTTCAGAATTCTTACATCCACTAACAAGCATGCAAGCACGATTAGGTCCACTAGTAGTACAGTCGTATGAGTCTGTTTTATCCAACTTTATCCTTACCTCAACCACATTTGGAATTGGCTGAGAGTTATACAATCCAGGGAAATAGGCAACTGTCCATAGTGCCATGACAATGAATGAGTTGAGGAGACCTAGCCATATCTGACTCTTGACCACAAGATACGCCGGGTAAGCCAGACCACTCTTACGAGCCCACATGTGGATAAACATCTGGTAGAAGAAGATAAGGACAGGTGCTACAGGAATGTTCATAAGGTACCATAGTGCCCTGTCCACATCTATAAATCCAATGCCTGCTCCTATGATACAGGTAAAAAAGTGTTGAAATAGTAGAGAATAGTAAAACCATTGAATATGTCCCCTTTCTCCACCTGATGTAAAAGCCTTGAGTATCTGCAAGTATCCAAGGAAAAGAACCCATTGGATAGCAACAGTGAGATATCCTCTAAAGTCCTCCTCCTTCTCCCTGGAAATACCCTTGAAATAATCTGGCCATAATCCAAGGCATACTGCAAAACCACCCATGAGAACAGTTGCTATGATCTCTACGAATATGAGTGAGGTGATTGTCCTAGAGACATACTCACTGGAACAACGCTTCTCGAGAAGAAACCTGTCAAGTAGGTAGTCAGAGTTTGTAGCTGCCAATAGTAGAGGCTGAAGGTGTCCCAGTCCAGCAAAGAACAAGGCTGTCTTCTTGAGCCTCTCCTTCTGCAGAATAGAGACAGCCATTCTAGGCCGTGATGTACTGCATTATCATTTGCTACAATGAAAAAAGTTCTCTGCATTGAATTTGTGTGTTCCAATCACTGCCATTTCATCCTTCATAGTCGTTGAGTGTTCCTTGCACCCTTTTAGGGTAATAGACAGAATGTAGAGATTGTGGAACAAGGAAGCGTACTAGTCCTATTTCCAAGGTTTATTTGTACAGTTAAAGTTATAACAATCCCCGTTCACTGGTAGTCATTCCACAACTCTTTAGCTCGCACAACCTTCATGGTACTTCATGGTCTCATAATGTCACCAGTTGTGACTGTACCATCAGCGTATATATATCTACATCTAAATGAGCACTGTCTTATCATCCGCAGCTGGAGAAGGCGCTGCAAAGGGACCCTGTCTATCTAGAGTACAGAGATGGGGGTGTTGTCGGCCTCGAAAGAAGAGAATCGTTTCTTCATTGTTAAACCCTTCATTTATTATATCTGTTCCTTTAGATAAAATCCTGCTAAAAATTGAAGGTTTCTCGGTTCCACCTGAATATGTCCGGTGGTCAGTTTCCAAATTACACTGCCCTGGGTACATGTCCTACATGGGTTGTCTATCCTTCCAGATCCCATAGCCTCTTAAGGAGTCCAAAGAGTGTCTCTATCTCATCTTCTCATCACTACAAGGTATCTTCCTGTTCTAGTAAGTGCAACGAGTACTCTTCTTTCATCTATTATAGATGAATAATGGATGGATGTGCAGTGTTTCATAAGGAGTCTACAATCTAAACCAGTATGCCTATGTATGTAAAGGAACTACCATTAATTAAGCATGCACACTCCAAGGGAGTGTGAACAAGATACCAAATTATGGTATTCCAGTATACCGCATTAATAGTAAGTCTCTATCCATCCACATGGTAGTCTATAACATGAGAAGTTTTGGATTTACATTTTACAGAAAAGATCTTCTATAGTGAGCTTGTAGGCAGTTCCGGCTCTACTATCATCACCAGCATGACAATGAGCATTCGTCTATCTTCAGGCACATAAGATTCCGTAAAGCTTATAAAACGATGACAATCATGTTGTCAAGCTGCAAAGAGCCATTTTTGAAGTCATGAGTAGAACCTTTGGTGTACCCTCCGAGTGGCTCCCAGTGTATGCAAGTTCATTTTCAAGGTTATCTTGAGCCAAGTACCTAAAAATCCTTCCGTATGTGTCCTTATTGTAAAACTTTGACTCTATTCTCATGGCCACTGTCATCACAAGTACCATGGCAAAGAGAAGAGCCATAACCAGCCTCTCATCAAGTCTTTCTGTGAGCCCAAAAGTTTGTTCAAGTGCACATTCCTTCCTCATTCTCTTCTTCCTGGAAAAATACTCGTAAGCGACTATTTTATAGTCTACTCTTCCGAGTGGATTCTGGATGACTGAGCAGAGCCTGTACCTCAAATACGTGGCCCTTGAGACTCCAGTAGACCCAAAAGTCAAATTTAACTCCCAGGATCCTGTCTTGGTGTTTAGAGGCGGAAAATGCGACTGCCACAAGTAGCTGGTGGGCGGGAAGGTTCAGCCCGTCTACTCGTCTCTATAGGAGCGCAACCACCGCAATTTGCGGAAGTTTACGCACAATTAAAACTTTAAATATAGTAACACCACTTTTACCGCATTTTTATTGGAATTTTCCCACCTTTCCGGAGAAATTTCTCCTTTGCCCTCCTTCCTTGCGTAGAAAATTCCACTCTCTTTTCCATTTGTCTAAATATAGTCATAATCCTCCATTTATTTAATATCTTGAACACAGCAGCCATTTATACCCTGAATTTCGTCTCCGGGATCCACCGTCTGGGCCATGGCTGAAATTTTGCTACTCTTGTGCCATCCGTCCATTTTGGGAGAAATCTCGTAAATGGGTAGGTAAGATAAAGGTTTGGGGGAGAATGAGTCTCTAATTTTGACTAGGATGACCAGGTACATCAACGGAGTTGTACGGAAACAGCTCAAGTCTCTACCGGTAATAGCGGAACAACTCGACATGCTCCCTCTGAAACACATTCCAGGGCTTTGGTACATCTCTTCATGTAATCATAACTGCTTTGGTAGACGTTTACGCTGGGCTAAATTTGGGTTTGGTAGGCTGGAATTTCTAGTAGAGATCATGTATAACATCAGGTGGACGAGATGTACCGGTTGGTTTAGACCATAGAGCCTTGCATGTACATCTCCAGTGGATTGATAGTTTACTGGATTTCATGATTCCGATCAAGGAGTCAAGGTTAGACAGATGGGTCATCCTCTTTTTCTACTACTGAGAATGACAGGATAGAGAGTTGAGGGAATATAGTCCTGGAAAATACCTCCTTTGTACCTCCTTCAGGTTGTCATCAAGGAGGTATTCCTCTAGAAGGAAGATAGTGAGCATAATGTTGTCTATGGAATAGACCAAAATTTAGTAGTAATGCAGAGCCATTCTCCACACTAGCATGTTACCAAGAGGTTCTCCAAGATTTTCTCATCCAGGAACTGTGAGAGTTTTCGTTTAAACATCAATTAATGACCTTTGTGGAGTGAATGCGGGAATGAATGGTTCTTCTCCACCCCATCCACAGTCTTATTCTTCCTTTACCTTCCCAATCTCAGTATTTCAAGATGAAGATTCTGGCATTGCTATGGGAAGTGTCTTTACTGGGACTATGCAATGCAAGTTGTTGTGGAGGCAGCACTAAAGATGACTCAACTGTCCTTGATCTTGCCAATCCAGATAAATCACTATTTAGCACGCTGAATGGGAGATTAGGAACAATTTATATGCTCGCATCTGGTAAAGAAATAACTGAGATATTTTACGGTAGAAGTAAAATATGGAAAGCTAAAGATGGACAAGGGTGTAAATGGGTTGAAGTAGCTATTGATAATAAGGGAAACGGAATGGCATATCCTACTATGAAAAACAAGGAATACACAAAAATTCCCTTTAACACTACTGTAAATAACACTGAAGATAGTTCTGCATCGAATCCATCAGGTGATAGTCCAGCAAATGAAGACAGAAATGGAGGAAGTAACCTAAATCTACAAGGTAGTAACAATGGTAATAAGACTCAGAAGGATACCAAACAATAATGCAGTACAAGATGCTGAGAGAAAACTACCCATTCAAAATGGTAGAAGCATCTTTAAGTAGACAACCGGAACATAGTTTCGCTCTCTATACATGTCAAAGACATCCTTATAGTCTCTGCATAGTAGATGGTAGGTCTCTGTAATCCTTCCTCTTACCACTTAGAATGATGAGTAAGCCTCTACAAGCCAACTACTATGCTAAATTCAGGTGACCTATCATGCAGATAACTCTCATTCCTCAGAGCCACAAGAGAGTCTCCAATTCATGTCTACACAGTATGGATGAATACGATCGAAGAACGAGTCCATAAGACCAACTTGTCTATTCATAAGAGACTCAAGGATGGTGGATCCTTCGCAAATATGCTCAAGTCTCTCAAAGTACTAGAGTGTAGAAAATCTTGTGAAAGTTTCCACTCAAAAGTGTTTAATGTGTACCCCGTGAAGAAGAAAGAGGCGATGTCGTAAGTCGGGATAATTATCACCACTAATCTCCATTATTTTCCCAGTCAGAGGAATTTTCTCCCTAAATCCGCCACTTTTCCATTCATAACATTCAGTCAGTTTCATTAATTCAGTAGAGTCTTTATGGGATGTATGAAATGAGGAATTAGGCAGGGAATGTCTTACACATTTTAGGCAGTAGCCGGTACGACTACTATAGAGACACTAATGCAGTTTTATAAGGATATAGAGTGGAGTATAGGATGATGTCAATACAGTTGAATAAGAACGTATACTAATTCTAGACTTTATGGACCGGGAATCTGCAGTGTACCCTCAACGGAGAGTCTATACAAGACTCTTCTTGATGGCTAAAGATGCAATGGATCCAGAGCTAATGTTATAACTGCAAGGGATAGAAATACCCATTCATCTCCACTTCGTCTCAGCGGACTAGAGATGGTCAGAATAAGCCTGTTATATTAGAGAGTGTTGGAGAAACTTTTTATATGTTACATAATTGGTGGACTGAACTGGAGATAATTGCACATTTAGAGGAGGTGGAGCATGTATACTAAGCAGTGGCACTAATTATCCATATATGGAAGCTCTGAACACTCTACTAATGCAGTTAAAGGACAGTAGTTAGTACTTAGAGACTTCATAGAAAGAGGTAGGCAAGTCTCTTCTAGACCATCTCTAGGTTCTTATACCTACTAGGCTTGAATCTACTCTGTCATAGTAAACCTGTACAACATGTTGGTATACAAAGTACTACATATGTAACTGAATAGACAGGACTCTTCGTGCTCCAGAGAGACTAAGAATGTGCTATTCATAGGTGAACCGGCAGTCAAGATACAAACTCATACCATACATGAGGTCTTTACGCAGATTAATGGCAGTAGATGCTCGAAAGAATGAATGTAAAGAATAATGGAAGGAGTTAGACATGCCCATTATACTGGACAGAGAGAGACGAAACAAACACGCCTTTGGAGGAAGAAGAGAGGTTTACGGATAGAACGCAGGGAAACCATGATGATAGACCATAAAGTGTAGAATAACCTCCATTTACCAGCGATATCGAGGCTACACCTATGGGGTCTAGAATCTCTTCTTCCTGGGCTCCATTCTTCCTCGGTAGTCCCTCATTCCTCTTGTCTACTAGAGTACATTTTTGATTTACATTTTAATAATATTGTAGCCAAAGGATGGCGGATTTCTTAGTACTATAGTTGCGAGGATAGACACAACTCTCCCATTGAGACATAACAGTGAGAAGGACTCTGAGATCAAGAGACTTCAAATGACCGCATCGTAACGATATCGCACTTGTTTCAAGAGTAAAATCACTAGACATATGGATCTGGAGTAGTCCAGGAAGAAAGCCATATGGGTGAGGAAAAGGGAGGCAATGTAGGCCTAAAGAAGGCTGTGGCATTCCTGTCTGGACTGGCCTTGTACCAGATGATTCATGTTGCAATATCTGCCGGTAACTTTACGGTAGGAAGATTTCAAATTCCTCAGAAATATGTCAGCCTGTACATCAACAGGATGATTATTTCGAATAGAGTCTTCTCATTGATTGGGATTACAGTTACTACGCTCTATGAACAGTTTAATGGACCCGCTATTCCATTACTGAACATCGGACTGTTCGTGCTTGTTGCACTATCCCACCTTTTGTTGTTGCTTACATATTGTTCAGGAGGAGCTCAGGGTCACATTACACTATACTACTGGATTGTTGTCGTAGTGGCTCTTATCATCGGAATGTGCTTTGTCTTCAGTGTTAAGTTGGCCAGTAATGAAATCATTTACCTTCTTGCGGCACTGCCCATATCCGGAATTCTGGCGTCCTCCTATCACATATCGTTCATTGTCATTTCTGAGTATTTTAACTTGTCAAACATATACTATTGGCTAGTCTTTTGGCAGTTGATATGTGCGATATCGCTGATATCGGTGACTACTGTGGTATGGATATTTGCGTATGGAAATGGAGGGACTCCAGGTGGTTCTAGTGGTTCTGGAAGTAGTAGTGGTAGTGAAGGACATAAAGGTTTTTTGACAGCATTAGGTCATGCACTATCTCCATTGTTATTGGTTGCATTTGGGTATGGAATGCAGAACATGTTTTATCCATCAGTAGCTCCATACAAAATCATTGGAATAGACAGAGGTTACAAGATTGATGTGGCGGTTTTATTCACGAGTGCTGTACCACCATTGTTATTCTTGTACCTTATATCCAAAGGAAAGGGTCCAAACAAGAAATGGAATACTGGAGATGCTGCATGGCATTATGCCTGGGCATTCTTCGGAATCGAGATACTTTGTGGAATGCTCTTCTTTTCGACTCTTCATTACCCAAATAGTGCCATGCCAAGAGCCATAAAGGATAGCATTTGGGGTCTCGGATTCTTCACAGTACTCTACGATTTCTCTGCACAAATGACTAGATGCATAGGAAGTAATGGAGTTGACAAGCAGGGAGGTAAAGATGCTCCCAAGATGAATACATTAAACCTGTTCTTTTGTTCCACCACACAAGTCATATTTGCTTTTCTAGGAGATGGATACATTAGAACATATCGCCAAGCGGAAGAAACTTCAGATTTATGGCCTACTGCTCACTATGGAAAACTCAGGGCCTTTTGGTTCTGGACTTGGAATACAACAAAAGTGGCTTGTAAAATGCTAAAAGGTGCATTCAGTACAGATGTTAGGGCTGAGATTCTTGTTAAAAAGGAGCATCTATTTATTGTCTACGATGACGCTCCTCCCGAGGATGACCCCTTCTTTGACCTTCCATTTATTAAAAAGAAGGAAGAGTCTCTAGATAAACACAGCTTAAAGGGAGCACACATTTTTCACTAATCTCCCATCACAAATGTAGTCTTTTCACAACTCTGCAGTTTTACAACGCTAAAACACTCCTAACTCATTTCATTTCTATACTCACTCCCATCGTTGTAATTATGCAGGGTATCTCAGATTCATTCATTCTCCATAGAGAGCCTTGCGAATGTATATGCCATAATGACAACCACTGCAGAATGAGACTGAGAGGCAGGTAAGCCTCCAGAACGGGTGATCACAACTTTGGCACCTTTTGTAGATATGCCATCTTCCCTGCCAATAGACAAACTTTAGATTCTAATATTACCCATTCTCATTCATAAGACGTCTAGCAACGGTGTATTCCGGAACTGCAAGAAGGAATGGGCACCTAAATAGAGGACTAGGGAATGGCTGTAACGGCCATAAAACTCCAAATTGGTGGTAGCCAGACCGCTAAAGTGGTCTAAATATATGAATAAAGGTTTAAGGAGGTGATGAGATCGAAGGAAGAATACTAGAAAAAACGTTTAGGAGTAAAAGAATTAAATTTGTATCAAAGAATAGACTGAGAAAACCTGGAGAGCAATAAGCATGAGGAGGACATACCGGTAGAATAAAATACGGAGATTATTATAGGCATTAGTGAAAAATCTCAATACTGTGCTCTAAGGCGATTTCCAGGCAATGAGCTATGGGGTCTGGTAGATGTTCCCGGAGAATCCTCCGAGGTCCTCTCATTCCTTCCTTTATTTTTAAATGTACTATATCTGTACCCAGAGCCAATAGGATGGGTTATATGTTTGCAAAATTTCAAAGAGAATAGTGATGTGTTCGTCTTGTCTTTTCTTTTATTCCTTTGGAAGGATGAGGAAGACAAGGTTTTTATTCTTCTTGGATTTAGCCTGAGACATGGACCGGAAGACGCATTAAAGGGGTTATAAAGGGTTAAGGATGAGTAAGGAAGGAGAAGAGACTAATAATCGAGATAGGCTGAGGAAGTTCACGGCATTCCTGTCTGGACTGGCCTTGTACCAGCTCCCTCATATAGCATTTTCTGCTAGTAGGTACACGCTGGTTAGGTTCCAGGTTCCATCGGCATACGTGGGTCTCTTTATCAACAGGATGATTATATCCAGTAGGATTTTTTCTCTCATCACCATTGGACTTGCGACGATGTGTGATCAGTTTGGAATGCCAGGTATCATACAAGTAGGAAAGGCAAGTGTTATATTCCTAGCAGCATCCTTGTCATCCATACTCTTTGTCTACTGCATTGGAGGGGAACAGGGCTATCTCACCCTCTACTACTGGACCATTTCTATCTCCTCTATGGTACTTGGAGCTTCTTTTGTTTTTGTGGTAAAGATCGTCTCCAAGGAGATTGTATACCTGATGGCTGCTTTGCCCATAACTGGTATCGTAGTATCGTCATATCACCTTGCCTTCTTGATGATCACCAACTACATTACAGTCTCTGACATTCCATTCTGGATCGTCTTTTGGCAGATTATCATTGGGATCACGATAGTTAGTTTGACTGTTGTCATGTTGTATTCAGTTTATGATAATGATAAGCCAGATGAGGGTAAAGAGAAGAAGACCGAAGAGAGTAAGTCTACAGAGAAGACTGATAATCGTTCTACAGGTACAACAGAAGGTTCTACTGGGGGTAACACCTGTACCTGTGTTCGCAGTGATAGTGAAGGTGGCACTCAGGAATGTAAAGAGGGTTTCATGGAGGCAGTTGGCAAGGCATGGTCACCTCTCTTGCTGGTAGCTTTGGGATATGGTCTTCAAAATGCCTTTTATCCGGGTATAGCCCCTTACAAACTCACTACAATGACAAAGGGCTATAACATAGAGTTGACTGTTTTATTCACAAGTGCCATACCTCCATTGGTTATCATTGCCCTGAAGGAAAAGAAGAATAATATAGCTCCAAATGTTTCATGGAAAGAATATCCCGGATGGCATTGGTCTTGGCTATTTTTCCTATGCCAAATGCTCTGTGCAGTGATCTTCCTTTGGTGCCTTCATTTCCCAGGGTGGAGTATATCAAAAGCAGTAAAGGGTAGCATGGCACTTTTAGGTTTTCTCACAGTTACATATGATTTTTGTGCTCAGTGTACCAGAAATATTGGAACGAGCGGAGCCTCCATGCAGGGTTGTAAAGAGAACTCTAGGATGGACACACTAAACTCCTTTTCGTACTCATTCTCACAAGTCATCTTTGCGTTTCTGGGTGACGGTTACCTCAGAGTATACTCCAAGTATGAGAAGGATCGGAGTAAATGGCCTACCAAACACTATGGCAACTTTAGGGCATTCCGATATTGGATTTGGACAGCCACAAAAGTTTCATTTGGCAATATAGGAACCGCATTTACCACAGATGTTAGAGGTGCTATTCAGACAAAGAAGGAGTTTCTCTTTATTGTCTATGAAGATGAAATGGATAATAGTAGCGAGCCACCTAAGACGAAGAATCCTACAGTAATGAAGATAGTTCACGATATATAGTTGTGGCAAACATTTTTCAACTATACGCCACTATAAATGCAGTATTTTCACGCCCCTGCAGTTTTAATTTGTTTTACTTCTGTGCACGCACTTTGATATGGTTAGTTTATGGTACATGCTTGTTCCTAAAAATGTTCCTGGAATAAGGAGGATGCATTGGAAAGATACTAATCATTCATGCCTATAAGTGTAAGAGAGACTACCATTAGTTAGACATGTACACTCTAACGGAGTGTGAACAAGGCATCGAATTATGGTATTGCATTGTGTATTTAGAGTATACATGAGGAGTCACTACTGAGAAGCTTGAGCTGGACTAGCGATATACTTTATCATCTCCTCTATCTTCTTGTCCAATTCCTCCTTCTTTAGCTCCTTCCACTGCCCACCAGTTTTCACAAAGTACCTGGACTGATCGTTATTACCACCACTTAAAAATACGGTTACGAGGACGTAGTCTTCCTTCTCAAACGATCCTACGATTTCACACTTTTCATCCTCTTCAGCCTCCCAGATGGGAGCTCCATTTTCTACAACGGAAGATATATAAAAGGCATCCTTTGGAAGGTATAGCTTGTACTTAAAACAACTACCGTCCTTTATATGCAGATCCAAGTTTGTATCATCAGGTTTGGCAATATCAAGGCCAACGGGCGCGGTTGTCTCAGCAGGAGAAAGACCCTCGGGAGTTTCTGTAAAGGCCCCCTTTAATGCTCCTTTAGCGCCATCATCATCTCCACAGCGGCAGAGTCCCACTAGACATACCGTCCATAGTACTGCAAGAACCTTCATCTTTTATACTCTATATTCGTCCAAATAAAAGTTTTACTATTCATATAGGCACGAATTACAGCTCCAAATCGCAAAAACGTAAGCATGAACGGGGAGTAGCTATAGGCCGCTGAAGCAAGAAACGACGAGCATGCGCCTCTATCGTCTTACATTTAAAGCACAATGGAAAGAAGATCAAAAGCCTCAAAAGTGTGAGATATGGCAGAGCTGAAAAGTCCCCTTATTCCTTTAATAATGCTGTAGACTCGCCTACTGGGAGTCGAACCCAGGAACGAGAGATGGTGGGGGTAAATAACACTCTTGGCCGGAATCTTAACCTCAAAATTCGCCAGCCCGGTACATGGCATACATAGACAGTTGTAATGGTTTGTAAATCACCTCTGGTTTGGGATGAACGGGGATGGCTGAAGGAAGAGACTGGGAAGATGTCCAAATGCCCAGCTTCTAAACTGAATGAGTTCCACGTTCTTCTTCCTTTAGTAGTGCTACATTAACCAACTTGGCCATAGTATTTCTATAAGTGCGCTGTTACAGAGAGTGAAAAGTTGAGGATCCCCAAGGATACACAGTCCACTCAGCAGTAAATACGCCCAGGATAGCTTAATTAATATATATTGCTAGAGGCAGTTAAACAGACGGTTCCGGATAATCTCAAAGAGCTGTACGAATGAAAAGTCCAAAAGAATGAGTATTAGATGAATGGAGAACCTGAAAGGCTAAAAGAGCTGCTGCATGCCAAGGTGAGAATGGAGACTACATGAGCGAAGCGAATGGGCGAGTATACACTTCCCCGTAGGCTTTAGCCGGAGGGAGAGTAGTTACCTATGGGAGCCCAAGGAAGAGAGGTTAACAGCATAGTACAGACAATGACCCAACAAGAACAGAAACAACTAACATGAAACAAAAACAAACCAACAAATTAAGACCAACTACTCAGTACATACTCCCTAGTCTCCCTACTGGAGAGTATCCATCCATAGAGTCTCAAATCTGTCTAACCCAATGATCTCCCTTATAGCGATTATAAAGCTTCCATCCTCCAAAAAATGTTGCGCCAGCTCCGGCAAGAGAACCAGATAAGGCATATCCAAGAGTAGCGAAAGCAAAAGGCTCAGCACCAGTAACTTTAGCAGTTTCTCCAGTAGTTTGACTAGCAGTTTGAGCAGTAGGAGTAGATTCTTCAGCAGAAGCTTGAGGACTAGCAGGTTCAGGAGGATCAGGATTTTTTTGAGAAGCAGCTTTGGGAGGTTCAGGGCACGGTTTATAGCTGCTACATCCACCTGTACTCTTGAGTACAGTCACGAGCTCATTCCATTGGTTACATTTAAGGCTACCGAAATTTATGGGTGTTATGCCTTGGAGTTTACCGGAGACATTTTTCCATTCTTCATCTCCATTACCATTCTGGTACCATCCTTTAACTTTGTCTCCACCTTCAACGTATATTAATAAAGGATTCTTACCGTTACAGTAAAATGCATAAACGGTGAGGGAACTATTTCCAGAATTTTCGAGGTTAGGAATATTTATTCTCTTTTTATTAGAACGATCCCTATAGTATATACCAGCAACTAATATTCCTTGGTCAACATCATGTTTAAAGTAGGGAACAGAACTTGTGCTCTTATGTATCTCACAAGAAACTTTTCCGCTAGTAACGGAGATCTTTCCTGTACTGGTACTATGGTAAGTACAACAATATTTATTTCCTGTTCCATGGGCATTTTCTGTAAGATTTATGGCAACTGCTCGGTTGAACAAACAGTTTAGGTTGTCAAGTTTAGTCTCAAGGGCTTCACCAGAGAGTTGATGTTGTCCAATCCAACCAGTACTACTATTATTATCCTTGGAATAATATGTAGTTCCACCCTTTGTGGTAACTCCTACTATGAGTGACTTACTAGTATCACTAGCCCAGTAATGGGCAGAAACTGAGGTTACCCTTTCAATCCTACCTATAACAGGGATCTTTGCACTACTATCATCTTTAACTTCTAAGAGTGTGAATGGTTCCCCGGTAGAGTCTCTATGGGTGTACTTGTAGAAATTAGATCCAGGAGGTTCAGAGGTTTTTTTGACGGTAATTTGCTTACCAGTTCCGGTAGAAGTACTTGCTTGATATGTGATAGGATTACCATCATTTCGTTTTTGTGAGAGATCAATGACTACTTTTGCCATTATTTATAGGGAGTACAAACCATGATGATCTGGACAGGTTCTTAGACATTGATATTACAGTTCCATCATGATTCTCACCCATCTTCCATGTTCAGAGTTTTGCCTCTACATAAAGCCTTGTCGCTATGTGCCACATCTGGATCAAGTAGTTCCTTCATCTAGTCGTACCTCCTCATCCATAGACAACCATTCATCCTCCCTCACAACTAGCTCACCGTCAGAGAGACTATCCACAGAACAAGATGAACAACTGTCAACACAGTCCTCAGTAGTACAGTCAACACTCACGTCAGTAGAAATTAGTTCGTCTATACACTCTCCATAAAATTCCACCGAGCCCACAAATAGCAAAGATCATGTAATGAGAATCATGTACACAAAATCTGTTACGATTTAGTCGACAGTCCCTCAAGGGTCCTAAAGAATGTGTAATGTCTGCAATGAGACTTACTGGAACTTTTATCCTTTATATTCTACCAGACATCCATTATAGCCGTCTGGACTTTCTTTCCCTCGATCCGTCTCTGCGTTTGGAACCTTTATTGAGACCGTCTGTCCCTGGGTAAGAATATAACACTCTATGAGAAGCTCCAGAGCCCTTAACGTAGAACCTCCAGGACCTATAAGACGTTGCCTCCTCTTTATAAATTTATCCTTGTTTCGCAACATGCCATTGTCAAGCGCCTTTTGGCTGTTAGACCGGGCATAACATTCTTGCCACATCTAGATTTGAGGCTTCCAGCCAGTGTTTAGGCGATGTAAATTGTGAGTCTGTAGTGCCTAGTAGGCTATATACTGCATTATATATTGAGCATATGCGAGTCAGTATTTAGACTCTGGAGTAGTAGACTGTTCCATCTTTAGGTCCCTTAGCTTATTGAATAAGTCTTTTTGTGCGAGATATTCCAATTCAGCAAATTTATGATCATACTCTTTCTTCTCAATGGAAGTCCATCCACTCTTCACCACTCTTTTCAAAGTACTTCCATCTCCTTGATAATCTTTCCACCACAATCATCTCAAGTAGTCTTACATTCTCTTTCCTATAAACAAGGCAAGAAAGGCAGTAATCATAGCCATCAAAGTCTTCTTCTGATCCATATCTACTACCAGGCTTTGTGGGTTCCCATATGGACCTAGTCCCATCATTTACTTTTACAGCAAGATATCCAGCCTTTGGATAAAAGTGTCTAGTAGTAATACCCACTATGTCAGTCTCAAAAGTGATGCACTCTTTAGTGTCCTTAGAAGCAGAGAGATCAATGGTCGAATCTGATATCCATTCTGTAATAACTTTCAAAGTTTTCATCTTTGCATCATGATCATCACAGGATACCCATTTACCATCTTTAAGTTCAAGATAAGTTTCCTTAGAAGTGCCAGATGAAGTAGTTACTAGAAGGACCAGTTCAGGTTTACCATCCTTATTGAGATAAACTCTGGCATGGCCAAATGTCTCTCCATCTTCAGGAATCCAGATAGCCTCACTGCCGTTCGCAAGCTTGGAGACGCTAACACCCTTCTTTGGAACAATGAGTCTTATGGCATTACCGTCAAAGGTGTAGTCGAAGGATTGGCACAGTATTCTACTCGGATGAGAGATATTTAGAGAAGTATCCTCTCCAGATTCTCCAATCAATGCCTTTGCTTTCTCAAGGGATTCTCTGTGCTGAAAGTGTATCCCAGAGGGCCATCGTAAGGAATTTAGGAGGTATAGTGAACATGCCATTATTAAAAGTGCCGTACTTGTAAGTGTATCATCTATTGCACGGGTAAAAGGTTAATATGCGCTAGTTTAGAGGTCATCCGACTGAGGGGAATAATGAAGTTTTCCTTTAAACAGACTCATCCTCATGCTTTCCAGTCGTTCCAACTACTTTATGTTGTCCTACTTGTATCAAAATTTGGAAGTATCCAGATAACGCAAGAAAGGGCAGTGTTAGTGATGATCATCGAGCCTGTGTCTTCTGCCTTGTCAGTGTCCAGAGCATCATCCATGTTAATTCTCAATACATTCACCAGCTTTTACTCACATTGTATATTCAGGTGTATTATAACTGCATTCTCTATCCTCATAAAACTGCATTAGTGTCTATACTAGCCGTACCGGCCATAGCTCTAGAAGTGTGTAGACACCCCCGCCTAATTCCTCATTTCATACATCCCATAAAGAGTCTACTCAACTATTTATACTGACTGAATGTTATGAACAGAAAACTGGCGGGTTTAGAGAGAATTTTCCTCTGCTTGAGAAAATAATGGAGATTAGTGGTGATAATTATCCCGACTTACGACATCATTTTACGTGGACTGCACATTAAACTTGTGACCGAATTGGACCAGAGAATGGACTTATTTTCTGCTTAAACACTCTGGTATACCCGGTTAAACTGGGTGATTTCATGATTTACTTACACCTTTTACGGTAGACCATTTCTTCGTCTATCTATAGGGAATAATACACTGTTTAAGCTCCGTAATGAGGACTTCTTGTAGATTTATAGAGCAACCATAGAGGAATAGAGTAACGCGTAACAGGTTCCTTTGCGTGACTATCCATGCACATGATGTTAGTTCTAAAGATAGGAACTGTGTACGGAAGACTAATGGAGGAAGTGGTTGATAGAGATGTAGCGTCTACTGAACATTCTTTAAGTGGAAGTAGTCACCTTGAACATGGAGGATGAATTAGCATCTGAGAACTAACAACCTGACACTCTTAGGTAGTAGCCCAGGATCACGTCCTCATCCGGCGTCACCATTAACATACAAAAGAATACTGGACAAGGAGCTGGATCTACTAACCGAGATGTTAGACTGGAAAAGTCTGAGGATCCTCAAGGTTCTGGCTTCTATAAGTTCACACATGTAGCATCTACTACTATTCCTTTCACTGTCGAAAAAGTACAGTCTGGAAGCAGCAATGTGCCTGATATAAGACCTAAAGAACCTATTTACTACTATTCTATATGGTATTGGTTCGGAGACCCTAATCACAACAAGCCTATTCTCATAGAAATTGGGGAGAAAGGTGGTACTTATAAGTATCATGAAACTAAGGGAGATGACAATGGTTGGAGTATATATAACCTTCGATCTAATCAGCTCTCAGGTGAGCCCCTTGAGCAGGAACTTATTGTTGCAGTTATCATAATAAGACCGAAGAGGATGTCACTATTGACATTGGACACAACCCTAGTACACTTAGTCCAACTGGTGTAGCAAATGAATATACATACAATTACGGTAGTGCCTCAAACGACGAGGTAACTGTCACTGAGACTAAAAATCCTAAAGGCTTGGAAGGATATATAAAATGTGAACACAAGCCAAACAATGGTAACGCAATTAAAGCTATAACGTATAAAAGGCAACCTACCACTGGATTATCTGATGCGGGAACTCATAAAAGTGTAACTGTCTATTTTTGGGAATGGGATCTTGGGTATATTAACCCTTTACTTGTTAAACTAGGAAATGATGAAAAGTACTATCTAACAAGTGATAGCAGTACTTGGACTAGTGAGAAACATATAACATCTACTACTCTCAGACAGAAGTTAGATGAACAAAACTGTAAAAGAAATCAGGCCCATCAAGTTGACCTCTCACAAACTCATACCAAGAAAAATAGTTATAGGTGTTTGGTGTCAACGTGCGACGTGGAAATTTCTGTACAACCAAGGACACCCTCAGGACTCTCTAATTATTGGCATACTATAGATAGCATCTCTAAGTACTCCATCTCCAAATTTTTTGCTGGAGCTGTGGAGCAGACAGGAATACCTGCTTCAAAGGATATCACTGGTATTAGCGTATACCTTTATCCTCAGTCCTCTGGAACTCCTTTGCTTTTTTACATCTCTAGTCCAGTAAGTAAATGGTTTAGTAAATACATTGGAGATAATGATTGGAAGAATGAAGATAGCTTAACTCAAGCCCCTAATACTGAAGATAAAATTCCTTCCAATATTCAGAATCTCCAGAAACTCTCCACTCCAAAAGTTACAATAGATGTTTCTCGGTCAGATAGTAGTGCATACCGGCCTGAGGATTATAATATACAGTTCCGTGGTAGTAAGGGCCAAGTTGGTTCTTCTAACTTCTACAAAATTACATATATTGAATCATCAAATCAACCATTTCAAAGTCAAGAGTGTTACACACTGTGAAAGGACTATTCTACAAGGTAATTCACCGATCCGAGAACAATATTAACATTGGAAAAATTAAACAGAATGATGTTGATTTAGTCGGTTTTAATGCTGAGTTGGGAAAGCATAAAAATGTTGCTGTATACTTTTTTCTTGATAAATCTGAGAGTCTTGCAACTCCTTTGATAATCCAATTTGGAGACAAAGATATATATTATACGTATAGATCTATAAATGATTGGGAAAGAAATAATTCAATAAATTCTACCACACTCGCAACTGATCTCCTTAAGCAAAGATCTAAGAGGAATAAAGCTCACAAAATAGAACTTTCTAGTGACTCTAAATATAATTGTTTCATTTGTGAAGTCCAGATTAAAGTAGAGAAACAGAAGAATTATGCACAGTATAGTTTTTACAAACACTATATTGCGGAAGAGGGTCATTTTTCTGCTTCTTCATTTGTTATTGGAAATGCTCCTCAGACAGGTATTACCCTTCCGAAAGGAATAGAATACTTGTATGTATACTTTCACCCTGGCAAAAATGGATCTCCTCTTATTATTTACATACCTCCGGAAGATGATGAACGTTCCACTAAAGGCACATGGTGGAAGAAATCTTATAGGAAGGGCGCTATTTGGGAAAAGGAAGGAAAGGATATGTCACCACCTAATCCGTCTGAGGACCCTACAATTGTGGAAATAATTAGTGAAATTCCGGAAAATGCTCCTGCAATAAATCAACAAACTTCTTCCGGGACAAAAACGGCGGCTTCTGTTTTAACTCCACTAGCTGCTACCGGAGTGACTGAAACTGCAAATTTCTTCCTTAATCCAAGCTGGAGTATAATTAGGAGAGTGAGTACTATTTTTAGCACCGCTGTATAGTAGAACACTACTAAAGACACTCTTCTAGTATGCTCTCCTATCCTTGCCCATTAGACTCCCTCTGGACTACTCTCTTGTTGGTATACTGGAATGCTAGAGAGTCTCTCACTTTAACTCTTGGTCTACACCATTCTCGTTTTCTTATAATGCTGTATGGCAAACACAGTAAGCTATCCGACCATAGGGAGGAGTATATGCAGCAGAGGTGAGAGGTCCAAGGGCTGCCTATTGAGAAATAAAATCTAGAAAATAAGGAGTAAGTTAGTCCGAGATCTATGAAATGAACATGGAAGAGGATCTCAAATACCATCAAAATGTGACAGAAATAGAAGTATCTATAGAGCACAAGGTAGACACAGTCGGTTACTATATGGAAGGGAAACCGATGGACCAAAGGCCTTTTTAGTTCTTAGATAAATGCAGTAACCTATTAAAATTAAGCTCACTTTAAAATGCAGAAATATTCTTGAGATAAATGGTGAATGAGGGCATTTTTGAGCAACAACGGAACCACTGGACAGATTTAAATATTCCGGAAATGCAGACATCCTAACTCCAAAATACCATTAAAATGCTTTATATTCACGCACTATTTGAATAAAGTAGTTATCCTATACCATCTTTAGACAGTTTGTGAATGTAGGGATCCCTGTCAAAGCTTCTTTACACCCAAAGCCAAGTCTCCTGGAATTTTACGGAAGTTCTTCCAAAAATGGGCATTAGCGACACGAATAGTGTATTTAAACATCTTGTTGTTTTATAGTAGGCCATTTACCTACACACGAGCCAAAGGACATAAATCTACCATCTGCTTGCCACGTGAACTGCAATATGGTACCAATAAGATGACCAGAGACCATTAAAGCACGCGATGCACCAGGGACTAGAAGACATGTATAACCTTCAATGTGGAAAATTGCCTACAAGGGGAGTAAAGAGCAAATTCGTTTCTCTTGTAAAAACAAACAGAGAAAATACCAGAAGCTCGTGGAGGTCATGGGAGCAAACACTTTGCCTCTATTTATTACAACCAGATTGGTAACACATGCCCTTTAATACGTACCTATTTGTGCCCTAAAAATCTTAGAAACGGCCTGTAATAATGAAGTACCAACTTGACTAGAATTCCACGATTACGCTCAGTCCAAGTGATCCATTATGCAGGTCAGTAGGGGCTCATACCCACCGCTAAAACCAAACATGCAGGGGTAACTTGCAAAGCTTTAAAAACTCTAACGAAAATATCAATAGACTGGGCCCATTGAATAATGTCTATTAAGGTCTCTGAAACTCTCCAGGGATGACTAGACAGAGGAGAATACAGAGGAATTGGAGAGGAAACAAGATGGTAGACAGACTTGTATTGGCACCAAAGAGTAAATAAACGCCAAAACATTTAGAGAAGAAAAGAGAATAATTTTCTTCGCTGAAGAAGAATTTTCCTCGCTACCATGGGGCATAGAATCCGTTCTTCCTGGCCCAGGAATAGGATCACTCCCATCTTGTATTCTCTTGGAAAACGTGACAAAGTTTGGTTTGTATGGATTACAGAGGCTGTATTGACTACCATCTCTCATGTCTAGTACTGTTAACTATGCATAGTCACCTACTTTGTCTAGAACGTTTCTACAAGATGAGAATCAGGAGCCGTTAAATGAGTGTCTTAAGGCACCAGCACTTGGAAATTATAACTAGTTACAAGTGTCTATGGGATGAACAGTATGTCTGACGGGAAGAAACAGGCGGCTGCCTTCTTGGCAGGCTTTACTTCTTCTCAGTTGTTCATTCTCATGGTTTCTTCTGGGAGTTATGCGGTGGACAGGTTTATGCTTCCCAGGAGTTACGTGGGAATGTACATTAACAGGACTATTATTGCATTCAGGCTGTCTACATTCATTGGATCGCTTCTTCTTAATATACCAGTACTTAGCATTGAGGAATTTAAAAAGGGCCTTAACATTGTTTCTACGGTATCCATTTGGTTATATTGTCTATCCTTCCTAGCTCTGCTACTGATATATTACAATGGAGGGAAAAAGGGACACATTATGTACTACTACTGTGCGATCATTTTCGCATCGATTGTATACGGTTCAAATAACGTCTGCCTTCCGGCTGTAATAGGGAAGGATATGCCCTTTTACGTAGGTTCTATCCAGTTATCTGCCGTCATGGTTTCCGCTTACCAGTTTTTGTTCACAAAGATTGCAAAGGCATGGATGGTCACAAATATTCCATACAAGTTAATTGTCGGACAATTATCACTTGTAGTGTTTGTATCTGGGATATCTGCAATATTGTGGTCAGTTGCATATGCAGATGCTAATATCACTGGTGGAAGTACTAATTTTAATGGAATAGGTAAGGCCTTATCTCCAATTATGTTGACTACTTTGGGATTCGGAATGCAAAATCTCTTCTATCCTGCTATTGCTCCTTACAAATTTATTGGAATGGGTCCTGGTTCTAAGATTTCAATGGCTGTCTTATTCACAAGCACAATACCAGGTATGACTATCTTTGCCATGTCTCAGGGTGGTGCAAATCTTGGTCCAAATCAACCATGGAAAGGATGGCATAGTGCATGGGCCTTTTATTTAATAGAGTTATTACTTGGACTGTTGTTTCTCCTGTCTTTGCACTATCCAGGGGTCTCAGAATTTTTTGGTATGAAAAGTGGCTGCATGATTGCTGTTTTTACAATATTATATGATTGGTGCGTTCAGACGACTAGAGCCGCTGGAATGGGTGGAGCTGCTATGCAAACAGGAAGTAATAACCCGGCAATGGCTACTGTTAATGCCTTTGGATTTTCTTTGGCCATGCTAAGTTTTGCATTCATGGGCAACGGGTATCTCACAACGTATAGACAGGCTGAACAAGATAGAGACAACTGGCCTACCAAACACTTTACCACAAAAAAGGCATTCTGGTACTGGTACTCGAGTTCAGCCAAAGGTGCCTATAGAACCTGCATGACGTCTTATACAAGGGATATCAGGGGCACCATTCTCGGAAAGAAGGAGCATCTCTTTATTGTCTATGAAGATACTCCACCTGAAGATGAAGATCCCTTCTTTGATCTACCATTCATTAAGAAGAAAGAAGAGGTCGAATGCACACCATATCCGTTTGTGCCTCCTTACTAACTGTAAAATATACACACTCGTCAGTCCGTGCTAAATGTGCACGCCATCTCAACTCATTACACTTTATATTTTTAATAATGAGAATTATAGAGTTAATGACCACAGTTTAGGAGTACCAATGTCTTTATAGTAGCTTCAGCTTTGCCAATATTCGTATACAGTGAGCGTAATATTGCAAAAAATTGAACACTCACTGCACATTGACTATTTTGTAACCAAAATTCTTAGGCATAATACGTTTGGATTTGGCCTAATGATTTGGAAAATGATGAAAACAACGTACGGATAAATGTAATAATGCTCCCAGCCGTTGGTTTGTCGAATTTTGAGGGTTTGAAGGATAAACTCTTCTGAAACGAACCCGCCCTTTAGCCTATGAACTTAATCCCGGTACATCTTGTATTGCTGTTAATCTCTATTTCTCTCCACAAAATTACCTCTCTTGTCATTATAACGTGTTTGTATTCGTATTTATCGCCAAGGTACTTTCCTGAGTGTATCTCAGATGCATGCGGAACGCTGTGAGACCTCAGACGATATGACCTCTATAGACGATGCAGTTTGTTCTCCTACCCTTGGTAGGTGGTAGAGACTCCCCTCTTGTTTATGCATCTCCGGCAAATGAACTCACATGATACTTATACAGGAGAGTTAGACGGCCACTGCATGCAGTTTTGTCAGCTTTGACTGACCGACTTTGGAGCATAAACGACAAACTGTCTAGTCAATGCATTCTGTCAGGTAAAGGGATGACAAAGATGGGAGAAGACAAAGAAGGTACGTAGGATCTACATGGAGATACACGGCCAGAATGAAAGAACAATGGAGAGACAGGTGACATCGAAGGAGCTTTAATGACGCGGCGGTATACCATGAGAAGGCTTGTACAATGGCAAGACAGAGGATCTCTACTCATCTGCACCAAGAAGTCTACTCCCAAGCCAGGAGGGAAGCCTGAGGACACTTACTGTTACTCCTGCAAGAATGATGACGGGTGTTGGCATAGGTATGAAGAATCTACTAACAATAGGTGTGAAAACATACCACCTGGAGATACTGCCAGTGGACCACCTGACCCGTTTGATGCACCAAGAGCCCTGGAAATGCGCTTTTCGCGGCAGCCTTTTCACAATCGATGCTCTCCATAATAAGCTCCAATTTGATAACGACAACTGCGGCTAATTTGCTTCTTATGGACTTTTAGACAACCCCAAGTCTGCAAGGGACGTTGTCTCGGTCTGCCTAGCCTCAGCGAGTCCATGTGTCGCTGCAGAGAGCATAACATTCAGAGCCCCTTTATTCCTTCTTTCATGGCCGTTCCTGTCCTTGAAGAGTGACTGGTCTTCAAGGTAGGAACCACTCCCCCTCTAGTGGCAGGAATAGAGACCGTACAAGGACAAGAACGCGGCAAGACAAGGGAAGCACTTAGATACTCTTATTCTCATCAAAACTGCAACTGTTTACGTTCAGTTTACCTCAATATTTTGGCATTCATCCTCGCGCTACACCACATGAACAAGAGCCGAGAATCCCTGTCTATCTCACTCTTCATCCTAATAGACATGAAGATTCTTGCAATACTTTGCGTAACCTACGCGTTAAGGCTCTGTAGCTGTAGGAGGTTTGACGAGATAGCCGCAGGTTTTAACGGTGAAGTGGCCAGGGCTCAGGAACTTATAGAAGAGACGAAATCAGCCCTAAGGGGTGCTAGAAATAAGCTTAAAGACTATACCAATGCCTGTACAGATATACAAAATGCCAAAAAAGAAGAGTTGGAAAGAACTAGAAGTGCCCTTGAGACCGCAGAAAAGGTTCTGGAAGCAGCCTCCGGAACCGATATGGTCCTAAGGGTCCTGCAAAAGGTCAAGGAAGGCCTAGAGTCCGATTTAAACTACACGATTCCATCCGTAGAATCTCAAGAGAGTCTTGTCACTGAGGCTATGAAGAGGGTATCAGATGCTCAATATCTGCTAAGCAACATACAACCCTTGGAAAAGTTTTATGAAGGTGGTAATGAACAGAAGCCATTGTGGGATATTCCAGCAGATACTGAACCAGTGACCACTCCCGTAGCAAAGCCTGTAAAACCTAGGTGTACAACCGCTGAAAATACCAAACCTAAAAAAACTCCCCCAAAACCTGCAAACAATAGACCAAAAAGGCCAGAAGGTACACAAGCTACTAGAGGCTCTAAAGGAATAACTCTTCCACCATCTCAACAGAATGAAGAATGTGAGGAACTACTATCTGAGGAACCTTACCTCTATGACAATGCACCCAGAGAGGAGATATATGAGAATGGATTGACAAGGAATACCTGTAAAGTAACAACTACTTCAACAGTTAAAGTTGTCCCCTGAAGCTCAAATTGTCATTTTTAAGGGCCAGGGTTTTCAATATCCAATTTGTATCAAGGTTTTCGGAAGAAAAGATCACTCTTTGCCATAATGACAAAGACTGGCAATGGTTCTTTTACTAAATACTTTGAAAAATGGTGAGTAGAATGGGATTCTGGAAGAATTCAAACCATGATCTTTAGGGATCACAACAAAACCAATTCAGTGGCCGTTTCCTCAAAAGTAGAATTCCACAACATTTGAAGATTCTACAATGAGCTTGCGGCAAAAATATTTTGTCAGTTGTCCAAGTTGGATATGAATCGTATCAATAATGCAGTAATTTCAATACCATAATGATGGTAGTAACATTCTATTGGCAAGTCTACAAATGTTAGTCACGAAAGCTATGAATGGTATCACAAACTTGGTAATAAATCGAAAATGTGCTATGCTTACCCAAGTGAGATTGAGAAACTGAAGGTAAAGACTAAAGAGACTACAAATATGTTCATAGACATTGCATTCTATGCCAAACTCTTGAACACACCAGCGAATTGTCACTACACAGAGGCTGGTTTAAAGCTACGGAAGTAAGAGATGGTGAGAAATCTGTATGGAAGGCTCCTGGAGATGATCAGATGCATATATTGTAAAGTGTATCCAAATGAAGATACCCCGTTTGCATACCTTATTTTGGACGATGGTAAGAAAAGGGATAAATACTGTATCGAGAAGAGTAGAAATGAATAGACAAATATGCCAATTGAGGTATTCGACAAGAAATCCAAGGAAATGAAGGGAAAATATGCTGCTTTATCTTGATTACATGCGCACGAAGATACACCCTAAATCACTCCAGTCTTAGATCATTAGAAACAACAAGTGACGTACATTTTGAAACGCTCCAAAAATATTCTGACCATTACACGCACTTGTTCCAAGTAAAAGAGCTCTTCATATGGATGAATAGAAAGCCATACTATTAACCGCCCTTGTGGAGAATGTCCACTGGTATAACATTTTATAATTTGTATACTCGTGTATAGACACATTATGACAGTTTTCCTGCATGCTACTGGAAGCCTTTTTAAAGACACACCATATTTATAGGCATGTGGAATAGCATTCGACCAGAGGGTACCATTTACGCTAGACTGTAGACTTGAGGGATACCAAGTGGCCCATTTCATACAAGTTCAACTCTTGTGGATATACATTACCCCACCCTTTCTCGTAAATTACGGGGAGTTTTAGAAAATGGTAAAGCTAAGTGGGTCGCTAATTCTTCTACTCCTCTATGGCGTTTTTTGCTGCAACAGAGACGATGCTACATGTGGAGATATAGCCGGTCAAAGTAATGAAGCAAAACGTGAAAACTCCAATGTTAACTCAGCATTATCAGCTCAGCGCATGGATATTAACGTCAAGACAGAACCTTTAAATTTCACGAATTCGCCAGTTGGGGGAACGATCTTGGACATTTCTCAATCTACGAAGCAAAATGTTCTCCCGGAAGAATTCTCTACTGACAAAACAAAAAACTCATTTTCCAGAGTTAATGACGAATTTGTCATTTCAAAGATAACGGATAGAGAAAATGAGGTCTGGAAAGGTCCTCTAGAAGCTGCATGCAAAGCTGTAAGCGCCTTCACCAACAACACTTACCTGTTACTCACAACCTTACTCGTTGATTTATGCGGAGGTAATAACCGTGAACGCGAAAGAGACGGTTACATTTCTTCTGGAAAACTTTGTGGATACAAACTGGATATTGAACACCCTAACCTTGCGTTTGTATCCACAACGGAAAGGGGCACTAGAGAATTCATTCGGATGAGATACATCGCAAATCCAGGAGTGAAGATTACAGCTGTCCTTGCTGGTGACTTTTTATTCTGGGAAAGTGATGGAAATCAGTCACTAGAACTCTGCAATGAGAGGACTATGGTCAATCAGAGTCTTTTGCATCTACGCACTTACGATCTTGGCTCTGCCACAAACTTGTTTTATGAAAAGTTTGACGGCTCATGGACCATAATTACAGAGAAAGAACATAGTGTAAAGCTCGATGAGATGAAGAAGAAGGCGAAGTTACAGAAATCTGGCCCATATTCAAAAGTCTGTGCAAGGGCTCCATGCGAAAACATTTCAACTCCCAACTTGGAAGGTTAATTTCTAGTCTTTTACACTCTCAATGTCATGGATAAAGATTTCTAAAAGGTTGAAATGACAGAGATTGCAGAATATGGCCAACAGAGCTCACATTTTGGGGAAAAGGGTAATGTATGCAGGGAATCAAACTTTGGCTTTCAAAGATGGAGGAAGATGCATTATGGTCGAGGAATTAAAAAAGAGCAATAAATCTGGCATATACCCAAAAATTTTTGTTATAGGTTTCCCTAGTTGCAAGTTTTCAAGAATGCTTGTTCCACATGGCTGCAAGTTATTAAGGCGGCTAACAAATTTTTTGATTTATACCGATTGAATAATGGGTTATAATAAGCAGTTTTTATCTCTGGATTCATTATTCTTCCAGTTTTGCCCTTTGATGTCTTTTACAGAGCCATTACGTCCTCTCTCTGGAATCACTGGGCATAGAGTGAAAAGGATTTAAAATATGGGATTTAACTATTACAATTCATTAATTCACATTTTAAGTGTATAACCTTTTATTTACAACCTATTTAAAGTCATAAATGAGCAAAATATTGCACAATTATCTCTGCATGCAGGTTTATAGTTTTATTCCTCTTTTGCAAGGTATGAATGAGATGTCCCCTGTATGAACTTTTCATTGGTTAATAGGGACTTACTCGACAATTTCATCCTATAAAACCATTTACTAAACTTGAGTATCCACTCTATAACAAATATCCCTCTTCGCTCATTGACCCTCTGGCGAGTATCTGCTTTATCCGTCAGAACTACATCCTTACAGGCTAATTCTCAGCTATAAGCAAGTAAGCTAAGTGATAAATTTTCTATTCCAAGGAATACTGAAGACTATACCTCTACAAACCTAAAAAGTTGCCGGACATGTAACCCTGGGTGGGGAACTATTCCAACGGACAAATAGGCGTGCACACTGACATTATGCGTAGACAAACCATTTACAAGAGTAAAAAAGTACTAAAACTTCCACAAAGCTGGATACATTGTAGAAAAGTGTAATGTGTAGAGCACAAGAAGGTGTGTAGAAATGACACCGACTACAGTCGCCATTGACGTTGCCAAGAGAGCAGAAGCGGGTGAGGATGGAGTTAGGCTAGATGACTCCTCAAACAGGTGTTATTACCTTGTTGGAGACGTAAAGGTATTTCTAACCAGCACATACCCGGAGGACAGCCCTGGCTATGAAAAGGTAACCCATACTCCAGAGGGAGCAAAGATCAGAGACATAATGCATAACAGGAGAAAATACAACATTAGTAGTACAACACTTTCTACAGTTTCTGTCTACTACTGGGTGTACGATAGAGAGCATGAGAATCCTCTCCTTATCGAACTGGGTGATCGAACAAGTTGCTACGCCGTTGAACACAGTGACAGCCTGAAAAACGTCAATTCCTTGAGTAAGTATAGTCTAATACAACTCCTTGATGGTTTTAATTGCATTTACAACAACGCTCACAATATAGACCTTTCCAGGATCCATGATTACGTGTGCATTTTTGAAGGATGCAGAGAAGTTATTGCTGTGAATTCAACACCATTTTGCAACTACATAAAACATTCCCATTCAATACCTCACAAGAATAATGGATTCAAGATTTCTGCGCTCATCTACAGGGGGAAACGAGCCATGAACATACCGATCCCCGCTTACGCTATAAAGAGTTTTTCCGTGTATTATTCCACCTGTGACGTCTTGTTATCATACCCTCTTATCGTCGAGTTTGAACAGGCCGAGGAGAATGGTTATGAGTTTTACAAAATTGGGGGTGAACTCTGGAAGGTGGTACCAATGAAGGAGGGGCCTAGTAGCTCGGAAGAGAATAACAAGATACTTAAAGAGACGCTAGACGACCTAATGAAAACATACTTTTCAACACACAAGGGTGAAAAGTCTCATATTAATGCTAGTATCATTGTCGCCGGAATAGCTGGAGGTATAGCCTCTGCTGGTCTCCTTTGTTTTGTGGCACTCAGCTTGGTTCCTCATGCAAAGACCTTCTTGAAAACTGGAAAGGCTTTATTATAGGTTTTCAACCCTAAATCTATGAATATATGTTATGCATGCAGTTTTCATTCCGAGTCATAGTTTGGCCACGGTTCGAGTTCAAGGGGCAAAGGAACAAGCACTGTTGAACATTGCAATTAACAGAGCGCACGAGAATAATCTAAAGACAATATGGATCGATATCAAAAGGGCATTCGATTCGATAGACCATAAATATTTACATGCCGTTTTAGATCACCTTAATATCCCAGATTGGATTACTAACTTTATAAAGCATATCACTAGTGGATGGACAATAGACGTTAGATGTGGGAAAGAACCTATAATGGTGAAAAAGGTAACAAGAGGAATCCTCCAAGGAGACTCGTTATCACCACTTCTATTTGTACTATGCATGGATCCCCTGAGTAAAATCCTCCATTCAGTTTACCCAACGGTAAAAGGAAAGATTGGAGAAAAACAGGAACATGCCATGAACCACCTACTATTCATGGATGACATTAAACTATCTGCAAATGACGACTATATGATTGAGAATTGTTTAGGGAATGAAAGGTCCCTCAAAACAATAGGCCCGGAGATTAACAGAGATGAATCAGAGACCACACCATGACCATTATCTTGGTAAACTCTTCAATTCTCTACCTCCCATTAAGCTTGAAGAAGGAGTCTTCTCAGTAGTGACTCCTTACTCCCCCTATGGATTTAATGCAGTATGTTCTCCCTACCCGTGGTAGATGTTCTTTAGAGTCTATAACATTAACTCTTTGTAGACAGTACTACTCGTTTTGTTATAAAGGTGCATGTCCTGAGAGTTCTTCCATCACTTGCTTATTCTTGTTATTACTACTGGCTTGAGTGTCTTTTGGCGAATGTAGTGGGCCTAGAGAATGTAGAATAGGATTATCTCTGGTGGTACCCCATTAGACAACCACTCAGTACCCATTCACATCAACAAGATAATAATCTCAAAATAAATCTTGAAAGATTGTCAGGAGTAGACGGAGTCTGTGAGGACTGTCTTTTGTATTGGATGTGCTTTTAGTCTTTCCTAGAACATTCATCATATTTGTCGAACCCAAGGATCTCCTTTAAAACGTTGATAAAGCTTATAACCTGCCAGACCAACTGCACCTGATCCACCAAAAACACCAGAGATGATATATCCTAGACCAGTAGCAGTTTCAAGAAATCCAGTAACAGCTTGAGTTTTTCCACCAGGATCAGGAGATTCACTTAGTTGAGCTTGAGGTCCACCAGTTTCTTCTTTAGTTTCATAAGTTTCACCGGGAACATTACTATTAGGTAGATTAGGACCATTACGGCCTTGTCCTCCTCCACCTCTAATATCACCTTGACCAGGTTCTCCTTTACTACCCTTTTCACCAAGAGGTCCATGAGGTCCAGGATCAATAAGATCTAGTACTCCGAATACGAGTTGTTTAACATCCTTTTCATCTAGTCCAAGGGTAGCACTCAATCCAGATGTGCCAAGTGTAGCAGCCGTATCTAGTCCAGTTAATCCAAGCTTGATAAGAGCACCAAAAGTTTCCAATAGTCCTCTACCAGGGATTTCTCCAATTTCGCCTTCAGCAAGAGTATCAGCAGGTCTAGCAGCAGTTTCAGAAGCAGTAGAGTCAGTATCTTCATCAGCACGTGTTGCTTCTTGTTCTTGGAATGCAACTTGCGATTTAGTCTTTTCTACAATCGACTCTGTATCACTTACCAGATCTTCTTTATGAGTCTCAGACTCTTTTACATGTGAAATAGGATATGCAGGAACCTCTGATGTAGACCCTTTAGATTCACTGGATTCTTTAGAAACTCCCTCAGGAGCAGATCCGGAAGCGGGAGTAGCAATAGCATAAACTTGGCCATCAGCAGTACGAGCAACTAGTACTTCAGAACCATCAATAGCAGTTTGTTTAAATGTCCCTTCTTCGTTAGGCATACTAACACCAGAGCCTGGTCCTTTGAGACTATTTCCAGTAATAGGGCTGGTAGCATCAGGCCGGTAATATGAAACGGCGGGCTGAGGATATTCTTTAGGTAAATATTGAGGAGGTTGAGCATTACCTTGAAGTCCAGAAGGAACAAAAGAAGTAGAATCACCGTATGCTCCATGTAGGGATTTATTATCAGTACATCTTGAATAGGGACATCCCGCACTCATTAGTTCCATCACGAGTGCATCAAAGTAACCATCATCACAGCCTTTGATATCATCAGGACAAGGTACTCCAGTCAAGGTTCTTTCCCAATTATCACCAGTACCTATAGTGTTTTTTTTGAACCATCCGCTAATGGTGTTTTTATCTTCAGAATGTAGATAAAGTAAGACCGGATTTTTTCCTCCGCAGTAGAATGCGCAGGCACTTATTGAACCAGGAATGGGAAAGCTTAACGCATGAGGTTTTCTATTAACACTGTAATCATAGTACTTAATCTTAGTGAGCTTATATCCTTTATCTATGATTTCATGTTTGTAGTAAGGGATTGGTGGAGAACCAACTGGGACTTTAAGCTCTTGAACATAAACCTTTTCTTGACCATTATGCTTACTACAACAGTACGAGTTTCCATGTTGGTGTTTACCTAGAGTGAGATCCATGGTAACCACTTTGTAATATTCACAATTAAGATGTTCCAGTTTCCGTTCAAGGGCTTCACCTTTGAGTGGATTAGATCGAAGGTTATATATACTCCAACCATTGTCATCTCCCTTGTTGTAATATGTGTAAGTTCCATCCTTCTCCCATACTTCTATGAGAATAGGCTGATTGTGATTAATATCCCCAAACCAATACCATACTGCTAAATGTTTTATTTCTTTGTTCTTCACACCTACATCAACAGTGTTACTCTCACTTTCATATATTACAATCTCAACGGTAAAAGGTTGTCCAGCAGATGCTACGTGTGTGAACTTTAAGAAACCTGGAGATAGAGGACTCTCAGACTTTTCTAATCTTACCTCTCTGTCAGGAGATCCTCCATAAAATCCAGTGGTTTCTAATTCACTAGGAACATCCTCTTTAATATTTATTATAACACTAGATTGAGGATGGACCATTCTGGACCAAGGTCTAAGATGATCAAGTTGTTAGTTCCCAGAACGAGTCTATACTCTAAAATTCTCAGTCATCCTCCATGTTCAGAGAGAGTGTTGTCTTTCAAAGCTCTGAGATCCATGAGTAGTCTCAATGCGACCAAAGGGAGCAGACCAGTACTTTACTCCCTAGACAACCATACATTCATCCTCCCTCGCAACTAGTTCACCGTCAGAGAGACTGTCCACAGAACAAGATGAGAAAGTAATCCGGCTATCCAATCATCAACTTCCACCGAGTCCATTTATTCATCCTTATTAGTTATAGTATAGATATGACCAGACAGTTGTGCATGCAGGTTTGGTAGATGAGGTCACTACGATATACATGATCAACCAGGAGGGAATATCTCATTATAGGCTGGAATAGCCCAGGCCAGGCTAATTTGTCTTGTTCCGAAAATAGCATGCACCCCAGAAATAAAACAGCATGTAAGAGCAAACGTAAATGACAAAACTGTTCCAGCAACTACCAGTCTTCTGAATATCTAATACGAATGTGATATGCATAAACACCACACGCACCAAAACTTAATTTATAATTCCACAAATAGGAACGATTCACATTCGTGGCTCTTAGTAGAACAAAGCAACGGCAAAGACAACAGCGATGGCCGAGAAGACGTGAGAGGCGGAAAATCCATCGTACACAGCCTTGTAGTCGGCAGAGAAGCTTGAGTTCATGCCGTTACGGATCTTGGCAGCAGTGGTAACGTCAACTCTAGGAGCAGGTTGAACAACAGTAGCAGCAGAACCATCAGTTTTAGTATGCTGGCCAGCTTTACCTTCATCACTAGCATCACCAGCTTTTCTACCAGATTGAGCAGATCTACCTTTATGAGTAGCACGTAGGTCAGATGAGACAGGGGTTTCTCCAGCAAGAGATCCTTGACCAGTAAGAGCTTCAGCTTCAGGAGTATCTTGACCAAGTTGAGGAGCAACAGGTTTAGGAGACCCTCCACCATCTTCAGCAAAAGGTTGAGCATCTCCAGAAGCAGAAGTTTCAGGATTATGAGCTTCAGAAGTAGTAGCTTGGGGAGAAGAAAAAGTAGAGAGAGTAGGTTCACTAGATGGACTATTATCACCAGAGCCTGCTCCTTCACCATCTTCAGTTAGAGTATCTTCACCTTGAGCATTACCTTGAGTAATATTAGCCGGGGGAGATGGACCATCAGGTTGTTGAGGGGCTTCAGGAAGAGCAGTAGAAGCAGTTTGACCAGCAAGTTCAACAGCACCAAGAGCTTCAGGTTGTAATTGAGATTGATCAACAGCAGTAGAGGAAGTAGCAGCTGGAGGTTCTTCAGTAGGAGTATGTCCTTGGTTTTGAGCTCCACTACCATGTTGACTAGCAGTAGAGTTTTCTTCACCTACAGCACCTTTAGTATCTTTACCTTGAGTTTCATCAGCTTGACCATCTTCACCTTGATCAGTTTCAGGTCTGGGAGGTCCAGGAAGACCAGAAGCTTGTACTAGAGATAAGGGTTTATCTTCTTCTAATTTCTGCTGTATTTCTACATCTCGATCCCCAACATCACCAACTTCCTCTTCTTTTCCTTCACCAGGTTTAGGTCCAGGTTGAGGATCAGCACCCTCTTGTCGAGATGAGCTTATCTTATCCTCGGCTTCTTCAACATGAGCTTTATTACTAGCAACAGGATCAACAGAAGCAGCTCCGGTACCAAGTTGTTCAGCATGACCAGAATATTGAGGAGATAAAAGAGCAGCATAGAGTTTATCTTTAGGATTACAAGTATGAATAAAAGCACTGGGATTAGTGGGCCCACCAGGACAAAAACCAGCAGAGCCGGGACCATCATATCGTCGTTCAGATTCTTCAGGTTTACCAGTAGATTCTCTATCATGTGTACTATTAGCACCAGAGCTTAGTTCTCTAGCACTTCCAGGATCAGGTTTAGCAATTGTTTTAGCAGTAAGTCCTTTACCAACAGGTCCTATAGGTCCTTGAAGTCCATCAGGACCAGCAACAGGTTTAAGTTCTTGAGGTGAGGGTTGAGCAGCTGCAAAAACGCTGGAAACAGCAAAGTAAGTAAAGACAGCAACACCAAACAGAGATTTTGTCATCATTGTGAACCCTTAATCTACAAGTTAAAAATAGCAGAAAGCGAGATCCTCTGTGATGATGCAGCGAAAATCAATACACACACATAACAAAATGAACTTATTTACCCCAAGTTCCTCACCTCAATTCATTCCTATGGGGGTGGATATCAGGATAACGAACAATAGACCTGATATCCAACTCTACTACAGGAGGAAGAGTGTCTATACTGAGGAAGGACGAGTTACGAGTCCAAGTAGGGTTCAGGAAATGGAGTCGACTAGGCAGAGTACCAAACCCTTGAAAAGGAATTAAGCGGCATACATAAAATGCCAGCATGTACCATTCCAGTGGTATATTCTTGGGACGGCGTGGCTACAAGGTGCCATGTCAAGCAGGCTGGGAATCACAGACGGGATACAAGCCTACATGCAGACGAGACTGCTCACCTTCCTCGTCATTTATCAAAAAGAAGTGCCAGGAATAGACCTTGTAGTTATGAGAGAATGAGATAGAGACACGTTCCGAACTCATGAAGAAACCGTAGGGTCTACAAGGGTAGTGCAGAATGGCATACACTCAGGGCAGATTAATTAATCACAGCATTATATCCATAGGGGGAGTAAGGAGTCGTGATAATGGCGACAAGGTACCTCTGCCCTCTGACAATGGAACATCGCTAGCATACTCACTAATTCGTAGCTGCTGCAAGCTTACCCAAGAATGTGACGTTTTAGTGTTGCCACAATAAATTCTTACCACTAAAGCTTATTTTATTCGCCAACAACAATGAATGCAGTTCTGAGAGTACCGCTTCTGCTCACTATCCTCTTGTCCACCAGGACCATTATTGCTAACCCTGGAGATGAAGAGAGAAGAGATAACAATAACGAAGAAAGGAGAGATAAAAATGGAATGATTTTGATAGATTTGGACGTATCTGGAGATATTCCAGACAAGATAAAGGTGATCAAGTCCAGGACACTCTTTCATCTAAATCGCTATAGAGTCGCTCCGGAATACAAAACACACTACAGAATAGGCGCAATTAGTGATAATGGAATGCGAGTTTTGGACGAAAATCATCAAAATTTGCCACAGTATAGCAACATTATGGAAAGACAAGTCAGCCTGTTCAGAGACAGATACGGTACAAATGTAGTTAGAGTTACGGATACCTTCAAGATTGAGAATTCTAAAGTCATAAAAAATATGTTGGAGTTTATAAATAAACCGGGAAAGTCTTTTTATGCACTACTAGTTAGATACCATATAGACATTGACCTGTTGGATCCAGGCACCCTAGACAAGCTAAACGTCCACAAAATTGAAGGATCAGGATTTACGGTCTTTCAACTGCGGAAAAATATGCTGACCCACGCCTATATTGGCGTAGTAAAGTACGGTGGACAGATTGTACATGAAGCTCTGAGCAACGATGTCATTGAACGGGAGGTGACTCTAGACAACAGCCCAGAGAGTCATGCCATTTTAGTAAGGTCAACAATGAGGGACGGAAGCTCTTCTTACTCGAAATACCTGGTTGTAGAAGATGGGAACGGAGGAAGGATCGTTCACGAGGAAACCAAGACCTTTTGAATGCACGTCTGGACCAGACCCACAAGTAGTTTATAAATTCATGTATATGAGTGATAGCTCCTCCACCAAAAGATTTTGTGGTAGCAATACTTTCTCCCATTTGGACCCATTTCAGTCTACATGCACAGGGTAGTGAAACTTGGGATGATGGTTGCATACTTTGGTCCAGCAGTGGCAACGGCTCAGGGTACTCTTAGAAGACCAAACAGTCAAGACTAGCATTGACCAATTTTATAGAACAAGATCTCATCTAAACACCAACAATAATGCCAGCCCAATTTTGACTAACCATGACGACATCACTCGGCTCCTTCTGGAGCTATTGTAGCAGAATTTTCGATGCATACTTTTGACTGGTATTGCAAAATTCCATACAGATCATTTCATGCCGATAGAGTCGCCAATTACGATAATCTCTGAACAATTTCCCCTGACCTCCCATTCCTGTTGAACATTAAAACTTGCGAGACTAGGCTAGTCACGTGCATAAATGTCAAAGCCATGATCAGTAGCAGTTATCCGATAGAGCTCACTCATCCTAGGATGCATAATTTGCGTGTTAACACGGTCATTATATCTCCAACAAACTGTTGGCACCCCATGCATTTCGGCTATACAGTGACCACTGCGCTACTTTTTACTTTAGATTCCAAATTGCCAAGTTCCACGAATACACAAGGTTTTACAGGGCAGTACCGCGGGGTATTTTGGTGGTTCAGGAGGTCATCAATAGATCTTTCTAGAGGCTATTCCAGGAGCTTTAGAGATATCCGGAGTTTTTACAATATCCAGGGGATACCAGCAAAATTGCAAAAGTAAAAAACTTCAGGGTTCACTGAGACTGGAAATATCTCGAGTAAAGAATCGTTTTAAGGCGGAGAAGTAAGGTTTTTTAGAGGTGACTTTCCCAAAAAACTTACTCTTTAAATCCAGAGTCTGTCAGATTTCCCGGAAATACGGGGGCTAAGACCTTTTAGTTTGGAATAGAAACATTCAGATGGACTCTGAGATTATTTTGTGGGAGGCAGGATCCGATACCAAATGCACGGTGGTGAATATATACCAAGATGGTGAGGATACCTTGCTGAATTTATACGTCAAAAAGGCTTCTAAAAAGGGCTTTCGGCGTTTTAAAAAGGTCAATGGGAAGTGGATGCCTCAACTGGCTAGTGAGAGAATCAAAATTGTTAGAGATGATACACCAGCCAAACTCAAGTTTGAGAATCTAAAGGAGCAGAGGGGAGACGACGACGTAAAGTCGACCGATTATGGATGCGAACCCTGTGAATTGCAGTTGCCACATGGACCCGAAGATGATGAAGATCAATGGGTCCAGTAAAATGAAGTGTATCACGCAGTGCCTCAGGTGAACCTAGAGGTTTTGTGTAATGTAGTTTTGTATGTATAATGCATATTATGACAAGATTAACAGATGGTAGGGAGTATATAAGATGGTATTCGTTCTGACACCTTTGACTCGATGGTGGTCTCTACGCTGTACAAGAGGGAGATTGCTGACTCAGCATGGTACCCTTGAATCAGTAGTGCACATAAGAACAAGATTAGGATCGTGGGTCCCTCATTATTCGGGACTTATACTCGTTTCACTCGTACGCTACGCATTCCAGGTACAATATAAATTAAACAAATTACTCCGATACATCAGTTTCTACTTCGTCGTCACCCTCACCATCATCTTCTCCTTCCTCATCCATACATTCAGTTTCGCTACTAATTGTGTAGTCGCTACTTATGGATTCACTTGAGCTTTCATAAGTCCTCCTTGTGCGATTCCGTCTTCTCATCATTACCCCTCCAGTTGGCACGATTAGTGAAACGCATTCTCTTTCTCCAACAGATGACACGTAAGCATCATATGCCTCAACGAGTGCTGTGAATGCAGCATCATCTGGAGTTTTGAATCGGTAATTTCCGGCTTCCACTTCTACAATTGCAGATACATCCTCATGCTCCTTTACAATCCTATCAATTTCTTCATTGACAAGATTTAGAGAATCTTTAAGTACCTGTATATTTGCCCTCGTCTTTATAATGTTTGCATCTTTTATAATGTAGATAATGAGAATGCGAATATCTCTGAGGTCAAAAAGCGCCTCCCGCGCATTTTCATGTGAACAAATTGAGCTTAAAGTTTTCACATCTTGTAAATGTTGCGGGAAGCTCTGGTTGGTTTCCGATATGTCCTCCCTAGTGTACATGCAGATGATATTATGGAGTAGTGATGTCACCTTTAGTTTTTCCATAACGTTCCCTTCATCGATTGTAACAAGAAGAAGCCACTTTATATAATTTGCATATTTTCTGGTTATAAAATGGAGAGGAGCCTTGAGAAACATTTGCATTGTGAACACTACGAGGGATGAGAATCCAACTAGTGGCAAATTTGTTTCCAGGAGGCCATGAAGCGACCTCAGAAAGATGTGTTCAAATGCTCTGTGATATGCCTTTAAATGTCTGTAGGATAGAGTGGGATAGAGGCAGGCCATGTTTACAATAATATGTTTATCTTCTGGAGAGAAACTTGTATGTGTAGTCGTATTTGTAAACTTGTAACTACTAAGCAACGTCCTTGGGGAAGTCGGAAGTATAAATGCGATTTCCAAAAGACCTCTTAATCTTTCTACAGACTCCAAATCCTCTACAGGCTCATTACCGACAACACCAGTGGCTGGTTCGAAAAAATCTGTAAGAACGAGTTTACAAGAGAGCCGCGTTGTCACAGATTGTATATACTTTGTGCTGGCTACTTTTCCACTTACAATATTCCAAAACCCGGAAACAATATCAACACAATCCTTGCGCAACTCCACATTTGTTATCAAAAGATCCACAATTGTAGCCAAGTACATTTCACAGCGTAAAGTCTGCAGTTCTATTCTTTGTCTAATGACCAACAATTCCTCATCACCGTCTTTATTATCCACCCCCTTTTTTTGTACCATTTTAGACAATTCAGTAAACTTGTTCATGTATACCATGAGCACATCATGTGACTCTTTGAATGCAGTATAGAATGCCTTGATCTGCCTCAACAATTCTGGATGGCCCTGGTTCAAAAGAGACCATCCTCCTAGGCACTTACTGGAGAGGACATCGCAGTATTCATCACACAAATCTTGCTTCTTCCACTCGATGACAGTGGAGGAGAAAAATGAGAGTTGAGGCAGTAAAATCATCTGCGGAAATTCCTGCAACCCAGGATCATTAGCGCATTTACTCCTTGTAAGAGCGAGGAACGATTCAACAATTATTAAAATACGGGACCAGCGTTCCTTTAACTCTGAATGAAGAATTGAAATAAAGAGTTCCTGTTTTTCCAAAAGCTTGAAAAGTCGATCTAATTCAGACATGAGAGCAGACTCCCGTTCAGATTCTCCTGGAACTTTAAGCAAAGTCTCAAGTTCACTTATTGCTGCTTTGTTGCTCCCTATTTGTTCCTCAAGACTCTTTACGAAAATGTTAAGGTGTTCAATAGAGTATTTTGAGACGTTGAAACGCCTAATCTTCGCCTTGGAAATTCTTTCCAACTCGTTTCTACCAATTCTCACATTTTCAATTCCAGATGTCTGAAATGGATCCTTGATATCGCTAATGACTGAGAGTATCTTGTGAGTGACGGAAGTTTCAAACTTGTTCAGCATGCTACTTGTCCTTGGAATTTCTCCTCCTAAACCATCGTCTATGATTGATAGACCAATTCCGGAAATCGCTGTTATCCTTCGAAGTAGCGACAAAGCATGGAACACATAGCTGTTTTTGAGATACCCGTAAAACTGTGCAACAAGAAATGAATTGTCACCAAGAGATGTACTCACAACCATATCAGAAAGGAGGTATCCAGTTAGACTCCTGACAGGAGCATTTAAGAGAATTTTATTGCATACAAGTTCGCATGCACTTGTATACTTGTCCAGCTGAGAACTTGTTGCGATAATTAGCAAACTGCGCAGAGTGTTACAGAGTAAATAATCATTTGTGTAGATTTCCCGTAAACCTTCCATCTGTAACTCATCATATCTCGCAATTCCATCTACTGCAGGTGATTGTACCACATCTTGAGAGAGAGGAGGTGATTCAAAGTATTCATCCGTCCTCGGAGAATAGTAGACTTCCTGTGATAAGGGCATGTTTTGAGATGAATATGTCTCTTGAGATAAAGATTCAAAGTTGGTTGGAGATTTTAGCATATCATTTATTTTTGAGCGTGTAGAGACAAGTGCATTTAGATAGGAGAAAACATCCAAGACCTCAATAGCCTGTTTATGTGTTGCATCAGCAAAATTTTGGAAGAACACAGAGAGAACAAGCAGCTCAGATGGTGTAGCACTCTTTATCCTATTTAGAAGTGAGTATATATTACAATGTGTCGTTGAAACACCAGGAATTTGCAGGTTTTCAGAGGAGTTTACAACATCTCCAAATGCCTTGAATTCTTCAAGAAATGAGGACCTCTCCATGTATACTTTGATTACATTCTCCAAAAGACTCATATTCGTAACTTTGTCTATGAATCCATCAATGAAGGCAAATAGTGATCCAGATATCCTAACCCACTCTGAAACAAGCTTGTAGAATTCATAAACTATTTGTTTATCTTCCTCATTTAACCCGTAGGATAAAATTTGCAACTTTAGTTCTAATGGTATGTGAATGTACCACCTTGCAAGCTTCCTGTATGCCCCTATCCTGACATCTTTTGATTCATCAGAGCAGCGTAAAATTATAGTTTGGTAGGCTGACTGGTCCTCTGGAGGTTCCAAGTTTTCAAGCACTGCTAGCCTGACTGAATGATGAGGATCGTTGAGCAACGGAAGTGTTGATTGAACCACAAACGGAGTCTGTATAATATATGGATGAATGCATAGATGATGTTATTGAGAACGTCAGAGTGCCCAGTGTAGAATTCATCAGTATGAGTTGTAATGCGACCATAGGTAATATTAATGGAGTACAGAGTAGTGAGGTTACTATTGACAGTAAACATTCCGCAACTTAAAGAGGATTTTTGTCCCGAACATACCATTAACGGAAGAATTTATGGATAGAAAAGGCCATTCTAAATCTTGACAAATTTCGTCCTTATCCTTGGCCAAAACTTTACTAGCAGGACAATGACCACTGCAGCTACCAGTGCATATACAGCTCCTCCAACCGCTGAACCAATTAGTGATGCAGATTTCGCAGAGGTAGAATTGTTAAGTTTTGGTTCAGATGAGGATGGATTGGCAACATTTGATGAATGAGTTGCGGGTGATTCCATATCTGTACTATTTTCAGTCTCTTCAGGTTTAGGGTGTGAAGGTTTTGAGGACGGAACATGTTGTGGATTAGTATGGGTGGTAGGAAAGTGCTCCTTCTTAAGCCTGTCAAGTTCAGTCCTAAGGTTATTACCAGTAAGTTGATCAGTTTCTTTTTCAGTTATAGGCAGTTGTGTCCAATTCTTAGCATCTTTTGTAATCCTTTGATAGTAATTATATGTGGTACCCCTACCACTTGATCTCAGTTCTACCAGGAGAAGGTTCTTCTCACCTGTAAGATTTTCTCCATAGTAATAGGCAGAGATGCTAAGTAGAAGGCTGGTAGATTTTATATCGGTAAGCGGAACATTCTTATGGGTAATACCATTTAGCTCAAAGAGACCGCCGCATAGAGAATGTTCATGTTTCCGATAACCATCACCAATGTGACTACTTCTCATAGTTATGAGTATACCATTATCAGAGTATGATTTCCCAGCTGAAGTGGATAACTTAATAGTGATTTTGGGGTAATAATTGTCACTGTTCAAAAGTTCTAACACTTTATCATTGGGAAATCCGCTCCAGGTATTTTCAGTACTTGTGTTTCTCTTGAACCAGTTGTGCCCACCATGATCATAGTAAATTAAGAGGAGTTTTCCACGTGAAGTAGAGTCACAGTAGACTTGTATATGCGAAATATCCCTTAGAGATGGTAGTCCAAGTTGCCAGTCGTTACCATCCCTGAAACTAGTTACTGAGAACGAATCAGAAATAGTATGTCGGTAGTGGTCGTAACCTGACTGGTTTTGGTATGAAAGTTGAATATCCTTAGAACACATGGGACATTTATAACCTCCACTACTCTTTTCTGAGATCTTTATAATATGAGCATTATTCTTTCCGCAGTTCTGCTTGTTAAGTGAATCTCTTAACTTACTAGTACTTGCCTCGTGATCCTTTGCCCAAGAAGTACCATCAGCACTAGCGTAGTATTCATTATCTCCTGTTCCAAGTTGAATGAGTAGAGGGTTGCTAAAACTATTGTCCCTTGACCAGTAATATACTGAGACGCTAGTATAAGTAGTTAATGTCCCGAACCCATTCTGAGGAGTTCCTCCATTATTGATATTCCCTATCTTACCATCCTTTAGAGTATGAACAAACTTCCTGTAAGTTCCTTCTGGGTCAGGGTACCAGTCATCCGTTAGGTCTACTCTTCCACTGTTACTTTCATAATAGTATCCTCCTCCATTATCTGTTTGGACTCCACTTTTAGGGTTTTTACTGATGTCAATAGTAACACTGTTCATTTTAATTACTTATGTCTAATAAAACAGTCTGTTTATATCAAACTCAAGCAGATGGACGGGATGTGTAAAGGAACCTATGGGGATCTATAAACTGGTATGTCCTCAGTTTTCTGTATCCTGTCCATAATTTTATAGATATGACATTAGTAAATGCCAATTCTAAGACTCTTTATGGACAGGGGTATATATTACACTCCATAGTTGTCCATTCACCTAGTCCATGGCAGATTTGCATGCATTAGTATGCTATCCAGTATCTCCTCAATAAGTCCATAATTAATCCCCTGCAGCCATAAAATCCAGAACATACACAGCTCTCGGCTCGCTTATACAACTCATACTGATGAATTTGGCGGTGGATACTCTAAAGCCTACATATCGTTCAACTCACCTGAAACGATTCCAAGACCTTTACGGCAGCACAACGCACATCTTTGTTTTGATCTGTTAGCAGGGATACAAATGTCTGTACGTGCTTTTCAAAGAGCACACTTGTAATCATTATTTCATCAATGCATGCGCTTCTGACGAGATGAAGTGCAATTGTGCAAAATGTGACCCTCAGTCTTTTTTCCTTGGCATAGACCAGTGATAGCAGAATCGTCCAAATGTGCTGAACAGCTCATTATTTATAAAAGAAACTTACGAGTAACATTTTCGGATTTTCCGGGTTCTTCCTCTCCAAGTTTCCCTCGTTAGACGCTATGGATCCGCAAATCTTCTCCATAGTCCCGTCAATGAGCATTGCAAGTTTATAGAGAAACGCAGATACGTCCTCCAAAGCTCCATTTCTGTACTGAGTCTTGGCCTTTCCAATGAAGAGGACACTCAGAAGTAACGCTTTCGAGATCTCATTCAAGACTGCATCAACCTTTTCCATGTTCTCTTGTCTCGATAAATTGCTATAGGGAGTTCCATTCAGGGTATCCTCGAGGAGCTCTTTGAGTGGTAGCGCCAAAATCCCCTGGGCCTCCTCTGGCGTCAATGTCCCTTCCAGGACTCCGACTAGCGCGTTCACATAGTTGGACGTGTAATGTGTAAAGGATGCCGATTGAATGGTTTGGCTAGACTCCTCTACGGGATGTTTGGAGGCACGTTTACCCTTTCCCTTGAGACGAGAGCCCGCACGCTCCATACCGACCATCCTTTGCCCATTCTTGAGAATGCCTAGCACACCTTCAGACTTTTGGATCGCCATGGCAACCCTAGAGACAACAACACCTCGGCCCTCGGACAAGCTTCGCTACAGTTTTCCCGAGAAGTGAAAATTCTGCGATAACCCGGAAGATTTCAATGCAAATCAGAGAAATTTCCTCGGTAATGGTGAAAAATTCCAGACCTGGCGCCGAAAATTCCTCTGTGGAGCAGCAAGGGCCTGGACTCAGACAGACCGCAAAGTCCTTTACACACTTTGGAGTTCTGGCACGGTAACGTCTGGAGACTTTGAGAGAGCACCAGGAAACATAAAGTGTGGCACAAATTTACTCCCCTACGAGCTCAGGCACCTAGTCAGTCTTTTAAAAATGCTCGAGTATGACAAAGACCAATTTTGATGGAGGTCGTAGCAACTTTGTACGCTCCCGTAAACGCTTCAAGGTTTACACATGGAAGTATAAAAAGACCATCACCCCTGTAGCATCATTTGTGCTACTCGTCAACCAGATTTTCGGATTTGGTAAGTTTAATGCGTAGTAAATGTTGGCCAATCTGAGTTTTCCGTCTATGGCGTTAGCTGAGTGGCCGTAAGGGAACCTGAGCGCACGGAGCTCAGCAGGAACCACCGAGGAAATGTGCCGCCACCAAATATTGCACTGAATGGAAGCTTTTAGACAAAGACGTGGTGAATATGGTTTATAGGAAGAGTATTGACAAACAGATGAAGATAGAAATGGTACAGACTACTAAATCATATGTACTACTGAAGACTGTGTTGATAGTTGTTCATCTTGTTCTGTGGATACTTTCTCTGACGGTGAGCTAGTTGTGAGGGAGGATGAATATATGGATGAGGAGTAGATAGGAGACTCTCATTAATCTCAGAGTCTTTAATGGGATACTCTATGAACATGGAGGATGGATGATGGAGACCGGCTCAAGTTAAATCTAGAAAACAGATGTGGAGAAGTTAGAAACCGATGCACCTGTCCAGGTTATAAACCACCTGGGCTAGAAACTAAAAAGGTGACTGGTGACCATAATGCTGTTGGATTCATTGCCTATACTCATTCCAACAAAGAAGGATTTACACTCAGTAATAATCTAGGTGATGGTGAAAAACTAGAGGATGAGGAAGTTAAAAAGGTAACATCTGTATCGGTCTATTACTGGGATGGAGACAAAAACTATGATAAACCGCTTCTTCTAGAGGTGAAGAAGAAAGACGACCCCAAATCATTCTATTACCTAAGATATGATGAAACTGAAACAGGAGATCAGCCAGCAGTCTGGAAACAATATACTGATGACACAGGAACATCTTTGCAGGCTCTATTAGACGAGAGAAATTTAGGCCGAAATAATGTCTTTCCCTTATATCTTGATCAGCCAACCAAACCCCTTGATGTGGAGTCCAACGTTGCAAAAAGTAAGGGTCTGGAACTTGTTAAAAATGGCACAGAGATTACTGGGAGTGATTATAGAGTTACCGAGTATAAACTTAATGGCAAGGATGGAAATACTAGATTTTCGAGGGTTATGCACGGTAAAGATAGGGTAAATGGTATCACTATCCCTAATGATATAATTAGTAATATTCGACTATACTCGTCGCCAATTAACAACAGTAAAGTACCCATTATGTTTGAGTTTGTTGGGAAGGATGGAGGAAATTCTAAATGGTTCCATAATCAGAACAAAGGTACAGGTACTACTCAATGGGGAGAAATTGGTAATCCAGAGGGATTCCATAGTGATAAAAATAATTCAATATCCACTCTCACAGAGAAGTTTACTAGGAAGTTAGATGGGTTAGTTTGTGAAAATTACAATGGAGTAACTATTGATTTATCACGCAACAGATCTGAAGGAAGAAGCTACTGCTGTGAGCATCATACAGGTGAGAAGGGTACAGGGAAAGTCTCTGTTAAAACTGAAGAGCTAGCATTAAACGGTGGTGTAAATAAACTCCCATATTACAAACATCATATTGAAGCAGGACAGAAGGTAGCTGGTATTAAATTCTATCAAGATGATAACACCTCTAATAGAAGGAAAGTATCTGCTAGATCATTTAAATTTCCAATGGAGGGTCCAGTGGACATCTATACTTTTTATTCTGGTAATAATCCGGAGCTTATATATGTATATGGTACTGGGACAAGCCCCCCGGTTAAGGGTTGGTTTAGAAGAGACAGTTCTGGTTATGGAGCTACATGGAAAAAAACATCTCACAGTCTCAGGAGTATTAAGCACAAGGATATATATGAGAAAAGGCTCAACTGCACCCAGTGGACTGCTCTTAGAGAGATACTAAATAAGCGCGATGGTAATTTGGAAGAATGTCAAGAACCTCCTAGACCACAGGGTTCAGTAGCACGTAACGATAGCGATGGAGTACCAGAAATAGGATCTGAGGAAGATGATGAGGAATCCGCTGACGACTCTGAACATTCTAAATCTACTCTATCCTCACCTCGACTAAGCCCTCCTGGTGCTCCTTCTACCGGTAAAGCTAGTAGAGGAGATACTCCTAGTGCTGGTAAAGATGCTCAAACTGGACCTGAAGCTCCTAAAGAACCTGCTCCTCAAGCTCTTGGTGTTGCTACTGCTGGTGCTATGTCTCTCGGGACAATTTCTGGTATATCCTCAGGTACTCTTACCGGAGCTGGTTCTCTTACTGGACTTGGTTCGCTGGATTTAAGTTTTATAAGGGCCGTAGTGGAGATCCTTTGACTTGATGGTCCGATGATCTAATGACCGGTATTTGGATATGCTATGATACAATTTAGCTAAACACAGTGATACTAGGTACCTTAGTCGTATCCAGAGCTCATTATAGTAGGCTCTAAAGATACGATGTTTTGAAGCTAGCTGTGAATTTGGCCACTCAGATAACGCGGAGATTGGTGAACCATGGATTATTAAGAACGATGATGAAACATCTATGTCCATACATTTATCCATAACTTTACATAACTATATAGGTATGAGTGGTATCCCTTCCATAACTCGCGATGGTGGATGGTTCAAAGTTTTGCTCGCCAACTTTGGCATGTGTATCACTGCTGCTCTCTGTAGTTTGATGCTTCTTCAGGCAGTTACTTTAATACCTCAAAATTCTAATTTCCAACAGAGGATAGAATTTGATACGGTGGTAAAGTATTACCTCTCTGATTATTCCTTCAAGGTTATTTCGATTCTTCATCATATAGGAGATCTTTGTTGCATTATCTGTGGAATTCTCACATTTTCAAAGCTCATAGATATGCTTTTTGTACAAACGATTGGATATTCATTCGCTATTCAGATTTATCCGCACCTGGCCATGGGAAAGGCAAATATGGCTGTTATATCCTCAATCTATGGATCAGCTAACAGTACAGCCGCGATAAAAATGCCACAAAACTTGTCATTTATACACTCGGATATTGAGACTCTTACCTTAGATATGTCTGGCCCATCTTGTGATGGAAAATTGAGATTAGGGATAACTTTGGGTTACATTGTCTGCGCTCTTTTATGCCTTAGGTTGAGTGCATGTGCCCTAGAGGAGACGACAACCTTCCATGTTACATCATTTGTAGTTCTCTTAGGCTGTTCTTTGCAATTAGCAGCGCATTCTGTGCTCAAGATTAGGAGATTATATAAAAATAATTCTGGGATGACTTCCAGAGATTTTACCAGACGATATAATAGAACAACTTATGAGCGACTTTTTGGCACGAAATCATGTGCTATTCACCATAGAAATGAACCTAATTCATGTACTTATAACGGCGACGATCGTGCAAATTGGTTATATGATGGAATCAATCGTTATGTAAACGCTGACAAAAATATACCTACCACTGGAGAATTACATATACACACACAAAAATTCTCGAATGAACAAAAGGCAGGATCAGCCAAGATTTTGCCTCCAGCAATTGGGAATGAGTCGTTCTCGAATGTTCTCCTCACGTTCGTGGATAACTACAGTTTAGCAAGTACAACACCTTCATGGGCTAATGAAATGACTCTAGATGTCAAAGTTGCTCCAATCCTCTGGATGAGTACACTTTTTTCCTGTATAATCTATTACATTCTCGGAATCCTTATATCCAGTGCATTTCCAGCAAATACTGGTTCAATAGTAAATGACATATTGATGAGCGACTCTGGAGTTGTAACTAGCATTTGTATTTTGATATTCGTTATTTTCACTGCTATCCCAGATGTTGTATTTGGATGTATAACTACTAAATACAATTTGCTAAACTTGGGTTATTGCGGTAGTAATTTGGCCTATTTTTGGGGATGTGCCTTTCCATTTTTATTTACCTGGTTACTCTCAAATGAGACTCTTTTTATGGAAATTTTTAACAATATTGGTCTAATTAGCGCCATTGTTTGCGATTTTGCAACTCCTGTAGTTATATATGTAAAGGCACACAAAAAAGTAGAGGACCATGGTAAAGGCATGTACTATAGAGCTTCAACTATGCTTTTCAAAACCATTGACTCATTCAAGAGGAGGGTCACAAAATCCATTGAAAAGAGACTTAGTAACAGTTTTTATGAAAAAGGAGAATCATTTAGTGGAGAAGTAGCAGCGCAACTAGAGACTATGTCCTCCAAAGAGGATTTTGATGTGCCCAGTAGAGCTGATTCTGGGATTTTGAGTGATCTCACAAAACTTAATACCACAGGACCACCTCTAAGAACGGCGAATAGTAATGCTAGTATTGGTGAGGGAGGCATGACCGTGGGATTCATTGATTCCCCAGATGAAGTGGATTACACTTCATTCAAAATTATAAAGGCCGGAAAACCTCGCCTGGATGATCACTTGTACAATGTATTAGTTCCTATAAATCGTAAAAAGTTCGAAAACCCTGATAAGGTTGAGTATGTAGAAATAAAGACAATTGACTGCAGAGTCAATGTCTTTCCATCGGGATTTTTGGTAAAAAATCATTTGCTCATTGCATACACAATGATTGCTGCATTTGGTGGGCTTGCCGTAGTACCTCCCACTTTGCAGATTTTAAAACTTATCAGGTGAATATACGAGTATAGTGTGTAAGGTAGTCTATGATTCAAGCAGATATGTTAAGACGATAAGGGTACCAAGAATATACAGGGAGTATCTCTGTGAGCTGGGAATTAAAATGAGTTCTCAGTACCATAAATGAGAAGAGTACCATTCGCAGCTGGGTGAACGATTAACTCATTTATTTATCCCTTGAGTTTATGAATAAAAGTACTTATAGAGACACTGGAATCCCGTGGATCCTGCATAGCTTTATCCTTTGTTTTACATATGATGACAATCTGTGGGTTTGAGAGGATTCCACAATGTGTCTTGGCCTACTTTAGAGTCTTCAAATACACACTAGTGAAGATTGCCAGTGACAATGCAGTTTCAGGGCCAGTTGTCCTAAATCGTCTAAGATTTTCAGAATTCTTCTACATTTATATGTACCGATGTTCGGTCTGTGATGAGCGTTGTTATCTGAAAGTGTTTAGTGTGTAGTCTATGAAGAATGAATAGGTGATGTCGTAAGTCGGGATAACTATCACCACTAATGTCCATTATTTTCCCAGCCAGAAGAAAATTCTCTCCAAACCCACCATTTTCCGTTCATAATCTCCATTCAGTATAAATAATGGATGAGGATGTGGTAGGTATGGGAGTATCATGGAAATAGGCAGGGAGTGTCTACACACTGTCTTGAGTCTCTCCTGAAGGAGCTTAAATGCAGATGATTTTCAGCGTAATGGTTAAAATATGGATAGTTAGTTATTAAATGCAGTTTTATGAGGATAGAGAATGTAGTATAGGATGAGAGAATGAGGATAGAAAGAGACTAGAAGTGGAGTCACTAGTTCTCCTATAGACGAGGTACTGGACTATCTCACTGGAATAAGGATGCTACTTTTGACACCCTGATCTAGCTCTGTAAACTGTATAATCTCGAGATACAACTCACTCGTTCACTTGGTGGACTGGCAATTCCCTTGGACAAATGTAGCCATTGATCAGAAAGTTAGGCCGTAAAAGTCTGATGACTCTCCTAACTTTTGTCTCATAAAGTTTACGCGTGCCAAGAATGGTAGTAATGGAGGATGTTTTAGACTTGGTGAAGTACAATATAGTGGCAAAGGCACTGATGTGATTCTTCCATACGGTGGAAGATGGAGCATCTAGACTGTACCACTGGGATGGTGACAATTGGGAAATATTCCATGGTGTATACAAGAATAAAACAGATTATAATATCAAAAATGGTGACGGTAACTCTAGCAAATATGTAGAGGCACCGAAGTGTACTATCTCTGGACAATGCCTTGTCAATTCTAAATCCTCATCCTCACATCCAGGTAAAGATGGTACTGGACCTAAATCTGCTCTTAAACAACCTCAGGGACATCCTGATAACAATGGTAGAGATGGCACCCAAGAACCTGTTGGTTCATCTGGTGTTGAAGAACCTAATGGACTTGTTGGTGACAGAAGAACTGCTGGTAAAAATGGCGAGGATGATACTCAAGGATCTGAATCTAAAGGAGGTGGTGAAAATTGTGATAGAAGTAGTGGAGCTGAAATTAAAGAAGACTTGAAAAACCCGATGAAGAACTAAATCCTGATAGACCTGTAGCTGACCAAGTTCCTGATACGGAGTCTGAGACAAAGATTCTTCTACAAGGTACTCCTGTTACTGCTAATAATACTAGTGAAGATTCTTATGGAACAGATCTGTGTGCCCAGGGTACTAAAGATGCTACTCTAACTCTTACTATCACTCATAACATGCCGTGAATGGCTGGAAGACCAGTGAACTACAAGGAGTAGATACCAACTCTTTTACTACTCCACTCACATACACACTTTCCACTTTCAGAATGAGGTCATTAATGGAGATTGTCAGGTGAGAATGTAAAGCAATGAACTCACCGTGCGAACAGGAGGAATGAATGCCCAGATCACTCTTTCTGACTTTTATCCCCCTAACTCACAAGTTTCACTGCATAAAAGCACTTTATCAGCGAATACAATCACTTGATAGCCAACACAGCTATAGAGAATCATCGGCATAAGGAAGAACATTCCGGCACCTACTGTGGACATAAATGGTGACAAAAGTGACAATTAAAAATGCCTAATGCATAACACAATTTTACTCTTGTACCAGGTCACTTGTAATATATAGAATGCATCAGGGAAAGTTTTAAATGCCCATCTGGAGTCTTCCTGTTACACCCCAGATGTCTTCCTGGCATGGTCTTCTCTTCCTCAGCCATTATCATCACCCTTGCACAGGAGAATGAGATTTATCGTAACTCTATGCACGATTTGCATAGTTTTACTATCAAACTGTGGAGGTGGTAAAGCCTCAAATCCTCAGGGTCAAGCGACTGCCAGTGCTGCTCTTCGCACATCAGGCACACAGGCTCAACAAGGAGGGGTTAAGGCTGAACTGGATGCTCAATCAGCTCCCCAGCAAATCTCAAAACCCAATACACAGGCTTCTACACATTTTCAGCCTATTCCACAAACCCAGGCTAATCCAGGGGATGATCAAGCGACAGCCACTACTCTTAGTACACCAGGCCCGTCAAACTTGGATAAAAATCAGGTAGAAACATCTACCAAGGAGGACCAACTCACTCCTGTTGTTACGAATAAGCCTGGCACAGTCCAAGATAATTCTGCTGGATCTAAAAACTTTGACATTGATTTAGCTAAAGCAGATCTAGAAAAGGTACTTGTAGACAAGATAGAGGATGAGAACATCACACACTACATGTACCATCCTAATGGAGCTACACATATCCTCTCTGTAAATTTTGGTCCAACTACTCTTTGGACCGCAGGTTATAGTGAGAAGCTATTGCGTGCCAATGTATATCAGAAAAAGGGCTCTTCTTCTCTTGTTCATCTCTACATTAAAAGTTCCGGTAAAGAGGTCCACAAGTACTTTGAAAAGGGCAGTGACAGTTATACTGAACTGGGAATGGATGATTTTAGAGCCAAACATGAAGAACTGCTACGGTCAGAACCAGCTGGACCGACGGATCCGAATAATCTAAGGAAGGGTTCTGGTCACATGCATGACTATCTAAACGTTATTGATATACAAAACCCTGATAAATCGCTTTGTAAAACCTTCGAATGCGTTATGGACGATGTTGATACACTTTTATGCGTTCCGTTTTGGGGATTAAGTGAGGTAAAGTGCGGTTCTACTAGTTTATGGCAGGCAGAGGATGATAAAAGATGTACTCTTCTAAAGATACACTATGATAAGGATAAAAAACCTGTTATGATTCATGCAACTGCGGAATCTTGTTCTGAAGTTGTTGCTTACTCAAAAGTAAAGGATAAAAACAAATGGAAGAATGTTCATATCTACGACAAGGAACTTAAAAATTTCGCTACAACCAGGAATTCTGTTAATGGATTCGTCTTGGATGTCATGGATGTAGAAAAAACAGAAGAATGTGACGTTGTTAAACTCAGTCTCTTTGGAATGTCTACAGTGCTATTTATTCCAAAACCAGGATTCTACACAACCAGAGTTACTTATGGTGATGTACAACTTTATGAATCTAACCAGAGTAAGTGTGAAAGGGTTAATGTTGCTTATGTAACTCGCTACAGCTCGAGTATTTCCCTGATGTTCATAGTTGTTTCAGATAAGGATTGTGCTGCGGTGCATTTTCGTATAAAAAAAGGTGACATGCTTCACTCCCTGGACGAGGAAACATATTTTAAACTAGTAAAAAGTATGAAAACCAGGGAGGTTGGCTTTAACTACCAGACTTATGATATATTATCACCTGATCCAGGATGCAAAACTGTGGAGTCCTCTATGGGTGACATACCGGCAAAGTTGCTCATTCCACCAACTGGAACTTGCATAAACGGATTTACATCGGGCGAAAATATGATTTGGGGATCTGCTACTACTTCTGAAATTTGCGCCTTTGCAATAACATACCTTAAAGGAGGGAATCCTTACATTTTACATCTAATGAGGGTTAATTCTACTGGACAAGAAGAGATATATTACATAAAAGGAGATGATGGATGGAAAGTATGCATAGATCCTAAGAAATTTCTTTCTGGTCTTAGAACACCTGAAAACCCTGTAAACTTTGAGTTGAACCTGCGTTCACAGAAAGATGAGAGGTCACATATAGTTGATATGAGAGCTTTCGTATTTCCAATGATGCTCTTTGTTCCAAAGGCTAACAATGTTGCAACTTCTGTTAAATATGGTGAAGAAAAGGTAATTGGAAGTGTAGGCAAGAAGGAAAGGGTTGCTTTCGCTGTAGTTTACTTCAAGGATGAGAACCCATTCCTCCTGTACATACTTCTTAGAGACTCTTCTTGTAAACCAGAAAAAAAGTACTACGAGAGAAAGGATAATAAGTGGAGTTCTGTAACGTGGAATTTTCGGTGGAAGGTATGGACTATAGGGAAGACGAAGAAGGAGAATTTTAACAAAAAATTAGGTCCAATTGCAGTTTTCAAGTAATGTATCAGGTATTCACTGATTAATCCTAATCAGATCCTGTTGTTTTATGTTATATTAAGTCTACACACTGAGACACTTTAACGCAGTTTAATCTGCCACTATAGGCAGTCACTTTTTAATTTTTAAGGTTTTTCTGGTATATATTATGCATACTCTGGAAGATGATCGGTGGAAACTAAAAGGAGGATAGAATGCGAGATTATGCGATCATCCGCGAGAGGTTAAAAGTCACTCATGCCACTAACAGTCTATAGATACCATGATGAGCTTTATTATAGCAGTGTAGACTGTCCCAGTTTTGACCATGTAGGCTCCACGGAATGATCTCATTTTATTCTCTACAAACACAGCATGGAGTAAAGACTAGGAGCAGGTATAGACCTAGGAAGAAGAGAATGAAAGGAAGAACTCTTCTTTGCCCATGCATTTTACTCCAGAAATGCATTCTCTCCATTGTATACAGACATTTCTCAGTTACGAAAAGAATGAGACTTATCTCTGCCATTCTATCCTTGTACCTTTTCAGGCCAAGCACATGCTTATACGCAGATGAGGAATCATTGGATCTACACACCCTTGATATCTCTCAGAGGTGCAATACTGAATTAGCATCCTTTTCCGAGAAAACCACCGAAAATTCCAACACTTTTATCTACACTGCAAAGGGTGAGGACATAACGTCTATTGTTGAAGGCAGTTCCAAGATATGGAAGGCCGGAACCAGAGAATGTCTTGTGAACTGCAAATTGAATATTCGACAAGATCACAATCCAGTTATACTCTTGACCTTTATAAGGGAAGGTAAGACCGAGTCTAAGTACTTTTTGAAGGAGGACGGGAGTGGACTGAAACCGATGGTGAAGAGTTTGAATACCACCTGAACAAGATGAAGGGAATCTCTGGGGACGCTCAAGAATCCTCACGTTCTTGTGAAAACGTGGAAGAAGATGTAGAACCACTGGATAAGTCAGAAGTAAAAGTGGTTGTAGACCCAGAGTATCATGAATCTCCAGAACAAGTTGAGCCTTTCTCGCAGGAAGTCCAGAAAGAGCATGTAGATAGATCCAGAGGGACCCCTGACATCTCTGACCCGGACAGAGCTATGGTTAATTTGAGAAAACAAACAAAGATGTCAGGTACCAGCTCCACATATGGTAAGGGCAGAGGTGATATTCTCTACGTCGTTGACGGTGATATCTCCATATTGACCGCCAAACCAGATGATAACTTCCAATCTTGCTTTACTTATGAAATGGACGGGTGCTCTTCAATTCTCTCCCTAACTCTTGGAAACGGAAAGACCCTCTGCTATCTCAAAGATGAAGATAGATGGAAATAAATTGACCGCAAAGATTATGACACCGGACTTGAGAGGATGCATAATGGTTTACCACAAGATTTTGTCTCTGATACAAAGCTTGAAGAAACTACCTCCACATATGCAGAGGAACATGCAGACCAAGAGTTCGGAGAAGTGCCACTAGGATTGCCTTCTGGTTCATACATTCTTGACGTTTCTCAGGCTGCAGATGAATACGTGATCAAGATTTATGAGAGCCAGAAGAATGGAGTGAGCGAGAGAAACTATGAAGTCATGGGGAAGGTTGATATAACTCAGGTTTTGGATGATGACAAGCAGATATGAAAGGCTGGAAATAATGAATATGGAATTGTGGTTACACTACTTTCCAGAGAAAACTTTCCAAATCTACTAGTATTGAGGTTAAAGAGGGGTGGGATGGATGTATTCTTGTATCTTATAAAGGTACAATTGCATGGCATGCGATTGCCGAAAATTTATTTTATGTGCAACTAAAGGCTATGAAAGAAGATTACAAGAAGCAGGAAGAGGATTTAAACAAGGAATTGACCAAAAAGGGGGAACTGGAAATGGCAACCGCGGATACTCCAGCGGAGACGGAAGGCCAAGACGAGCAAGTGGCCACGGAACACGAGGATGAACAGACAGAAGCTCCATTATACCAAAGGGAGTCCCAAGAGTTAGATGATAGTGTCGAACAGGATAATGACCAGGGCTCTGAAGAGGATGAAGAAGAAAGTGAGGAATTCCGCGGCCAAGACGTGGGTACCGCCGACGATGTCAAAAGAGTAAATATTTATACAAGTACTGCTAAACAAGATAATATGGAGATAAAGGAATCCGTAGGAAACGAGAATGAGGATACGGACTCAGATCCATCCTTGTAACGACAGCTGGAACTCCTAGCGTGTACCATAGTTGCAACCCAGTGGATAATGTAGGTTATGGATTTAAAAGTTTATGGCCCATACTCTCACATTTAATGGAGTACCCATAAAGAAAATACAAGATACAGGTCCTACTAGTCTTTTTAGTCAATGCTATCAGGCGGTACTCTACAGCCAGTTAGGCCTTACTAGGAGTCGACAATTTCCAATACCCACACCCTTTGCAATATCTCAAATGCCAATTTAATGTCTTATTTCTGTGGTATATGGTACATTCTCTTCCTGTTCACCCCATGTACTGTATCAAGTTCTTCCTCTGCATGATTTCAATTTAAACTGTTGCAAAGATGAGATTCCTTTCTGTCTTCTCTGTATTGTTCCTAGTGAGACTGTCTAGCTGCGATGAGGTTGTCTTTGACCTCTCTTCTCCGGATCCTTCCTTGGCTAGATACTATGAAAGTGCAGTGGATGGAGTAGTCTACCAATCATTCTTCCCCAAGGGACAACTATTCAGCAAGGTAGTGGATGGAGGAGCTACTCTCTGGGAGGCTAAAGGAGAAGAGAGATGTGATGTACTATTCACAAGTGTTGGTGATAGAACAAGAGTCATTCTCCATGTATGGGCCAACGGTATAGACTCCAAGATGATGCATTATGAGAAACTAGACGGAGAATGGAAGCTTGTAACTGTAAGAGTTAAAGGCGTTCCGGAGTCTGAGAAAGTTGTATCTCCAAAGGAACATGCTGAACTTAACTTTGCCAACCTTGGATGTCCCTTGGGAGGATTTTCAGGTTCAGAAGCTAAGCCAAAGGTCACTCTCCCTCCCACAGAATCTAACAATAATGGTGAAGATGCGAGTGAAAACAAGGTGGAAGGAGGTACTCCAGACGATGAGGAAGAGTCCGGTGAATCACAATCAGCAGTCCCTGATCTTCCTGCCGCACCCGTAGAAGAGGACGAGGATGATTCTGAATAGGCTCCAAAGCCAGTCGTTGAGGAAGTGTCTGGGGGATTAATGAGGTATTAAGGCCTTAAACCGAAAGAGGCACAATCTGGGGAATCCGCAGGCCCTTTTCGCCAAGGCAAATAGGTCACTCTTTAATCTTTTGGGATCCGCTGAAGATGATCTTCCAGTTCTTAAACTCACAGCAAAACATCAAGCCCTTAAGCTTGATTATGGAAGCACTATGGGAGGGTTCTAAAGCCTATTCTGCTGTCTTGTATCTGGATCGAGAAAATCCTGCTCTTGTAGTTTTAGAAACAAAGAGCAGTAGGGGTGGTAAATTCATAGCCCACCGTTGCAAGGATGACAAGCAGTGGAAGAATGGTGAAGAAGATGACTGTAATTCTAGGCTTAAGAAACTAAAGAATACACTCGTATATTAACACGTTTAATCTGCCGATAGGCATTTTAAATTTCTTCCATAGCTGCTATTACCCATAATACATTAAATCGTTTAATTCCAGAAGCCATAAACTCCACAAACTGTTTAGCCCTTTGTCACCTAAGTCCCTTACAGCTGGTTACAATTTGGCTCTTCCAAGTCATCGGTTTATATGCCATGAATTGTGATTGGTCCGTGCCTTTTCAGCGGCCATAATAAGCTACATGCAGCACGGTCGAACAATTTAGTGGTACATTATCCAACACCCTAGTACCTACATTGTCCGAATGCCTAAATTTTCCGTTATCCTTAGCTTATAGTAAAGATTAGCCTCCTTAGCTACTCTTCCTCATCCATACATTCATCCTCCCTCTAGCTGGTTCCACAGGTCGCCAATCATTCACCCAAAGACCCCTTGCGACTATACATCATCCATAAATCCCATGAGATGTCAGAAAGTCTGCATTTTACCCGTAAAACTCTTCATTTAGAAACCTTCCTGAGCTCAGCCCCGTGGGCCTCCAAACTCCTTTGTGGATTCATACTCCCGCAGAATCTTGATACAAACACCCATTTAGCCATCCACATCCTCATTTTCGACGCATATAGGCATCCATTAACTCACATTTTTGTCAATGCACTGGAGCCGCAAAACGACGTCTATTCATTCTCTCCGGAACCCATAGCAGCTGTCTACCGATCTATTGAGCCTAGATGAATGATCAATTATGCCAGAAAAGCGACAGAAATCTCAATCTCATTCTTCAGGGTAGACTGGCGGATACGCTGGTTCACTCTGCCACTTTTTTCTTCCTTGAACATCCTTCCAGGTACCCTTGGCTCTTCCAGCAGTTCCTCCGTTTTCTGATTGTAATATACGAGCCTTTTGGATACCAAGTGGATAAAACGGGTGGTCTTGCCGCCAGTTGGCGCTATACCCACATGGTGCGTACACACTGGGTGGTCAGAGTCTAAGTCTCGATTTGGCGGCCGAGGGTAGGACTGCGGCAAGATGGGCCTTTTGAAGGTCATAAGGAAGACCAAGCTCTTGGAGAAGGAGATGCGGATTCTCATTTTGTAGGTTTTGCGTCCACTTTTAAATTCTCTACAGGGGACTCGATAATGCCGGAAAAACGACGATTTTGAAGAAGATAAACTCTGAAGATGTCTCTAAAGTTGAGCCAACGGTCGGATTTAGCATAAAAAGCCTCGAATATAATGGGTAAGTTGGATGGAGAGGAATGGGCTTGGCAGTTGGCTCTCTTCCGGCTTTAGAGAAGCCTTGGCCTAGCCTTGAGCGTTTTTGGAGGATAAAGATGATGAAATGTACTCCAGGGTGCCCAGAAAGTCCATGAGTTGGGAGAAGAGCCGAGATCAAAACTTTTGTGGATGTGGTTTTGGTGCTTCTCCACGGGTATTTAGTCAAGACAGGGGTATTCTAAGTCCATGGAGAAGTTGAGGACTGGCAGGTCCCGAAGAATGAGGGACTGATGGTGACTCTAAGAAGCCTATATAATAGAGTATGTCTACTCCACCAGAGACTCTCTATACTCCAATAGACCATCCATACTGTACTACTGAGGACTGTGTTGATAGCTGCTCCTGTCATTCTGTGGATAGTCTCTCTGACGGTGAGCTAGTTGTGAGGGAGGATGAATGTATGGATGTCTATGGATTAACTAAGGTACTGGTATGCTCCCTTTGGTCGCATTGAGACTACTCATGGATCTCAGAGTTTTGAAAGTTTAATATGTAAAAGTATGAATGTTTTCCAAAGACATAGATATAAGCAAGAAATGCAATGGGTTTTGCAAGAACAATATACAGATTGGGGCTGTAACAGGTAAGGTTAATGGAGCTGGAAAATATGGATATTTCAAACACTACTATTTGTTTGGACAATGGATAGAAAAGCTCAACTACACTGGAAAACCTCTTCGGATAGGAGATGGTAAGAAAAAAGGCTCTAAAAAATCTTTTAGCGATTCATATGATAGACTATATGAGGTGGCAACTTACTACTCTTCGTTATATGATAAAGGTTCTAGCTCCATAAAAACCCCTCTGATCCTTGGTGTCAAGGATAGACCTGGAGGAAGCTACACATGGTACGAGAATACCGGAGATTGTATAACATGGAAGGATATCGATGGCCAGGGAGAATTCCCCAAATATAGCAATCAGTCTACTGAAGACTTTACTAAGAAACTAGATAAACTCTCATGTACTCTTCACCACCTTCATAGAGCTGATATACAGAAGGATTATAAGCAAGAAGGTACTTATAAATGTGCTATTTGTAATAAAGCAACTGTTAATGTTAAACATGAAAAGATTTGGGGTATTTACACTAAGATTGATCACATCCCACTAGAAACTATTCCTTATCATGTTACATACAAAGATACTCTGATTAAATCCCAGGAACCTGGTGGCGGCAAATTCACACCACTCTCTGTCAAAAAGGGTGATCGCATCTATGTTTATTACTGGGAGGGTGACAATACTCATGATAACCCTCTTTTGATAGAAGTTAAACCCAATGTTGGACAGTCTACTTGGTATGAAAACATAGGGGAATCCGGTGGAAAGCATAACAAGTGGAGAAAGCTGGAAAAACAGGAGATTTCTGGATTTTATAGCTCCAAACCTTGTACTGGTGACCTAAAGAAAAGATTGGATTTCCTTAACTGTTCACTCAATAATGCTGTTAGGATTAAGTTAGGACTGGACTCTGGTTGCCATGATTTCAGGGATGCCAGACACAATAATAGGATAAACACTCGTCATAATGCTACGATAAACAGACAACTTTTTCTTTCAGCCTATGAATATACACATAGTAGTGTATATAAGAATGAGAGGTTTGCTGTGGCAGAGGTCCTACTTCAGGGCACAAGACAGAAAACAGGATCAGGAAACCTCTTTTTCAAGAATATTACTAAAGTCTCTTCATATGAATCAAACTGTAGTCCTGGGATTCCGTTCCTACTTTGCATAGAATATGGAACTAATGATAAGAAATGCCAATGGTACCAGAGAGAATATAATAATACATGGAAGGAAGATACTAACTTTTCTGGTAATATTGGACAGGCTTTGGAGCAGGCAAAGATTTCCTTTAGGATAAAACAATGTCTTTCTCCTAAAATTAGTCTACAAGATGGCCTAAAAATTAACATTGAAGAAAAACCAGATAGTGGTACACTTAGCAATACGTACGAAAGTATCTATGGTTCTCAGGTTATTTCAATATTTGTCACTAAGAGTACAGATAAACTACCGAAGGGCTTCTTTAAAATTACTCAGCAACCAATCACAGGAACACCTTTTAAGCTAAGTAAGGCACTCAGTAGCAATGGAGATAAGATAGGAGCGGGAAGTGGGACCATACCTAATGTAGAAAATGTCTGTGTATACTTTTGGGTTGAGGCTCCAAATAAACCTATCCTACTTGAAATTAAGAAACAGAATGAAGACCCTAAGTACTATAGTAGAGGTGATAGCAAAGGTAGCTCATGGATACAGGGTAGTTACGATAAGCTAACTTCTGCTGATTTGAAAGAAATGCTTGATGACCAAAACTGTCATAGGAATATTACAATACCGATTGATCTAAATGACCCTGCCAATCTTGAACAATTTTACAAGGCCATTGAGAAAAAGATTATTCCTACTACTCCATACCTAAGTAAAATACATGTATCTTCATCACAATTTCCACCTCCAAAAACTCCTCTCGGAGGCGAGTACATCGTTAAGGAGTACACGATTAAAGGTGGTGCAAGAATATCCAGAGTTACATTTGATGGCAGATATACTGACATTCCTCCTACAGATCTGATAACTGGAATTAGAATATGTTCTTGGAAGAATGAAGGTAAACCTGAAAAAACCCCTCTTCTTGTAGGATTTGTCAAAAATGGCGTAATAGACTGGTACGAAAATAGTGGAACTAAATTACCCTATACAAAATGGAAGCCTATTGATGGAAACGAATCAAAAGGTTACTATGATAACGCTGGAACAGGATCCAATCCACAGAAGGAACTTACAGACAAACTTGATGAAGTGAGTTGCAGAGTTCATCGTACTGTTAGCATAGATATCTCAAGAACAAATAGGGAAATATATTGCCATAGTATTCTTGGACATGAAAGGAGAATCAAAGTTAAGAGGGATATCAGTAGTTCATTCAAGGAATATACAGGTTATGAGCACATTTCTGCCATCAAGGAACAGGATAAATTTATAGTAACTTCCATAGTCAATAAGCAAGAGAAACAATATGTAGATGGACTTCCTTTCAGAGATGTTGATAAGGTCACTGTATACTATCCAGTTTGTGATGAAGGTACTCCTGTTGCTATACGTATTGAAAAGGAAGATAATAAAGAGGGTACCACGTGGCTCAAGAAAGAAGCTAAGGGAGATGAATGGAAAATCTTTGTTCCAGGCTCAAAAGGTAACTTTATAGATGAAAATTCCATAAAGGATACTTTAGAAGATGTAAGAAAAACTTTAACTACATGTCAAGGAATTACGGTAGGAGGTTTACGTCTTAAATCCGCGATATCACCTGCTAATACTGAAGCACCTGAAGATAGTTCTAGTGACTCTGATGAAGATCAAACTAATAGTACAGAAGGCGATGACGATAAATACCACGGATCTGAAGGTCATGGTCGAATAGTAGCGGACCTGGTAACTTTGGGGAGTATAGCATCCACTTTAGCTACTGCAGCTGGAGTATATGCTACGGATACAGTTCTAAAAGCGACAATTCCAACCCTTGGACTACCAAGCACAGTTATTAGTATGGCAAAAGATACTCTCAAAGCTATGGAAGACAGCTTTTCTGCATCTAACAAGGCTCCTGAAGCCTCACCTCCACAAGATACTCCTGTAGATGGTGGAGGACAAAACCATGCTCTTCAACCCCAAGCTCCTCTTCTTAGTTCTGAATATCTCTCTACTACCTCTGTTCCTCTTGCTACTACTTCTACTGGACCTACTTCTACTGAATCTACTAAAGCTCAAACTCAAGCTCTATCAACCTCAGTCCCTTCTGCTCAAGGAACTCCTGGTCGTGAATCTCCTTCTCATGGAGCTTCTGGCTCTGACTCTCCTACTGATATAAAGACTATCTCTATTATCACATCTTCCGTTCTTGTATCTTCAGGATCCATAACAGGGTTTGCTTACTGGATCTACCAACGCTTTGCCGGAGAACCCTGGGTCAGACAGATATGAGTATGACTCTGCTCAACCTCTATCCTCAGCCTCTTTTCCTGGAACTTCTCAACAAGATTCTACTCTCCAACCTAATACTCAAGATGGAACTGCTCCTTCTGAAGGTGCTAAATCTGTAGATGGTACTGCTTCTTCTTTTACTGGTCCTGAACTTGTTACCGCTACTACTAGTCTATGGTTAACCTTTGGAACACCATCTGCTACTCTTACCGGAGCTGGTGGTCTTACTGGACTTGGTTGGTGGGTGTTTAAACGTTCGAAAGGAGACCCTTGGGTTAGACAAATTTGAGTCTATGGAGATACTCTAGAGATACTGCCATGGACAGATACCAGGGGGAATATAGATCACCATTTTCTCATCCTTATCCACATTCATCTCAACTGCCCTCAAAAAGCCACAAACTCATTCATCTACATTTCATCTTAACACATTTTTGTAGGTACCACTTAAACTTTTGGGACGTTGGAGGTCAAAAGAGTATCCGTGCCTTTTGGAGAAATTACTTTGAAAACACAGACGGTCTCATTTGGGTCGTAGACTCTGCAGATGTTGCACGAATGGAGCTCTCGAGGGACGAGATCCTAAAGATTTTGCGGGAAGACCAAATGACCAGGACAACACTTTTGGTCTTTGCAAACAAGCAGGACATTAGAGGTGCAATGTCCCCAAAGGAAATTAATGAAATTCTTGGACTGGACGTAATTGCTCAAGACAGAAGCTACAGAATCCACGGCTGCAGTGGAGTTGAAGGTGACGGTCTTTTGGATGGGATCGCTTGGCTCGTGGACGATATTGCTAATCGGATGTATAACAGTGGATAATGTATTATAATGCTACTCGATTATACATGTTGCGATAATGCAGATGGAGAATTTACTGGGCATTCTCCTCCTTCTTTTCACTTTGTTTGGCCTCTGCTGTGGTAAAATACTCGGCCTTTTCTAAAATCTCCGTCACCTTTTCCTACAATAACTTGTAATGCGTACAACTCGTCAATAGTCTAGGGGAGAAGCTGGGAAATTTGGGCGATAGCAGAGTGAACGGGCATACATGCTCTAACAAATCCACATTTAATGACTACACCGACGTTACATTCTCAGATCCCTCCTTCTCCGTACAAAAGATTAAATGATAGGCAGCCATCATGCTAATTTCCTTCCATTCTCCACCCTTGTCTCTGTGCAGCGCTCTATATTCCCTCCGTCTGGCCCTCTTGAATCCCATCATTAAGAGCGTATCATTAGCTCTAGAGTATGCATAGACATGTGTGCATTCCCAGTCATCTTGAGATCTCCAGAGAGTGCCACCGCTATAGATCACTCTTGTGACATAATATTCACGCCATGGAGTTACGGATATAGGATATTCGCTCTGCATTTCGCCTTCAATCTCAAAGAGTTTACTGTCCGGATTCGTGAGATCCATAGTCACAGGTATCCGCTGATAGGGTGTAAAGTCTTCTTCCACACGTACTATGACTGGTCCTTCAGGCTGTCCATTTACATCGTTGGCAGTAGACAGTGACTCCCGGCCAACACTTCCACAGTGGCATAGGGGAAGGAGAAAGAATAGGCAATGGACAAATCTTTTCATATCAAAATCTGTCTTTATGGGAAAGGTCCCAGTGTTACTCACAGAAGATCCTAATATGTGACGCTATTATTATCCTTGAAGTGCATTTATAAAAGTGTACATACCAATAACACATGCAGACCCCATCCATCCTGTGGGACACAACGGGCTACAGCGCAAGTTGGTATGAGAGGGTGCAGAGTACAGCTTTGTGGATACCAAGGGATGTATGCAGTATGTGTAACTAATTCCACCAGTATATCCACCTCATACTGGTTATTATCGTCATCTTTATACTACCCTGCCATGTAGTATAAATTTCCTATAAGGTACTCTTGCCCATGTTCCCCTACTTATGCACCCAGCATACCCATTCTAACAATCGTATCCATTCAACAAACCTTTAAAAATCCGTGAACATCGTCGTTACAGAGTGCAACTCCCTCGTCTATTTGTTCGATTATAAAGTGTTTTGTCTCGTTTATTTGCTTGACAATCTCCATCGTCGGTGGGTCGCTAAATATGAATGTGAAGAGGAAAACGTACATGAATGAATGCATAGATTGCAAGGTGTATAAGGGTAAACTGGGTTTTATATTATCCAGTAAATGGATGAGTTCCGGGTATAAGGTACAAGGACGTCTTCACAGTGAATGAAAGTCTAATGTTCATCCATGGTAGTACTCCATCAATGTCTCAACTGGTGTGAGCAGAATTGTCAGTATGGATGGTATATTCCCCTAGGGAGTAAGAGTTCACAAGTGGATCTATGCATACTCAATATGGTACTCCTTACTAATCCATAAAAACACTCTATAAACCGCTGAGATACTCCCTGATTTACTCCATCTCTTCCAGTATCCATTCATGGTAGTGCTCCATTAAACCAACTAGTCAGTACCCAAGCCAGTATCTAGAGTATCTCCATAGAGTCCTAAATCTGTCTAACCCAAGGGTCTCCTTTATAGCGATTATAAAGTTTCCATCCTCCGAAAAAGGTTGCGCCAGCTCCGGCAAGAGGGCCACCATACATGCCAGCACCAGTGAGAATAGCGGTAATACCAACAGAGGCTCCACCATCAACAAGAGCAGCAGTACCAGGAGTAAGAGAAGGAAGAGAAGATTGAGTAAGAGTAACTTCATCAGTATGAGGAGTAGGACCTTTAGCTTCAGAAGTAGATACTCCAGAGGCATGTCCACAATGAGTTTCAGGTAGAGAAACAGAACCAGTAGTGGTTAGAAGAGAAGTAGTTTCTTCTATAATATCGTGCGAATTAAAACCACCCATAAGTACTGGACTAGGAGTAACACCACTTATTCCAGGTAAGTATCTAGTAGCAGAACCACTTATGAGCTCAGAAGCAGCACCAGTAGACCTGGAACCAGAGATTCTACCACCTGGATAGAGTCCAAGTTTAGCAGATTGTTTAGCCGCAGATCGTTCTTTTATTGCATTAACAGCTTCCTCTCGGATTTCTTGCCTTAGTTTTCCCTCGTCAAGTTGAGTAATTCCTGCAGTACATTCTCCCAAAGGGTCACAACCAAGATCTTTTAGATATATCCATAGTTTCATCCACTGTCTACATTCAAGCCCATTCTGTAGGTGAGTTTCTGGTTTGATATCGTGGATACCAGGTATCCATGTCCAAAGGGCATCGTCCGTAGAGCCTTTCTTATACCAACCTCCATACGGAGATTTCCCACAGAGATAGATTAACACTGGATTCTCCATCTGACAGTAAAACGTACATACACTTTGTATGCCTGATATTGGAAATGGTGCTCCGTGCAATTTTATATTTTTCCTATCGTTATAATTATCATTCTCATTGTAAAAGATACCAGCAAGATTCAAATTAGTCCCGGTAATGGAGTGTTTGTAAAATTTAGTGGATCTTCCGTGATAATGATTAACTGATATTTCCTCCACAGAGACCTTATATTCATTTTTATGGTCGGTGCAACAATATGGCAACCTATTACTAGCATGACTAGTAGAATGTCTTTTAGTAAGATTTAGGGTAACGTTGTTATACCATTTGCATAACACCTCATCTAGTTTTTCTGAAAGAGCAGATGTTGGAGTATATCCATTATTTCCATAGAAACCACTACTTTTTCCAACATATCCTGTCCAGTTTTTTCCGTTGGCGTTTATGCTATAATACCAAGTAGATGTTCCATCGTTTTCTGACTTAAATTCTAGCATGAGAGGTACGTTTATAGCACCTGGATAAGAGTAGAGTCTTATTTGAGAAACTAAATAAGTGGGAGGAGTCAAATCAGTAGTATCTTTTCCCTTATATGTAACTCTAGATATCTTTGTGTTACTGGGAATGTTGTATGCTGTAGTAACGTAGTTACTGCCAGGTGGAGGATCAGGTGGTTTTGTAGATGTCATCTTTCTATAATTCTTTAGACAGTTTGATTGAGAATCTTTGAGAAGATCACCTGATTGAGAACCTGTTATGTTGAAAGGGATTGCATTGTTATTGTGACAGTTCTGATTATCTAAGGCTTGTTGTTCATTCATTTCACGCACCCAAGCGGGGGTCCAATCATTAGCATAGCTACTTCTAGCATAATAGATAGGTGTACCACTCCCCTGGGTGGTTATTCCAAGTAGGATTGGATTAGTAGGTACTCCATCCCAGTAATAAACGGAGACACCAGTGACTTTTGGTATGGGTACGTCTGGAGATCCCACAGTTGTTCCTATTTTTCCTCCACCACCGGCGAGCGTCTTATTTAGAGTAAATGTGTATCCATCTGGAACGCTGTGAGTATACTTGGTAAAGTTAGTGACATTAGGAATAGGTTTCTTTTTGGCCTCTAGGTTATGTATATTCTTGTTGTCCGGACAGATACATTTTGGTCCACTACAGTGTACATCTAACGTTAACAGATCTTTCATCCTCCATGTCCATAGAGAGTCTGCTCTTTCAAAACTCTGAGATCCATGAGTAGTCTCAATGCGACCAAAGGGAGCAGACCGGTACCTTAGTTACTCCCTACTCATCCATACATTCATCCTCCCTCACAAGCTCAACTAATTCGTACTGGATTTTATTATTTTTATTCATACAAAACTGCATTATTATCCATGGTCACATGAATCTGCATATACAGCTCACAATCCTTCCTTCAGTCACAAAAATCTGGAGAATACCGACTCCCATCCTGCTATTGTTGTATTATACAACTCGATGCTTAGCATCTCATAATGGCTCATTCCTTCCATCTCATACTCTCTTTGGTCGCTTATGCTCCACTAGTAGAATAAGAGAATCTCTAAAGAGCCTAATGGAGTGAGAATAAGTGACCAATCAGGCTCCTATACTCCGTGTACTAGCCACTTCGCTCATAGAGTCTTCATTACTCTTCCACTCGTTACACTCATTCCATCGTGACCAACCACCTTGTCTATCTTTTTTCTAGAGACTCCCCGCAGTAGTCTAGTACTCCCTCAGAACTCCATTATTGCCATATCTCTAGAGTACACAAGCTCCTATACTAAAGTATACTTTCAGTCCTCTACTCACTAGGCTCATAGAGTCTCTATAACTCTTCCATTCGTTATGCTCATTCCATAGTGATCTACTCCCTAGTCTCCGACGTCGGTAGGTCACCTGTTTCAGTACTCCTTACACTCGTACTTTCACAGTGAGAATCCTACTAGACGGAAGAGCTCCCTTACGGTCACTCTGGTTCATTCTGTTCACCATCCCTCATTCTTCGGGACTCATCCTCTGCTTTGCTACGGACTTGTAATACTCCTGCCTTGACTAAATACCCATGGACCGTCACCTTTTACACTCCGTACACCAAGCATTACACTTTCCATCTCCTTGATCACCAAACTTACCATTTGAGAAGCGTCCCGCTGAGCGCCAGGACCATCTTGTCGGTAGCCCCTGGAAAATCTGAGCTTTTGCCAAACTTGACGGGAAATTTCGACTAAATGGAACCAACTGATGCCAAAGACACATTCACTCTGGTGAGGCCCTCATATGTCGTCAACCTCCCAAGTTATCACTAATGTACAAACATGTAGACTAAATGAAGATGTTTAGGTGGCCTAGTGGGAATAAAAACGACTGACGACCACAAGACGCCGGTGGACACAAGGGGTACCTAGAAGATGCGAGTACACTGATGCGTCTCTTCCTCCACACATTCCATTCTTCTTCCTTGTTAGTGGCTATTCTACAGCATTAAGAGGCGCTATAGAATGTGCGTCCTATGCATTAGTGTAATATGGCGACTCTGCTACATTTTGGCGACCCAGATGACTGCCATTCTTGGAGACGTCCACTGCAAAGAGGTCATTATACCTGCAGTTTTGCTCATTAAATGTCTGCGGGGTGACTCTACATCTACCCTGTGAAATGTGTGCACCTCCATATCTTTGCAAAAATGAGGCTGCTCGGTCGAGTGTGTGTAGCGTAATGGATAACGCGTCGCCCTCCGGAGGCGAAGACTGTGGGTTCGAGTCCCATCACACACGAATCCTCATTCCTGGCTCTTGCTTTTTTCTTCTTGGCCTTTGTCTCTATTTTTGTTTAATTTATTTTTAATTATTACTCGAGGCTCGATGGGCCTCTGTCGCTCCCTTTCCTCTAGGCTCCGGGTCTCTTGTCATGTTGGCTCTCCCGTTGGCAGTTTTCCAGCCGTTTCTCGGTTCATTTACGTTATGCATTTCTATAAATCCGGAAATTGATGACTGACTAGGCCATAAACATTCCCTGGCCAGAGCTAGAGACACTCTACAGGGAGCGTAGAAAATTCCTCGCCAGACATTCTTCCAGGTACCCCTGTCTTCTATCGCTCCTCTGGCCATCGTTCAGCTGTAGAGACCACGTGATAATCCTACTCTTCCTTAAGCTCCCTGACGGTCGCTTCATTCCTCCGGCTAGAGCCCATGGGTCCCCAAGGCACCAGAATCTCGGCCATTTTCTGCTCAGTACCAATTTTTCATCATTTATCCGCAATATTGCCGTAGCTCTTGCCATAATTTTATCGCAAAATAATTCCGGGCGTTTCTGGCACCGTTTCTGGGCTACAATTTGGCAAAGGAGGAGATAAAATGGGCGTTTGACATACTATTGACCATTTTCAGCCCATTAAACTCTTTGTATCAAGTCAAACATCGCCAAGAAGGGGAAATACGCAATGAACGACCTGGATGGGCTGATTGTCAACATCAAAAGGGACCCAGAAGCCCACAGGGACCTTTTCGAACACAAATGGCAGGAATTCAATGCAGTTTTGGACGTCATTCGAGTGACTCCACATCTCTACAATGCAGAAGCCATGAAGCTACTAGACTTTGTCTCACACGTAAGTTAATGAATGGAGCGTAGCGGAATGAATGCGAACTACTAGCGGAGCTAGGAGGAGCTTTGGCGACTAACAGGAGCCTTACGGCGACCCCTGGGAGCTTAAGGAAGAGTAGGATTCTCACTGCGTATGTCCATAGACCAAAGCAGGTGACCTACCGACGTCAAAGACTAGGTAGTAGATCACTATGGAGTGACTGTAACGAGTGGAATAGTGATGAAGAGATGCTAGGCATCGAATTGTGTATTCGTAGGTAGATGGAGGAATAAGTTACCATTATGAGATTCTCAGCATTGAGTTGTCTAAGTCCCAAGGAGGACCATTTTTAGAGACTTACAGCAGCTCTAGTGATTAGTAGTTGTGGAGGTGTTTAGCATTCTCTAGGAAACTGAATGTTTAGAATGATGGAATGTGTTACATAGGATCACCCAGTAAGCTAGTTGTGAGGGAGTCTATCTCTGCTGTATGCTCCCTTTGGTCGCATTGAGATACTCATGGATCTCAGAGTTTTGGAAGGTCATACTCTATCGAATCATGGAGGATGAGTGCTGGAGTGTTAAAGTTAAATGTGAAATGTTGTGGACCAGTCTGTACTTGCCAGCCTAATCCTCTTGGCATTACCGCCAATAAATGGGTTGATCAGCCAACCAAAGGATTTACCAAATATGTTCATAGTATTACAACAGGAGGCACATTTACTCTAAATGGAAAAGTAGATGGAAGTAAGGTAGGGTCAGCAGGAAAATCTACTAATAATGTTAGGTCGGTATCAGTTTACTACTGGAATGGAGCCCCTGATAGACCAATCCTTATTGAAATTATCACCAATAGTGGTGGTGGCACAACTACATTCTATGGGAAAAATGGCATTGGAGGACACTTATCTTGGTTGAATGGCCCAGTTAAAGATAAGACTCTAATACAAGCACTTGATGATTTTAACTGCAAGATTAATAATGTAGTTCCATTTGATATACAGGACTCTCAATCTGGTTCTATTCTCAATGACTCAAATTCCACCTGTATAGAGAGCAAAAGGATAACCCAATCTAATCTTCTACAAAATCCTCCTGGTAGTGACTATGTTTCTAAAGCATACATCATTACTGCTAGTCTTAATACAGGGATATCCAGGGTAACTTACAACGGTAAGCCTACTGACATTTCTACTCCTAATGAGACAATTGATTTAATCACACTTTATTCATATCCAGGAAGTATAGAAGTCCCTCTTATGATCGAGTTCAAGCCATCAAACAATAGGATATCTAGATGGTTTCATAGTAAAAACACTGGTGAACACGGTAAAGAATGGAAAGAACATGGCAATGATCCTGGATTTTACACCGCAGACAGTGATCCTAAGCCTACTGCAAAGCTGTCAGAAAAACTGGATGAAGTGTTATGCACAGAATATGGCAATGTTACCCTGGATTTATCACACGCCAGAAAGTCTGGGAACTATTGTTGCAGTGAACATGGTAGTCATAAAGGCACAGGTAGAATCTCTGTCACACCCGGAGAGATCACAGTAAATGGTGAGACAAAGACTGACTACTACAAGCATGCCATTACCGATAGCAGATATGGACTTGCCGGTATATATTATAATGATAGTGGAGTTAATATGAGGAAAAATGTAAAGCTCTCGGGAGTATCATTTCCCGTCTCTGTAAATGGTGTCTACTTCTTTTATTGCGCAGGGGAGGAACCCTCACTCATCTATATTAATAGTGATAGTATTATGACCAAGGGTTGGTACAAGAAGGATACTGGAGAATGGAAATGGATCTCTGAGCTGATTGGCATAAACTCTAATGACATAGAAGGTGGACTTACTTGTGCGAAATGGAGAAAGCTTTTCGAGATACTCAAAGGATTTAATTGTAGTGATTTGCAAGAGTGTTCCTATACCGATCATTTAAAACAGGCTAAAGAGGAAAACGAACTCAAACTACAAGAGGAAGAAGCAAACAATGAAAGAGAAAATGCTAAAAAACAGAAGCAGAAATCTACTCATACTCCTACTAAAGAAGATGATCCAGTCTCTCAACTTCCTAAAACTGCTATGTCTGCTCCTCAAGAACCTGGTCCTCCCCCTTCTGGAGCTAAACCTGAATCTGTTGAAAAAGGCGATAGAGGGGAATCTGGAGATTCTAAAACGCTTGGACCTCAAGGACCTCCTGGTCCATCTGGTAATAAAGGTGAATATGGCCATAGTACAGGAAAGACTAAGACTAGGAGATTAATAGATAAGGGTTCTAGTTCGCCATGGTATAAAGATTTTGATTTTACGAGATTGATTGGAAATGTAATTGCCCCTCTTGCTCCTCAAGCTAAAGCTAAAGTTGAATCACAAGATACTGTCAAAAATACCACTGTTCAAACTGGTGGATCTACTCCTGTCACTCCTCCTAAAGTTGAACTCACTCCAGCTTCTCTTACTCCTGATGCTACTGTTGCTTCTAGTCAATCTAGTGGTAATGAATTTACTTCTCCATCTACTACTTCTCAAACACAAACTGCTGCTGATGGTACTGATCCTCATAATCCTCCTGTTCGTCATTCTACTGAAGAATCTCTTCCTGAAGCTCAACCTGCTGAATCTACTAAAGCCGCTTTTGTTGGTCCTGAAGTTGCTGCCGCTGGTTCTGTACTATGGACAACATTTGGAGCATCCTCTGGTACTCTTGCCGGAGCTGGTGGTCTTACTGGATTTGGTTGGTGGTTGTACAAACGTTCTAAAGGAGACCCTTGGGTTAGACAGATTTAGGAGTCTATGGACTCTCCAGTATGGAGACTAGGGAATCTGTACTGAGTAGTTGATCTAATGGAGTACTACTATGGAAGGATACTTGGACCAGTAAGGAGTATCATATTGAGTATGCGTAGGTCCACTTGTGGACTTTTGTTCCCTAGGGGAATACGCCATTCGTCCATACTGACAATTCTGCTCACACCAGTTGAGAAATGAATGGAGTACTGCCGTGGAAGGATAATAAAGGGTCCTACTCCTTAGGCTCCCTGACAGTCACTTATGCTACACATTATGGTTACATACCTTTCACTGTTAAAGACCTACTAGTTGCTCACGGTCCTCCATCACTTCATATTATACATTTCATCACCAAACATTACACTCAAACTACAGACTGTCCCATACTACTCCCAAAGTTTTACTCAAAAGACAAATATCGATGAGCTTTTCGTCAAGGACCAAGACTACCACTGCAAGGGACGAGAATTGACATTGATGCTTGTAGAGTATCTAAAAGAACACAAGAATACAATCGAACCGAAAATGAGAAGGATAATCATTGGCTCGACATTTCTACTGCGTAGTAAACGGCAAATTGATGTCTTTACGATCTTGCCTATCTGGTTATCACTTTTAGACCTTGAGGATAAGGACCAAAGAAAAAGACTCTTTACCTTTATAGTCAAGGACTTGACAAACTTTCACAGGCGTTTTAAGGATCAGCAAACGATAAAATCCATCAAGAAATTGCTCTATGACAAAATCATGCATGGAAGTACTAACGTCAGGATCCTCACCTGCTGTATAGCTGTGGAACTCTATAAGAGGAACATTTGGAAGGACCCTGTCACCGCAAACATCCTTGCAAACTGTGCCCTCTCAAAAGATGCCAAACTTGTCATGGCAGCCACTCACTTTCTCCTCGGTACCAAGGTTTGTTTGTTCATACTTGTTCCTCAATAAATTCATTGTCTTTACTATTTATAAGCCGTATAAATCGCATTAATCCTGTAGAACCATTACGATGTGACATTTGCTGCTGAGACCAAGGAAGAGAATGTGGATACGAGTACAAAGATTGTCCAAGCAGCGTGTTTACAGATTTATTCTCCACATGATTTTGCGGAAAAGCTCTTGCAGAGATGTATGGATGCATCGTTTTCACACAAACTTACAATGTTGAATCTGATCTCCAGGTTAATCAGCACGCATTCGCTCCTCCTGCCAAACTTTTACATGTACCTGCTAAAGTACATGAACCCAAAGCAAAAATTGGTTACAAAAGTCCTCGCCATAGCCGCTCAAGCTGTGCATGTGGAAGTGCCTATTGATGTACTGGAGCCACTAGTCAGACATCTCATGCAAAACTTTGTCGCGGAAGATAGAGGAGATGATGTCATTACAGTTGGAATTAATGTGGTAAGTTATCTGTGCAGTATATGATAGCATGGAGGGGTGTATGAAGGAAACGCAGACGAACTGCTACGTCATGCTCAAACTCCATGCTATCATACAATTAGTCCATCTGTTCACAGCCATAATTAAAATGTAGATCCGTGAGATTGCTGTGAGGTCTCCAAAGGTTCTGGACAAGGATACAATTGCTCAAGTCGCCGAATTTAGGAGATACAAGTCTAAAAATGTCACAATGGCCACAAAGGCGCTCATTAACTTGTATCGCACCGCAGCACCCGAACTGCTACATCCTAATCTAAGGGGAAGAGAAGCCGGCACCAAACTCTCCAAGGAAAAGAAGAGGAAACGTGAAGAAGGCGGTGCAGAGACAGATGATGATACCTATGAAGAGGATCCAGAAGTTGAAGACGAGGATGATGAAAAGAATGAAGACTATGAAAGTGGTGAGGAAACAGAGGAAGATGATGCTAGTGACGATGAGGAAGAATTTGAACTCGATGGCTACGAGTTAGATGTCGATGGAAAAGACACTAGTGATGGCCAAGAGGATGAAAATGAGGGAAAGGAAAATGAAAGTTCCAGCGATGAAGAATCTGACGCTCCTCTTGGCGTAATCGACCCAAACAGTCTAAAGTTTGGAACAAAGGCTAAATATTCTGCATCCGAAAAGAGGTCTCAGAGCATTAAAAATCGCATGGAAAAGAAACTTGCACGAAAGGTGGCCAGGAGCTCGGCAGGAAAGAAACAGAGTACAACCAACAAGGTAAAGGCGCGTAATAAACCGGCACTAATGGCACTCCAAAGTAGACGAGTAAAGAATAAACAGGCACAGAGTCTACAAGATAAAATGATGACGCTGAAAAAACACATTAAAGGTCTAAAGAAGGGAAATGCTAAAAAGAAAAAGAGAAGATTCTAGGGACTCTATCTCTTGCATTCCAATGTAGTTGTTTTAATGACATGTTGATTATATATACAAAGTACTAGGATAAATACGCTCTACAGATGATGAAATTACAACAAATTAAAGCGACTGATGGTTCCCACAATGTGGTTAAAACATGATTTGTTAAACAAAAAAATCCCCTTTTGGGAACACATTTGTGATTTATCACAAAAGTCTTTATTTGATATTTTAAGTCAAGTGTAATCGGATGTAAGAATCTTGTAATGGAAAGAGCGATTATTAATTCTTACCAGGGTTACAGGTTCCTCTGGATAACCTAGAGAATATATTTTGTGTTTTATTCGGTTTTGATGATTTGGTACTGCTATTAAATTCGTTTTTGGTACCATGTGAAATCATCTTTTTACCAAAATTGTAAACTGAAGAAAGTTTAGAGCCAATATATGGAAGGTTTTTAATATTGCTCATTGTTACGGGAAATGATTCTGAAGCCTCTGGCAATTCTTCTTCACCCTTTAGTTCATCATCAGGTTCTGAAGATTCAAATGAATTCATACTTTCTACAGTTGAGCCATTCTGAGGTTCACTGACAGAATGTTCGTTTGATTGAGTATCCGAGGTACTACTTTGCTCTTTATCTTCCTGGATAGATAGTGTTGAATTTGATACTCCTGTGGTATTATTATCCTCTACTATTCTTGATGTAACATCTGGAGTTTCTTTAGTAGCTTCCTTCATCATTTTATTCACTGTATCACTAAAACCTGTGAAAACTTCATTAGATGATCCATCACTCTCAGATGAATCTTTATTCTCATCCAGTTTGGTAGAGTCAGCAGGGTTTGAATCCGAGGATATGGAAGATTCGGAATTCGTTTCATCTAAAGCTGCATTGTCTGAAGGCATGTTTGACTCGGAGTTCTGAAATAGATCTTCAGCGGTGGAAATTTGTTCTCGAGATTCTCCATCCTCTTTCTTCTCCAATTCAACTTCCCCTTCCGAGGTCTCATTCGCAGTATCATCAGGAGTTATAGAAGAATCTGTATCGATTGTATCATTACCTTCAGAATTATTGGTCATAGGGTCTTGATCTTCAGGGTTGTTTACAGGTCGGGAACTTGTTTGCGTATCATAAGATTCTTGTTGGTTGGTTTCTCCACTCTGGGCTCCTTGATCACTTGGTTCAGAGTCTAATGATCCTAGATCTGTAGAAGCCGCTGATTGTTCAGTATCGAGTATAGGAGATGGTTCAGGAGCTTCGGATTCATTGTCCTCTACCTTTCCAACATTCACAGGATCGTTTGATGTAACCGTCAAATCAGCATCCTCCACTTTACCTGATGGTAGTGACTCATTTTCAGAGATTTCAGGCTCTTGAGACGGTCCATCTACCATAGCTTTAAACTTCCTATTAAACTCCTCTTCAGTCATGCTCTTCCATTCTCCGTCAGAAAATTCAAAGGAAGCATCATCTCTTTTACCATCTCTCTTCTTGGTCAAAGAAAGGATTCTCTGTTCATATTTGGTGTAGACCTCACAGGATAAGCATCTCTCATCTGTACCTTCAGAGGCTTTCCAGATGGACACCTCACCATCCTTGACCTCAGTAGCGTAATAGCCTGGTTTGGGAGAATATGAGCGAGTAGGAACCCCAAGGAAATTTACACTAAAGATTCTGCAGTCATCTGTGTCTTCTTCATTCTGCAAGTCCATGATGGAGTCTCCCTTGTATTCTGTAGCAATCTTAAGCGGATTTATTTTGTCGTTTATATTTCCAGTGTATTTTGACCATCCGTATACCATACCCCTTGTGTAATTTACACACTTTACACCTGAGGAGTCCCTTTTCCAAACCCGAACAAATTGAAGTTTACCATCCTTATCAAGGTACACTTTAGCGTATTCAAGGGTTTCTCCAGGTTTACCTGTCCATACACTCCTATTCTCTGATATTTTCGTCACTGTCACATCCTCCTGCGGAAGGACCAGTTTAATGCGGTTGTCATCATGGTAGTATTCGAAGGATTGATAAATTGAGTCGTCAGGTCTTGTTAACTTCAACGTTGTTGATCTACCAGTCTGGTTCAAGGAAAGAGTTGAGGCTGTACTAGTTGTAGAGATTGTGCTCGCTGTAGAATCTCTACGGTTTTGTATCCCAGAACTGATTGATGTTCTGCTTCCTCTGAGATCAGGAGTACCAAGACTATGAGATTCCTGACCCAAAGATCTCTCATTTGAGATACTTTTCATAGCTTCTCTCTGAGTATCATAGTCCTCAATGGGTGTCGATTCACCATTGGTATCGGTATCTGGTTGAGGTTCTACTACAGAAGTATCTTCTTCCTTCTGCTCGACAGTCTTGACTTCAGTAGGACTCTCAGCTGACTCTGGCAGTTCTTCGCTTTGAGAAGTAGACTCTCCAGTCTCTAATTCCTCTTCAGAGTGGGTCTTAGGGCTTTCAGATTGATCCTCAGTGTTATCCTGAGGTACCTCAGGATCTACTGCTCTAAGTTCATCTAGTTTCTCGTTAAACGGTGTCTTTTCTATACCCTTCCACTCTTCATTCCTTTCCAGGTATTTTGACACCTTTCCACCATTACTCTCTATGACCAAGAAGACGAGTAATGGTTCATTGTCCTTTAGATAGAGGTAACATGCTGAACATTTATCATCTCTGGATCCCTTCCATATAGTTTCTTTACCATTGACTACCTCTTTAGCAAGGTGTCCAGGGTTAGTGAAGTGGAGCTTTGTTTGTACCCCAAACAGTCTCGTTTTAATGATGCTGCATTCTGGAACACTTTGAGAAACACTGACATCTAGCACGAATGTTTCTGTGGCTTTAACTGGAGCCCTTAGATTATCCATCTTGTCACCAAAGTTGTCACATTCTGACCATACCAAAACTTTACTCCTCGAGTAATATGTATACTTTGTGCCAGAATTATCCCTTTTTGCAACAAGTACAAGTTCGGGCGCACCATCCTTGTTGAGATATGCCTTGGCATAGCCAAAGGTTTCTCCAGGTTGACCTGTCCATATCATAGACTCGGATTCTAACAATTGAGTTACAACCACACCGTCATGTGGAACAATAAGCTTAGTATGGAGTCCATCATGGTGATACTCAAAAGAGCCGTACAGTTTGTCATTATACCTATCTAGGTAAGCTTTGGTATCCGAGTCCAAACCCTGGGTTGATGTTGTATTAGTTGTAGATCCTCGGCGTGATGAGGAACCAAGGGACAGTGGATTAGTAACGACCTGTTCAGTTGACTGAGAAACTGGAGTACTAACGTCCTGAGGAGTTTCTGTAGATACTTTCTTAGGTTCAGTTGGCTCTTCTTTAGGAGCATCTTTGGCAGATTGACTAGTAACACCATTCTTGAGATCATTTAGCTTACTCTTATGAGTGTTCTCATCAATAGATGTCCATCCACCATTATTCTTTTCAAAGTAGTTCCTATTCAGATCCCAGCCAGAGGCAAAATAAACCATAACTAGTGAGGACTCTCCCTTTGATGATACTTCTGCTGATAGAAAATGGTCCTTTTCGGAGGCAGTCCATATGGGCAGTTCACCATCAACAACAGAAGTAACCTTGACGTCCTTCTTTGGAAAATATCTCTTGGAGTTTATTCCATCATCATTATTTTTTACGTCTACCTTAGATTCATCAGGACTGGAAAGGTCTAGAGTGTTTGGATCAAAAGGTTTAGATAGTATTTCCCCTGATTCTTCACTATGTTGAGATGTTACTTCTTGGGGAGATTCGGTAGGCTGTGAAGGTTCAGATTCCTGAAGTTCATTCACCTCTGTAGTTTGCTGGTTTTGAGGCTCATTTGCAGAAACAGTAGTCTGTTCAGTATCTTCACGTTTTGTAGCGGTTTGTTCATTATGATCCAGTTCGACCAAAAGAGGCTCTTCAGTTGGTGCTGTGTTTTGATTAGTAGAGATATCAAGTTCTTGAGCTTCTTCCTCATTATCTTCCGGTGAAGGCGAGGATTCAGCAGGAGTCTCAACTACAATCTCTTTATTAACCTCCTCAGGTTCCGTTGGAGTAGAAATTGTAGGCTGATCGGAATTATCATCGGATGAGTTATTTGTTGTAACTTGCATATTCTTGTACTTCTTGAAGAAAACCTCATGAGTGAGATCTTTCCATTCCTTACCGCTCTTCTCAAAGTATTTGTGATGCAACTCGTTCCCATCTCTTATAAAAAGTGAGAGCAGAGAAACACCATTCTTGGAGTATATAGCACAAGATTTACATCTCTCATCACCAGTGGCAGTCCATATGTTCTTATTACCGCTCCTTACATTGTTGGAATGACACTCTGGGTTTGGCAAATGAAAACGTGTTGGTACATTCAGAAGTTCAACATTTACTACTCTGCATTTATCTGTGTCTTCTGTTTTGGCTAAATCAATAGGAGTGTCAGTTTTGCTGGATGAAACAATCTTTATAGCCTTCATCTTTTCGACATACTCTACTGCACGCTCCCATTTGGTTCCATTCTTCACAAAGTAGTTGTACTGTGTATTTGAAGAAACGGTGCTTGCAACAAGGATGAGTCCGGGGTCATTATACTGGTTAAGGTAGACTTTAGTATGGTCTAATATCTCACCAGTGGGAAGAGTGTAGATCTCCTCAGTGCCATTTAAAAGCTTAGATATAGAAATGTCCTTATTAGGGACAATCAGTTTAATATGATTATCATCATATATGTACTCAAAGGATTGGCACCTATATGAGTCTAGACTAGAAATGTTCAGGGTGTTTTGTTCCAAAGGATTAGAAGGAACAGGTGGATTTTCTTCAGGCTTACCAATAGGTTTACAGTCCTCCTTCAATCCCTCTAGCCTATTCTCATGGTCCTTCTCATTACCATTCTGCCATTTACTACCATCATGATATCTATAAACCGTGGATGTATTACTTCCTTTAATGGTCTGGATAGTAGCTAATTCTGGGATTCCCTCATTAAAATATATCAGAGCCTCCACTAAGTTTGATGATGTGCCAATGAACGCACTACCAGACCATATCTGCTTCTTATCATACTTTAGCTCAGTCACCTTATCATTTTTAGGAGTAAGTTTGAGAACCTTAACATTCTCTTCCTCAGCTTCTTCTACATTAAAGAGAGTGGAATCGACTTTGGAAACCAAGGAACTTTCTGGGTGTGTAGGTTCCGGAGTAAGATGTTGTAATGGTAATTGGGGAAGGTTAAAAGACTGTGCCTCTGACTGAAGAGCTGGAGATTCTACGGGTTTGGCAGGAAATGCTTCCTCCTTGGGTTCAGTTGGTTCAGGCGATGTTACAACTGAAGTAGCAGATTCTCTTTCAGACTTATTCATTTCTTCCATATCCTTTAGTTTCTGATCAAACTCGGTCTTTTCTATACTCTTCCACTTTTCACCATTCTTTTCAAAGTACTTATCAGACTTTTCAAGAAAGAGTACAAGTGCTGAATAACCCCCCTTTGATAGAACTTTTGCTAATAGGCACCTTTCATCTCCAGAAGCGGTCCATATAGGGGTCTGACCGTCAACAACAGAAGTAATATAACAACTCTTTGGAGTATACGTAGTATGTGTTATTCCATTCGTTTCGTCTAATTGCCCTCTGACTATATTTTCGTCTGGTTTAGCAAGGTCTAGAACAAGACCATCTTGTTTGGAGGAGGCTCTTTCGTTTTCACTATCTGGACATCTCTCAGACTCTTCATTCTCTTCTTGTCCAACGTCTTGATTCTCAGGTTGTGGTACTAAAGGTCCATAATCATTCCCTTGAGAAGTTCCTTCCAAAGGTGAGCTTTGACCATCTTCACGGTCCATAGACAACTCATCGCACTGGACCTTGTGAAATCCTAGGATTGCCACGAGATAAACCAGTGCGAAAACCCTCATCTTGCTGTGATGTTACTGATGGGAAGAGGTGAAAGGAAGGAATAACAACACATCTGGGGTCATTCAACGGAAGAAGTTCGCAAGAGGAAGAGATTAGTTTTAATCTTCCACGTCTTGCATAACTCTTGGTATGCAAATTTTTGCACTTACCAAACATGCATATTAAAAGAGTAAAATGTAGAGGTGGGACGGGTCCTTTTGACTCTTTAAATTTGCGTCCGGGGACAAATCTTCCTTGCCTATAGAATCATTATTGGCGTAGATTGTAGTATTTACCTGGTAAAGGTGCTCTATAAATCCTCTCGATAGCTTTGGATTGTGGACAAAGGCCAGTATTCCATGCTCCTCTCGATAGGAGGAGGGGCAAGAACCAACATCCGGAAGAATAATTGACGAATCTGCACAAAGTACGCATACAAGAGTCACAACTTGCCTTTAGTCACACGATTCCTTGGCAAGTTAAGCTTCTCCAATAGCACCTTGCAATCCTAAACTTGTCTGAGAGAGGTACCATGACCAATCATGAATACCGTCCACCTAAAATGAGAGCCAGACACTCCACAAAGTCGCATAGCCTACCACGTAATGTGCAAATTAAAATTTATAACGATAACTGCCGCGTATAGCTCGAGGAACTATTCTACATTAAAGTACGTCTACAGTTTTGTAGTTGAAATGCACAATGCCACAACGTCTTACAGTGTGAATAAAGATCATGTGGACAAATGTTACAAATATTGTAGTCTTCACTCCGCAGGGAAAGCCTTGCGAAGTTCCCGGATGACATCGTCATGTACATGGTCACTAACACTTGTCCAATAGCCATGTATCAATCCATAATGCGCAGCCTTGATAGTGTTACGAAGAATGTGTTTCAGAGTAAGTGTAACCATACAGTCCTTGTCTTTCCTCATGCAGACTTTAACGCCTATAACTCTCCACTCTGGTACTTTGCTGCAATGACATGCGTTTTTGGAACTACACTCCCATATTTTAGTTTGGTTCTGATATAGCTTCCTAGAAGTGTAGCCTGTTTTGGGGAAGTAGAAACGTGTTCTCACGCCCTCTTGAACTGTCTGGAAGACTCTGTATGCATCGACAGTCTCCTTGTTGGCGATGTCAAGGACAAACTCCCTTGGATCGGCCTGAGGAGTCATGAGGTTCTTCAACTCTCCGATATAGTCGTTTGTACATATCCACCCTCTGTCTGTCTTGACAAGCGAAACGAATTTGCTCTTGGGAGATTCCTTGGAAATATAGGCCAACACGGGCTTATTGGATTTAATATGGAAGGTAGCGTAGAGTAGATGTTCATCCCGTTCTCCAACCCAAATCTTGTCCTTCCCACTCACTAACTGGACTATAACAACATTACGTTTAGGGACAATGTGCCTAGTGGGAACACCATCAAAGGCATAGTCAAAAACGTCGCATAATGATTTGTTGGGTCTAATAATATCAAAGGATGCGTGAGATCCGCCATCTTCTTCCTCCTCTTCTTCTTCTTCTTCATCTTCCTCGTCTGAATCATTATCCTCATCTTCGTATTCATCCTGTTCATTCTCCTCTTCATTCTCCTCGTCATCTTCATCGTCATGTGAAGGTCGTTTTGGACGTGACTCTGGTGTTCTAGAAGCTCTATGTGATGGTTCTTGCTCTTCCGAGACTATAACTATTCTGCCATGCGAATCACCTCCGGATTTCATGGCTCCAAAGGCCATATCCCATGGCTTATCGTCGACCTTGACGGAACGTCTGGCTTCATCTTCAAGTTTCTTCCTTTGTCTTTCAGGAATACCGCGCCAAAATGCTCGTTCCGCTGCACTATCATTTGTAGCTCTTTTGTGTTCAACTTCATTTCTTTGTAGGTTTCTTCTGGTATTTGATGAACTGTTACTATCGTCATCTTCTTCATATTCATCTTCTTGGTTGTTCCAGGAATCTCTAGCTCTGGTACTTCGAGCTCTTTGTTCCCGTCTCACATCCTCCTCTTCTTCATCATCTTCGTCCTCAGAGTCGTCACTTACAGCCACGTCTTTGACGTTCCTGCTGCTCCTAGAGCGGCTTGATCCGGCGCTGAAATTGCCTGCTGCCTTATCCTTTAACTCCGTCAATTGTCTACTGTGGGTATCCTTGTCACTGTCCACCCACCTGTTGCCGTTCTTGTAGCGGTATATCGTGGTAGAGTTACCCCTTTTCTTTATGGTTGCGACGAGCAGAGCAGCCTTGTTATCGTCGAGATAGAGGCGAGAGAGAGTGCAGTACTCTCCCTTCTTTCCTTCCCAAATGGTCTCTCCTCCATAGTTTAGGGCGTTGAATTCCACGCCCTTGTTGAATGTACATTTGACGACCTTGACGTCATCTTCCGTATACTGTTCAGTTTCAAATGCTTGACCCGCTGAAGCGCCGGTAGACCCGTTCAGCCTTCCGTTCTGAGAACCCGCACAAGTACAAAGTCTAAACAAACACAATATGTATATAAACGCAAGAATATCCATCTTGCGGGAACCAGACAGGGGTCCAGTGGCAGAAGAAGAGGAATGAAGGAAGACGCCAGTCTCTTCCTGCCCATCTGGGGTTAAATCTCATGGCACCAAACGAGCGCTTTTCCGTCACATTTATCAACCTTCCACCCTTGATCTGGAGCTTAAATGCTGTTACAAAGCTATAGTCCCGTGTCTAACTGGGTTCCGGGCGCTTTAGAGCGGTGAATGGCGCTTGTGGAGGCGGGCCACATTCCTCGAGGGTAAACCTTGTCTTTTGTCTACTTTATGCATCAACACCGCGCCTGTTTGGTTTTTTGCACTAGTATAAAGTGGAGAGTTGCCATATAAATTGTGTCTAGTACTGAGAATGGCGTGTCTAGATCTGTTTGCGGATTCCAAAGGTTTCCGGTCTCCATACGCCAACGTTTCGGGCTTTTCTGGCATTTCCATATCTCAATTGTGAGTATAGGCTCTGAGAATTTGTCTTGGCGCCAGGGAATTGGTGATCTTGTCCCGGTTGTCCATTCCTGTCATTCCGGCGAAAGCCTGTGGTCTTTTAGTGACTATACAGTCTTGTTCGACATTTCAGTCACTCTTTGTCGCTCTCACAGGTATTCTTAAGGTCTGGAAAAGCTGTATGTTTCCTGGAAGGGTCACTAACATGAGTACTCTTGGTACCATTATTCTCAGCTGTAACCATCACCTACCAGGAGAAACACTATCCTTATTAAGCTTACCCGGTGTGAATCCTTCCTTACCAGCTTTAAGAAGAGTCTTAAGTTCTCTGGAGATGGGTACCTCTCCCTGTCAAGAGATACACCAACTCATGTCTGAGTATTGCCAGATAGTTACTTTACCACCTACAGCTGAGGTTATAGCACAGCCATTCTTTGGAGAATACTCTTTGAGTGATTTGCCACTAAAGTCTCGTTCATCTATACCTATCTTGAGCCCATTAGGATTTGCAATATCCAAAGTAATGGAAACATGTGTAGATCATTCCAGACGATAAAATCATATTTCTCTACTTTCCAATCTATAAAATATTCTTCTTTTGGTATTCTTATACCAATGCTCTTTTTTAAATGATCAGGTTCTCAAAGGTTGTAGTCTAATATTTCCTTGCAGGCCTATAACCTCAATGGCGCAAATGGGCTTATTCTAGCGATATAGCGTCTCTCACACGTAATCGATTACTTTAGGATAAATCTAAGAGTCGTTTTATTCTATTTAAAGTGCGTAAAATCCTGTATATAAAACGATATTTTTTGCATGCAGTAATTGGCGTCTGGACCTTGTGCCACTGGAAATTCTGTTAAATGACCAAAAAATATATCCATATATTTTTAGCGTAAATATAATTAGATTTTAAATTTATTCTGTGATTTTATCATCCTAATTCACTCTCTATTCCTCCCTAGGTTCCCTAAAGGTTGCTCACAATTCTACGTATTTTTAATAAACTATAAAGGTCTGAAATTGAGAATGTGGTCTTTCCTAACGGTATTTTCATATATTAGATAGGGAATTATGTATTTTCATAAATATATTCATTTTATCCTGCCATGAGTAGCTCGTGCTGTTGCTTGATTTGTTCTTCATATTGGTCTCTATTCGGTAATTACTGTCATATAATTGACATGATAATATCCTCTCCTTTTCTAGATATTAAACAAAGGTGATGCATGGGCAAAATTTTTCAGTTTGGTCTGCAAATGCTTGTAATTGCAGCTATTGTCGTGTGGCCGGAAATCGCTAGCTAACAACTTTTCTCTTATTCATCCACAAAATAAGAAAAGCAACAATACGTCATGCAAGTATAGTGAAGTAAAAATCAAGAATAAACCTTTTACACCTCCGTAAACCTGCTGGTATGATCCACAGACAAAGTCAAATTAGCTAAAAAGGCGTGCATTTCTGGTTTGAAACGATGGTTATAACACAGATTATAATCCTTTTCATATCAATATTCAACAACCATGTCTCGGCGAGGGACTGTACCGTTGATATCCTCCGTCCCGATTCATATTTCTTCAATTACTTTTATTATTATTACGACGACATTCCCACGAGACTCATAGTTCCAAAGGAAAATATTCATATCACATCCATAAAGGAAGGTGACAAGACGATATGGAATGCTGGACGTGGTCCAAAGTGCTTTATGTTGACTATTCGTCTGGCATCAGACCGTCCAATTTTATTGCATATATCAACACTTTCTCAAGAGTCATCGGGGTATAATTTATATAAAGTGGCAGGAGAGTGGAGGTTTGACTTGATTGACACTAAAGAAAAAGCGACTAAGGCCCTTTTCGAGCAAAGGCATATCCCAAAGAACAGGAGGATCTTCACTCTGGACTTCTTCATTACCAAAGAAGACGATCAATTTGCTGTGATGAGATTTGATATTTTTAAAATACCAGTGCGTTTTCATGTTCCAAAGCTAGCTCATCATGCTACTGAAGTTGTCTACAGAAGAAGCTCCCTTTGGAAGGCAACCAAAAAGGATGAACATTGTATCACAGTTGCCTCTCATTTAAAGAATCTGGAACCGATACTCATATGCGTTGTAATTAGCGATTACAATGAAATAACTGTTCTGTACTTTGAGAAAAAGGACTACTTTTGGAGGAAGCTAGATCCTGCCAACTTCGAAACCAGACTTAAAGAGGCATTTGATCACGTTTGTCGCTATGCAATGGAAGAAAGTCGAGGTCTTGGGGACAAATTAGGTGGTGTCGAGGAAATGATGGATACATCTTAGGGAAAACTTGAATATAAATCCTCTGGTGCAAAATAATTCCCTCATTAAACGAGTGGTATGGGCAGAAGGTAAATGCAGGCTAATCGTTTTAGTGTCAGGCACACTATGCCTTGATTTATTTGTGTTTGTGTAAATTTACTCTGGAGATAGTCTACATCATTCATGTCTCTTTTATCCTATCCCATTCAATTTTGGAATTTAACGTTTACTGTATGGAAGGAATGGTGCAAAGGTGTCAAATTTGCCAGAGATATAAACTAAAGGGCCATCAGTTATTTGGGTTAATAAATCCATCTATACATTAATCCAGACTCTAAAACATAGTTAAAAACTTATATTTCTGTTGGAAGGATGTGAACGTCTCTTTGGAATCTCTGGATGGCAAAGAACATCTAGAGTAAGAGCACCCTGTGGTCCCATCTTTTGGCTAGCTAAACGGTACTTTGGATTATTCCTCATTTAATATGCATGTTTGCTGCAGTTTATATCATAAATCGTGTGCGTAATGCCCCTTTTGCGCATAAGCAGTTTAGTATTGACTGATTTTCAGAAGGTGAAGACTGAGGATTCGAGATCAAAAGCCCAGTTTTTCGATACGTATATCCTATCCACGGGGTAATGAAACGGAGGTTGCATGCTTAGAGCTAATACCAATCTTTAGTATCCCCAAAGACTTCATGCAGTAACAGTTCCTTGTAGACTGGAAAGTATGCTTGTGCCTTAAACCTTTATGATTTCAACTGCAAATAAAAGTTACAGAACCACCCTGTATCCTGTGTATAGTGGATGTCAAAATGCGCAGATGTAGTGAGATTGGCTATTTAAATCCTCAACCAGTAGTTACCATTGACTTGGGGATAAAGACTGGATATATTTGTCAAAAGGGTTCATTTGGCATTTGCATCGTATGCCAATCGGATATCATCGATCCTGGAATAGTTGAATACGCCCATTATCCATATCCAAGAACCTCTTTGGGATTCACAGTGAGGGAGTTTATATATGAAAAAAAGACAAATTTGCCAACAAATTTGGAAAACGTTGAATCAGTTCTAGTTTACTTTGAAAAATCAAGAAAACATCCTTTGCTCTTAAAAATCGTTCTTTGTAATATGGGTCTTTATAATACAGACTTTGGAAGGTACTACTACATCCGGAATCCTGACGGAGAGTGGATGGGCTATGTTTATACAAATGACATTGTATCATCAACAGAGAGAAGCAGATTACTGGGTTATATCCTTAGACATCCTAAAAATTCATTGGAGACGTATAAACCAACTATAGGAGGTCCAATGGTTCGAATAGATGGCAATTCGTGGTATGATACGCTTTGACATTAAACACTTGTAGGAACGCACATGGAAACGTTCACGTCTCTTCAAGGTCGAAAAATGTTTCGAAATATGATGAATCGAGACAAGCAGCACTAGGTAATGCGAAGAGGTCAAAATGTGGTCAAGAGGAGGGAACATGCAAAATCCAACCTAAAACAACATGTAAAATTAAGAGTTGAAACGATTATGCCAACGTACATGTGCGATTTAATTAATAAATGTTCTTGAAAAGTTTTTTTAAAAATCCATTACGGGTAGCGATTAAAGAGTCATCTTTTACAGACAGAGTTATTAGTCGCCTTTTTGCGGCATATTTCAGGGTATTCTGTAATGTGCAATGTTTTGATGTATTATAAAGTTGCATGGAAGTACAACGGTGTTGGAACTTGTACGCCCTGAAATCTTTAGTCTATCCGTAGACTTCCAAATCTTTCATGTACTAGTTCACATCAAAAAGCCTAGAGTAAAAAACTTACGAGTGTGTTTACGATGACGACTCTGTATAGAAAATCCTGGCAAGCTTTGTCCTTGAGTGTAGGTCTAAACTTTTCAAGTTGTCCTAGTATAGGATCCAAAATTGCGCTCTTACGGCGAAGATGCCACTTTATGCCAATACCAGGTATGTACACTCCAGCAACCTGTGGATTATTATAAAGTTTTGATGAGTAGTATGAGAGATTCAGTGGTCTATTGTCGAGAGAAGAGTAGAGTCTGGAGGAATGCTATAGATGTTACAGAGCCATCATCGCTTGAAGTAATCGCTCTATGACTCACTCCATAGAGTACATGGTCTGTTATGGTAAACAGGGAAGGACTAAGAGAACATGGGAGCTCCAAGAATGAGCAAAATTTTCATGGAATCTCCAAATCCTTCACAATGTGTAGCTTTACAGGCGCAAAACGAGAGCATCTGTAGCCTAGCCATCCAATCCATCGTATAGCTTAGACCTGTAGCAACACAATGGGCTTCTCAAACCTCCTCCAGCCCCTTCTTCTCCCTCCAATCACGAGTTTGACCATTTTAGCGGCAATATCTCGGCACAAAACATACCTGGAGCCTCGATACATCGTTGTCCGGCCTAGGCGTCTGCACGACTCCGCAAATGGCAGAGTTTGGCCTCAGGGCGCAAGAGACGAGAAACTCACCTGCGATTATGGCAAATAGGAGTGAAATGTAAATCATTACATGAAAAGTCGCGTCTAAAACGTCGTTTGAAGAAGTTTGCAGGCGCACAGGCACGACGTTGGGTCCGACTGTCGGGAAATTTTTATTTACTGACAATTTACTCTCAAACGGCACGGATGGGGAGGTTTTAGCGAAGAAAATTCATGTGTGGAGGAAGAAAAGAAGAAGAATGAATGGTAGAGGTACACTGATGCGTCTCTTCCTCCACACATTCCATTCTTCTTCCTTGTTAGTGGCTATTCTACAGCATTAAGAGGCGCTATAGAATGTGTATCCTGTTCATGAATGTAATGTAGTGATTGGAAGGTAGACATTAATCTACATGAACAGGTTATGGTACTACAAGAGGGATTGTCTACTGGCCAAAAGAGTCCTTACTGAAGGTCCTACCTTCCATATTGCAGCACCAACAAGGCATAAGCAGGCTAGGCCACATAGTATTCCACCAGTTACTGCTCCAGAAGAATCCGGAGACTCTTTGGAAGGGGATGTAACTGAGTCCTTGCCTTTTGCATCTTCATGTCCATCTTCTTTAGAAGCTGATTTGGAATCGGGATCATAAGGAGTTTGTGTATCAGTCTTACTGTCTATGGTAACTTCTGGAGAATAGGAATCCAGAAGGTTTTTCAAAATATTTTCGTGGTCACCATCATGTTCAGGTCTATTTTGGGTATTTTCAACTATTTCAGTCCAAGTATTTACATTAGGAGAGCCTCTTTTAAACCATTTATCTTCTCCAGACACCTGGTAGTTAATAAGGAGTGGAGTCCCATTTTTCTCAGGGTATAAAAATACATTAATCTGATGTACATCCTTAACGGTTGGAAGTCCTGTTTGTTCATCATTGCCGTCTTTAAACCTGGAAACTGAAAGATGAGATGAGCCACCAGAGATGTAATGTGAGAACCTAGAATAATCAGGACTTTTTACAGTTGTATTTGACAGAGTAATTTGAGTGTTACAACCTTTATTCAGACAGATATAAGTAGTTTCATCAGAAGTACTTTGCGAAATGTCAATTTGATGAGCTTTGTTCCTTTCACAGTTTAGCTGGTCTAATTTATCTTTGAGGTTTTTATTATCTATTCCACCGTCATTCTGCCATCTCTTATTATTCTTATCATTAATAAACTTATAGTAAGTGGAGGATCCGGAAAACAGTTCAATAATAAGAGGACGAACACATTCTTTGTCACAAGTCCAGTAATATACATGTGCTTCTTTGGACTGTTTTGTATATGGAGTATCACTGAATTTTATATTCGTATCTTTAATTATTGTTGAACAAAGTCTCATTATAGATATTCCTCCCGATGGTCTGTGAATATACTTGTCATATATATTCTCATATATAGACGATGTTACTAATACTTTAGCGTCTCCGTTTATCGCAGGAATCTTTTTAGAATCTCCATTGGCAAAGTAGTTCTCATTTACAGCATCAAGTTTGAGTACCACCAAATCCTTTATTTTCGAACTGATCACTGAAATATGATTAGATCGATACTTGAAGTAGTCATCTTTCTTCCAGGTTGATGGAGTTGAAAAATAGTTGTCCCTAGAGTAGTAGGTAGAAACATAGCTACCATGCAGTATAACTAGAAGTGGTATGCGGTTATCATAATCGTAGTACCAATATATTACTGTGGCTTCTCTGTGGTGTACAGTGTTTAAATTACCAAATCCATTCTGATTCTTACCAGCGTAGTTTATTCCACCAATAAAATCTCCTCCTCGATCTGCCCTGTGTGTATATGTTTTGTATCCGTTTCCAAAGTGTTCCTGATCTCTTACAATATTAACTTGGTTTCCACAAGAATCAAAATATCCTACTTTAGCGGTTGTTTTGCTAATATCTATGTCTACACGGGAACCATACCAGGATGATCTTGAAGGTTTTGTACATGTGTTTGTCATCCTATCGTTAACCAGATTTCTATATCTATATCCTAGTTTCGCATCTTAATAGTGTATTAATGCTGTGTAACCTGTAAAGTTTGAAAAATGTGTAAGATAGTCTAGACGATCATGGGGGATTTTACATGCAGACTTCCAGCTTAATCCAAATGTAGCCTTGTCTATATCACACTTTAAATACTTTGCAACATTCATAACCTTCAAGCACCTGAATAATCATATTGTGCTGTGGAATCATTTATTGAAGGAGTGTAGTCTCCATAATAGTCCTGTGGTTTATTATAAACCATTCCATAAATAAGCCATTAACTTACCATGTACTGTCTATGAAAAAACTTATCATCTCCATAATGTGAGTTGGAGATAAACTGCATTTAAAGACACCAAGGGTGCGTGTTTAAAAATGTCTATGGTCACTCCTGCAGACCTCCATAAGACTTTAGTGCCCATTTCGCCTTCTCGGATTCATGTTCATCCAATTCAAACCACTTTTCATTCAAGTGAACGTAGTTGACGGAACTAAATGAACCTCCTTTTGACTTTAATGTAGCCTTTACAAGGAAGCAGGAATTGCCCCTCAGGTAAACCCTCACGAGAACGGCTCTCCACTGGGATTCTTTCCCTGAATTTTCAGACTCTGGAGATCTCCAAAGGATGGCGCCTTTGTGAGAGATTTTATCGGCAGAAAATCCCGGTCGAGGAACAAAGAATTGGGTTTTAAGTCCACCAATGACGGTGTCAAAGACCTTGATTCTTCCATGGTCGGGGCAAGTGAGGTCTATAGTACAGTGGAATTTAACTACATCAGGTCTAGGGATGCTCTTGAAGGCACCAGGGTAGTTTCCTATGAGTCTCCATCCATGATTTGTTCTCAACATCGTCTCGGTTTTATTCACAGAGGGACTGTTTTTTAAAATGTAGACCAGGACTGGTACAGTCTCCCTCAGATGGATCGTGGCATACACCAAACTCTCCCCTTCCCGTGAATTCCATATGAAATGTCCACTGTAACTCAGGTTTGTTATCTCTGTCCCATTCAAAGGAACAATAAGTCTCGTGATTATATCGTCAAAATGATAGTCGTAAAGATTGTAGAAGGTTGGATTATACTTTGAGACATTAATAACTGTGTCACTCTGAAATGTTGGAAAGAAGAGAGACGTTGTAACCTTTTCCATACCGCTCACATTCTTGCAAGTATTCAAGTGAGAAGGATCAGATACGTGACAACTCCCTCTCTCCTTACTCTTGTTCATGGGAACATTTTCCAAATAGGACCAGTTGATAATCTCATCCAGACCAGTGTAAGGAGTGTCCCCTTCAAAACGCTTCATTCTCCTCCTGCCACCAATTGGGGATTCAATTTCAACATTGCCTCCATTGAGCGCATGCACAATCTCATTCCACAGCAGATCGCTTTCAGAATTACCGTCGCCATATTCGTCAAACTCTTCTAGCTCTTGGAAGCTGTTTGGTCCACCGTATCTTGTTATAACGGCAGATTTATTATAATTGGAAGTTTCTCTACAATTAAAAATCTCTTGCTTGTCTGGCTGGGCTTCTGGATATTCATCACTGGGAGGGAGTGACTGAAGAGCTCCCGTAAACTTATCCTGAGCAGGTTTAGTAGTCACACCACTCCTGAGATCTTTTAGCTTCTTGTCATAATCCTCCTTCTCTATGGATATCCACTCTCCTCCCACCTTTTCAAAATGCTTAAATTCATCCTTGACACCCGTATGAACGCAAAGGAGGGCGAGAGAATACTCTTCTCTGGAAAATAGTCTCGCAAATACAAACTTTTCCTTTCCAGAAGCCTTCCATAGAGTAGCCTCGCCTTCAACGATAGAAGTAATAGAACCACGCTTTATATAATATTCCTTCTTCTCAAGTCCCTTATCTTCCCTTGTCTCTACACTCACCCTGGACTCGTTAGGACTTTCAAGGTTGAGGATTGGAACATTCTTTCTAGCCAATTGGGCAGACAAGGCCTTTCTACTTGCTTCTCGTTCCTTCTCGGCACGTTTCAGGTGCCTTTCTCTCTCTTCCTCTGGAGATTCCTCTTTCTTCATTCTCATTGCTCCAATTTTCCGGTAAAAGTCTGTAGTAGTGACGTCCTTCCATTTACCATTTACTCTCTCAAGGTATTTTAAATCTAATCCAGTGCCAGTATCAACCTTTAAGTAGACCAGTATGGAGTCTCCCTTGCTGTAAGCTTCTACAAGGGTACACTTCTGACCAGCTTTAGCCTTCCAGATGGGAGCTCCCCTGATGAGAACCTTGGTCAGAGCAAAGCCATCCTTTGGAGTAAAGACCCTTTTAGCTACTCCGTCCTTGTCGTCGCCACCAACATGTACTGATCCTCTGTCTGGCTTCAAGATATCCAGAGTGGCATCCACTCTTCCTGCTGACTTGGCGACTGGAGAAGGAGCTTCTTTCAGCTCCCTAAGCTTCCTTTCGTGTTCTTCCTTTTTATGTTCCCACTTTTTACCATTATAATGGAGGAAGAGAGTGCGATCCCTGCCATTCTCTCTATACTGTAGCGTTACTACTTCCGGCTTATCCCCTTTAAAGTAAATTAAAGCCGATAGGCATGAACCTCTGGAGTTCTTCCATATGGTCTCACCTCCATACTTGAATTCTTTAGCTAAAACACCAGGTTTCGCGTTACAGGCCAAGAGTGGAACTCCGCTGTAGCTACACTCCTTAGTGTTAAACAGTGAACCGTCGATTTTGGATACTAAAGACCCGGTCGATCCGTTACTTCCACCATCTCGAGAATCCGTTGAGCTACAAACTATAGACAGGAACAGAGTGTAGAATACCACTAGGATATTCATATTCCTGTCATCTTGTAGAGACTTGGTACCGAGAATGAAGAAGAAACGGAGTTCTCGTTTATTCCTAGACATCTGGGGTACCAGGAAGAAGATTCAAAAAATAGTACAAATTCTTCCATTCTTTATTCCATAGTACCTCTATACCATTTCTGTAGTCTGTACCATTTTATTTGCGCCTCAGGATATGAAGAAGATGCTGCGTATTGCTCCAAAATTCCCAGAACTCTTGTCTAGTCGCTCGACACTGAATGGTAGCTATGGAATGTAATGGATACCTTTGCTCCTCCATAGTGTGGAATGGCTATATGCGTCGATTCTAGTGTAATGTGTGAGTGTTGCAGCTTCGACAAGTCCCGAGTTCTTCTCTAGTCAGCCTGAACGCCGCCTATCTACCCATTCACTGCCTCGCCAAAATGCGTACTCTAGATACTTTACAGAGACAATGTATGGTCTGCAAGGTTACAGAATGACTGAGGAATGGTCACACCCACCTTGTATGTGAATGCTATAGCAATAAATGCAGGGTCATTGCAATCTCCTAAATGTATCTACATACGTCCAAACATCCCATAAGAGTACATGTAGCATGCATGAGAAATTTATCATCTCTACAGAAGCAGTTTGGAGATTTATACTACATTTATTGCTATAGCATTCACATACAAGGTGGATGGTATGTTATTTCTATAGGGAGTATCAATGAGAAGGCTCTTAAACCCTTTGCCATCTACGACCTTCCTTCCTGAATTTTATCAGTCTTTCCCTATCAGATTGTATCGTTAGCGTCAAAGTTTCTCTATCTCCCACAACGGCAATTTGTACATGTGTGCACTTTTGGTCAGTGTCTGCAGTGGCTCTCCAAATGATATATTCACCATCTACTACTTTGGCCACATTGACATTGTAGAGATCAAAAGTGTGTAAACATGTGTTGTGATGACAATGATAATAATATGTGCCTACCGAACTATTCTTTTTTGAAATGTCTAGAATTCTTCCAGGCCTACATTTCTCCTTTAGCTCAGCCAGCTTCTCCTTATGGTCATCTTCTTTAGTATCCCTCCACTTGTTACCATCATAGTACTTATATACCGTGGATTTAGTGCCACTACTACTCCTTGTCTTTATAACAGCCAGTGTAGGTCTACCTTTGTCCATGTACAGTAATGCAGAAGAGCAAGGGGAACCAACCATCCAGGTAGAAGACCATATCTGCTTCTCATCATACTTGAGCTCAGTAGCCTTAACACCGTACTTTACAGTAAGTTTAAGAAACTTAACAGTATCTTCCTCTGCTTCTTCAATATAGAATAGTGAGGTATCTACCTTGGAAGCGAAATAACTTATAGGTTCTTCATATTCTTCATATTGTGTCTCGTCCGCTTTTTTGTCGAACACTTTCTTATCAATTTCATTCCATGATCCAAAAGTATTTTCAAAGTACTTATACTGTGTAGAACCATATTCTACAACTGTCACCTCAAGTAGTTCCACAATCCCTTTCTTATATATAAGACAAGAAAGGCAACGATCATCATATTTGCTACTCCGTAACACTTTACTTCCCGATTGATGAGAATATTTTGGGGATTTCCACAACTCCCTATTACCATCCATAACTCTCGTGGCAAAATGGCCAGGTCTTGGATAAAAGTGTTTTGTAGTAACTCCCAAAAGATCTACCTCAAAGATTCTGCATTCATCAGTATCCTCATAAGCAAAAAGATCGATGTCAAAGTCGGAAATACATTGGACAGGATTCCTTAAATCCTCAATCATTTCTTCATGGTTCCCAGTGCAATCCTGCCATTCCTCACCATCCTTAAGCTCCAGATAATGCTCCTTTACTTTAGTGGATGTCTTTGCCACTACAAGAACAAGTTCTGGTTCATCATCCTTGTTTAGGTAGACTTTAGCATGGTCAAATATCTCGCCGGATGAAGGAGTCCAAACATTTTCTTCACCCTTCATGATCTGTGTAACAGTAATACCATTCTTTGGAACCACTAACCTCATTGCATTACCGGCAAAGGAATACCCAAAGCATTGGCACAGAGATGAAGTTAGACTAAAAATGTCTAAAGTGATAGTATGTCTAGAGTAAGGTAGTCTCCTTGAATCCTCCGCAGCTATATATGCTATACTTTCATCATTACGTCTACGACTAAAGGATCGAGTATACTCTTCTTCATAGACAGCAGTACTGTCCATATCCCAACTTTGCCCTCTGCCTCTCAGTCCACTTCTCCTTTTCTCTCCTATGTGACACTCGTTGACAACTTCATCCTCTGCAAAGTCGTCTAATTCATCCGTAACTGGTCTATCAGTGATAGCTCTGGACCTCTTGCAATGGCAGAACCCTAGTAGACAAGTTGCCACAAGAATGAAAAAGACCTTCATCTCTCCTCCGTTCATCCACTATGATACGCCATGAGATCCTTGATTAGTATATAGTGTTTTAGGCCCATGATACTTGGAGAATATGAGTGGAGGAATGAAGAGGAAGAAAAGTAGACAGAATCCATGGGGTATAGGAAGAATGTGTAATGCCATTGATGCATGGGGTATAGGAAGAGATTCTGTTCATTCTCTTCTTCTTCCATACTCCAGACAATAGTTTTTATGGGTTTTGAATACTTTTGAAAGGTATAAAGATTTTTTCAGTTGATAAATCACTCTATATCCCCTATAGCTCTGCATTTAGCCTGTAATCTTACCTAGTCTCAAAGGTAGGAGCATTCATGAAGGATTCTTTAGGAGTCATTCTCAGGAGTTAAAAGGCCTTAATACTGTTTAATTCATCGTTGTAAAGAGTACCTGATATATAATTGAATACTCATGTAAGAGGGGCTCCTCCAAAAAAGGCACCTTACAAGTCCCAAACACATAGTTTGATGACTTGGTGCTTTATAAAGGCAGCTTTACTCAGAACGTGTATAATCATGTAAGATCTCCTATTATTTATTCGATTATCCGTTTGGGATCCTACAAGAGGTGTAATCAAGACATTCAACTTACTATGGTGCTTGTTCCTTTAAACTTTGGCAATTCATGGTAATACTCGCAAATTATGCACACTTTGCGTGTTGTTCGGTGGAAGCATTGAGCAGAATCTGAAAATCATGTAGCGGTTCCGGTTGCTGCAAAAATAGATTCTGTTCATTGCAAACATGCAATAAGCACACAAAGAGAACATGTGGGCTCAAAACGTCCTTTTCCTCCTGCGAGAGTCTCTCTAGTATTGCTTTGACCGCCTTTTCAAAGTCTATGGTGTTATCACTTGCTTGGTTGTGTATAATTTCTGAAAGTGTTTTCTTAATCTTTAAAATATCGATATATCCAGAGACATTTGATTCTCCCGGTGCCCCTCCAACGTCCATTGGCGTTTCCTCCATAACATCTCCTTCTATACAGTCCATGTACTCGTCATAGCAACTCCCACCAAAATCACTCTCTATACTCTTGTATGTGGAAATTTCTGGTCCAGTATATATAATCTGTATGACTGGGTTATCCCTCTCCTCATCAAAGAGCCATTGGTTATCGTTTGATAACTTTACTAGTCTATTTTCGCAAACATTAAGGGTTGTAAAGAAACGATTGTCAAACTTGTATACAGACGTAGTAAAGTCGGGAACATCCTCTTGTTTCTTTGCCACTTTGGAGGGAAGTGAAAGTTCTATAGTATCCAATTCATCAACAAGTGCCCTGCCTAGATAAGTCATGATTGATTCGTTAAGACTCATTTCTGATTTAACTGCAACTTTGCACTCTGGACTTTTAGGGGAATTTGCTTGCGGGGAACCAATTTCCTTCTTTATGAAATACGGTTTTACAGTTTTTCTGTACAACGAGTATGATTCAGTGGCCTTTTTATAAAAGGAAAACTTCGTTGCCCCCTCAATATCTATTGCATCCAAACGGTCCATTAGTGAAACCTTTTGATTCTCTGTGTAAAATTCTTGGCTATTTGCATCATCAAGATAGTCATAGCCATCTAGTCCGCCGTCCATACAGTCAGCGTTATCCATTTCATAATCTACATCACCCGTATAATCACTGGAGCTACGTCCATCTAAAGCATCACAAACAGATGCAGAACCGGAAAGAGGAGCATCTGCGATCTCTAGTGGTGCATCAACTTCATCTACCAGTGCATTTGGGTTCTTTAGTCTGTAAATCTTTGTATTGATACCCTCCAACTCTCGTTTAAAATAGCCAAGCTCCGGCAGTATCTGCATCTTTGCTAATTTTTCCAAATATATATCCATGGAAGACCCATCCACTGTTTCTTGAGCATCCCAAAATTGCGATTTGAAGTCCAACGGGAGACTCCAGTTTGCTATTATGTCGTAAATTTTCTGACCATCAACTAGGATGTTCCTCCCATCTCCTGATGCATCCTTAGGGTTTGCTATAGCATCACGTCCCTTTGTCTCATCTAAAAACATAGTATCATCTACATCTTGATATGATACAATCGCATCAGAAGATGCTAAATCTACAAGAGGCTCTGCGACTTCAATAGTTAGCTCTCCGATATCCGGTGTGCCTGCGATTTGCAAATTTTCAAAATCAGATGTAGTAGAAATGGAGCGATAGCTGCGATCCCGATCACCTATTCCATTTCCAACTTTATCATCTAACATATTAACATCATCCAGAGCACGGTGTACCTGCTCCTTGGGATTTGAACCTTCCACTTCATTGGAAGGTACTAGAGCTAATGAAGTGCCAGTTGAGACATCTGCCTCTGTTTTAAGGTTAATAGAGAGATCCTTATTAATTATCAGGTTATTAAGTAAGAGACCCTGGGCTCCAGATTGATCAAATAGGGAAGAAATTTTTAAAAAGTACGGGTCTAGAGAAATGTCATCCACTGGAAGTTCGTTTAAAGTGACCTCTGCTTCCGGGGCCAATGTGCTGGCAAGAGTTCCTGTCCTTGAAACTTTACTCTTCCTGGTAGCTTTTGGCGCATCTGTTTTGTTCACGGAATGCACATTCATTAAAACACTATACGTCTTGTCGTAAAGAGCCTCGACACGATAGCCATAAACTTTACATGCTCCCTCAACTACACGAGAAGCGGTGGTAAAGCTGACTCTTTTTGTGCCTTCAAATGCCTCGTCTTCATCCTCTGAATCTCCTTGTAGTTGCACCAAGTCATCCATATGGTCGATAATGCCAACCTCAAAGGCATTCTTGCTACAAATTTTGTTAGTAGACAAGGCAGTCATACAACTTGTGAAGAGGGAAAGTAAATCCTGCGATTTCTTTTGATCTTTAGTATCATTATCTTTATTCTTTACATTGTTATCCAGATTTCTTTTTACAGACTCTGACGTTATCTGCACTTTGTTGTTTCCCTCAGAGGGTTCTGAGGGCCTGGTTCTCTTTCCAAGTTTGTACATTTGAGCCTACAAATGTGTTGTGTAAGTGTATTGATGAGGTATAAAGATACTGTTGTCAGAATGATACGGAAATGGGTGAGTGTGAGACATTTTTGGTAATTAATGGAATGTATTCGTAACAAGAACCTATATATCCCGTAATACCCTTGTAGAATGTTCAACTATTCCATAAGATACTTCAAAAATAGTCTTTAAACACTGTTTCAGTATTTTAGAGAAATCCATAAGCCTAAATGAAGTTCTCATATACATCTACAACAAACCAACAAATTAAGACCAACTAATCAGTATAGAGTCCCTAGTCTCCCTAATGGAGAGTCCATAGACCCCTATATCTGTCTAACCCAAGGGTCTCCTCTAGAACGTTTAAACGCCCACCAACCAAGTCCAGTAAGACCACCAGCTCCGGCAACAGTGCCAGAGGATGCTCCAAAGGTTAACCATGATCCTAGACCAACAGTAAGAGGAGCTTCAACAAGAGATTCAGGTTCTTCAGCAGTAGGAGGAGCAGGTTCAGGAGAAGATTCTTCAGTAGCAATAGCTTGAGGAGGAGGTCCTTTAGCTCCACTAGTTTCACCTTCATTAGTATCAGGTTCTTGAGAATCAGGTCCAACAGCTTCACTATTATCACCAATATCACTGGTATGTCCTCTAAGTCCATCAAGACCACTGGTAGCTAGTGCCCCTGAAGTCCATCCTGGTAGTGAAACCAAAGATGACCTTGGTGGTGCCCTTTCTGGGCCCCCTGCTGGTAAAGACGGTACTCCTACTAATCTATCTACTGGCAATGGTCTTTGTCCTGGTATTCCTGGACCTAGACCCGTCAGAGTTCCAGATTCAGTAGGAGATAGAACAGCGTAAGCTTTATCACTATCAACAACATTAAGTATAGAACCAGGAACATCAACTTTAAATCTTGCTCCATTACCAGATGGAATAGTAATACCGGGGCTTTGTCTTCCAGCAACTACAGATGGAGGATATCCACCATTAATATTAGCATTTAGGTCAGATGAGAGAGCAGGAAGTTGATGAGGTTCAGGTCTAAGAGCGGCTTGAGTAATATCAGCTTTTCCAGGTGAGACAGCAGCATCTTTTTGTTTAAGGTCAGGAGATTGAGGTTCTTTAGGAACATAACTAGTACGATCAGTAGTTTCAGTACCTTTAGGACTCGACAATGTTTTTGCTAAAGTACCGGCTGCTCCAGTAAGTATGTCTTGAGCAATACCAAAAAGTGAACTTAATAATCTATCATAATGCTCACTTGTCCTACCAGTAACCTGATTATTTCCACTAGCTCCCACTCTACCTTGACCGCCATCTTCACCCTTAGATCGAGTAGGTCCAGGAGTATCCGCACCAGAAGTAGTTGGTTGAGACAAGGATTGAGTATTATTACACTTCAAGTAGCTGGGACAATTTATCGCCTTAACAAGTGCACTCCAGCCTTTACTGCTACAGTCCTTAATATTCTCTGGGTCACTTGATATACCAAGGACTTCTTCCCATGTATCACTGGAGGACTTCTTGTACCACTTGTTAACGCCAGGGATTCCACCTTGAACGTAGATTAGTACGGGCTCATTCCCTGTGCAGTAAAAGGCGTAGGCTGTAACCTTTTCTGTAGTAGGTAATTTAAGGTCAGTAATCTTTATCCTCTTCCTATCACTTCCACTATTTTCATAATATATAATCTTTGCGAGTCTAGTTCCTGAGGTAACATCGTGTTTATAGTATGTAAGGTGATTTGTGTTGTGACTCGACTTCTTACAGGAAATTGTTCTATCGGTAACAGATACCTTTTTACCACCAGTATGGTCTTTACCGCAACAGTATGACTTTTTAGCATGAGTATGAGAATTTCTGAAGGATAGATCCATTACAACAACGCCGTTACGTCGACAGTTAAGTTCGTCAAGATGAGTCTCAAGGGGTTCACCTTCCAGTGGTTTAGAAGGGTCTTTATAGTCAGAAAGCTCAGTCCAATTAGATATACTGGTTCCGCCTCTATAATAATATACAAATTCACTGTTTTCCTTCTCAATTTCTACTAAAAGAGGCTGAGAATTGTCCCTATCTCCACTCCAGTACCATACAGAGTAATCATAAATGGGACCAGTAGGTCTTATGTTTGGAACACCCATACCATTATACTGAACTTCCCTAACCATGAAAGGCTGTCCAGCTAGTGCCTCATGTGTGAACATCTTGAAACAAGAACCGTGTGGTTCCTCGAACTTAGTTACTTCAACTTGTTGTTCGGGAGATCCTCCAGGAGGATATGTCGTAGAAGTTTCTTGTCCATCAGGCTTCTCCTTTATGTCTATGATAATTGTATATGCTGACTTTTGATGTGCAAATATGGGACTATGACCAGGAGCCTTAGCAGAAGCTGTTAAGGTCATAGATTCAGTAGCGGTGGAAGAATGTTTAACACTAGAAAGGGTATTATTGAGATACTCACTCATTAACTCTTCTTCTATATCCTCATCATACACTTCAATAACACCACCGTTACTTCGTTCTTCCATTCCATTATCAATATCATCAGCTAGTTTCAGCAAGTTAAAACGATCATTATCACTATCTTGGTTTTCATATAGTTCTAGATATGGCTGAGAAGGTGGGTTTTGAGATGGATTACATGCACTCGTATCCATTTTTATCTTATCTAGGAGACCTTTCAATGCCGTGGTATTTTCATCTTTACCTTTAAACTTTTCTGTATTTTCAGCCCACTTATTATATGTTCTCTCAAGCCAAATTTCATGTTCTCCATTTTGTTCAATTTTTATGGCAACTGGAGCACCTCCAGGACAGTTTGGGAAGTATACTTTAACCTTGGAAATTTCTTTAGGTGTACTAAATATTCCAAGACGTTGTTCAACACCATAATATAAAATAGAAGAAACTTTAAAGGTGGCCTTCCCTAGACCCACAGGAGCATGCTCATAAACACTGTACTCAGGAATCTTTTCTTCAGATGGAGTAACCTTTATCTTACCTGAAAGGCACCCAGTATGACAGTATCTACCATATGTTTTTGAGATGTCTATCTGGACAACACCATGTACTCTACAATTTACTTCATTTAACTTTGTTGTTAGAGTATCCTGCAGGGTTTTATTAGTTGGATCACTTTCTTGAGTATAAAATTCTTCATCTCCTCTAAAAATTTTCATCCATTTTGTATAATCTGGACCCTCTCCAAGATTCTCAAACCAGTCTGATCCATCCTTCCTGATCAACTCAACAAGCAGAGGTATTCCGGAATTTTTCCAGCTGTAAATATGTAACAATGGTCCATCTTCGTTATAGGGAGGAATTATGTTAGTGGGATTATCGTTAAATGTAATTCTAGAAACTCTTTTATTATTTGAGAGTTGATATGCATCGACTTTGTAGTAATTTTCGGCTCCGTTTGGAAGTTGTGGTTGTGTAGATGGAGTTACAAGCCCGTTTGTTAAGCATTTTGATTGATTTTTACTGGACTTGAATACTCCAAGATTTTTAGGTTCCATAAGGTTTATGGGAATAGCACTATTCCTATAACAGTTTTGATCATCTAGCATATAATTTAGATCGGTAGAAACTAGCTTTTCATAACTACCCTGTATCCATTTACCATGTTCTCCGGGTCCATAATAAGAATAGTACTTAAAGTCTTTCTCAGTACTCTTTTTGATTCCGAGTAGGATAGGTGTATTATCATTTCCATTCCAAAAGTATACATGAAAATTTTTTACACCCTGGATCTTGGATTGAAACTTTGACCCATCGGCTAAATATTCATTTAGAACAAAAACACTGCTGTTGTTTGTAGCTGGCCTGTGAACATTCTTAAAGAAACCAAGTAAAGGAGTATCATCAGATTTAGTGACAATAACTGGAGTACTTTTAGGATCTAATATATCGGTGTATGTAATAGAGTTCTGCCCAGCACTTAGTGTCTTCCTAATATTAAACATAATTCCTTTGTCAGAAGTTGATACATAACAGTCGTTTAATTTAAGAGTACCTTTAACATTTTGAAAAAAATTTCCAATATCTGATACAGCCTCTTCTGGTGGTTTTTCGTATCGTCCAGGGAGGTCTTTATAGACCTCCCAATCTGCCCCCTTTGCTTGTTTAACATACCATTTATAAGGATTCTTAGGTTTATCACCAGATTCAACACAGATGAGGAATGGCGTTTTTGGGTCACAGGGAGATACATATGCTAAAAGCTTCTTGACATCCTTGAATGGTAGGGGATTAGGTTCGAAATTTTGTGGCTGACCATTTACGGTGATCTCAGATACGTTGAAAGATTCTTTATTACATTCCGGACTCTTCTCATACGTGTGAGCATACAAAACTGGATAGGTTCCTAAAACTTCTCCGTATCCATAACTAATTCTATTTCTGTGTAGATAATGTTTTGTCTCATGACAGCTTTTTTTCTCCCCAATGTTAACTTGTACAACTCTGTTATAGATACAATTGAGAACATCAAGTTTACATTGGAGATCTGGACCTTTTTTGTCTAGCCTATTGATTTCATCTCTCCCTAAAACCTTCCATTTATCATGTCTAACCTTTCCATCGTTACCAAGAACGCTGGTATTTTCGAGCCAGAATGATATATTGCCTTTAAGTTCTACTTGTATCAAAAGTGGATTATTGTGAGCACAATCATCATTCCAGTAGTACACTGATACTGTCTGGACATTACTATCATCAAGTTGAAACTGGACATAATAGCTTCTCCTCATTGACGAGATCATCCTATACGTAACCTGATTGCTACGGTGGAGCAGAATAGATTTTTCCGTAAATTTCCCACTATATTCATGCCTTACGTAGCTAGATGTTTTAGTGGGATTCTCTTGTCTAAATGTTACATAGTCCTGTTCGCTACAAACTGCACAGTCAATATTCTGAGTGCCAGAAATGTCTATATTTATCCCATGAAGTCCATGTAGTCTACATGCAACTGATTTCAACTTATTCTCAAATTGAGAACATGAATTGTATTCATCTCTATTTGGATAACTACCCGATTTTGCTTCTTTATCAATCCTCCACCATCTTCTATTATCATAGGTTCCAACATTTTCATACCAATGTGTTCCACTGTAACTCTTGCCTTTAACCCTTATTAGAAGGGGCTTATTTATGTAACGTCTATCCTTATCGTGAGTTTTATGGTAGTATACTGTAACAGATGCTAGCTCCTCAAACGCATGGAGAAATCCCACCCTCTCGAGTGGAACATTTGTCCATATGACTTTGGATATATTTGACTTTTTCTCAATGGCTTCATGGGTACAATATCCAAAATCTCCTGTTCCTACGGGTCCCGCTCTTATGGAGATGTTACCTCCTTTACCCCCTCTACACTTACATCTTCTATGTCTGCATCGGTTATGTACATCTACAATTATTGTAGTCGTCATTCATGGTCAAGTTGGCTCTATCTCAAAATCCTCTCAAAACTCTGAGATCCATGAGAATATCCTATCTACTCATCTATACATTCATCCTCCCTCACAACTAGCTCACCGTCAGAGAGTGTCCACAGAATGACAAGATGAACAACTATCAACGCAGTCCTCAGTAGTACAGTATGGATTGTCTACTGAGTATATATGCTCTTCTGTACTCTATTGCCTATCCATCTCACTGCTCTGCTATTCGTCTCTAGGGGCCAAAAATGTGCATACCAGTCTCAACACTCAACTCATTCACTCATGACCATATCATCCATACATTTCATCACTGTAGCCGCAATTAGAGCCGTGAATTCGGAGCTGTGTCTCCAAGGCCATCCATAGCCGGTGTTTGGCCAACTCTTCCATCCTACAAGTCACACATCAACTTACCATCTTGTATAGTCTCTAAATATCCGATTTTCTGGTCAAAATCCTGGTCTATGGAACGTTTCGACTCCAGACGTCCATTGAGCGATTTTTCTGCGATTTTTTTGCCCTAAAATCGGTGCCAAATGTTAACTTTCAGAGCAGATCGGTAGTTTTACGGGATTGCAGGTGTAAATTGGCCACATTGCCGATAAAACTCAAAGTGAATGTCCAGGGTCCACACAGTCGGCGAGACACACCAGGGCGGCCGACTATCTTGATGACTTTTGCCCAAAATGGGTCGTCCGGTAATCTATGCTACTGACGGTGGTCTATAGGGGTTTCTAGGTGGAGGATGGGTGACCAGAGACCGGCAATAGCCTCCGGAGGACAGGGGTACCTAGAATGGTCTATAGGGAGAATGTGGGAAGGGCGCCTAGAAGAATGGAAGAGAGATAACGAGTAGAAATAATCTCAAGTTTATTACGCTTTATAGTAATACTTATGATTATATTATCCTTTGCATTCGTATTGATTGTGTCGAGTTCGTGAGTTTACATGCTATTCGTCTTGTGTTTGCATTAACCGCAACGTCCACCTCCACAACCGCCAGAGGCGACCCAGGAAACTCCAGATGCCCTAGTAACTGAAAGACCCATAAAACTCTCAGCATCGGTAGGGTGGATCGAAATTGTCTCATCAAAATCCTTCTTTGTAGCTCCAAGCCTTATGCAAACTGCAAGTGTCTGCATAATTTCACCTGCATTTGGACCAACAAAATGGGCTCCCAGGATTCTTCCGGTATCCTTTAGACAAATGAGCTTTACGAGGCACGTTGGTGGAAGATCAACGTCATACTCATCTTTCCTGGCATTCTCCGCCTTTTCCCTATGAGAAGCTGAGAGCTCCAAAGATGTGAACTCCTTAAGGAAGACATCAAGCGAAGCATCTCCGTATAGTTCAACGGCCTTTTCTTCAGTAAGACCGCAACTTGAATATTCGAAAGGGGTGTACACACATACAGGAATATTGTCATAGTTCATCTGAATGGATGATGTAAGAGTAACGAATGGATAACAAACCTGCTCGGTTGCCCCAAGGAAGATCCTCCTAGCCAGCAATTCTCCAGCTTTTATAGCAACTGGAGCGAGTGCCGGTCTCCCATCCAAGATATCACCAACTGCGTAAACTCCAGGGACTCCAGTATCCTCATTAGGAGCTACAATATGCCCATTTTGAAATTGCACGCCAATTTTCTTGTATTCCTCTACATTATCTAGTGGGACTCTTCCAACTCCATAAAGAACAGTGTCGAATGTGTCAACGGAACCGTCGGTGAAGATAACCTCAATCTGCCCGGTTGACAACTTCTTCATAGCCTTTGGAAGGACCTTGTAGAGGAATTTAGTTCCAGTGGCTTCCATAAGATCTCCAACCTTTTCAGCACACTGACGATCGAACCCACGAAGCAAAATAGACCTTACCGACACAGTTACATCGTGTCCAAGTCCGGTCAAGAAACCAGCGCATTCAAGAGCAACATAAGAACCTCCAATAACTAGGGTCTTTCCAGGTGACTTTTTTAGCTTAAAGAGATCATCAGATGTAACTGCACAGTCCTGAGCACCTTCAACGTCCTCAGGGATGTATGGACGTTCTCCAACTGCTATCAGGATATTTTTTGCGATGATTTCCTAAATTCAAATGCGATTAATGCGTATAAAGGAATATTTGTGAGAGAACCTAATGTGATGACTGCATTTTTGTTAGGATATCCGACTAAAGCTTCATCATTTATAAAAACTGCATTTCAATATAGACTAGTCATGTCTATGAAAAAAGTTTGAGTTTATACAAGACCATTGTTCACTTTATCCAGTTTTTCATGAAACCCCTATGTAATCTTTCATATTCCACCGACTTTTCAAATCCTATAAACTTTGGTCATTAGCATTTCTGGGTGTAAAAAGGAGACGTAGTAATTGGTGCATCCCCTATCTCCAGAGGTAGTCCATACTCTTTCTACCAATGGTTAGTGTGGGTAAATTTGATCCATATTTCGGAATTATAAGTTTGCCAAGGATGTTATAATAATGATCGAATGATTACAGAGAGGAATCAAAATTGAGAGTGTCTAGGGTAACTGGAACTAGTGATGTATGAACATATGATCTGATATTCTCAGTAACATAATGGGCATTGTCTCAAAGGTTCAGGTTTCACCTGCCTCGAAGATTCGACCTTTCCTCAACGAACCAATTTCCTCCACGGTCCTTCTTGTACTTTTTAGATTTCAATCCATTATTTCTTAACACCACAACAACAAAGGTTTCATTATCCTTCAAAAACGTGTAGGCAACCAAGCATACTTCTTCTCCCTCTCTCTTCCATATTGTCTTTTCTCCATCCACAACCTTGTCGAATAAGCAATCCGTTTTTGGATAGTAATAGGTCACCTTAAGATCACCCATTACGACATCTGCCAGTACATGAACAGCACCCTTGTTTACATGTGCCAGGTCCAAGGTGACTGGTCCTTTTACTTCCTCAAAAAATGGCTCTGGTTCCTCCTCAACGAGTGGTTCAGCATTCTCTACATGAGCTTCTAAACTTGAGCATCCTCCTAATGGGCACCCAAGGTTAGCAAAGTTAAGTTTTACTGGTTCTCCAACGGTACCATCAACTCCAACGACAGGTTCAGGAACCTCAGCAAGTGGTCCATCAACCCCTTCATTCAAAGGTTCCACGGGCTCAACTTCCTCCTCCAAGTGTTCATCTGGATGATCTACAGGAACCTCTGTGTCTTGGAATCCTCCCAATGGGCACCCAAGGGTGGAGAAGTCAAGCTCATTAGATCCTACAGATTCCCCAACTGGTCCATCTACCTCATGTTCTTCCTCCTCAACTCCAGGAGATACCTGTTCTACTACATCAGCAGGGTCTTCAACTGGACCGTTTACTTCTTCAACGAGTGGTTCAGGATCAACTAGTCCATCAACCCCTTCATTCAAAGGCTCTGCATGTTCTTCAACTGCTTCTCCTACGTCCTCAACGAGTGGTTCAGCATTCTCTACATGAGCTTCTAAACTTGAGCATCCTCCTAATGGGCACCCAAGGTTAGCAAAGTTAAGTTTTACTGGTTCTCCAACGGTACCATCAACTCCAACGACAGGTTCAGGAACCTCAGCAAGTGGTCCATCAACCCCTTCATTCAAAGGTTCCACGGGCTCAACTTCCTCCTCCAAGTGTTCATCTGGATGATCTACAGGAACCTCTGTGTCTTGGAATCCTCCCAATGGGCACCCAAGGGTGGAGAAGTCAAGCTCATTAGATCCTACAGATTCCCCAACTGGTCCATCTACCTCATGTTCTTCCTCCTCAACTCCAGGAGATACCTGTTCTACTACATCAGCAGGGTCTTCAACTGGACCGTTTACTTCTTCAACGAGTGGTTCAGGATCAACTAGTCCATCAACCCCTTCATTCAAAGGCTCTGCATGTTCTTCAACTGCTTCTCCTACGTCCTCAACGAGTGGTTCAGCATTCTCTACATGAGCTTCTAAACTTGAGCATCCTCCTAATGGGCACCCAAGGTTAGCAAAGTTAAGTTTTACTGGTTCTCCAACGGTACCATCAACTCCAACGACAGGTTCAGGAACCTCAGCAAGTGGTCCATCAACGACTGGTTCTGGATCATCTTCCCCGACGTTATCCTCAGAGTTCTCAAAGTTCCAGTGTTCCCCTAGATCTGGAGGATTAACAGCCGTGCCATCAACTCCTCCATTCAAAAGATCAGGAGTATCAACTTCACCTGGAGAGTCTAGAGGCGATGGCTCACCCTCTTGGGACAAGGTAGCATCCAAATCATCTCCGCAGCGACCCAGTTCCGCGAGAAGGAACACATAGAGTATGGTAAAAACCTTCATCCTCCTCCGAACCTATACAGAATGAAACGGAAGTGTACTCTTGTTTGCAAAAGTTCTACGGCGTGGAAGGCTTCCAAACGGAACCATTCATGCACACCCCACCCTAACTTGCTCCAGAGAAAGAGGGGAATACTAAGGGGATAGTCACTCGTTTTATCCTCTATCCATTGATTTAAAATAAAGTGTATGGTAAGAATAAACGGGCCTCCTGTAATAGAGTTGTCCCTGTCTATTCCCTCATGTAGGCAAGATTCCTTGTTCATGGGGACTCGTATTGTTATTCACAGCCCATCATTTACAATCTTCCATCAATGAATTTTACAGTAAAGTTTCCTCTAAAGCTCCCATGATCAGAAAATCCGATTATACATCCACCAAAGGAGTAAATTAGCTCGTCTTTTCTCCATTCCAAGTAATACAGTCATCCAAATCATTAGGCAGACTCCACGAATCATGTATTAGTGTTCACTTGTCAAACATACCTCTACCTTTCCATCCTTCTCATATGTTATACGCTTATCCGGAGTGACTGATGCAAAAGCATTAATGTAATGTACTCCAGAAGATAATAAGCCGGATCGATATGAAAAGTTTAACATGCGAATGTAATTTTGAACTGTCTGTAATGTCAATGATGGAATGTTGGCAAGGATTGTTGTATTCCGGAAGTTATGCAATGGGATGTCCCATCAGAGTTTGGCCGTGCCAGTATCCTCAGTGATGATTGAGTTGTATATAGATATATAAACATACCTGAACAAGTTTGTTCCAATCGTGGCCTCCAACCGATGGAGCAAATCCGTACATCACTCTATCGTGTTCAGACTTGCCAAGGATAGCGGCATAATGCATAAGCTTTTTGGGGATGCATCCAACATTCACGCAGGTACCTCCAAGACCCCAGGTAGTACCTTTTGGTGATGGCTTTATGTAATCAAAAACAACCGTTTTGGCACCGTGACTCGCTGCTTCCTTAGCTGCAGCGAGGCCCCCGGGACCACCACCAATTACTGCAAAATCATAGGTTTCCATTGGCGTTCCTATGAATGAGTGTTATAACTTATGTATGAATGATGTGTAGCTATGAGGAATGACTCTAACAGGGTCATTAAGACAAGTGCCATCTGGAGTGTGTGATAAGTCTAGAGAAAATAAGCTTTCCAAATACAGTTCCATAAATCACTCAATGGTGAATCACATATGCTCTGTAATGCGTCAAATTTCCGTCATGTATCCTCGATATCAAAGACCAGACGGCCGGCATCCATCATAGAAACCCGTTCCCAAGGTTGTCCATTTTGTCTGAATAGGGCTTTGTAATCTGTTTGTATTCCCCTCCTAAATCCCATAACAATTAGCATCTTTATCGAGTTTGAATTTACAAATACATGTGTACATTCCCAGCCATCTTCGGACGTCCAAAGGATATCATCACCATATACTACCTTTGTTGCATAGTAGTCGTACCTTGCACATATCAGTCCAGCCCTCATGCTCCCCTCCATTTCAAACCAGTCAAGGTTTAGATCTGCAATGTTCATAGTTATTGATATCCTCTGAGATGGAATATAATCTTGTTCTGGTGCATAAATTATGTTTGTTGCTTCTTGTTGACCATTTGTGTCGTTTTCTGAGCATATAGACTCTGTTCCAACGTTTCCGGAATAACATAATTGTATGGTTGCAAGCATGAAAAGAAAAGCTGTGACCTTCATATTGTTACTCTTATTTCTTGATAAATAAAAAATTTTGTTCCTATACGATTCATGTCGGAAAGGAATCCAGAGCCTGGATTAAAATTCTGTTCCTCTTTAAATCTTTAATCATGCATGTGAGCCCCATGCGTATGGAACATACGGAATTGTCAAGAAGTAAACGCTGCAGAATAAGGGAAGAGTGTTTCGTTTTACAAGTTGTGTAGATTTTGTACAATACATTCTTCATATTCCCTAATGCATGGTTATACTCTATCTATGCTGATAAGAGAGTAGGCGAATGTTTACATGCGAGATGTTAGGAAAGCAATTTCCATGGACAAATTCCGATAGGAGTTCCATCTGTCCGACTTCCTAATACTCCTCCAAGCTGTTTACCAGCATTATATTCACTTAGTATCTCTGTCCCCTAGTATTTATCATCATCCATAGCAGTACTCCATTAGACCAACTAGTCAATATAACTTCCATAGGAACATCTAGAGTATCTCCATAGACTCTTAAATCTGTCTAACCCAAGGGTCTCCATAATAGCGACTATAGACTTTCCATCCTGTGAAACAAGCCAAGGCAGAAGTACCAAGAACGGAAGATAATACAGTAGGGATAGTCTTTTCAATAGTCCAACCAGGAGAGCCTTGATTAGAAGCGTCAAAGATTAACCATGCACCTAGCAGTACAAGACCAACTGCAACAAGTATTAGTAGATGGGTTATCAACTTGTTCATCAGCTTTAGTAATAGCAGGTGACATTCTCCTAGCTCCTAGTCTTCGAAGTAGTAGACTTATTTATGAAAAGTAGGAGAAGCCATGACAGACTACATTAACCTTGGATCCTCCAAGACCAAATTGCGATTCATATCCGTCTATAGTATGAGTAAGAGAATAGAACTGATGAGAGTAATTGTCCTTCCACAGGAACTATACCCATTATCCAATAGTACTTCCTCACTCAGCATCCTCATACATTCATTCATCCTCCCTCACAACTAGCTCACCTTTTGGCAGTATGGAATAGATTCCAGCATTTATGGACTCACTAGTCCATGAAAGAGTCTCTAGTGGAGTAGACTCTCGCTGCATAGGCTCCTTCTGGACTCCATCCCTGCCATATCAAGATGATCCAAGTCCAGGGTAGACAACTTAATGCTAGATATCTAGCTGATTAACTTATTCCTCCAATATACTTGTGAATAGACATGCTCCTATACTGCATATAGTCGCCATTACTACCTCATCCATCCTTCTTTTATAGGCTCACTATGTTCTCCATCCCTCATTCTTTGGGACCTATCCTCCTTCCGTTGTACTCCGTCAGACATTGACCAGTCCTCCGCTTAGCTACGGACATTGCATCCATTCAACTTACCGTTACAAAAGCTTCGAAATCCGCCTCGTCTGGTCGAAAAGTTTGTCCTGTTTCCGTTGATAAACGCCGAGTGTTCGGATTTTCCTGATAGGCAGTGCGCAATCGAGTGTCTAGAGAGAATAAAAGTGCATGAAATAAAGATTCTTGGAACTGTCGATACAAAAAGGTTCATTCCCCTGTAGACGTCAAGTCCTTTATACATTTTGAGCGGCGCTCCTTCTACCCACAACGGGCCGTGGCGCCGGCCACGCTGAACGGCAAATGAAGCTCAGACAGCCACCGCCGAGGAGAGGAAAATGGAGGGCGAATGAAAGAAATTTTCTAGAGGAAAACAATGGACACGAGTGAATCCGAGCCGAGTAAAGGGACTGCCTATGGAATCTCGGCCTTTTGCCAGATTCCCGGGATTGTCTCAACTATAGTCCCTGTAATGGAGTATATGAAATGTACAGAGGCTCTGGTGGCTCACAGGGTCGCAGATGCCGCGTCCATGCGCTCGGCTGGATGCACCTCCTGCACACTCTACACACCAAATCTAGACACTCCCCTCTACGCTCATAGATGAATACTAGATTTAAGACAGGCCTAATTTACCAAGAAATGAGAGGATTATGCCATCAAACAAGGTATGTTTAGTGTGTAGACTAGAAACGAGGGGAGTATGCGGAATTTTATCCAGCCAAGGGGAAACGTGACCAAAGACGCTCTCAGACAAGCTAGAATTAATCGATAGTCTCGCAGTATCAAAGTAATTGTGACCGTGATTGCAAGGCGGATGATAGGAGCTTTACAAAATGCTCAGCATCGAGCTATCAAAGGGGCATAGAGTGAAAAGTGGCCAAGTATCCGTCAATTGTCCAAAATAAGGTGTTCATGCAGAACTGTTTGAAACCTGTACCCACACGAATGTCTGGAAGGTGATACTCGTATGGGTACATTAGGCTCACTGGTCATCTTGGTACTGTGAAGAAGGGAGGCTACTGACTCACTAGTAGACTTCTGGAGCAGAAGTGTACGGACTCATTCCACCTTATTGTTCCGCTAGCATTTGCATTCCGCATACTCCCCTATTACAGTCATCATCAGTTATACGCCAACACAATATATATAGATGAACGAAAGTGTCTTTTCTGATGCTGACTCTCGAGGGAGTGCATATTCTCCGGTGACTCCGTTTGAAAATGCGATTTTTATTCCGGAGGCAGATGGCGATTCCATTGAAACTTTTGACTCTTACTGCGAAGACACAAAGTATACCTATGAACATGCGCGATCGATTCATTGTCGGTTGCTTTCTCTCTTTTATTTCCTCTCCTTTCTGTCTTCCTTCAACGATGTTCACGGGCTTTTCGGGTCCACGGGTATCTATGATATCTCAAGGCACACCAGGACGTTTTTGGATAACATGGATCACCGGGAAATCTGGTCATCCATTCGCCAATTTCCATCACTCTATTTGATCATTCCTCTGAGTGACTTTACCCTGATGATCATTCCACTAATTGGAATGATAGTCTCGATGCTGAGCTTCATTACGAGTTTCACGGGATGCTACACTTTTAGTCTCTTGTGGCTCTTGAAAATCTCGAGCTTTGCCTTTTACAAAAAGGTCCCAAAAAGCGTCGCTGATTTGTTGCTCTTGGAAGTTGGCTTCTTGACCATTTTCATCTTTTCACCCTTTAGAATCTTTGACAAAGTGGAGGGAAGCTGGATCATTCCACTGATTTGCAGATGGGCGTTCCGAGGAGTTGTCTACAAGGTAGTCTTTTTCGCCGGATTATCCAAGCTGAGACTCTTTTTAAGTAAGTTTGATGGGTGACTATACGCCAGTATAGGAGCCACTGTATTCAGTGCCCATTGTTACACATTCATTATAAAAATTCTGTAGATCACTCGTTGGAGCTGTCGAAGATCTTGGCGTCGATTCCTTTGCCGACGCCTCTCTTGTATTATGTCCTCAAGGTTTACCGTAGTTATGGTGACTTTGACCGGGACAGTGCTATATCTCTCCTCTTTTACGAGTGTGTTTTGAGTGTTTTTGTGGCTACACCGATAAGAAAGTGTAGACTAATTGGGGGTTTTCTTACCCTAGTCTACTGTTTGTTTTTCACTTTACTGGGTAATTTCGGGTCCTTTTACCTAATTCTGGCTTCATGCTCGCTCTTCTGCTTTGATGACTTTGCCCTGGATAGTCTCGTAAACTCAAAGTATAACATGTTTACCAAGGGCAGTAGGCTCGTTAGGAAAGTTTCCGTGGATCTCATTGAGAGCACAGTCGCAGATGATGAGCTCTTTTGTGTCTACATGGATGATAAAGTGGGACAGGATGACCAGCAAACTACAGAGGGTACAACTAGTGAATATGAAAAGGTCGTGGATGCAATTACGCAAAAGGGGTACCTCAAGAAAATTCTGCCAGAGACGAGTGATAAGGTAAAATCGGTTGTTCACATCATCTGCATGTTGTCGATTTTTGTCCTCTCACTCTTCACCATATGTTACGCGAGATATCGGGGTCTAAAGGCTGTCTTTATCTTCTTGCTCTGTGTACTCTTGCAGATCCACTCTGAGACGTTGAAGGAGAGGCTCATGACAGAGTATACGCTCTTTACTCTCCAAGTATGGCTGGTGGGAGAAATGCTCATTGCTGGTCCCTCCGTCTGGAGTTTTATGCTCTTTCTGGGACTTTTGGAGCTCCAAATTTCGCTATCCAAGAGCCACCATTTGGTCAAGACCATCAAGATTATGACGCAAATGTTCATTCTCCTGCGTACCATCATATATGGTCTCAGCATGATCGATCGGTATGTTGACCCTAGCGTCGTCCCGGAGATTGGATATCCCATTGACCGCGCATTTTACACTTTTAACGACTATGGAAGTATTTTCCCAATCAATGGAGAAAGGATGGAATTTGTTATTCAGGGAACATCAGACTCTATCCTCAGCGGAGTCACGGAATGGAAGGAATACGAGTTCAAAGCTAAGCCTAGCGGTCTAGATAGGAGACCAAGATTCCTCCCCTTTTACCAGTACTCGCTGGATAATACAATGGAGATTCTCTCTGCCAGGGGTCTGGACAAAAACATTCATGCACCTCCAGTTTACCTCTTTGGGGTCCTCAGGAAGTTGCTGTATGGCTCAAATGAAGTTGGCGAGCTCTTTTACAAGAATCCATTCGCTGGAAGTGCCCCCAAGTACGTGCGAGTTGTTCAGTACTCTTACGACTTTGTTGGTTCTGAGGCGAGGAAGAAGGGGGCGGCAACGATGCCGGGACATGTAGAAGCTGGAAGATGGTTCAAGAGGATGTTCCAGGCCCAAGTTGTGCCTCCCCTGAGACTTCCTCCACTCGACGGCGGTCATGATGCAGACACAGCCTCCAGTGTGAAAAAGGAGGAAAACGGTCACGTTGTAGTCTCCACGTTGCCTGAGGATGCACAACATCCAGAAGAAAAGAACAAGGGCCTAAAGCAAGGCGACACCAAAGTGGTACACGTGGTCCATACCATGCCGCCAGAAAAGACAAAGGGAGTCCCCCTAGAGTATGCAGATAAGTTCAATCATGTTATACCAAACGTAGATGGACTCATTATTACAAAAAGATGAGCCAAGTTGTTATAATACCAGAAATGTTTTCTGGATGTCTAAATGTTAATCGCTATGTGAATCCACTTTTAAGCGAATGGGCCAAACATTGCGAATATCCTCACTTGCATTTGCAAGATTGTTGGTTTCCTGTGCCCATTGCCGCCAACTATGCCATCACTATATCTTAAAACAATGTCAATTCTTTGGTCCCCGTGTCTTGTGTTCCCGACGAAGGATTGATCCGCGTTCTCTAGTACTCAACCTTTCCAAAGTTCTAGTCCACCAAGTCTTTGTTTTTTGCTCGATTTTGGATTTGGTGGTAAACGGGAAGCCCATGAGGATGCCTCTGGCCTCCTTAAACTTGTCCAAAGTTAAAGGTTTCCACTCATCGTCTACTCTCTCAAAACATTTGTATTTCAACTTGTCTCTCTTGTTGATCATTATAACGAGAAGATATGGCTTCTTCTCTTTATAGTAGAGGTTACAGGAGAAGCACATTTCATTCTCCTCTTGACTGATATCCCAAAGTGTGACACTCTGATACATCACTTCCCTCGCAATGTACCCGAATTTCGCGTGGTAGAATCTCACGTCTATTCCAAAGAGTCGTGCAGTAAATATTCTGCATTGCTTGGTGTCGTCCTTATCCTCAAGGTCGATAACAAACGTTCTCCTCCGCTCTATGGGCACTTTTAGTGCCAAGACCTTTGCTGAATGTTTACCGGTACAATCGAACCAGTCGTCCTTGACCTTTTCAAACCAGATTCCTGTAGCAAATTCACCCTTTCTGTACGCTAACAAGGCTAATTTAACCTGGCCGAACCTATAGAAAATCTTGAAGTGGTCCAATTTTTCGTCAAAATATGGAACCCAAATCGTGGTCTCCCCTTCAATGACCCTGCTAACAACCACACCGGGCTTAGGAACCACTAGTGATACCTCATTACCATTATCGTTGCATTCGTAGATGTCGAAGCTTTTGAAATCCAGCTTTTCCAAGTCGATGACCTTTATGGATAGCTTGATTTTGGGTTTCTCTGTTACACTTTTATGTTTACCTTTGGCGTCTTTTGATACAACTTTGGGCCCTTGAGCACCCATAGAGGTGCTGGTGGCTCCCTGAGGTGTTTCTTTTGGTGTAGATGGATTTTCCCCTGACGTTGAAGGCTTTTTACCGTCCTCATCACCTCCACAGTGGCATAATCTTACCAGATATAGTGTCCATAGTACTGCTAGAATCCTCATTGCTTTGGTCTTAGATATTCAGGGAGTGCCCAACAACTCGGAAAACGTGCATGCAACTATTTTGGAGCCTTGATTGCATAATAAGGATAGTACTATGGAGTCATTATACTGTGAATAACCGATTTCCTCTCTCTTGCAATAAAAGGTTACCTGTACGCCTATGGCCGCACTGTACTTCTTCCGCATTCCCAGACAGAGATTCACAGTATACCAAAATGCGCTCAATTCCCGCAATGGTATTTTTTTGACAGCTATAGTCTTGCAAGGAGAGTAATTTTAGAAAGCAGGACGAGTGCATGCAGCTCGTTTGTAGTCCCGGTGACTCTATGAATGGTCCAAGAGGTTGTAACTGCAAATGTGAAAATTCTTTTCTGTGTATCGGTACAGTCTCTACTCATTTTGAGGCTCTAATGAGCCAAGAATATCCCCAGAGTGAAACAGTGGTGAGTATAATGGTGCTGGTGGAATAGCATGTTCAATGGCTGGGAGCACCTCGTCTAATTACTAAATAGTAATATATGTGCAAATGTAATTTTTATGAACATGTATACAATGTTAATTAAACTCTCGTGGGTTATCTCCTATATGGATGGTTTATCCCTGGAGATTCCATAGCATTTCTTATAGTTCCCTTATATATCTATCACCTGTTCATACATGAATCTGCAATGCCTCTGGAAGAATAAAGAATATGAACATGTGGTACTCATCATTCATGCCTATAAGTGTAAAGGAGACTATCATTAATTGAGCATGAAAATTCCATTTGAAGGGATTTGTGGTAGAGTATCTGATCAAAAACTAATGAACCACAAAAGTAAAAAGATCTGCCAGCAATACTATCTACAAAAGACACTCACCAAGAGACTACTAGCAGTAATAGAAAGAAGAGTCTACCTCAGAGATGGCGGAAAGCAAAGCATCTACCTCTATAAAAAACGAGTAATATTGTATATAAAGAGTTAAAGTTATCGACTCTAAAAGGTCATATAGATGCTAGCATTCCAGTATATCAACAAGAGAGTAGTCTAGAGAGGGAGAGTCTCTACCTCCTACCAAGGGTAGGGAAAGTAAACTGTATTAATGATTTGTCTATCCATCCACATGATGAATGGATGGTCTTTAAATTATCATTATATCGTGCAATTAAAGCGTTTTACTGTGATCCACTGGGTTGTTTAGTGGAAGTAGGAAAGTCATCAGATCTGCCGAACCCAAGGGTCAGAGTGCTGTGTATAGGCCTTATAAAGTTTCCATGGTGCAAAAGTATTTATAGTAGATGCTGTAAAAACATCAACAAAGGCTCCAAGAATTTTCTTTAGATCCCAATCAGAAAGGTTGAAGCCTTCTTGAAATTGAGTTTTAAGAGCATTAGCATGTTCTCCACTAGCAGCTTTAAGGGGAGCATGGAACCACAGACATCTCAGTAATCATGGACTACTCAGGAGGAACTTTATGGCTGGATTAGTGAGGTGAAGGCTCTCTATAAGGGTAGTGAGTACTTCCTCCTTGCCTTGTCTACCGAAAACACCTTGTCTCTACAGAGGACCCTTTGTAGAGCAGGAATATGGACTGCCAGTGATAATCAAGTTTGCTATCTCTGTGAATACTACCCAAAGAGCGCTTCCGGAAAGGTCAAGCTGCATATCATGAAGAACAAAGACTCATTTTCGTTTCTTCGCTTTGGGAAGGTTGGTGATAAATGGAAGAAAAAGTAGATTTAAAATTCAAGTGATTCCAATTGTAAAAATTAGGAACATGTACAGTAGCTCTTCATCGATACTCTCTTGTTGGTATAATGCAGTTCCATAATTCGGTATCTTGCTCATGCTCCGTTAGAGTGTGCATGTCTAACTAATGGTAGTCTCTCTTACATTTATAGATATGATGGGCGATTAGCATATCATCTATTGTTCAATATGAAAAGACGACACGAAAGGAAGAGGGGTAAATAAAGATAAGCTATAAGACCTCTTCGGAAAGCTCCCAAAGATGTTTTGGAATCTGTAGAGATAAACCATCCATGTAGGACATCGACATAAGGCAGTCTAATTAGGATAACCATGGGGTGTGCATGTCTCCTATGGCATAAGATTAGCGTCAATTGCAAGACTCCATTTTATTTAAAGCGTATTAATATGTATGTATCAGGAGCATCCTATGTTTAGGTTGTGCGAATCTATAATATGAAGAAACTAGCGATCCTGTGGACATTTTATATTGCCTATATAATCGAGTCATGCAACTGCTCAGACAAAGAGAACAAGAGTGAAATAAAGAGTAACAGCGCCTATTATAAAGGCCTGGAAAGTGTTTCCCAAGAGACTAATTGTGTGAACCTCCAGACATGCCACGCCTCGATTGCTCACTTTGTTGAGGACGGTGGCAGCTTAAATAATGACCAAACGCTCGACTTGGCAGAAGAGTGTCCGAGTGGAGTTAATATGACCCAGCATTGTGAGAGAGAAGTAACACACAGAATATATGCGCCAAGAAAAGGAGCTGCAATTGTGCTGATTAAAGACAGTGGAATGGAGGTTTGGAGATCAAACGGAGATGAGAAATGTACGTTTGTACAGTGCTATAAAGGGGAAACTACTCTCTTGGCCCTGGAAATTCGTGCATGTGGAAGCTTTAGGGTGAAACATCTAGAGCTGAGAGAATCAAGTTGGATTGGGGTGCGACTAAGGGAGTTTACAATGAAGCTCAATAAAATGATGGGAATCTCCAGAAGCTTTAATGAAGACTAGGGCTCTCGAGTAAAATCAGGGTCCAAAATTCCTCTTTAAAGTCAGGCTTGTACCAACTTTATAGACTTGCATGATTGTATGGAAGTCTCTATAGAGAAATGATCTTCAATGTAACCACAGAAAGATGGTAGGTTGTCTCCATGAACATTTCATTCGTACCATCTCTTTATAGTCACCTTAATCCTACTCTTCTTTGAGCTCCCTTACGGTCACATTGACTCTCTACGATTGGATAGTGCCTTAAGCTCCTGTAATATCATCTAATATGTCACCATTAAGTCTAGATATCTGACACTATCCGGAGCTTTCTCTCTTTTCTTTACATCTTACTGTTTCTCAGGAACATCGAGCGGAAACTATTACTCCCTTTCAATCCGTTTCTCATCCTACTGCTACTCTCACAATCCCCTAGGGTGATCCAAAAAACAGAGCATCAACTCATTCCACGACTCTTTTAGGAATAGTCCAGTAGGAGGTCCTAAATACCCACCCAAGTGGATAGAAAGCCATCTGGATGGCTAATTCTAACAACCCCCTCATCTAGCTGACTGTCTTTACACACACTCATTAACAGTTTATCGGTAGACTCTTCTAACCAAGGAGATTGTGACTGTATAAGGAATATAAAATGAGTAATATGAGACACATAATCGTGACTATTGCCGTTACACTGGTAGCATGTTCAGATAAACAAGGAGAAACAGTAGGTGATCATGGCGCTAGTGGTGGACAAGGAGCTGATCAACCGAATGGAACATCACATACAGGTCTTTTTGGATATCCGGGCCAATCAACTAGCAGATCTTCAACTCCATCTCCAGTGGAAACAGTAGATGTAAAGGATGTTAAAGATGCTAAAGAAGAACTTGGAAAACTCAAGGATACTCTTGGCGAGCATGCACAAAAGGCTAAGGCAGTTGTTAAGGAGTTTGAAGAGGCACTCGAAAGGTTAGAAGATTGTATTAAAACGATAAAGAGTCTCCCTAACATCTCTGAAAGTAAGAATAAGGATGATCTTAAGGACATGGAGGAGCTAGAAATAGAGGCTAAAGATGTGTTAAATGACGACATTGTCAAGATGAATGTGATATCCAAGAAAAGCACCGACCTAATTTCTGAACTTGATGAGTTTATAAAAAAAGAAAACAGTCTGGAGACATTAAAGGACAAGCTTACTGAAGTAACTGTCACTGTGAATAAAGACGAGAAAGCCCTAAAAGAGTTTACTCAAAAAGAAAAGGTCATCAAAGAACGGCTTTCGGAAGCTGAGGTTAGAATAAGTGAATTAAAGTCTGGAACTCTCCAAAAGGATCATAAAACGACCGTTTTCGAGGGAATCTTTTCTGGAGAACGGGATGCTCCCAGGGGCAAAGTGTTCACCAGAGAGGAATTTGCAACTCTTATTAGGTCTAAAGAAAAGATTGAAAAGGTAGGGAAAAATGATGTTCTCAAATTGGTCTTGACAGCAGCCTACTTGTTAGAAAAACGCAGGCACTATCTTAAAAATGCTAAAAACGAAATAGAACAAAAGGTTAATAAGGCTAATAGACTCTTGGCACACTCCACAAGGATATCATCATTATTTGAAGGCTCCAAGAATTCAAAAATAGAGGCACTAAGTGCAGATGTACAAGATATAAAGTCGACTATGGATGAAACATACAAAACAATATCGAGGATTATAGACAGTAATTCCGTTGATAAGTATCTTGAAACTTTGGAGGAATGCGGGAAGAAACTGACAGATTCTAAAACTAATTTTGATGATGCTTTAAGAAAGAAATGTGTTGGAGACTCAAGAAATACCCTTTTATTCATAGAACTCTATGAGAAGAATAAAGCTCTGGATGAACATTTTAAAAATGCTCGTGAAGCTATTTCCAAGATGGAGAGTCTTGTGGAACAGATCAAGGATAAATCAGAGTCTTATAGTTCTGACGAAGAAGATGACAACTCAAACAATGAAAGTGACGCTGGTGTTAAAAATGGACGTCCAGTTCTTACATCAGGAGCACCTCCAGCCCCTACGCCAGAGCAAAGCAAGGTAGAAAACAAGAGTGAAGTGAATATGTTTGGTACAATGATCCCCTTAATCACTGCAGTCTTTATAGTTCTGGTCTAAGATTTTTTATGTGAACATACATGAAACTTATGAGTTTATTTGTACAGTTTCCACTCTGCATGCAAGGGTTCCTCGGACTTTACATGCAAAAGGAGACCCCTAAAACTTGACATCTCAGTCATTCTTTTCCTTTTCTTCAACATCCTGGGAATCTGCATGAGAGTCATCCACTTGTTTCCATGTCACTCCTTGGACTGGTTGGTTGCTTTTTGCTTCCCTTTCCCCTTCACAATCCGCTGATTCGACCTTGTATCCACCGCCAAATCCAGGTGGATTCCATAGGAGACGATGAGATGTCGGAGATGGTATTCCAGCCCTTATTGCATCTATACATCCGGTCAACCATGTGATTGGGTTTTTGGCTGAATTCGGATCTGAGACTCGAGACTCTGACTTTCCATTTGCGACAATATCCTCGAACAAGTAACCGCTAGTGGGATGCATGGTTCGTATCTTTGAGAGTCTCTTGTTAAACTGATTTGAGTTTATGTACGACCATCTACCGTTATTCTCCTTTTCAAAGTAAACGAGTCTCAGCAAGTTCTTTTCCCTAACTTTCAGGAGAAAGAACGAAGGTTTGCCATATTCAGAAAACAGATTGCAGGATACACACCTCTCATCTGTGCCTTCAGAGGCTTTCCATATGGTAGTCTCAGTGTCCTTTACCTCCTGAACGTGGTAGCCAGGTTTTGGAAAGTAGAGCTTGATGGGTGATCCCAGGATCTTGGTCTCGAATATCCTGCATTTATCAGTGTCTTGAGAATCGTTTATTTCAAGGGCAAAGTCCTCCTTCTTTTCCACAGGAATCCTGAGTTTGTACATTTCGTTATTGTAGGTTCTTCCACACTCCTTCCACTTGTTCCCGGTCTTTACGTACCATTTCCATGTTGCAGTATTTTTACTCTTGACAATAAAGACTAGAGATGGAACTCTGTTCTTTAGGAATACTTTGGCATACTCAAACTTTTCGCCTCTTCCGGGAATCCATACTTCTTCCTGTCCGCTAACGACTTTTCTAATCCTTGCATCATCCTCCGGAATGATTAGTCTAATGTGGTTATCGTCGCTATTGTAGTGAAAGGACCTGTGGATCCTAGAGTTTGGGTATGAAAGGTCGAGTATAAAGCCTGAATCTTCCGCTTGTTCATTATGACCACTGGGCTGTGCATGTGGGAGCTCTGGAGGATCTGCATCATCACATGGCAAGGGCTGTCTTTCTACAACCCTTTCTTCGTCTCCACAGTGGCAAGTATGGGTGAATAAGAGTGTAGAGACTATGAGGATCTTTATTCTGCCAATCATGTTAACCACAAGCTTCAAATTTCAACTTTTCTTCCAGATTTAAAGTTGTTTTATATTCCCTCTAAGATGTATGATCTTTATAAATGTGAATAATAGTGCATGCAGGTCTTTACAGTGTTGTAGATTTAATGAAGATGTGATGCTTTGACTCTCGGAATATCGTTTATTCTTTGGTACAAATCTGCAATATCACTCTCCTATTTTTCCATAAACTTTTCTTCTTTACGCGGTATAGTCCACGAAAAACTCAAGGATAATATACACAGTAATAGCCAAAGAGCTTCAGCTCGATATCTAGACCCCATTGATGTCTTCTCATCTAAATAAGACTGTCATGGATGTATGTTCTACATTGATTCTCTACCTTTTAATCACTACAAGGTCTCCTGGTTCCATCTTCAACTCCTCTTCATCTATCATTTGTTCCTACACTAATACTGGATAAATAAGTAGTGGAAAGATATAAACATACCATACCTATGTATGTAAGAGAAACTACCATTAATTAAACATGCACACTCCCTCTAACGGAGCATGAACAAAATATATAATTGCGGTACTGCATTAGTGTTTAGATTATCCATGAACACTATTTAGAAGCTATTGAGATGGAGTAGAAGGATCTGAAGAAGGATTAGGGGATGATCCAGATTTACTCATGTCAGTAAGCTTATTGAAGAAGTCATTCCTAGTGAGATCTTTCCATTCTCCACCATTCTTTTCAAAGTACTTATACCCCCTTGAAGATGCGTTCTCAAAGAGAGTAAGTTCCAGTAGTTCTACATTTCCATTCTTATATAACACACATGATGAACAAGAATCATATCCATCAAACAGTTTTATTCTTCCATTTCTAGAATAATGTGGTTGAGCCTTCCATAGAGACTCATCACCATCCTTAACCCATACAACATTGTGACCGGGTTTTGGGGAGTATTTCTTGGTCCTTACTCCATTATCATCCTTAAAACTCACATTTACCTTGGATTCATCTGGACTAGTAAGATCTAAAATACCCTCAGGTTATACTTCTTCTTTAGAGCGGTCAGCCTACTATTATGATCATCTTCTTTAGTATCCTTCCACTGCTTACCATTATGGTATCTATAAACCGTAGACCTTTCGTCTCCTTTAATGGCATGGATCGTAACCAATGCTGGAATTTCCTCATTAAAATATAGCATAGCCTCAACCAAGTTGGATGATTTACTAAATCTCGCTTTACCAGACCATATCTGCTTATCATCATAGTTGACTTTAGTTACCTTATCACCTTTAGGAGTTAGTTTAAGAACCTTGACGCTACCTTCAAGGGATTCCTCAAGATCAAAGAGAGTAGAGTCAACCTTGTCTAGGAAAGGGAAGAGTTTGCAGGCTTAGAATCCGACTGGTCTAAATTAGCCTGATTATCCTCTGTAGAATCATCCCGATGAACTTCTGGAGATTCTTCAGGCTTAGCTGGTGGCTGCAATTCCTTGAGCTTCTTGTTATGTTCTTCCTCGGTAATCTTCTTCCATTCTCCATTAGCATTCTTCTCAAAGTACTTATAACCACTGCTACTACCCGCATAAACCCAAATCATAGCTAGTGAAGAGTCTCCCTTTGATGATAATTTAGCAGATAGGCACTCTTCCTTTCCAGAAGCAGTCCAAAGCATAGCTTTACCGTCAACTACCAAGGATATAACACAATCATGCTTCAGGCTAAAGTTCTTATGTTTTAGACCCTTATCTTCCTTCGTCCCTATCTTTACCTTAGATTTATCTGGACTGGTAAGATCTAGAATATTGTCAGGGTTATACCTCTCCTTTAGTTTCTTTAAAAAGTCTCCTTGTGTGATACCATTCCATTTTCCATCTACCTTTTCAAAATACTGATAGTCAAAGCGACCATTGTTATCAATATCTAGGTAAAGAAGTTCTATATCACCCTTAGCATAAGAACCAGCCAATAGACACTTTTCCTTATCCTTGGCAGTCCATAGCTCCTTATCAGCATTAACAACTGAGGAGATATGATGACCATCTTTTGGAGTGTAAGACTTTAGTGATACTCCACTATAGCTTCCTGTCTCTACAGTTATCTGGGATTCATTAGGATTGGCAAGGTTAAGAGGAACGGGTGTGGTTGGCTTGGGAGGAGTGGCCTCTCTGTTAGCATTGGTATTTCCAGATGAACCATCTTGTCTAGCTGGCTGGGGAGCCAGACTAGAGCGACCTGCAGTAGGATTATCAGTCTGAAGAGTAGTATCTTTAGATCCAGTTGGCTCAGGAGCTGGTTTTCCATCTTCATTGGACTTTACCTTCTCTTCTACATTATCCTCAGCTGTTTCTGGAGATTCTACGGGCTTATCGGCAGGTTTAGCTTGTTGTTCTTGTGGAACTTGAGCCTGTTCTTTCTTGACACTACCCTGGAGATTTGCAGGTGGCTTTTTCTCCTGCTTAACTTCAGGAACTGACCCTGGTTTAGCTGTTTGTTGAGGAGCTGGTTTTACGGCAGGAGATTCCTTACTAGTTGTAGGATCCTTAGGAGGATTCTGAGGTGCCTGTGGAGTGGCTTGTCCCTTGGCAGCAGGGGTCGCCGGTTGAGTTGGTGGCTTCTTATTACCACCCTTCCCATGGCAGACTCCCACCAGAGACACCGTCAACAATACCGCCAGAATTCTCATCTTATAAGCTCCTTGATCTGTCAAATAAAACTATAACCTTAATGTAAATAGAAATTATTAGTGTCAGAGAGCATGTGGGAATGGAATTCAGGAATGCGAAGAACAGTGGGGATAAATAACGCATTATGCAGGCATTCATTCCTCCTGATAACTAGCCCAGTATATTAGTTGACGTACATAGACAGTTACAATAATTTTCGCATTTCCTCTATTTTTCGAGTGGATATCTCCAGTAAAAGATGGTAAAATATCATAGACTCACTGTCTTGTACCTCGAACATGTTATTCCAATTTTATTTTACTGAGAATATAATTACAAACTTAGCTCAAGTGTCTCTGTATAAATGTGCTATTTGTGAGAGTAAGAAGCCAGAGTAGATAATCCATCTATGACATACATCCATGGAGTCTAATTTAATGATCCTAAGCAGACGGCTTTGCCGTTAAATTGGGTTACGGGGAGGACATTGCAACTTCGTTGGTTCAGCTGCACAAGAATAACAAGGGACTCATCCATCACGATCCTCTTTATTCTTGGTATCACTTTACACACCCAGCACTATTCGAACGTCTGCATGCTATATACCGTGCAATACACGATAACAATATCTAACTTACTTGTAGTTTTACACGTTATCTAGACATATCCATGCTACTTTTCTAGGCTTCCCGGAACAAGTATAGGCTCCAATATGACCCGAACATTATGTGCATGTTCAACCTAATAAAAAGAAAGAAAATAAAAGGCTATACAATGCGAGAGATACTCATAGGATGTTCGTAAGACTCCTTGGAAACCTCTTGCATGCAAATTAGTTTGATGAGTTGCTCCTCTTTAGAAGACTTGAATACCCATAAAACCTACATAATACAGAGCTGAGGAGTCGAAATCTTTTGGTGAAAAATATCGATTGTTAGATATTTCTTATTTTAGAGATATATTCTCTAAAATACATCACCTTATGCCCTTTAACTACGATGAATAAGCATTGGAAGTCCATTCCGATAGAGATAGAGGCAATGCCTACCTGAATTTAATCGAAAAAACCTCTTATATAAACAGGTGGCGACTGGTTCACCCACCCAGATTAGACAAGGGATAAACAAGCCTTCTGAAAAGCACTGGTGAGAAGCATGAGATGATGATAAAGAGTGCCCTCAGAGTAATCCTTGAATAAAGAGGTCTATAGGAGAGACTGGAAGATCTCCCAAAGAGACTTGCTGGAATCCTCAGTAAGAGGATAAACTCAAATGGTCAAGAAATCAAGGTCAGGTCGAAATACAATCAAAAAATCTTATTTATAAAGGCCTGTTCTGATTATTCCCCAAACCTACAGGAAACTGTAGTGTCTACAAGGGTGTAGGAACTAATCACGCACATATAACAATCCGGTACGTACGGGGTAGGTTAATTAGCATAGATATTGTTCCACGTAGATGGCCAACTCCTAATTTATGGTGGACAAGTTTTACATACAATCACATATTACCAAAGTTCCAGCTTTAGTATCATTAAGTTTGCCATCTGAGTTATGTCTTGAGGTATAGGAGTCCTACTCTAGAACCATTCACTTGTATGGCACCTTCGGATCCATAGGGAAGAGCCAGGAATAGACAAAAATCCACTTCTTCCTTTTAAAGTCACACCACAAATATTAACAGTAGAAGTGGAGGATTTGTCCAGTCATTGTACGGGATCTATGAAGAGGGAGGGATGGAATCTAGTGACTCTTCCTCTTCAGGGTGCTCTTTTTCCTCGGTAATTCCGATAGTGCATGGCGGCACCCTTTTTGCCAGATTACCACCACGCTTTCCCCGAAGGAATGGACCAAGGAAGGTCTTATTCCGTGCACCAGAGAAGAATAAATCGGTGGAATCTCGGAGCACACCACCTGGCAAAGTCACCAAGGTGCTACTTCTCTTTAATCCCCGTACACATTTCCTCCCAATTCCACAGAATGGATCCTTTACCCGTGTTTTATTTGGTGTGCATACTATTTACAAAGGCATCCGCTTTCAGTACTTCTGCATTCTCTTTTAATGTAGCCAACCCAGATGGTGCCCATACCGATTTTACAAAACAAACATACCCTGGAATCACACACAGACAATACATTGTGAAAGATGGTCACTACATCTCCTCTGTTTTGGAAAAGGGTACAGAGCTATGGAAGGCTAAGGAAGATAATGAAAAGTGTGTCTCCATTAATTTGTACTACAAGGGCAATGCATTCTTTATGGATTTGTGGGTCATTAATGGAGGTTTGACTATTAAACGCTTTGAGAAGGTTGGTGGAAAATGGAAGAATGTGGAACTTGAAGAGTTTAACGAAAAGCTGAATGGAGTGGTTTGAGGTTCATCCAATTCCAATGACACTGCATGCAGCCTTAGAGGCGTTCAGGAGCAGAAATTTGATACTGACATCCTGGATATTGCCAGACCGGATGGCTCAAGAGTAAACTCTGGTAAGATCACGGGAAATGGTCTCGTTCGTGAGACTTTTGTCCCAAACTTTCGGACCAGGATAACTCTTGTTTCGCATAGCGGATCTGAGATTTGGAGGAGTTCCAAAGGCGAGAAATGTATCTTGGCCAAGCTGTCATCCAAAAACGGGTATTTTCTCTTTCTAATTTATACCTAAACACGTGGATGTGTCGAACAGCACTTTTACGAGAGGAAGGACCATGGCTGGAGTGAGATTGAAAGGGATGATGATGAAAGACTCACGCTCGTGAAAGAAGAGAATAATGTGTCGCCGCAAAAGCCTAGGTTTATTCCATCAAACAGTCGTTCTCTGAGCTCAATACTCTTGAGTATCCAAGAAGCACTCGACTTACTCCTTGTAGGAAGACCACATGGCATTAACTGTCGCCATATCCTAACGCTTTAATCTTTAATATTCATCTGTAGATAGTATTGAAGAGAATGTCCTGATGCTTTACTCCCTGCAATTTGCGTAATTACCGAATGTTCGGGTTATAAACCAGTTGTGTCGCAAGTCGGGATAATTATCACCACTTACTTCCATTATTTTCTCTGAGAAGAAATTTCTTCTTACACCCACCAGTTTTTTGCTCATAATTTACAATCAGTTTCATTAATTGAGTAGAGTATTTACAGGATGTATGAAGTGAGGAATTAGGTAGTAGCTGGTAAAAGTCATTAATGCAGTTTTATAAGGATATAGAGTGGAGTATAGGATACAATTAGGATGCTAGCACAGGAAGAATGTTAGATGAGTAAAGATTCATAGGAAAAGGAGAATCGGTAATAGCCTGGGCATCGAGTCACTAATTCTGATAGAGGATTCCAGCAAGTCTCTTTGGGAGATCTTCCAGTCTCCCTTATAGACCTCTTTCTTCAACGATTACTCTGAGGGCACTCTTTATCATCATCTCATGCTTCTCACCAGTGCTTTTCAGAAGGCCTTTTGTTTCTCATCCACCTACTCTGGGTTTTGGAATAATAAGTATTTAATCGCATAATTTTGGTTCTTATAGTATAAAAGACCAATCTCCATTAAATGGACATCTAAACCCGGTAACATTTTGCATACATTGTCATTAACTACTGTTTTTCTGAAAGATTCCGCAAACACCATCCTATTTAACATCATTCTTTCCCACAAAGACCATTATCTTGGTAAACTCTTCAATTCTCTACCTCCCATTAAGCTTGAAGAAGGAGTCTTCTCAGTATCTCTTCATCCTCTCCACTGGGCACATTCAGGTGGAACGGGAAACCTTCAACGATTAACATAATTTTGTCGGAAATAATTGATGTAATAAATGTAGGATTTAGCACTGAAGAAATGATTCTCTTCCTTCGAGACCAACGCCCCCATCATCTTCTCTATTCTGAATAGGCACAGGGTCCGTTTGCAAAGCCTTCGTCCAAAACCTCTCCACCTAACCCATGCCCTTTGTTTGTCAAGGCTAAAGGTCTTGTTTTATCACACATATTGCGTATTATTTGCAATGGTAAATCACTACTGCATATCTTTCATCGTTTTCATCCATACATTCTTCATCCTTGTACACCGCTCATTCGTAGTTCACACCAGTTGAGACATTGGCGGAGGATGAGGGTATTGGCAGTACTATGGACGGCATGCTTGGTAAGGTTCTGTAGCGCGAGCTGGTTTAGCGGGAAAAGTAAAACAGATGACAAGGATGCAGAGATTATTGCAGTGGAACAGCCCCTTAAGTTTCATCCACCATCAGATCCAAAAACAGTGGACCTTGCCTCTCTTACGGATCCCCGCTACAAGACGGTTGATGTCAACATTGTTGGAGTCCCTGCAAGGGTTTACATGATTAATGGAAAGGAAGATATCAAGAAGGTCAAATATAATGGGAAAGACGTATGGAAGGCATCTAGGTTCAGTGAAGGTGAAGATGGATATAATACAACGCCTGAAGAAATATGCACGTATTGTATAACATTTATCAAGGGTACTGGCACTGCTATGATACTAGTTGAAATACACGATCTTAGTATATACAGGGAAATATTCAGGTACAAACAAAAAACTGGGAGCAATGGCAATGAGTCAGGTTGGGAAAGATCGCCAACAGAATATGGAAAGGAAATTGCTACCTTAAAGATAAACACAGATCCTCCAACAAAGTTCACTCTGGACATCTCGTCTCTCGAGGAAGATGACGAAAGGTTCAAGCTTGTAAGGGAAGAGAAGAATGCTACTACTCTCTATTACTCTTCACAACCTGGTAATCTTATAGAAAAGATTGTGGATGGTGGTAGGAATATATTTACTGTACCAGATAATCACATTTGTTACCTCTGCGAGCTCCATTCCAAGGGTGAATCAAAGCTTCTAAGAATACATGCTGAGCACAGCTATAAAATTTCCCTATTTTATTACGAGAATACGGGCTCTGGATGGAAGATTATACACAAAGATGACTTTTTAAAGAAGCTTGATGAAATGAATAAATCTGGAAAGAATTTGTCCGATGCTTCTAAACAAGTGGTAGCTCCTAAACCTGCACCTACTCCTGTACATGATCTAAAATCCAAAGTGGACTCTACTCTCTTTGATGTAGAAGAAGGACAAGAGAGTGGGTTTAAGGTTCTAAAGCTTACACCAAAGGAAGGAGTTACTTCTAACAAGCTTCTTTTTGATGGTAAACCAGTTTGGCAAGGTAGATATGCTGGTGATTCATGTTCCTTGGCTTTCTTCTACATGGGAGAGAAGGGACTTATAGGTGCTTCGTATAGATTCAAGAGAGACGGAAGACTGATGGAAGGCTACCGCCAATTCTCAGATGGCAACTGGCTCCAAGTCCGTGGTGATGTATTCAGGAAATTGATAGGGAAGGATGATCATGTTGCGAAACGTGGAGAATCATCTACTAAATCAGCTGAACATGGTGCTACTCTTGATATTTCCAGTCCAGATGAAACCAAGGTAGACTTGAAAAAAGGTGATGAATCTGGATTAGACTACAACATATACTCTCCAAAGGATGGTTCCAAAATAACCTCTGTTGTAGAGAATGGAGCTCTGGTTTGGACAGCCTCCGGAGCTGGCCAGAAGTGCCTATTTGTAGAATTGCATGGCAAGGAAGAATTAATATTGGCCTATTCCAAGGTAGAAAGTGACTCTGGACTAGACTTAAAGTACTTTAAAAAGGTGGGAGGAAGATGGAATGAGGTTGATAAAAACACATTTAATGAGGTCAAGACAATGGATTCTAAACAGGGGCCTCCTAAATCCCATTCAGGTGCTACAGATGAGGTTCATGAAGAGACTGTTGAGACTCCTACACAGAAAGAGAAGAATTCGGAGAAATCTGTGGTACCTCCGGGTGAATCCTCTCTAAAATATCCACATCTTGAAGAAAATGAACTCAGACAACCACCTCTAGCACTTCCACCTGGTGGTTCACATGCCAATATACACGGTCCTAATGCTCAAAGGACTCCACCTCCTAGATCTAGAGGACTCAGGGAGACAGCAACAAGGGATACTCTCCCAGGGGTAAAACCTACTGGTACACAGACTGCAGTTGGAAAGAGTACTAATACGACTGCTGTAAACTCCAAGCCTAGTACTCGTCCAGTCATTGAGGATATCGGTGAGGATCTGGAAGAAGATTTAAAGCATGTCAAGGCGTATCATGAGAATATGCAAGAAACTACCAAGACTGCCCCTGAGGTAACTAGTACTACAGTGCCTACAGAGAAACCTTTGGAGTATAAGATGGACATGGCTTTGGTCACTGTAGGAAAGTCTACCGAGGGAACTCTTTCAGTGGTTACCTATACAGCCAAGCCAGATGCCAATATACCCCTACTTTTACATGATAATAAGCTTGTTTGGAAGGGTATAGACAGTATGAGTAACAAGGACACCCTTGTAAAGGCGACGGTATACCTTGGATCTGGTGGACCACTAGCCGCAAACTTGACATACAAGAGAGTCACAGAAAGCACTACAAAGGAATACTGTAAGCTTGTAAAGGATAGATGGACATTTGTTGATAAAGGTGCCCTTGAAAGGACATTTGATGAGGTTGGTGAACTGCCTGGTAATGCTAATGCATCTGCCTATAGAACAAAGGTAGACTCTACTCTCTTTGATGTGGAGGTGGGAAAGCACAATGGGATACCTGTATTAAACTGCACTGCCAAAAAGGGTGTAAAGGTACCCAAACTTGTTTACGACAGCAATGTAGTATGGCAAGCTGATGGAAATCAATCTTGTTCATCAGCCACCTTTTACTTTGGAAAGTCTGGTATCATTGGCATATCCTTTACCTATGGCAGTATAGAAGAGACTCTCCATGACTGTTTCCGTGTCTTTAGCAACGACGAATGGGAGGGTGTAAACGGTGACTACTATGAAAGGGTACTTTACGAAGCCAAGAATCCAGAGACCTCTGTAGCCACTGCATCTGAGAATACCAAAGCCAAGAGTTTCATTGACACTGCCAAGTTTACCGTAGTTAGTGACATGGATGATACAGTCCCAATCCTAAGATGTACAGCTGGGAATGGTGCCTCTAAACTTACCTATGGTTCTGATACAATATGGCCAGGGAAGAAGGATGTTACGTGTCTCTCAGCTGTCTTGTATCTTGATGGAGACAAGCCTACACTCGCAGTACTTGTTACCAGAGATAATAATAATAATAAGCAGAACAAGGTTTATAAATACCATGATGGAAAGAAGTGGAAGAACTATAAGGAGAAGGATCACCAGTCAAAATTTGAGGAGCTAAAGAAGGTCATTGAGAATAGGATTAGACAACACAAGATTCTCATAGCCAGTAGAACGGTGGACATTGCCAAATTTGATGCCAATAAAGGTCAATCATTCGACTACACCGTTGATAACGTCCCCGTAAAGATGTTTATTCCAAAGGATAATGTTACAATAAATAGACTTGTGAATGGTGGTACTTATCTCTGGAGCACTGAGAATGGCAAGTATACCATCATAATGCTATACCTTAACAAGGATAATAAACCGGAGTTAGTCTACATTGTCCGATTCATCCAGGGAGACAGTTACAGCGGTTTTTACAAGAAGGATGAAGATAGTAAATGGACAGAGACTGAAGACTTTGATTACGAGTTCAAGAAGCTAAGGACTGCGCCTACATCCTCATCTCAATTTACTCTTGATCTCTCTGCTCACCAGGATACCACTGAGTGCAGAATATTCCAAGCTCCACTCTATGGAACAAACACTCGCTTCTATGCTCCAAAGAGTGGTCACCACGCATCCTACATTGCACATAATGGAGTCTCCATATGGACCGCTGAGGAAGGGGAACGATGCACATTTGTGACGTCTTACCTCAAAGATGGACAAGAACACTTGTTCCGTATGACAACCAAGAATACCAATGATAAAAGCTCCATGAAGTACTTTGAGAAGGCTGGCAGAGGATGGAAGAGTGTCACTAAGGAAGACTTTGATGTCAAATATGACAATCTCAAAAGTAATGCTTATAAACCATCCAGTATCAAGGACGAGAATACTCATAAGGGGCATACTCAATCACCCGATAGAGCTCCAGTAAAGGAGACACTCCTCGACATTGGTCGACCAGATCCACAAAGCTACAAATTCTTTGACTATGCACTGGATGATGTTCCAACTAGACTTATAGTTGCGGTGAAGGAACCTCCAAACAAGATAGTATTTGGACAAGAAACTCTATGGTCTGATGACACTGGAAGATGTAACTACTGTACTGTCCACATGAAGGATAATAGGCCAGTGCTAGTCTACATTTCCGGAAGATCATTCTCATTGTACCTACTAAAGACTGATGGTGGATGGAAATCCATTGACAACTATAGTGTGGAGTTTTCTAAGCTTAGAGTTGCTGTACCCTCACCATCCTCATTCTCCCTTGACATCTCTACTAACCAGGATAGTCCCAATTGCAGAATCTTTGATACACTCTTCAATAAGGTTAATACTCGTTTCTATGTTCCAAAGGCTGGAAGGTATGCCACTAGTGTTTCTAATGGACAAGCTGTACTATGGAAGGGTGGTCAGGAGAAAGCAATCCTGGTGAGACTATACCCATCTGATAATCCTACCTTGCTACACATACTCTCTAAAGACACTAATGGAGCATTCAAACACAACTACCTTGTCAAGAGTGCCAATAAGTGGGAGTCTATCAATAAGGACGTTCACGATAGACTACTCTCTGAAATCAAGGCTACTGCACCTGGTAAAAATACAGACGTTGGTAGGCTCAGACAAGAACTGATTGAGTCACAGGCCTCTCTTGATAAACTAGTAGAATCCATGAAATTTACAGACTGCGATGGACCAAAAGATCCTTCCATTCTTGACATTGTCCATTATGAAGAGTCCAATGCCTATACAGTAAGCAACTGCACACTAGATGGTTATCCTACTACAGTCTTTATTCCTGACAAGGGTAGCATTAAGAAGGTAGTCTATGGAACTCTTACAATCTGGGAAGGTGCTGAAAATGAGGAATGTAAGTACTTAATGGTCCACTACGTCTATAGTATACCAGCGTTTGCATACCTCATAAAAGGGTCAGACAGGGATATAGATTTATACTTTGCAAACAAGGGAGATAAGTGGGAGGGGATCCAGGTAGACTACGTTAGAAAACTTAATGGACTTCATAAGGATAAACCAGCCTCCGGAATCTATGTAATAGACATCAATAATACTACTAGTGATGAAAAGTGCAAAGTTTATAGCTACACAATAGATGGGCTTCTGACATACTCATACTATCCATATCCAGAAGTTACAGTGAATAAGATAATGGAAGGAGGTATAAATGTTTGGAATGGAGGTGGTGAGAGATGCTTGTATATAACAGTAACCCGTGTTGATAAGGATGGATTCATGTATTTTGTAACATCTAAGGGTTCTGATATTAAATATCATATTTACCATAAAGGATCAAACGGTAATTGGACTATTAGCTATTCAAATAACTATGGAAGTAAGTGGAATGAACAAATTAAGAACAATACATCAACTGATGATGAAGAAATATCAGATATGAAACAAGAGAGACTTAAAAAGGTTGCACAGGTGAAGACTTTATCCAGAGACTGTATTATAAATGCCAGGGATATATCTCTCCATGAAAAGCATAAGATTATAAAGACCTTCATCAATAATATTCCTGCCTTGGTCTATATTCCCGGACCAACTTTTAATTTTAGCAAAATTATTTTAGGAAATGTGAACTTTTCCCATTCTTTCCCTAAAGACGAGTTCAAAGGTTTATCTTCGTTGCTGAAAGACAATGAACTATCGATAATGCATCTTTCAGAGGTCTATAAGGGAGAAAGTAGTGATAACTATTATGATTTCGCAGACACTAACGGAAAGTGCAGTTCTGCTGATGTTAAAGCCTTAGAATCCTACAAACACTCCAGGTTCATCTTCTCACTGGATATATCCCGTAGAGGAACTGATGAATGTAAATTTGTAAGCTTCCATAATAATGGTGTTATAACTCACACTCATGTCGTTAACGCTGGTTATACAGCTAATATGGTTACTGATGGAGTTATAGTTCTTTGGAAGGGCGATGCTGGTGAAAAGTGTTTATATACTCTCGCTAGTTTTCTGGATGGTATTCCTATCCTACTGAACATATTTGTGAGACTATCTGATGGTACATTGGAACACTACTACTTCTACAACAATGGTGAATGGACAATTGCTAGCAATCTAGACTACCAAGCTATACTGGAGGACCTTGTTGATACCACTAAATCTAAGTTGTCTAAATCCGTTGACAGAGATACCAGGGAAGTACTCACTCTAGATGTTGCCAAGGTAGATACTGGCAAGTATACAATGGAGACTACAAAGCTTAGAGTACTTACCAGCATAAAGTATAGTCCACCAGAGAACAGCCGTGTTACCAAGGTTGTCTTCGGCAATGACTCTCTATGGCAGACTCTCAAGGCTGGTGTACAGTGTAACTTTGCCGTCATTACCTACAGAGGAATATCCATAGAACTCGCTCAACTGTGTATTGTGGATGGTTGTGAGAAGTATATGCACTTTGAGATGGAGGATGGTAGACTAAGTAGCATTACAGCTGAGGAGTACAATGATGCCTTATCAAGACTAGACTCTGGAGATGGTGAATCTGATGAAGACTTTGAGTTCATTCTTTCTACCATAGACACTCTGGATATCATTACTCCAGCTGAAGTTGACTTTGAGATTGACAGATTCCAGTTGGACAGTCTCTCTTCTGCAGTCTATCTACCACTACCTAAACATACCATTGGTAGAGTAGTACTTGGCAAGGTATTATGGACAAGTGATGAATCAAAGTGTCTCTATGTCAGCACATTCTCCACAGAGGAGTCCATACAGTTAGTCCAGATAGTCACTGAGAATGAGACTCTCCACTTTGCTAGACTTGACAAGGAACTTGCAAAGGTGCCACAGAAGAAGTACAACGAACTATTTGAGAAACTAGGGTACAGACAAGTTGACCAAACTCCATTCTATGTTCCACTTGAGGTACCTGATGCACCTAACACAATCTCATTGGATGTCTCAAAGGCGCTGGACTCCAGAGTTAAAGCTGAAAATGGCACCTTCAAAGGAGTCTCTTATACTACCTTTTACACATCAGAAGAGGGTGTTATAGACAGGATATCCAGTGGTAAGCTTACCGTATGGGAACCTGAAGAGGATGAGGTCTGTGTCTATGGTCGTCTCTATCTGGACAATGGACCCAAACTTCTCAAGATCCGTACTGTTGGCAAGGATGGAAGTAACATTGTACACCTTGCATTTGATACTGACAAGTGGATGTACCTCAGTCAGGATGTATTTAACGATAGACTTAACTTGATGGTCCTAAAGTTGACTGAACCACTCAAGTTTGCCTTGACTACCACAACTGATGGATACTATGAATACACCTTCGACTTGAGTAGATACCACTTAGACTCTAGATTTAACTCTGGTTTCATGACATATGGAGGTAATAAGTATGCTGTTTGTACTCCCAAGAATGGTGTCATAAAGAAGGTAGTTCAGGGTAGCATTACCATATGGACTCCGTCCTCAGATGACTACTATGCTAGCATGGTACTCCTCTCCAGGGACACTCATCTCTACATTCTTGTTCAATCACCTTTCAACATTCCTGCCGTTCTATCCTACCATCTGAAGAACAATATTTGGCATATGGTAAACCACGAAGCCATCTCTACTGACATTACCAAGACACTACCAATCCCGTCCTTCAGATTTACACTTGACATAACTGGAAAACACGACCCAGAGAAGTACAGAGTGTTTAATATGGATATAAATGGTGTTACTACCACAGTCTTCATTACCATATACGGATACTATTTTGACAAGGTGGTCTCTGGTAAGGACCTAATATGGCAGTCGTCTGAGAATGAGGAATGCAGATATCTAATGGTCCTTGACAAGTCTGGAAAAAACTCATTTATAACAGTCTTTGTGGACTATATGGATGGATCAAAGTTCATGGTCTATGAGATGAGGGACAAGTGGACATTTTCTCACCAGTTGCTCGGACCTGAGAATGACTGCAAGACCACTACTCCTGCTGTATTCAACCTAAGTGACAAGACTCATCAGAATATCTACTTCTGTGACAATGTCTTCAATGGTATAGTACACAGAGCTTACTCACCATTACCTGGCTACCATGTTCAGGAGGTAAAGGACAATGAAACTACCATATGGCAGGCAGAGGATAAGGAGCAATGTATATTCATTCTCTCTGTACCGGGTACTGATAAGAGTAATACTTCACTACTAAGTCTCTTTGTAAGGAATGAGGACTACTGTGGTTTCAAACACTTTGAGAAGACTGATAAGTGGAGACATATTGATGAACGTGGTTATGACAGGAGACTCATTGAGAAGAAGCAAACTAACAATGTGACTACTACTGTTGCCATAGCTACTATACCTCAGTACAAGAATGCAGTTACTCTTGACACAGCCAATGTTGACCATGATAGAGTTGATCTCCATGAAGACTCCTTGAATGGTACTAGACGTCTCTACTCTGCCAAGACTGGGGACTACTTTAATAGCTTATCGGACAATAGCAAGAGTGTTTGGAAGAGTGACAAGGACAAATGTATTAGCGTAACCATTTATGGAAAGGATGAACTACACTGTCGTCTGGACGTACTCTCCTCGGATGTCATAACCCCAATGTACTTTTGCAGAAAGGCTGGCAACTGGTCTTCCACTAATCACAATACCTTCCATGAGTGGCTGAGAAGCTATGTCAAAACTCCTAGAATTAAACTTGATCTTGGTAACCTGGACACTAACTTCTTTGAGAGCTTCAGGTATACTCAGAACGGCTATGAGATACTCTATGGAAGACCACTACCTGGTTATGCACTAACTACAGTTGTCGACGGTTCTACAGAAGTTTGGGAAGCCGGACACAATCAATATGCTACAGAGTTCCAGATGTCAATAATTGGTGACTATACACTCCTGTCCATCATAAACCACTCCTACCAGGTTGAGAATCTCTGCTTCCTAAAGTCTTCAAACACTTGGTCACCCGTTGATGAGGACGTATATGACCAGTATCTAGTTCCTGTTAATGACTCTGAAAGGGTACAAGATATGCAACTTGACATAGCAAAGCCAGACTTTGGTATTGTTACTGGACATAAGGATGTGATGGGAGATGTTACAGTGCTGAAATATACTCCGCATCTTGGAAGGCATGTTACTGCAGTCGTCTTTGGAGAGTCTACTATATGGTCTGGACACTACCATGACGAATACTGCATCTCGGCTGAGCATATAACCAAGGGTGGTGCCATATTCATTAGACTATTCCTAAAGATGGGAAGCTCTTTTGAACATCGCTACTTTACAAAGGTGGAAGGTAGATGGGTTGTTCTTAAAGAGGATGAATTTAAGAATAAGCTTGGTATACAGAGTGTAGATGTAAAGATTGATGCAAAGTCTACTCCACATGATGCTGAATCTGATCCTAATGTCTACACATTGAATATTTCTGGAACCGTAGATAGGGATAAGATTACTGCTACAGAGACTACATACGAGGATGTCAAGAGTGTTACATACTCACCCAAGTTTATTGCTGGAATTGGCAAGGTGGTAGACTCTGATGGGACTGTATGGATGGGAGATTCTGACCAAAAGTGTGTTACCGTCGTTATATCCTCAAAGGAAGGACATGATTCACTTGTTAGTCTCTCTATCAACAATGATATTGTAGTACAGTATAAGTACCTAGTGAAGAAGGACAGGGAGTGGTACCTCATTAGAAAGATCAAGTATGATGAGCTGTTGACTACAATGTATAGACACTCTCTGGTAACACATGCTGATACTACTTTTGATAATCCTATAACTCTAGATATATCAACCAAGCCTACTGAGGGTGTTACTTTCTATGAGTATACGTATAACGAGGTAACTTACAAGACCTTCAAACCAAAGGATGATAAATCTGTTGTAAAAGTCATGGATGGCGAGATTCATGTATGGAAGAGCTCATCTGGGAAATGTATAGATGCTTGGACCTACTCAACACCTTTATCTTCTCTCTGTCGCCTTGACATTCTCTCTTCTGGTATCATTACTCCTCACTGCTTTGAGAAGAAAGGTAGCGTTTGGATATCACTAGGTTTAAAGCTGTATAAAGAAAAGCTGAAGAAGCTTGTAAGCTACAGATCTATTAATGTGATGATAGAAGCTTCGGGAGTGTCCAGGGATATTTGCATGGCAGTAGAATACTTTGACAAACATGCAATCTCAACAACAATAGTCCCTAAACTTAACATTGCAAAAATTAATTATAATAAGGATATGTGGGAATCTAAAGATGGCACAAAGTGTATAAATGCACACTTCATCACATCTCCAGGCGGAGATCTAGCCTACATTAATGTGAAAAGTAGTAATGGTGATATATCACCTTCGTCCTTTTGCTATTCATCCGGCAAGTGGCACGAGGGAAACCACTATAACTTTTCCAATGTTCACACAGGACTTACTCCGCTTTCAAAAGAGGTATTTAATGGTAAACTGATAGACACTACTCTTGACATAAGGAATGTGGACAATACTTTTAGAATTTACAACTATAGCAATTCGGTGGTAACACATTTTGAGTATCAAACACCTATGAATGCTAATGTTAAAAGGATTGTAGATGGAGCACAAATCATCGTCTGGCAGGGTGGTGAGAATGACAGGTGTTTGGCATGTGAAGTTTATTCGAGGGAGGGTTATGATCCTGTACTTGGGTTTATGATAAAAAATAAGTATAATGTATCCATAAGTTTCTTTGAAAAGGGAGGCAATGAATGGAATGAGATCAATGAGGAGACTTTTAATCTTAGACTAGCCTCTTTTAGCAACAACTCACGTTTACAATTGCTAAAGGATAGACTTGTGGATACGTTTGAAAATGCAGATATATTCGATAGAAAGACTTCTTGTACCTCAGAAGACATGAATATTCTTTATCTGAACCAGTGGCTACTAACTCATGTACCTCACTGGATGATGAATCACTTCAAGACTCTTCATCAAAAGAAGAAGAGTTGGTTATCTAGGTTGTTTTAATGGAAGATTTTTAAAATTGTACAAAAATAATGCAGTTTAATATTTGTAAACTCTTATTGAGTCTGTTGGCCATGCCAACTTATCAACTAGTTTAAAAACTTTCTACATGCTTATTTATGGAACATTCGTTATTGGAATTTGGGATTTTTTACAAGATAGGCGAGACTAGGGTACAGTGTAGCGGGGATGGTTAAGCCTATCAGTATGTTCAAAGAATATTCATAGGCTCAACAGTCCAACTTTCACCGATGCCTTTTGAATCCATGAGGCTATGATGGAAGCATTATGCAACCATTCGAAGTTTCAAATCATACTCCTTCCCCAAACTCTTGCTATTAAAGAGGAAACAACATAATTACAGAGATTCTGCCAGGGTACACGTAATTAAAAGTGATCAATAGGAGACACATATTTGGTTAAATCAGTGGTAAAGGAACATCTCAAAATATTTATTCCATCTTTCACTGTATCGGAAATCCAAAATCCGAGTGAGCTCCATAAGCTGGCCCTCTGTTGGCCAGTGGGCTGTATCTTGTTAATACTGAGAATATACCTTGTGATAGTCACTGATGCTTGACATGACGAAAGAGCTATAATGTGATAAGTTAAATGTGTTTCATGTATTGACTTGTAGATATACAGGGGCCCTGTTAAAAGGATGTCTGGAATGTAACAACTGGGATGACGGGTACCTCTGTTACTGGTAATTTTATACGTTATTCATCAGTATAAACTTCTATGGACGATCTGAAGGCTAAAACAGAATAACTTACACATAGGACAGTTTAATTAGGAATGCCAAGTCATCCCGGTGGAGTCTGCAGATGCTCCAGAGACTTCCATAATCTTGTCCAACATTCCACAAAATTTGGCGTTGTTAAACTATCTATAATCACCACTCATTTACACTATAAAGCTGAGGTTTCTAAACTCTCATCACGTTCAGACAACAGCTGGGTACCTATTCTAGCTGTCCCGAATTTTGTTGCATGCAGATCTGCATCTCCACATACTAGATCCGGTAACTCTTGCAGATTTCCAAAATCTTGAACACAAACCATTCATGGTTATCCTGAGGTAATTTATGGTAACAAAGGAAAATAGCAATGGAGGCACTTTTGAGACTAGCCATTCTGTTCACTATGTTGTCCACCAGGACCGCTCTTGCCGGAGATGGAGTTCAGGTTCAAAAGGAAAAAAAGTCTCTAAATCTACACATTTGTGGAGAGAATCAACGCCAGATAATGGGTATTGTCAATCATAGCACGGGTGAGATAAAATATACCATCAAACCCAGGCTGAACAAAAACTACAAAATTGGAGCAGTTTTTGATGGAACGCACCTCATTCTTGAGGATGAAAGTACGATTATTGATAGGAATGTCCTATTTAGGTATTTTACAGATGGCACGAGATACATCATGGTCACAACTGCAAAAGGGGGAGTGGAAGATTCTAAAGTAGAAATCACAGAAATGATCAAGAAAACGGACGACATGATGTACATGCCACTGGTAAGATGGCCTCTAGATCTCAATTTAGTGGATCAACACGATGAGAGATTCATCAAGGTTACCAATGGAATTAAACGCGGAATTATCGTTTACACAACGAAAAACGATATGGAACTCGACTTTTTCATTGGCATAGTAAAGTACGGTAGATATATCGTTGACGAAAGGGTGGATGGAGTGCTCAAGAAAATGATCCAAGTAGACAAGAGAAGAAACCCATGGATAATAACAATTTCTGCATTTTTAAATGATGGAAGGTTCATAAATTTGACATACAGGATAGTTGGAGGTATTCCCATGGTATCAAGTAGAACTGGTTACTATTAGACGTCTATCTCGCCTATGGCCCACTTTGTTCAACGTTCATTGGGGTGACATTCTGGACAATGCGCTCATCATTTGTGCGGCCCACTCGTTCCATATACAAAAAGCAAATGTAATTACCCATTCACAACTCTCCAAGAAGAATAGTGCATGCAAACTATTTATTGTTCCTAGAGACCAAATCTTTGTAGGCTCTTTAAATGTGTCACTGCAGATCCTTATTCCCCTTTTATACTAGAGCTAGAGACAAAAACAACGCAATATAGAGGTTATGATGATCATCCTCTCGTTTTGTATTCTGCTACGATTAAATTTTGTGTGCAGTCTGCCCTTGAAGGAAAAGATACCTGTGGATGTAAACATACGCGAGCATCGCATAACGTACGTTACAGTTAGCCCATCAGTTAGGTTTTTTGGGGGTGTAAACTACAACATTCAACGGGGATGCAGGCATACTCACATTATTGGCGATATCCTAGACGGTGATAAACTTATTATCTCGGGAGATTCCACGGCTGTGAGCAGATACCTCCTGACTATTGAACGCGAGGATAACACGAAATACATCCGAGTAATCACCAGACGGAAACTTGGGAGGAAACACTCTAGCCAGGTCCACGAGTTTATAAAGGAACATAATGACATCAAGTTTTACAAAGTCTTCCGGATCCCCTTGCAACTGGACATTTTATCACAGCAAACCGACAAGTTTGTAAATGCTGACGTTGTCGTCGACTGGGAACCAAAGAAGAGTTTGGTTGAATGCTATACTGATGGCCAAGTGCCAGAGGAGGAAACTGAAAAGATTGGCATCCCGAGAGACCTCGATATTCTGCCAGTCAAGTTCACAGTAAAGGACGATATGCAAGACGACTATGTTATCAGCACTGTAAAGTATGGGAGAGTGATTTTGGACACTGGATCAGACACGTTGATAAGTAGAGAAGTCTCATGGGAAGGAGGTATTGACGATCCTTACATACAAATTGTATCAAGATACAACAATTGGACTCAAAGCGTAGTCAAGTACAAGTATATCGGAGGAGAATACGACAGATTTTATATCTACAAGAAGAAAATAAATCAACTTGATCTACGGGAGTGATGGCGAATTCACATTGAGGTGGATGAACATGAGCGACTGGGCGACCAACGGGAGCTTGTGTATCTCTAGAGATGGCAGAAATGGAGTCCACTAGAGACTCCCATGGACTACTGTAGCCCAGTGGATGCTGGAACGTGGTTCATAATGACAGACAGTGAACTAGTTGTGAGGGAGGATGAATGTATGGATGAGGATGCTGAGTGAGGAAGTACTATTGGATGATGGGTATGGTTCCTGTGGAAGGACAATTACTCTCATCAGTTCTATTCTCTTACTCATACTATAGACGGATATGAATCGCAATTTGGTCTTGGAGGATCCAAGGTTAATGTAGTTTGTCATGGCTTCTCCTACTTTTCATACATAAGCCTACTACTTCGAAGACTAGGAGCTAGGAGAATGTCACCTGCTATTACTAAGGCTGATGAACAAGTTGATAACCCATCTACTGTTACTTGTTGCAGTTGGTCTCGCTATTGCTGGTATTGGTCTCTGGAAAGGCTCTAAAACTTCTCAATCTACTACTGCTACTATTTACATCTGCCTTGGAGTTACTGCTATTCTAACTGGAGTTGGAATTCTCGCTGTATTTGGATGGAAACTCTATAGTCGCTATTATAGAGACCCTCTTGTACGCTTAATATAATGATACTAATGATGCTCTTGGAGACCCTTGGGTTGGACAGATTTAGGAGTCTATGGAGGCACTCTAGATACTAGCTAAGGTACTGAGTAGTTGGTCTAATGGAGTATTATCATAGATGACTGAAGGATATGGAGTATACCATGGAGAATATCACACATTCTTTGAGCCCCTGACAGTCACGCTACGCATTACGTTTGCCATTGGCAGCAGTGCCCCTTATGACCTCCCCTGTCCCTCTCTTTGCCAGTTGCTGCCGGGACGTCTTTCACTATTTAACCTTGTAGAAAGGGACTTCAACATGAGACTCTACATTCTATTACCCATCCTTGCAGTCATTAAACTCTGCAGTGCCGGTTGGCCGTGTTGTTTGAGGGGAAGCGAGGAAGAGAATGATGACGCGGATGGACTCAACCGAAGGAATGACAATGAAGCAAGTGGATCAAGGGCTCATGAAAGGGCTTATTCTCAGTCTGAGGAGCCCCTAATTCCATCTGACATGCATGCACTTGACCTCGCAAACCCCAGTCCTCAGCAGGTTTATAAAAGTGAAGAGATACACGATAATATACTTTGGCACGTCTTAACTCCAAAGGCTAATGTCAAGATTACCCACTTGGTCGACGATGGTATCATTTTTGCGGAAGTTGAGGGGACTTTTAAACACGCCAAAATCACACCAGGGCATCGGAACAGACTCTTATTTATTCGCAGTAAAGTAGGTGGAGGATGGAAAATTAGCTGTTTTGAAAAGAGGAATGGGAGGTGGAAGAGGATCGGAGGAGCTGAGCTCCGCAGGAGGAGTAGAAGGTACAGCAGTTATTACGATGATAGAGAGTCTGGAAGTGGCGGTTGGAAGTTTTGGAAGAGACTTCGAAACCAAGATCCCGCGTAAATGTTTTAAGTTGTACCGTCTTAATGTCTATATTATTTACGCAACATTGTGGTTATGGATTTCTCTGGAGGATTCGTCACAGGGTCCGATGAGGAATGGTTTGCTGTACTCATCATTTCCGTCCCATTATCAGGTGGTGACCCCGTAGTTTGCTTGTAATATTGAAAGGGTTGTAATGATTTGAATTATGACGGAACCGAGAGGATGCCGAATCTGCGAGAAATCCTGCAGTTTCCTTTGATGTATCGTCGACCGATGGGACAATCGTCTCATTTTTGACTTATACTCCCACCTTTCAAGATCTCAGATGGATCGGAAGTAGATAAATATTTTGGAGCCTTGTTAATATCCATTTAATGGTTTTTGTCGCATCGCTGTCAATGCTGTGGATTGACAAGTTCAAAAGTTCGGAGACAATAGGCAGAGATAGATGTTGGAGTGTCTAGATAATTTAATGGCTGCTTATTCCCTATTTCTTTCTATTATGACATTTACGTAATGAAGAATGAAAGGTGACCAAAAAGCCCACGAGTAGGTCCGCCAGAAAGGTCTGCATGCAGGGGTCTCACTGGCCCATTTTCCAAATCCACAAGGTGTAATCGCTCTACCAAAAATAGCCTAAAATGGTAGAGAGTCATTTGCGGTAGAATGTGGATTCTCTAAAGTATAAAGGGGAATGTATGGGACATCCAGACTTATGCCATCCATAGACATTGTCTATGAAACCACCAGGTTCCATAGTATATAATTTCTCATGTTCCCTGTAGTCACATTATACAACTCAATGCTTAATATATCATAGTCGCAGGGCTTCTATCCTGTTATTACATTATACAACTCGATGCCGGTATCTCATAGTGACAACTCATTCATCTATTCTTCTAGAGACTCTCTTTGGTCGTTCAGTAGTACCACTAGTAGAATGAGTCTCTAAATAGTAGGCATTCCATTCCAAGATGATCCAAAGTCCATAATAGACAACTCCTCCATCTACCAAACACTGAATACACAGGCTCCCATGGGTCGCCTATGCTCCTATACTGCGTATAGTCACCATTACTACCTAGTCTTTGACGTCGGTAGGTCATTATTCCTTCCGTTTCACTTCAGTAATGACCTTAATCCTACTCTTATCTAGGCTCTCAGAGGTCGCCATAGAGCTCCTGTTAGTCGCTCAGGCTCACTACTTCGTAGTTCACACTCTTCGGGGTATACACATAGTCTTGTGACCAAGGGGTACCTAGAACATTCTCATGGCAGCCGTACAACGTACAGATTTTCTTCTGCCATTTAGTTCATATAAACAGCTTATCCTGGTTCCCATACTTGTACATTTTCATCACATTGCCCTGAACTAGCCTTGGAGCTCGCGGTTTCGAAAATGTGCAAGCCAGAAGCGCGTGTGGACGTATTTTAGTTTTTTATCATTTAGACGACTAAAATTTGCCAAAATTTTAGACTTGTAGTTTTACGCACTTTAAAAGGCAACTAGGGGAGACAAACTGGGCACAAAGGGATCGTTTTCGAGGGTTTAAAAATGTCGATCAAAAAAGCCGCCAAGGAACGTAAGTTTTTGCTTTTTATTTAGACTTTTGGATGGTTCAAGGGTTATTCTGTCATGTTTTTGCCACAAGGAGTCAAATGGAACCCCTGAAAACCGCCAAAATGGCCATAAGAAGGGCCACGGCAAATGTGTAGATTTCTGAGACCATAGATGGATGAGCGACCTATGGGAGCTCTTCCGTTTGGTAGGATTAAGGTCATTACTGGAGTGCAACGGAAGGAAGAATGACCTACCGACGTCAGAGACTAGGGAGTAGATCACTATGGAATGAGTGTAACGAGTGGAATAGTCATGGAGACTCTGTGAGCGGAGTAATTAGAGGAGTCTGTCATGAGTGGACTGTGTTATGGACTCGGTGGAATTTTATGGAGAGTGGATAGATATTGAGGTTGTATCGACTGACGTGAGTGTTGATTGTACTACTGAAGACTGTGTTGATAGTTGTTCATCTTGTCATTCTGTGGATAGTCTCTCTGACAGTGAGCTAATTGTGAGGGAGGATGAATGTATGGATGAGGAGGATGTTGAGTGGAATGAAGACTGTCTAAAATGGCAGTGTTTAATGGAGGATAATGAAGATCTTGGAACTAACTACTTGATCCTCTTAGGCTATAAACCAGGATGGCATCCTCGTCTTCTGTGATAATCAACATAGCTCAGAATACCGGAAAGGGAGCTGGATCTACTACGTATACTTATGGAGTATTTGGCCAAGATGATGGTGTTAAAGTAAATAAAACTGAGGATCCTGCTAGCTCTGGCTTCTGGAACTTTGAACATACCAAAAATGGTAGTAGTGGACTACCATTCAAAGTTGAGAAAGTAATATGCGGTGAACTCACTGATGGTTTAGGTATCAATAACACTGATATTCTACATCTGGCAGTAGGGTATTGGAAAGAGACAGTTGCAACTATGCACAACCCTAGCCTAATAGAAATACGAGATACAAATGGAGACTATGATTATTATTCCAGCAAAAATGGTATAAATTGGCAACCGCTTTCTGGAAATGGTGGCTCTCTACTTTCCGGCGAGGATCTTGAGATTCAGCTGGACGATCTCAATTGCCAATACCACAAATTGGTAACCATGGATCTTACTAAAAGCCATTCCGAGAAACATACTAGTGGTGAAAATGGAACACAGTATTGTTGTAAAGAGTATAATAGTAAGGTTCAAGTTAGTGAATTGACAATTTCCTGTAAGTTGCAACACAATCCAAACCATGTTACAGCATATAAACACTCCATTGTTCGTACTTCAAAACTAGCGGGTATTAAGTATTATGATGGTGGTCTTAATACCAATGCTCTTAGGAAGAGAATAACCGCTCCTGAATTGAACTTTCCCATTAAAGGTCCAGTAGATATTTACACCTTCTACTGTAAAGAGGAGGCCCCGGTTCTCGTCTACATTGACTCACCTAGAAACGATGCGGCTAAAGGTTGGTACAAGAACGATTCTGGTGATAGATGGGAAAAAACCTTGACTGGAGTACCTTGTCCTGATGATATCAAAGACTAATAGTTACGGCTTTAAAGATCTTGTGAAGGCACTAGGTTTTAAAGACTATAAAGAATGTATTGCCCCTGCTACTACTCCATCTGGAGCTGTAGAAGACCTTGGTGAAACAGTATTGAAAACAGTTAGCCCTCTTATCAAAATTGGATTAACCGAATCAGCCATAGTTACTTTACTTAGATGGTTTGCTACGGAGAAACTTCTTCAAACTGGAGCTGCTCTAACTGATAGTGACACTGTTAAAGATGCTAATGATGACAAAGAAGATGAAGCTAAACCTAAAGTAAGAGTCCCTGGTGAAGATAAGGATGTTGCTAAACCTGAAGTTTCTCATGCTCCTCAATATCCTCCTGAAGAAACTCTTGTTCCTCCTGATGAAGCTGCTACTTATAGTCGAACTACTACTGCTGGTTCTGGTAAGCAAGTAGGTAAATACTGCAATGAATATGGATGCAAAAGCGGCGGTTGTCAATGTGGAAGCCGTGGAGGACCCTGTAAACCCAACCTATGTACATCTACCAACTGCCAATGCTGTAAAGAGAGGGAAGGTACCTTTTCCTGCTTAAACACGTTTACATCCCAAGGTTTAATGATAGTATTGGCTTTTACCGGAGACGGTTACCTCAAGACTTATTCTAGGTATGAGAATGATCAGAGTACTACTCTTAATGACCATTGTTACAACTCCTCTAAGAGTAGATACTCATAACGCTACCATTGACCCTTATAGCAAACATGAAATCTCTACAAACATTTATACCAACAATGAATGACCCAAGCAACAAAATATTACACCAAATGACAGAACATCCTAGACTCCAGATAGCATAGATCCTCTATGCCTGCATTTGTCACAACCCTCTTGTTATACACACAAAACACACATTTTTAGGCCTCATTTGGGCGATAAGAAAGGTTGTGATTCCATTTGGAAAATCCATTATTCTGGTTGACTTCAAGAGTCTCCGTATGATTTCATCTTGTTGTTCCATTAGTGACCTTATGGATGAGGGAGTTGAGCTCGTTGAACTTATTACAAAGAAGCGTCAATCCATACGAAACAGAAATGCAATTTGTATACTGAGTGATGATCCATCGTCTTTGGATCTCCTCTGCGAGGACTTTGTCCCAGGCAAGGAAAAATACAAGGCGCTATTTATTATTTTTAACTACCATCTTCAAGATGATAGTGCTCTGCGTCAAATTGCAGAATGTATAGACATTGATATTGTTTTGGGGTGTGTTGAGTTACATCTCAACTTTTGCTCATATGAAGATCGCATATTTCATGGATTAATGGGTAATACCCTCACCAGAGTTTACCCACAGTTTCAAAGATCCATCGTATATCCTATATCATCACGAATTGCTTCATTTCTATCGACGATGAATGCGCGTCCAAAGATTCGGTTTTATCGGTCAAAGTCTGGGATTTGTGAATCTGTAGCAAAGACAGTTGCTGCATTTTTAGACATTTTTGGAAAGGTTAAAGATGATAAAGACTCTGAAAATGGTGGAGTAAATAAGAACAGTGGAGATGTATTGTATATCCTAGATCGATCATTTGATTTTACTTCTTTATTCATCCACGAGTACACTTATCAAGCATTTGTATACGATATGCTTGGAGTACCCGTATGCAGTGAAGCTAGTGAAGGAGTGACGGATGATACTTGGGAATTTAAATTTGTCACAAATGCAGGTATGTTGATTTTATGACTTGTCTATTATCTCTAGTACACATTCTGCATAGCAATACAATACAACCCTATTTAGGCAAAAAAGAGACAAAGGTCGCACTTTTAAACAGCCAAAATGACGTACTTTGGGAAAAGTACCGTCACTTGCATATTCAAAAGGTAAATTCCGATGTCCTTGACCAAATTAAAAAGCTATCAATGGATACGAAAATGCCTGGGAAACAAAAGACAATTTCCAACCCTCCATCTATAACCTCAATGACATCTATACCAACCTCTAAACAAGGTTCAATACCAGCTTCGCAATTATCACTCAAACAAATGACTTCGATTGGGACAGTTCATAGTTCTCCATCCATTCACACAGATTTAGGCTCTGGGCGTCCTTTTGAGACACAACATAGCAAGGTTGCGGATATTTACGGTACTTTGGAGATTGTGAGAAACATTCCACAGATGCAGTACCTCTTGGAAAAGTACTGGGCGCATGTAAGCATAAGTGAGCGTTGCTTCGAGGTTGTACAGTCCAAGGATTTGCTAAAGATTGGTGCCGTTGAACAAAATATTGCTACAAACGTGGACAAACACGGTAAGCACATTAGCCATTCAAAGGTGCACCAGCAGATTTTCCAGCTTTTCCTAGATACCAGTATGGACGAAGAGGACAGACTGAGACTTCTCATTTTGTACATTACAAGTTATAAGAATGTTGAGAAAAAGAATATCGAAAAACTTCTGGAAGTTTCCTCTATCAGCATAGATGGCAGAAGGGTCATCGAGGATATAGTTAACCTGTTTAGTATAACATTTACTGAGGGATCCGATTCAAAGACGAGTCATCGGTACGACTCTGAAAAATTTTACAAAAAGTATGCCAGTGCTGCAGAGTTTGATTTATCGCGATATGTTCCCTACTTGCATCACATATTGGATAAGATTATAAAGGGAAAGGTGGATCCCGAGCTTTTTCCATATCTGGATTCGTCCCAGGAGACTACAAAGGAGGCGAAGGAGGATGAAGTGGAAAAGGAGCAATGGACCTTTTTTGAAAAGGAGGAGGTGTCAAAGCCAAAGGTTATACTGTACATTATTGGAGGAATTACATTTTCAGAAATGAGGGAGATTTACGCAGCTACAAATCGGTCAGACTTTGACTTTTATCTAGGAGGAGATCACATTACAACTCCAAGCAGATTAATAGGTGGATTCTATCATCGGAGAGTTAGCATTTGATGGGTCATTACTGCGTTTAAATGCAAAAGTACATTAGAAGAGGAGATCAGTATTTTGTGGACTTGTAATGATCCCTTGGATCCGCGAGAATTAAGCATGACTCGGAGGGGGATGGCGAATAGCATACTGCATGCATGGGTTTTATAGCCTCATAGCCACTTTATTGCAATGGATAGACATTTAATAAAGGAGATCTCTGCATTATTCACTCAGAATCCCTGGTTGCCTCGCCAAAGTTGGACGGGCACATTGCCCTCTGTACTTTTCGGTCCTTCATTCTCGCTATTCATCCCAAGTCCTTCTTGCACCATTTTATAACATTTTAAGAAGCGTAAACATGAGACTCTACATTCTATTATCCATTCTTGCCGCCATTAAACTCTGCAGTGCCGGTTGGCCGTGTTGTTTCAAGTGTTGCACTGGAGGAGATGCTGAAGAAGCAGAGGATCAAAACGTTTTGGATATTTCAAAGGTGGACAAAACACTCTTTCAAGTTGAGGAAAATGATGAGGAACGAGCAATTTATCCGAGAACACACTGTGTTATTACGGAGGTTTTGGAAGGTAACATTCCAATCTGGAAGGCACAAGGTCCCCAAACTTGTTCGCTTGTCAGACTATCACTGAAGAAAGGGTCTCTAATAGCTGCCAAATTGAGTATTGTAGAGGATGACAAGACGGTGGTAGAGACATTTACAAGGAAGGGAAATGAATGGACACCAGGCGACTCTGAGGCTGAAATGGAGTCCATGCACCCAGCATTTGGCGCAAAACACCAGACTGAACTTTCAGACGAGATAAGACCCAGAGTATTTTCAGAGGATACACTCAAAAGAAGTACAGAATCGCAAATTGCCAAAAGGGGAGAGGGTGATGAAGCCACAAAGCCGTCCCCTCATCAAAAAAAGCGTCCAAATTTGAGACTAGAGCTCATTACTCCACTTGAATTGGATATTTCCAACCCAGACAAGAAGAATATTTGCGCAGGTGGACGTAGAAAGAATGGAATGGACCACAAGTCATTCTTTCCAAGGAAGGAGTATTCCATTTCCTCCGTACATGATAATGGGTATACAATCTGGAAAAGCCTCGGTATAGAACGCTGCTTCTTTGTGGAATATTACTCTGCAAGAGAATGCATGATTCTCTATATTGAGGCTGGCACTGGTAAAAAGGTTACATCCCTATTTTTTGAAAAGTCTGAAGATGCATGGGTAGAGATTGATAGTGTGCAATTTGCCAAACGACTTCAGGATATCAAGCAGGCGCGCTCCTCGAGGAGCTCCACATCTTGATGAATGTAAACTTAATTTCTAGAGACTCATTAACTTGTAGATGAGTTATCTCCTGTTGACAAGTGTGTAAATGTTCATCTTGATGGACAAGTCGTCAAAGCCATAGCGGTTGATCCAGTTCATGAAATTGATTGGCGATGGTATGTTTTCGTCGTGAATTGGCAAGTCCTCAAACCTCGAAGTGGCCTCTGTGGAACAAACGTCAGATCTAAGAGATGCCTCCTTTTCAACTGATATCGACTCTATTATGTGCCTACATGATTGTGTAATGGTTAGTATATGATTGAAGTGAGTATGATGCCGTCGATGGAATAAGCTAGAGATAGCATGATGCGAATTTAGCGTAGCGGAATGAATGAGCAACTGTACGCAGTATGGGAGCCTAAAGAAGAGTAAGATTATTCCGATACATTCTTACTATTCTTAGTATCCATCCATTACTGAGCTCCATCATACAAACTACTTAGTCTCCCTACTAGAGCATCTCCATTAAAGTTCTTTTAGAACTTATATCCCAAGAAACCAGTTAACCCAGATCCTGCAGATCCAACAAAGAAGTATCCAGCCATACTAGTAGGAAGGAGTAAGGTAGAAGGTTCAGCTTGACCATCAGATCTAGGAGGATCAAGAGGAGCTTGACCAGGATTAGGAGCAGAAATAGGATAAGAGAGAGTAGTTTCAAGGGCCGCACCTAGAGCCTCTATACCAATTGTAGCGGCTAAATCAGATCCATATAGTATGGAACCCACCAAGTTTTCGAGTAGTTCTGTATTAACAACCTTACTAGCTCCAGAAAGTGCTCCAAGCAATGTACCAAGTAAACCTACAATAGGGCCTACTACAGCTCCACTAGCACCAGAATCTATGTTAGATGATGGAGCAAGAGGAGGAGGTGGTGATTGAGGAAGAGGACATGGTGGACAACCGCTACAAGTAACATTTGTTAGTGCTTTTTTGACCGCAGTCCAACTTGAACATTCAGTATTCTCAGTTAGATAATCAGGTGTTATACCATTGAGATCCTTTACTGGTGTCCAGACTTCATCCGTATCACCATTACTAATAGTGATGGGTTTCTTGTACCAGCCTGTGGCTGTACCTCCATAAACGTATATTAGTTTTGGATTCTGTCCGGAATAGAATGCATATACGGTTGTTACGCTTGGAGGAGATTTGTGTCCGTTCAAATTTATTCTATTCCTAGTAGACCCACCAGTAGGATCATACTTTATAGCTGCTACCTTCCTTCCATTGACAGTATTAATCTTATGCCTATAGTAATCGGCACTACGATGATTTTGTTTACAAGAAACTTTATTTAGTTTAACAGTGACCCTACCGCTAGTACCCTGAGGGCAATGAGTGCTGCAACAGTAGGTGTTATCATCTCTACTTTTTTTATGTTTATCAGAAAGACTGCTAGAAAGCTCAAAGGTGAGATTAAAGGTAACTGCCTGGTTGAGTGAACAGTTAAGACCATCTAGTTGAGTCTCAAGTGTCTTACCGGTGAGTGGATTAGGTCGAGGACTTTGTCTTATAGGAAGTGGTTGCCAACTTGTTCCACCTGCTTTAGCAGATTTATAAGTATACCTATTATCACCCTGTAAGATTTCTATGAGGAGTGGATTTGTCATGTCTACAGCTGTATCTTTCCAGTACCAGACTGAAAGGTGCTGAATATCATCACTAGGGTTTAAGTCAGAAGCTGGAGTAGCTCCATACCTCACTTCGCTAACCTTAAAAGGTGACCCGTCAGGTGAAGTATGTATGAACTTTAAGAAGCCGGATTCAGGGGGATCCTCAATCTTATTGAGACTAACAGAACCCCCTCCAGAAGTATATGTATCAGACTCTTTTCCATTACTAGGACTCCTCTGTATATCAATGGTAACAGCAGGTAGAGCAGTCATTTTGGGTTATGATCTAAGTGTCAAGTTATTTTTAGTTCCCAGATTCTCATTCAACCTTCATTAAGTACAGCCATTTTAGATAGTATGATGTCCATTAACTCACAGCTCCCTCACAACTAACTCACCGGGTGATCACTATGGAGTACATCCTGACATTACGGACACACTAATGATTCCTTCTGGATTCCTATACTGGCGTATAGTCATCCATTCGCTCATGCCCCTCATAGCTCTGCTACGTACATCTCATTCATTAACTTACCTTCTAAGGTCATCTTTCACCACCTCGTCTTCTCCCATATCATCTATACAGCTTCTAGCCATCCTGTCCTTTGAGAACCAAAAAATTGACCCAATGGCGTTTCCAAGTCTGTTAAACATATTTCTAATCTTCCACGCATTATCATTTCTCTGCGTGTGTTCACCAGAGTCGCCTCCGGTGCTACCATTCTGAGCTCCACTACTGCAGGTATATCCTCTGTTGAGTTCTGCATGCTTGTCGCTAGTTCTTACTACATATTCCCAGAGATTAAATAACCACTTGTCATATTCCCTATCTACTCTATTCCTTCTGGCGCACTGCATTTTGTACGAGAGACTATACTCGAATCTGGCGGCACAGAGAGGGATGAAATTACATTCAAATCCATCTTCTAGTGGAATGACCACGAGGTTGAGCGGTTCCTTTCCTATAGTCCTTGCAATGAACCCAGAAAGCCAGCTGGTTGGTGCCATTTGTCTCGTGAATGGGATGGTCTTGGTGTCCACTTGCATGATCTCCAAATAGTCTCCGTTTGCAATAGCTGCTGGAATGTCGATTGGTTCCTCGTTCAAAATGCACAAATAGAGCGTTGATCCCGAGGGAATTCTTCTATTCTCCGTATTAGTGCTCTGCATTCCGGCGCCCATTGCATCAATGACCGATGGGTAAACGGAATGAGTGAGACTCCTGAGCGGTGGCATGACGGAAGTAACATCATTCAGCGCCGAGTAGACCTTGTAAATATCCCAGAATCCATTCTTATTTCTCGTGCTATCAGCTCTACTATCCATACCTCTTCTCCATCTTGCAGAGGCGCCTTCCTGTCTTTTGGTCTCCAGGGAGTAGGTATTGCACATTCTCTGTGTGCTAGTAGTATATACAAGTGAGATAAACTTTGGAACCCATCTGTGGGTCTTACTCGACTGCACCCAGGCCCAGCCAGAGTTTGTGACTTTGACGTTTCTGAGGTTCATCCTTTTCCTCTTGTTATGCTCTGGAAGGAGCATGTTGACGAATTCCGGAAGGGAGGATAAGCTGTGCAAAAAGTTGTTGTTGATGGCGTATTTCAAGATGCTCTTGATGGAGTTTTTCGGAGTGTCTCTTTCATCTTCACTGGGCTCCGCGGACTGCTCATTGTAGGAGCCACTAAGCACCGGAATGTTAGTTACCATTTCAACGTACTGCGGATATCCTTGAGAACTTGCAGACCCAAATGCACATTCATCGTTATAGTCCCATCTTTGACCCGCGTCTACTCCGTACTCATCCATACCAATTCCTCCATATTGACCGTTTAAAAGCGCTTCACGAGGATGACCGAGTTTTGCCAGAGATGGGCTCGCTGTATTTTCATTCATGCCCATAAAACGTGCATGGATAAGGTCGACATCGTCGACTATGGCTTCGTCGTGTTCGCTGATTGAGCCCATTTGATGTTCACTGTCTCGACATTCGTATCCTCTCCACGCAATGTTGCTGGCGTAGGGAGTGTTTCCAGCACTATGGGCGTAGTTTGAAGGTGATACCATGGGCGTGTTTCTAGAAATGTCCAGGGCTCTCTCGGGGAAAATGTACGGGCTACAAGTTCCATACTGACTGGAGATGTCAAATGGAGATGATGCCCCCGGACTAGACATTCCGTATGGACTTCTTCCATGCTCCACAAGGTCCCTATAACTATCGTGACAAATGTCCGAGGTGCTCTTGTTCATCTCCATAAAGTTTGGTCTCCTGGCGAATTCTCCAAAAGTATTGCTCCTGTGAGTAAATCCTTCTGGAGCAGTTGCTCCGTCGTAGCCTACAAGTCCTCCATTGATGAGCCTATCTCTTCCATCCATGGGCACCGGAAATCCAAACGAGTTTCCCGGGGAACCCTGAATTTCTCGTCCATATTCACTGCATTTGTAGAGGTTACCAGAACCACATTGGCTGCCGTAACGACCATCCCCAAAGTCTCCGAAACGGTCGTTACAGCGACTAGCATTAAAACCTTGGACCAGCATGTGGTCACCATTAAAACTGCGTTCAAACTCTCCATTGGCGGCCATCAGGCTCGGAATTTCAGCCATGGGAGATGCACTTTTGACGCGGACAAAATCATCGCCAAAGCCATTGTACCAGGAGTCTTTTGTCACCATTCCATCGTGACCAAATTCCCTAGTGATATTACCATTGCGGTCTACTCCAAAGGTCGTTTCAGCGACTACTCTGTCCACCAATTTACAGCCACGTTCGTAGCCGCCAAGTTCTGCATGCGGACCTTTTTCGTATCCTCTTTCATTTTCAATACTTGTGGCTGGGTCAATGGTTGAGAATGAGTATATCCTATTGACTTTTTTCGTGATTCGCTCAAAACTGCAATTTTTGGAGCCTCTGAGAGGCTCATTGGCTCCCTCTGGCCTTTGTCTAGAATTTTCAGATTTGGGTCCGCAATCAGGCCCCTTTTCAAGCTGTTTGTTTAGGGACTTTATAAAGTTCTTTACTGCATTTGGTTTGCGGCTGAGAAGCGCGTCGACATCGTCCTGGTGCATGACCGGTCCAACTTGCACATTCTTCCACTTTGAGCGGTCTTCGCAGTAGATTTCGCGAAAGCCACCGCCAGAGTCTCTCCTTAGACCACAATCTTGACCAGCTGTGGTTATGTAGACGTTATTCGTGCACTCGACCGTGTTCTCAAAGTACTCGCACTCCAGCGGCTGACTGCTCTGACACTGGCTACCCATCATCGTCATTAAAACCAGGGAAACAAAACTTTACATTTTAAAGCTAGAAATTCGAGCGTTTAGGGCCAGAATTAAAACTATACACCGAGATTCTCACAACACCAATCTGCACACACAACCGACGTCGCAGGTGGGATCCACAGCGGCCGTACCTACGCCAAACCAGGCAACTCTGTCACAATTTTGCCCCTTTACAAAATTATCCCCGTGGCATACGAGTGCCCCGCGGGAATCTCGGCCCATGGGCCGCAAACGCCCCGGGAAGAAGGCTCAGATGGGTCGCAAGGACCTAGGAGGAACAGGGACGCGGTATAGACGGAAGAGGAGACAAAATGGAGTTGATATGGACAAGGAAGAAGAATGGAAGGTTGTAGGTACACCGATGAGTCTCTTCCTGGGGGTTTTGAGGTGACTGATGCGAACTACTAGCGGAGCTAGGAGGAGCATGAGCGACTATCCGACCATAGGGAGGATGGACTAGGCGACCTCTGTGAGCCTATAGAATAGTAGGATTCCTCACTGTTAAGTACGACTGTAAGGAGTACTAGACAATCCTAAGGAGTCTCTAGAATGGCGACTACATGAGCGAAGTGAACAGAGGAAGGGTGGCGACTATACGGAGTACATGAACCTGTGGATTCACAGGGCCTAGTAGATGGCTATTACCATTATGAGAACTGTTCAGTGGATGGACTTAGGCTATCACTAGGGAGTAGGAAATTCTTAGCATGGAGCTGTCTATTCCGAACCTTGGGAACATCTTTAGGGGACCCTCATGGAATATAGAAGCCATTTGGACGACCGATAGGTTTGAAAAATTGGTCCATGGAATATGAAAGGACAGGAATAGGGAACTTGTTTCTAGCGCACCTTTGGATGCGTAAACTATACGAGACAGCCAGAAACACATCCCTTAAAATGCCTATACAACATCAGAATGAATAAGTGATCGAATTGCGGAATAAAAGATAAAGGATAAAACAACTTTATTAATGCATGCAGGTTTTGACAACGAGTAGATTATGGAGTAGAGGATACTACGGAACATTATAACCAATCTAGCTACCTTAACGGATATTTTATAGTACCAAATCCCTGTAAATACCAAATAGTGATGAATAGTACACTAAAAATGACAAAATTACTTCCTGAACCCCCATACATCATCTGATGTCTATCCCTTTCCCAAAAATCTTTCGTTATTAAAACAATTACGAGATTAAGGAGTGATAAATGGGTGAAGGTGTCACTATAGACATCGGTAAACGTCCTGAAAATGGAGTAGAGCAAGACGAGAATGGATACCATTATACTAGTTCAAGTGGTGGTCGAGTTAATCTTACGGATGAATGGTTTCCTGACCCAGATGGAGTTTATATGAAACTCACGCATGCTCCTGAAAATACTAGCATTGAAACTATTATACATAAAGGGAGTGGACTTTCTGGAATTAGTGGTCTAGGAGATCACAAAAGTGTCTCAGTCCTTTACTGGAGTAGCAATTACCAGAATCCCCTCCTCATTCAACTTGGTGAGGGAATGAATGAGTACTACACCTGGAATAACAATGATACCTGGACTAAACAAGGAAGCATAACTGCTGACATTCTAAAGTCCAAGTTGGATGGACAGAACTGTATTAGGAACAAAGCTCACACTTTTAATATTTCAAAAGAGAGCGATTACCAATGTCCCAATTGTACTGGCACAAGCATCTTAATAATATCCCAACATGAAGATAATTATGATTATTATGCGCATTATGTTTTGGCTTCTAGACTTGGATCCTTTTCTACCACCAGTTTCAAGGATGATAAAAATTGGCAACTTGGACTTCCATCAGTTAAAAATGTCCAATCTATATCTGTTTATTGGACCAAATCCCGTGGAAAGCCTCTCCTAATACACTATGAACAAGGTTTTCATGAAAGGTCTTGGTTCAGAAGAAATACTACTGATGGAAGCACTTGGAGTGAGATTGGAAAGGCGGATCAAAATCTACCAGAACATACTTCTGATGATGGTAAAATAAAGAAGCTTCTTGAAGAGGCTTCTTATTATCCATTAATCACTCCAGATTTATCTATATTTACCGATGCACACTACCCGGATAGAAATATGAACATCAATATAACCGTGAGAACTAGTTCACTGGATAATGGCTACTGGAAATATAAACATTCTTTGAGAGGTGGGCTCTTTAAGCTAAAGGGAGTTGAACATAATGTTAACATACTGGGTGGGATAACACCTCCAGATTATATCCTTGGGAGTATAACCGCTTTTTATCAGGGAGATGATCCTTATTCTCTGAAAAACCTTATAATGGTTGAGTTAGAGAAAAGAGGTACTGCTAGTAATGACTATCTATATTACATAAGGCAAGAAAATAGTCAAAATAGCTGGACTCTTCTTGGGAGACAAGAAAAGACAGGTAAATTAGAGAACGATGAACTTACCAACCAACTAAACCAGTTGAAGAACAAACTTAATCTTGGTGCAGACGAAGACGTACATCCCTCTGCAGATCCCCAAAAACAGGTCATCATAAATACAGTTGGGGGAACCGTAGGAGGACTTGTAGCGGCTGGAGCTTTAGTTGCTCTAGCCAAGGTATTTTGGCCAGCAATTGTGGCATCTTTTGCCGTTCTATAGAATGTTTTCGGCTCTCACTTTTGGTAATTGGAGACCCCGTACATTGGGAATATTCACAAGTTCTGCACATAATCGTTCTCTATTCCTGTCCTCTCTTTTGATCGGAGATGTCACTATCTACGGCTATAGTGTATTATAGATGAATGTTAAAATTGTATTAGTAGCATAGCCACGCTATTCTTATGACTTCCTACAGTCGGATAGTTGCCAAGCTCTAGCGAGAATAGGCAGTATAGGAGTAATGGAGCGAACGTAGTGAGTTTTGGCGACCCAAAGGGAGTCTCTGTAGGAATCTTTAGTATGACCATAATGACACTGCTCCATACTACCAAACAGTGAGCTAGTTGTGATAGAGGATGAATGAATGGGTGAGGAGGAGTAGATAGGAGACTACTCATGGATCTCAGAGTTTTGAAAGGCAGTAGTCTCTGAACATGGAGGATGAGTGGGGAGTATCTCCTACTGGAATTAAAGAAACAATGTACTGGATCATGTGGCTGCAAAAAAAAGTCTGGAACGTTTATTGCCACTAAGGAAGTCAAAAATCCTGCAAAAGGATACACAAAGCACACTCATAGACTTAAGACAAATGGACAATTCGAACTTCAGGGTGTAAAGTACCACAGTTTAGCCCTCGTTGGTCCTTATTATGTCAAAGATGCCATAGAAGTATCTGTATACTATGATACTGATAATAGACCATATGTTATTGAGATCAATAGATCAAGAGGAAAAGATTACTATGTAAACAATAAACCTAGCATTAAAGACGAAAACGATGATTATTACGCCAATTATTCATGGGCCCAAAATTATAGTCTAGGAAGCTCTTCTGAGAGCCTCTTTGATACATTAGAACAACTGAGCTGTGAATATGCCAATTCCGTTTCGGTGGATATTTTCAAAAAGATAGACAGAAAAAAACACTATTGTAATCTTGGTTTCAACGTAGTAGGAACAACCTTCACGGATGACAAAAGCATCTACCAGTTTAAACAGAGTACTCAAAGAAACAAACCGTTTAAGGTCCATTCACTTCAGTATAATGGAAAGGATATAGAAATACCTATACCTTCAGATGGTGTTCTAGAAATATCTACATTTTATTGGAAGCATCATTTGGGAAAACCACTCGTTGTGAAAGTTATAGATCGAAGTAGTAAGCCAAAATATTATTTCAATGATGGTAGAGTTGGTTTGCAATGGGATAAAAGGGCAGTGTCAATGGGTGTTAAACTAGAAGATACGGTGGTTGAACATAACTGCGTACGCAATAGGACCACTACTATAGACCTGTCTAAGAGCCCTGCAGATAAAAGGTATTGTTGTACTAAAACGTGCAAAAACCCTAGGATAAACGTTAAAACACAACCATCAGATGCATATAAAGGGTTTTCCATATATGAACATGCTTCAGATGACGGACTTCCATTCACTATTAGTAGTATAATAAAGGATGGTGTTAAGCAGGGTGGTATTATGTTTCCTATTAGAAATGCTTATAGTGTTACTGTATATTATGCAGAGAAATGTTTGAGTGAGCCAATTTTCATGGACATTAAATATGCAGATGATGAATATTTCGCTGATAACAAGTGGTATAGACGTATCACTAAAAACGGATGGGACTACATATATAATATACCAAGTACAGATACTGAGATCAGTGAAGATTTAAGAAATAATTTCAAGATAGTAGCTACTCTACTTACAAGTGGCTGTAGTCCAAACAGTATCCCTGAGGATAAATCATTCACTAGACCGGAGCCAGAACCACAGGAGTCTCCAAAAGATACACTCGAGGATCTAAAGCAGAAGTCTCAAGATAAAACATACGGATTGGAACCACCGAGAGGACCAGAGGATGATGCACAAGAAGAAAAGAAGATAGAGGCAGAAAAACAAAAGGCTATGAGTGAAAAAAAACCATACACATATCCCTCCAAGAGGACACTAAGTAGTCTCAAGAAAAGTCTTAAAACGCTTTCTATAACTCCTGATGAACTCATACCAACGGTAGAGAAAATTGTGGAGAAAATCCAAGCCAAACTTCAGCCAGTTGTTTCACCACCTCCACCTGGCGTTATTATAGACATACAGAAGGATCTGCATAATAATGCAAAGTCGGGATCTGATACATATAACTTAGAAGTATCCGCTGATCAGAAAGTTAACTTGGAAAAATCTGAGGATCCTAAAGGTTCTAGCTTCTTTAAGTTCACACATACTAAGAGTGGTGGAGGACCTTTCAAGGTTGAAAAGGTTATATACGGGGATAGTGGTCCAACAGTTGATGTGGATGCCAATATAGACGAAAGTATTTCTCACTTAGCCGTTTGGTATTGGAATAATGATTCAAATTTAGGTGTCCCTCTCCTAATAGAAGTATTCAAAAATGGACATTACAAGTATCACTACAATAAGGGTGATCTGGATTGGAGACCTGTTAGTGGATACAATAATTATCAAAATAAGCAGTTCACCGGTGAAGCCCTCGAACAGAAACTAGATGACCTTAACTGTTACAACAGTAATGCGGTTACCTTGGACCTTACCAATAGTAATGCTGAGAAAGGAGGACATACCTGTTGTGAACATCATAAAAGCCATAGTAAGGTTAAAGTTAGTTCTAAAGTCATCACAATTAGCTCTAGTTCTCTTGTAAGAGGTAGCAAAACATCCATTCCATATTACAAATACTCAGTTATAAAGAGAGGAGATACTAAGTTGGCAAAGATCAAATATTATATTATCGGAGACGATAATAGAAAACGTATAATCACCGAGGAATTAGACCTTCCTATCCAAGGACCTGTAGATGTATATGTATTTCACTGCTCAGGAAAACCTGCTTTGATTTATATGGATCCTCAAGGAACTCTACCTCAGGATGTTCAAGGTTGGTATAAGAGAGGAACAGATGACAACTCTAAATGGGAGAAATTGCGTGACAAACTCACTAGTGTGACGTCTGATAATTTGGATAACCTTGCTTGTGGGCAACAGAAAGAATTGGTAGAGGTACTAAATAGTCTTCCAAGTAGCTGTAAATATGAAATATGTTCTACTGTTCCTGGTGCTAAACATGTTACTACCTCTTCATCTATAGTATCTGCGATTACTACTCCAGAAGTAACTGTTAAACTTGAACATAAACCAAAGGATGACTCTTCAGATCCTATTTCTTATCCAGGTTATCTTTCCAACCCACGAGTTACTATAAACGTCAAAATACTTCCCTATCTCAATATTGGATCCACTAGTAACTCTGACTTCTACAAATATGAGCATAAAGATTCCACCGGAGTACCATTCAAACTGATGGCAGTAATTGATGATCAGGGTCATACCATAAATGGAGCTAGTGGAGAAAGGGTAACCTCAGTTTCTGCTTATTACTGGAGGCATGAAGATCCTAGTGAGACTCCCAAGAATGTACTCTCGGTTGAAGTAGTATCTAATGGACAACATTCTTATTATGCAAAAAATGGTAAGGAATGGAAACAATATAGCAATTCTGACAAGCAACTAGATCAGAATGAATTGGTGAATAAGCTCATCTTCCTCAATTGTGAGATTAATGATGTTGTTCAAATAGATGTTACTAGGATAGATGGACAATATTGTCATGATGGATACTCCCAAGATCCTAAACATGATGATATTTATACTAAGAAAGTCAAAGTAACCCCTGTAAGTGATGAAAGAAAGCTTGGAAACTATACTGCCTATTCTCATACTCCAAATACATCTGCAGGATATAGAAGTTCATTTCACATATCTACATTTACAAGGGGAAGGAATAAGATTGATTTCAGTGGAGACTTGACACTACCAGTTATAGATGTCAAGAAAGTGGTTGTCTACTTCTGTGGTAAGGAGGTTACTGGGAGCACCGGTAGGAATCCCCTCTTGCTTTACATAGACTCTAATGACCCCAAGAATGCTAAGCAAAAGTGGTTTAAGAAGCCAGATAATGGTACTATTTGGGAGTCAGCTAAAGGTTTAGATGGTAAAGATGAAAAGAGTTATACAGACATAGTTGACACTCTGGACACTATTAAGAGTGCTTGCCAATCTCCAAAGGCAATTATAGATATCTATGAGAGAGAAAATGGAAGATACCTTCATTATTATTCTGGATATTATGGGAAAACTATAGAGGTAACACAGAGGTCAGGCTCTCATAAAAAGGATCCTCCAGAACATTATACTAGGTATGATCACCAAGTGGTTGGTAGAGAAGATAATTACTTTACACTCCCGAAAGTTAACTATGAAAACAATGTAACCGATATTGTAAATGTGGGTGTTCCTATGCCTAGGGTAACTAGAGTATCCGTTTACTACTGGACTCCTCTAGAGACTCCGGAGTATAGGGATAAGAACAAACCTCTTATCGTCAAAGTTGTTAAGTATGGTAGATCAACACCATTTTACTACGAGAATAAGGGTGAGAATGATAATATACAATGGACCTTATGGCAGATGGCAACGGTTTCTGAAAATAGTCTCAGAGCTAAGTTATACCTCCTTAACTGCCGCCTTAACAATGCAGTTGTCATAGACATAAGTAAGCGGAATACTGAAAATTATGACTCCTGTAAGGATAAAACTTTTGACGGTTGTCATGGTAATAATAAGATGAAAGTTGAACAAGATATTGGTGACACTGGTAAGCTACTAAACTATCAGGTCTATAAACACTCTCTCCAAGATTCCTCCGGTGGAGGAAAGAAGTTTCATATAGTATCTTTTAAGAATGATAAAACACCTCTAACTGGAATTTCTGCAAGTTATACTACTCCCATTCTTGATGTGGATGAAGTAAAGGTTTATTTCTGTAAGAAAAATCCTGACAAGCCTCTCCTATTATACTACAACACTAGTGGATACCATAATTTGTACAAGAATAATGATCTCGCCAGTGGAACTGGTGGCTGGGTATGTGCAGGATTACTCAGCACTGATCCAGACAAAAACCACGAAGAGGTCAAAAGGATACTTGAAGAATTGGGTAGTGAATGTAAACCTCAACCTAATCCTGCTTCTCCTACTGATTCTGGTCCTGAAAAACTTGTTGATGGAGCCTCTGGCCTTACTATTACTGCTATTCTCACCGGATTAGGCTCTACCTCTGGTACTCTTGCTGGAGCTGGTGGCCTTACTGGACTTGGTTGGTGGGCATTTAAACGTTCTAGGGGAGATCCTTGGGTTAGACAGATTTAGGAGTCTATGGACTCTCCATTAGGGAGACTAGAGAGTCTGTACTGAGTAGTTGGTGTTAATTTGTTGGTTGAGGCTTTCTGGCAGGAACCCTAATGATTCTTCCTTAAAGACCCTGGTGGTCACCAATTTCTCATTCCTCTGGACTCTACCATTACACCTCTCCGTAGTCCATATGATCGTCTACACCTCACATTCCATTTACTCTACCTACTACAAAATATGCATTTAAAACCTTACGATGGACCACCTAGTTGGTGTGTATGGTGGTGATTTAAAAATCCAGGCCGACCTTTCTGGCACCAATTGCAAGTGCCTCGACCCTTCCGTGATATCTGTAAATACAATGTACAGTGAATTCGTGTGTATAAGCCTCTGTGGCTCCAACGTGAAACAGAAAAGCCACAGGAATGATGAGTGCCTCTGGTACTACCTACTGGTAGATTTTACTGCATTAATAACAAGTGTTTACAGCTTTGTGTGATGCTTTCAGCTATAAGATCCTCCTTCTGGAGAGTAAATCCCAGTAGATCACGTATCTTCCTCCCTATGCTCCTCACCAGCAGGTGTAGAAAAGTCCTTCATTGAGAACAGTTTACTTTCAAACTCCAACTTGTCCACATTCTTCCATGCTCCATCAACTTTCTCAAAACAAAATGTCTCATCTCCGGCACCCCTTGTATAGACACTAAGAAGAGAAGAGTATCCCTCCCTGGAGAAGAGATAGGCACCTGTACATCCTTCTTGAGGGTCTGTAGCGGTCCAAAGGGTATCTCCGTTCTCCACCACTGATACTACAGAGCTACCAACCTGGGGAACAAATGCCTTGTGACTCACTCCATAAACCAAATCATCAGCCAGAGAGAATAAAGAAGAGTCTGGAGAAGAGAGGTCGAGAGTGGTTCCCTCCATAGAAGTGTCAGATGGAGAAACAGAACCTTCTAGTTGTTGAACGACGTCTTTAGGTGGAACATCTGTATGGTCATTTCTCGATCCTTCATCAACAGGATTTAATGGAGCCTCAGATTCTCTCTTCATTTCATGAAACTTGTTTAAAAAGTCATTCCGTGTGAGTTCCTTCCAGCCATCAGCAGTCTTCTCAAAATACTTCCATTTCCTCGACTTGCTCTCTACAACTGTCATCTCTAGTAGCTCCAGACTCCCTTTCTTATAAACCAGACAAGAAAGGCAGTAGTCATTATTTTCAACAAGCGTTCCCCTTATTCCCACTCTAGAATAATGCGGTTGAGCAGTCCATAGTTCCTGATTACCATCCCTTACTCCTACTACAACATAGCAAAGCTTTGGAAAGATATGCTTGGTAGGAACACCTAGAAGATTGGCTTCAAAGATTTTGCATTTTTCAGTAGCATCGGCTGAGGAGATATCAAGCTCAAACGTGGATTTTAAAGTTTCAGGTACCTTTAAACTCTTCATCTTCCCTTCATGATTATTACAAGATTCCCATCTACTTCCATTCTTGTAATAAGCCTTATGTGAGACTCTATATGGAGTTTCTAGGGTAACCAACACAAGTTCAGGCTTACTATCCTTGTTTAGGTAGACCTTGGCGTGATCAAATGCCTCACCGGATGAAAGAGTCCATATTGTAGACTTTGATTCTGCCAATTTTCTAACTAGACCCTTTTCGGGAACAACCAACCTTATAACATTACCGTCAAAGGAGTATTTGAATGTTTGGCACTGTTCCCTGTCTGGGTTACTTATATCTATTACTCCTGGAGAGGAAGGAACATTTGGAGATTCGGTGGGTAATTCCTTGGAGCTTCCTTGCGCTACCTTTACATAGACATCATCATCGTCATGATCATAATCTTTATGACAACATTTGCTGCGTATCATCAGACAAAAATACTTGAGAACACAGCAGGCACTACAGAATCTCGCCAGGAATAGCACCCATAGCAGTGCCAGAACCTTCATCCCCTCCAACTACCATTTCCTAGAAAAGTAGCCACCAACTCCAATTAATGGGCCATTTCCCCTTCATTCTTCCTGTAGCCTGCGGGTGATACACGGAGGAAGAAGACAGCGGATGCTAAAGACCCCATTGGATGGCCAAAGAATGGATCATTATACTCTCCTGGATTCTTCCAAGTAGTACACCCATAATTCCCGTAACCTTACAGTTTGAGGCGACTCATTTGACCCTCGGAATGCTTACACATCCCACTCTGCACGGACCCATCTTACCTGTAGTTTGCGCGATCGAAAAAAACCTTGGAGATTCCCCTAGAGAGCGCCTGTCTTCCAATCAGCTTCCCGAGCTCGTAGGCTGCCTTTACATTCCACCCCTTGTTCCTCGTGATCTTTGGGTTGTTTGTAGGCACTGAGCCAAAGATGTGAGAGAGATACTTGAAGTTGGTGGACAAGAAGCAATGGGTTTGTCTAGTTACATCGTCGACAATTGTGGCATACATTTGCTTATTGGAGCGCTTTAGAGTGAATCTCAGGCGTCTCTTTCCCTCGATTACATCCTTGGCGAGATTCTTGCATGGCGGACCCAGTGGCTCCTTTTCTACCTCTTCCTCGAATAGCTTGTACCACGGTGGCTGTAGTAATGTGTAATATGTGAATGGTGTGGGTATAATGTATGGCATACGATGACAAGTCCCTAGGAATGAGCGTAGCGAATAGAGAGAGACTGGCGACCACAAGTCATAACATTCCAGTATACCAACAAGAGAGCAGTCTAGAGGGAGAGTGTCTATACTGCCTATTGGCAGAGATGAGTGCAGTGTTTTACAGACGAGCAATTAGTAGCGAAACTATTTTTAAAATTAGACTCAGCTTTTTGTTGAATATTAGTGCATAAGTTTCAAATAGACCATACCCTCCGAAGCTGGATCCAAAAACACCACCAGCTATTTTACCTGCATTAGATGGAAAGTGTTTGCCTATCAGTTCATCTAGTATCTTAAGTAACTTTTCCGTTATATTACTGGGGTCCCATTCTTGTATAGGTATTGATATCCATGTGTCACCACTATTTTGAAAGTATTCATAGCTCGTACCATTACGTTCTTGTTGCTTGTGAAACTCTAGTACAAGTGGGACAGAGAATGATGTATCTCCCTTATAGTAATGCACTGATACATCGATTAGAGGATCAGATGGAATCTGTATACTTTGGAGCCTAGTTCCTTTGTGAATAATACTTCCAACTTTAAATCCTTGGAATTCTTCAGGTATAGAGTAAGCATATTTTGAAGAATTGGCCCAATTTTCGTTAGCCACTGTAATCGTCTTGCCACAGATACTAGGGGAACATTGATATGTAAGACTCGTGCAGGATATATCAACCTTGTGGGCCTGGTTCCTATTACAATTCATACCATCAAGAATCTCTAGGAGACCATGTGTTTTAATATAGCCGCTTGCATCATTCCAAATTTTATTGTCATTTGTAGCATAATATTTTTCAACATTTTCTAGTTTAACCAATAGAGGATTAATATACCCAATATCCCATTCCCAAAAATAGACAGTTACAGTTTTATGCTTTGATAAACCACCCTCTAAACCAGTAGTGCCATCATTTTTATACTTTATAGCCCCAATTGTGTTACCATTGTTTGGCTTGTGAACACATTTTATATATCCTTCCAAACCTTTAGGATTTTTTGTCTCAGTGACAGTTACCTCGTCGTTTGAGGCACTACCGTAATTGTATGTATATTTATTTGTTGTCTCAGTGTGACCAAGTGCATGATTGCTGTATCCAATATCAATACCTACTTGTTCCCCTCGGGTCATCCTCCATTTTAATCCACATCTATACTACATTAGTTCCTAGTAGTACCTCTAGCTCCATACTCTCCTTCAATCATTCTTCCATTGTAGTAACTCATTAATGTCTCAACTGCTGTGAGCAGAATGGTCAGTATGGATGAATGATGATAACTATGAAGACAAACAATACCTTCCGATAGTAACAGTTGTATTGATCAAATTGGAGATCCTGAAGATCAGCAATGGCAACTTGGGAGAAGTTGCTTTCATTAAGTTGATGTGATGGAGTCTTAAGTTCAGTAAGCAGTTTACCTAGTTCACTAGTAGTACCATTTTCAGGTTCTATTTGTTTGCAGTCATCTCCATTCTTGTACCTGTACCAGCAGTCATCCTTACCCTTGCAGTAGTAACAGTAGGTATCTCCAGATTTCTTAACACAGATTAGGAGGGGATCAGTAGCCTTGCTCTTGTCATAGTATACACTAACAAAGTTAACTGGTTCTTTGATAGATGGGCGTAATTGCAGGGTTTTGCCACAATTATCTAGAACTTCCTTTACTGTGAATTGTTGAGTTCCTCCAGGATGTATGGTATGAGTGCACCTCCAGAAGCCAGATGGTTCAGAGGTTTCCGTGACAGTAATGGTAACGTTCTTACTACCTCCGGTAGTACCTTCATAAGTAGCTGGCTTTTGTGAGAGATCAATGGTTATTGGTGAATATACTTGTATAGTCATTGTCCCCTAGACACTCTGAAAGGCATTTCTTCATTCTCAAGATGGTCCAAAGTCCAGAATAGACAACTCAATGCTTAACATATCATAGTCGTTCAGTGCTCCTATCCTGCTATGTTCTATTATACAACTCGATGCTTGGCAGATCCTAATGGTAACTCGTTCATCTTTCTGTTGAAGAATACCTAGGCTCTATACTGTGTATACTCGCAAGACTCTCTATTCACTTCGCTCATAGTCACCATCACTCTTCCATTCGTTACACTCATTCCATAGTGATCTACTGCCTAGTCTCCGACGTCGGTAGGTCATTCTTCCTTCCGTTGTACTCCAGTAATGACCTTAATCCTACTCTTCTCTAGGCTCACTCTGTTCGCCATAGAGCTCCTGTTAGTCGCTCTAGTAACTCATCCTCACTACGTTCGGATTGTCCTCCGCTTCGCTATGGACATTAACTCACCTTCTTGTGCAATTTCCTGGGCTTTGGGACGCCATTTATGGAGCTCGTGATGATCATGTGTAGCCTCCATTCTCTTTGTTCCATTGGCCCCTTTTGTCCATTCATCCGCCACTCTGGTACTCCGTCACTGGGGTACTGGCCACTTGTACCGAAATTTGCGATAAATCCAGCCGTTTGGAGGCCCTTGCCGCCCCCGAGACTCAGGGCCCCGCCTCCAGGGGCCTCCCAGAGACCGCAGAGGAGCAACCAGAGGCCAAATCTCAAAAACATTCGAATCTTGAACTCATGGCAGAAATCTCAGAGAGTAAACGCCAACGCCACAAGTTTTGGGGGCTGTGGTGAGATTCTGAGGCTCCACTCGATATTTCAGGGACTTGCGGCGACATTTTTACCAAGGAATCAATTTTACGAGAATCAACAGGTTTGTTTTAATGGGTGATAAACTCTGGAGGAGTGAATGGGCGGGATGTACGAGATTGAGCTGTGTAGACAAGAAAGGGAGTTTTTAGGCTACAAGGAGTCTACATAACCGCAAGAGAGGGTTTTAACGGTCAATGAATTAAGCCAGATGGTAATAATCGTCGGACGGAGGTGTAGAGAATGTTCTAGTACCAACACATGTCTATTCTGGAGTCACCTTGACACATTTGACTCGGTGATGGTCTCTACGCTGTACTAGAGGGAGGAAGCTGGCACATAATGACACCTTTGAAACGGAGATGTACAGGTTCATTCTACCATGCTTTCTAGATTTTTACTCTCCCACTCTGGAGGAGTGAATGGTAGAGGAAGAAGCTTCCATGGTTATCCTAGTCTCAGGTGTCGGTAGGTCATACTGAGGAAATGGAGTATGCCAGGAAGAATCTCTAGGAACATTCTGGAAACCTTTTATGGATTAGTGAGAATGTACCATACCGACAATTCTGCTCACACCAGTTGAGACATGAATGGATTACTACAATGGAGGAATGAATGAATAGGATAGAGGGGAACTAGTGGAGGGACTACTAGGAAATACTACTGAATAAGGATGGAGGATTGTAGAGATGATAGATGACTAGAACCCATACCTGTATTAGAGGACGATATGTTGATGTAAACATTAGCAAAACGGGTGATAATGGAAGCTATCAGGATGGTTGTGGTAATAGCATAAACTTCACTAAGGTTGATGGACATCCTAGTTCTGGTTACAAGAAATATATTCACACATTTGGTAGGTCATATTATATTGGTGGAATAAATTATAATGGAGAAAAACAACTTGGTATACCTGTGAGTCTGAAAAGTTACTATAATAAAGATGTAACCGTATACTACCTTGGTTATGACGAATGTAACCTAGTACCATTAGTAGTAGGCATTACCAAGAGTGGTAATAGTTACGAATACTACAAAAAGGTGACTTATTTTGTAACTTCCAATCAATGGACAAGAGAGAAAACTATCACTCGTGATCGTCAACTCTCTTCAAAACTCCCAGAAATTGGTAGAAGCCTAACTACAGCTATCATTCTTAAGATTGATCAGACCACAAAGAGCATTTACTATGCCAATGGAACGAGTTCACCTCCACCAGCAAATCTAACTACTCAAATTCAAGTCACCGAGTCAAGTGTACATGATTGTTATAAAAAGTACAAGCACACTCCTAAAGAGGCATCTGTAATGCGACTCCTTTCCACAAAGCATGGTGGCAAGAAGATACCATTTGAAGATCTTAGTATATATACTACACCATACACTACTGCTCATGTTTACTTCTGGGAGGGTGATAGTAGACACAGAAATCCTCTATTACTGGGGCTCGAGCAAACGTCAGGTATTTTCTCATACTATATACTTTCTGGTGGAGGAACTGATAAAAAATGGAAGTATGAATCCGATATAGATGCTGGTAATCTTAAGGATAAGCTAGATAAACTAAATTGTGAAAAGAACCAGGCTCATATTATTGACATTTCAAGGAATAGCAGTCCAAACAAATATACATGTCTAACAAAAGAATGTGGCGCCAGTATTACTTTTGCTAACTATGGTGCCAACGATTACTCATATTATCTGCACGTTTTGGATACTTCTATTCGCAGATTCAAGGATGGAGAAAAGGAACAGACCGGAATTAATTCTTCAGAGACTAGTAGTCAGGTCTATGTATATCACTGTCCAAAAGGACGGTATGGAATCCCACTTTTGATTTATTTCCCAGGATCATCACATTGGTTTGAGAGGACCTCCCTTAACTCTACTAAATGGACTGAGGTATCTCCGGATAAACCCAGTGGTTATAATGATAATCCTAAGATTCTGGAGCTTATAAAGACTAAATTGCCAATTGTTACCATAAATGTTGGAGATACAAATGGTTTTTCCCAAAGTGCTAGTGGAAGTGGTACTACATATACAGATCCCGGTACCATGGATAACCCAGAAACAATCAGTCTTACTAAAAATGATGTACTGGAATCTGAGAAAAAAGCTGAGTATACTAGTTTTGTTCACTGCGTTCAAGGTAAACCATATTTTGTGGCTAAGGGGATCAAACATAATGGTGATACTCTGCAAGGCATACCATCGAATTTCATTCTTAAAACTGTAACAGCATACTACTCTGGAAAAGGACCTGAGCTTAAGGTTGATGATCTTTCGCTTGATGACCTTCTCCTAGTTGGATTTGAGAAAAAGAATGGTCCAAACAATTACATGTATTATGGTAGGAAAAGCGGAGGACCTACTTGGACCGTTATCCCTGGAAAGACTAAGAAACTAGATGGTAAAGATCTTACCACTCAGCTCAAGAAGTTGACGGATGAACTTGCTAAAACAAAGGAGAAGCTTACCAAGCCATCTGATACAGAGTCAGAGACTAAGCTTCTACAAGGTAATGGATTTTCTGGTGGAGCTATAGCAGGAATATCTGTTGCAAGTGTCGGTGGAACAGGAGTTGTTGGTCTCGCTGTATGGAAGGGACCTGCTATAGTAAGGAGCATAATTACAACCTTCATTACTTCCATGTAAAATACTCTCCCTACCCTTGGTAGGTAGTAGAGACTCTCCCCCTCTAGACTATTCTCTTGTTGGTACACTGGAATGCTAGGATCAAGAGGCATTGTTGTTCGGTACACATACAAAATCCTAGCAGTTGCTATTTCATCATTACTCTCTTCATGCTATGTATTATGGTCGTTCATCCCCTCCGATTGTTTGATCATCTGGTTTGGTCCATGGACATACATTAAGGAATTCCATTTGTATAAAGCCTTTCCTCGCCTGGACTCAATTTCTTGCATCTCACCATTAGAAGTAACTACCAGTGAATAAAGCAACTCATTCATCTAATGAGCCTTGTGAATAGAGGCCCTCTGACGGTCGCTCTTGCTCACTCCATGCTACGCATTACGTTCACATTATACACATTCATTTAGGTCTCCTATATGGATTTCCGGAAGGATGTAAATCTCCCTGAGATTCGCAACGTTCCAGTATCGCCAGTTCTTCACGGGGACAGAGACGACCGCGAGCCGACAGAGTTCAAGAGGACGATTATAAGTTCCGCGATAACTCAGGATGATTTAGACTTTTACGAGGAATTGGAAAGAAAGCAAAATCTTGCCTGGAAGAGGAGACTTGAGCAAGACTTGGAATATAGTAAAGAAGTTTCTAGAGCGAAGCAAGCTGACCTAAACCCCGTGGACGCTCCATCAGAGGTTACAAGAAAGAAGAAGCGAGAAACGTCCAAAAGCTCAATATTTAGCACCGACCCAGAGATTAAAAAGGTGCCAACCGTTGTTGTCAAGGGAAAGAAGAAAGAGGCAAACGAGAGTAAAGAGGAAGAAAAGAAGGAGAAGCAACTTGCAAATCTCCTGGAGGGATATTTATCAGACGATTAGCACGCTGGTATAGAGATCAAAATGCTGTTTTTTTCGAGTTTTTTAATGGCTGCAAAAAAGTTTGCACCAATGGTCCCCTATGGTATCAAAAGGGTAAGTTTAATGCATGCACAGTATGTGAACGTAGTGAACATACGGATCTCTGGCAGGAGCCACTAGAGCGACTGCTACGCCCCTTGAAATGAGGAGCTTATCTACTGTAAGGAGCGTTTATGGATGAGTGACGTGATTATGCAGACTATAGGCTTTAGCCGGAGGGAGAATAGCGACCAAAGGGGGCCTGTTTATCTCTAGAGATATGGCAAGAATGGAGTCCAGTAGAGACTCTCTAATGACCTTATTCATCCCACCGGATGGCCCAGTTGAGATCTCTGCATTATATTCAGGTGGCAGTAATGAACCAATACTTATCTATGTTAGCTCATCTCAAGAGGATGTTACGGGTTGGTATAAGAAGCCTACTAATAGTAGTAGAGGTAATGATGAAGAATGGACAGAAGTAAAGGATCTCAAAGATAAAGCACCTGATAAGTTAACCAATCCTACAGGCTGCAATAATGAGAACTTTAAACAACTTGTAAAAACTTTAAGAGAACTTGGATGTACAGACCTGCAAAAGTGTCTTGAACCTCCACCTCTTGGACAGAATGGAGTTCAACGTGAGGAAGTCCCCGCAGCTGACTTATCTGACCAGGTTCCTGATACAGAGTCTGAGACTAAGATTCTCATACAAGGTACAACTTATCCTCCTGAAGTTACTGAAAAATTAAAAGACCTTATTGTTACTCCTAGTGGATGTGGTGAAACTCTTCCTCAACTCTCACCTCCAGGACAAAGTGCTGGTCCTGGACCTGCTGGCCAAGATGGTTCACTTGGTGCTAATGCTAGTAAAGCTACTTCTACTCCTCATTCTTCCTCTACTTCTCAATCTCCTGGAACTTCTCAAATCTTTCCTTGGAAAGAGACTGTCTTTGGAGGTCTCGCTGCTGTTGTATCTGGATTAGTTGGCTTCGCGGGATTTAAGGGTTATAAATATTACCCTGTCCTGTTGATACGTCAGTTTATCCTACCACCTTTTGTATATAAAGTACTATTGTTACAGCATTAAAACAATTTAAGGTTTTATCAACACTTGACTCCCATGATGAGAATGGAGTTCCTGGACCCTTATCCCCTCTTCATCCGCATAAACTGTTAGATTTAAAGATGATATAATAGGGAATTCAGCTAGATGCCAAGTGATTATCTCTCGTATTCCTTTTCTTCCTGGCCGCAATGGGGTCTTTTTACTCATCCACTCTTCCTTTTATCATCTTCCTCCTCTACTGGATGATTAGAGCAGGGGAAGACTAGTGTAAAGGTTGCAATAATTACCTTGTTTCTTGAGAGGTGGTAGTTGGAAGGGATGAAGGTTCTGGCACTGCTATTGGCGGTATTCCTGGTGAGATTCTGTAGCGCAGGCTTTTTGTGCTGTTTTAGAGGAAGTAAAACGGATGACGATGAAGTTACTGATCAAGTGGAACAAGAATCTCAAGTTACTACTACTCCCATTACTTTAGACCTTTCTAACCCTGATGAGACAAAGTTAGATGTGCACACAGAAAATGCATATGGAGTGTCATTAAAGGAGTATACTCCAAAAAGTGCCTTCCACATATCCTCTGTTCTTGATGGTGATAAGGAGCTATGGAAGGCTGGAGCTGGCAAAGAGTGTCTATTTGTAGAATCTTATTCTAAGGGTGCTCTAGAACTTCTTTACCTGGAGACCTCAGAGAGTAGTGGCACTAAGTATAAGTACTTTGAGAAATTAGATGGAGTATGGAAGGAGATTGATGAAGAGCCATTTAATGAGAAGGCAAAGACATTCATTGGAGAATCTGGAAGAGATGCTTATCTAAATATTGCCCATCCAAATAGACTACTATGCAAGTCATTCAACTATACTTTCGCTGCTAATGCAATAAAACTGGTCGTCTCTAACAAGGGTGTTAGCGTCTCCAAGCTTGTGAACGACACTGAGACTGTTTGGACAGCTGAACCCGGAGAAACATTTGATCATGCTAAAGTCTACCTAAACAAGGATGGTACTCCTGAACTTATATTAGTCACTCTCAGAACTTTATCTGGAATATCACGAAGAGATTATGTAAAGACTGAGAATGGATGGAGTGTCTGTAATAATAGTAACGCCAAGAAGAAGAGCTTGAGGGATCCTGTAGAATGGAAGTCAAACTTTGATATCGACGTTTCCGCTTCTAAGGACGCTGACAAGTGTACCATCTTTGAGGCAGAATTACTGGGTGTGACCGTTAAGCATTTCTTTCCTAAACCTAGCCATGTCGCTATCCAAGTAAAGGATGGTGGTAAATTTCTATGGAATGGTGGAGCCAATGATCGTTGTCTTTCTTGTCTTATTTATAAGAAAGGGACTGTAGAGATTCTGGAGATGACAGTAGTGGAAAGATTAACAAGGAGATGGAAATTCTTTGAAAGGAATACCGATGGCTGGAAGGAGGTTGACAAAACAGAATTTGACAAGAAACTCAAGAATATCACAGGTGGAACCCATCAACAGACAGAAACTACCAAGATTACATCTGTAGCTACTACTGAACAAAATACCTAAGAATCTCTTCCATTGTACATTAAACTCCCCATTAATTCTCCATAGACAATCACTCATGGAAATTCATAGTCATAATAGTGGCAATTCACAAAGCCCCTGCTTATACATTCTTGGCGGAACTGCAGTAGAATTCTCTTGTTAAATCATACAACTTACTTGTGACTAGGAAGGAGTAGATGAAACAGAATGTTAAACATCTTGTGATAGTTTGTGCTCCTATACTAAAGTATACTCGCCATAGAGCTCCTGTTAGTCGCTCATTCTTCGGGACCCATGCTCCGCATACTCGTTTCACTCGTACACTACGCATTATGCTCAAAACATTAAATGTTCAGAGTAAAAACTACAAGAGTACGCGTTTGCAACAGCGTTTGGCGTTGGAGTCTGCGAGAAAGCAAAAGGAGATGAAGGGTATGATTCTAGACTCCAGAAAGACTCTCTTTATGAGTCTCCGTGACAATACAGGAATAAATTGGTACAGAGCCAAGCAGATTTTAAAGCATCTGGAGGTCCACCAAAGGCACCCAAATGTGACGTCTCAAGCAATGCGAGAGAAAATTACCGAAATCGCAAATTTGGTCAAGCAGGGAAAGTAGTTGCTCAAAATTGGTAGTCTTAGATTAAGCTCATCTTGTGGAGAACAAGCCCACATTAAGTTGTTAATTTTTCACTACATGCCCAGACTTAGACAACTCGAATGAGCTTGCATGCTAGGTGTATCTCTCTCTCGATGAGTTGTTTGCAGTTTCTCACGTCTTGTGGATAAAGATTATGCTTCAAGGGAGTGCATTTTGCCTGGGAATCCCTTCGAGTCTCACGACATTAAATCTACACCCCAGATGGTTGTCTAGAGTCTCTCACAGTAAGTTTTAAATGCAATCATGAATGTTCTCTTGTTGATTTCTGTAGTCTACGTTTCAAGGCTCTGCGGCTGCACCGGAGGCGGGTCCAAGGAGGAGGTGCAAGACATTGATCCAGGGTACGAACAGGACGTTAACGATGTCGTTTCAGCCTTTACTGCTCACATTGTCAAGGCTAAAGGGTCTTTGGACGACGCAGGCTCAGCTCTCAGGGCTGCCAAGGCAATGCTGGACGCATACATCAAATTCTCTAATGAAAATCAGGACCAGAAACCAGACATGGAAAAGATCAGGGAAGCCTTTTCAGAGGTCATCAAGGTTTTAGATGCAACTGTAACGTTCTCATGGGCCCTCAAAGTCTTCCAGGATGCTCTTGGAACTCTGCCAGAAACGTTTGTCTCTGCACTCGTGACTTTACAAGGCCAGGAAGAAAACGTCAAGAACACCCTCGAAAAGGCAAAGGGTTCAACCTTGGGAATAAGCGGTCTGGATGTTCTAAACATGCTAAAAATTGGGAGTAATGCGGAGTCTACATGCGAAGATTCGGAAGAATCTTCAGATTCCATAACGACGATATTCTAGATTACCATTCCCGCGGACACTCGGATAATACTCAATTTATGGACGCTTGAATGTATGCGCTTAGTCTAGTCTGCAACTGTACGTGCATTTTAGACCTCATTTGCACCCTGGGGGTTTTATGCCAGTGGTAGACCACAGGCTTTCGAGACCATGCAATGCGGGAATGGTTGATGGGTATCCATAGAAAAGGGGTGTGAAAGGGAAAGTAGGACGTGATTATGATAGTGAAGCAAAAAGGAGCCACCAAAATGGCACAGCTCAGACATTTTTCCAATTGCGCTCCAAAGGCTGAAACACTCTAAATCCTTATTATGACGTTTCTAGTAAACCTCTGGATCAGAATAGGCGTAAGTACCTTTAAAGGGCTAGCCAATCATTTTACTACGATAATGCTCCTAGGTAGGCGCACCCTCTGCATGCAACTTTATGGGTCAATATAGGGGACGAGAATGAGGGTTCACTCACTCCAGGAATATCCACTTCTCAATACACACATTAAAATAGATGCTTCAGTAAAGACAGTCAGCTGTATGAAGGGGTTGTTAGAAACAGCCATAATGCTGTCTATAGGGGTTATAGGAAGAAGACCCTGTAATGACGAAAAGAATAATGAGTACCTTTTCTTCCTTCACCTGTCCTTCGAAAACACCTTGGCATAGAGAGGAGACTATAGATACTAGAAAGACGGTAATTATGTATAGATGCCCTTGGAGGTACTAGCTTAAATACTGAAGGTAAGGAAGAATGTTCTACTACTCGGGAGAGTAGGAGGCATCTCCCCAGCCTATTTCTCCACAAACTATGCCTGTGAATCTGGAGGATATAACAGTACAGACATGATTGCAACTAGTAACCTATCAACATGAAAGTCTCAAGGTAATAGTCGATTATCAGGAGGAATAAATGTCTACGTGAGCCGTTATTTATCCCCACTGTTGTCTGCATTCCTTGGTTTCCTTCCCAGCCGACATGTTCTCTTTATGTTATTAAAAGATCAAGGGCTTCTTATAGATAACTTGTATCTTTGACTTGTCAAGACTGAGGTCTTTGTTTTGTGGCTTTTCTAGTAAGGTAATACAACTGTATGATTGTCGTTGTTTCTTGTTTCAATAGCTTGTAAGTACTCTCTGCTTGTACCAAGACTCGGTTCTATTTTGACAAACAAGAATTAACAATATGAAGGTTATAGCACTGCTGTGGACGGTGTGTCTGGTAAGACTCTGCCATGGTAAGAGTGGCCATAAAAATTACCGTGGTAACGATAATGAACATTCTGGCGACTCTAAGAAATCTCAGAGTATTCCAGCAAGTCCACGGGGGTCTGGAAATGCTGTAGCTGAAGGGTCAGGGACTGCAGAGGGGTCTAGTGGTAAGAAAGCAAATGTTAATGCTAAAGGCTCCGAAGATGATAAGAAGCCACCAACTCAACCTAATGCTCCAGTAAAGATAGATGGACCGACTCCTCAGAAGCAACCACAGGCGAATGCACAGTCGGCTGGACAAGGTGATACCACTCTCGATATCTCTGATCCAGATGAGTCAAAAGTAGATGTAGGGGAGGAAACTAGCAGAGGAATAAGGTGGAAAGTCTTTAAGCCGAAGGATGGTGTAACAATTACCTCGTTCACAGAAGGAGGAGCGGAAATAGGAAAGATAAGCAGTGCGGTTAAACTTCTAAGAATCCCACTGCATTCACAAACCCCCATCATATATATAGCACATGGAGGCGCTACACCCGAAAAGTGCTATGAAAAGGTTGATGGAAAATGGAAGGAAATTGGTCTTAATGATTTCTACATGAGAACGAATGAAATCAAGAACGCAGTAAAACCAAATGAAGAAGCAGTAAATGCAGAAGGTACTCCCAAGAATTTAAAGCACTCACAAAACCATAAAGACTGGTTCAACCAAACATAATTATTATCGCATTATTCTCCATATAAACGCTTTACATGAGCCTGTAGAATTCTCAGCATACCATCCACAACTTCTCTATCACCACTATTATCCATTCTTTTGCATAGATCCCCCTGAGTAAAATCTTGCATTAGCCCACCAGATAGTTAAAGGACGAACTGGAAGATCTCTTTGGACCCATTTAGACATATATCTGGGAGAAAACAGTGGACTAGCGAGCAGAGTGGTTTGGCGGACGCCAGAGCTAGCTGACTACCCCCGCTACCTTTTGCCGTAGGGTTTTGGCCAACTGGTTTGTTAGACCACAATTTATATAGTTCAACTACTGGTAGGTGGGTCAAGACTCAGAATTTGTCCACTTGAATATCGATACTGCCGTTGACTAATTTCACACATTCGGTTTGCACAGCGAGTCCCAGATTTGTGCATGCTCAAGAGTTGGCAAAATGTCAAACGAAACGAGTGACACTGAGGTGGTCATTAACGGCCAAAAGGGTAAAAAGACATCCAAATTCATCATTTTTGCCGTTGCACTCCTGGTCCTGCTTATTTCAGTAATCACTCCGCTTGTCTTTATTCTGAATAGACCCAAAGTAACCACTCCAACTGTGGTCATAGAAGCTCAACTTACGGCAACTCCAGAGGGCAATGGCAATCAAGAGGGAGTCTCAGGTAAAAGACCTGACGAGGAAGGCTCAGGCATCGGGAAAAAGAGAGGGCTAATGACGCAGGATGAGTTTTACACATCTGTCCAAATCGCAAAAAAGAAGCGAGAAGAGGAGCTAAAATACGTCTTTGAGCTTGTAGAAAAGCTCAGGGCGGAGCTTAAAGGTGCTAATCTAGAGCTCGGGGATGGCAAGGATGTAACCTACTCTGAGCTCTTTCAACTTGCCAAACTACTTGAACCCATCAAGGACGAGGTAAATCCAAAGTTTGAAGTACAGGTACTCGCCAAATTCATGGAGTACTGTGAAGGCTATAATATCTACTGGTATGACGAGGGAACACTTGGAAAGTACCTCTTTCTCTTCCGCAGGGATGCCATCCAGATGGAGAAGCATAATGTGAATTCTGGCAGGACTTACACCATGGGATACCACACCAGACTCGCGGAAGATGTGGCAGTAACTGAACAAGAGATGAAGAAGGTCGACTATGATGGTCTGGATCTCTCAAACTATGGAACATTCAAACACACTCCACTCATATTTGAAGATGATCAGGAGCAAAAGGACGGTAAAAGGCCAACATTTGACCTGAGGGAAGGTGGATACGTGAGCAAAATCGATGCTGATAGGTTGAACAAATGTGAGTCGCCATGGTTTTTGGCAGCCGCTGCCATGTACGATTCATTCATTGCGAGAAAGAAAGCCAAGAGGTTCCATCACAGCGCACAACAAATTTGGGATTGTGCCGACGAGTTGAAGGATTCAAATCTGGCAAAGTCCCTCGAGTACTTTCTCAAAAACCCGCTCTGTCTAGAGGCATCATATCCATTCACTGGATCAAAGGGTCAGTGTCAAGGGGAGAGGTGCAGAGGTGGACCACTCGTCAGGAAGATTGTAAAGATTTCAGAAGAGAGGGCAGACGAACATTTGAAGACAAATGGAGCATTTATGGTCATCTTTGATGCGCCAGCTGACCTTCGTACCAACTATACAGGTGGCATATACGACAAAGATTTAGGTACTAAACAGAATTCTGTGGCTCTAGTTGTTGGTTATGGTACCGATCCTAAGACCAAAAAAACGTACTGGATAGCCCAGCCGGCCTGGAAGACAAGTTCTAGTTGGGGCGAAGACGGCTACTTTAGGATCTCCAGCAAGGGGAAGTATGACCCTAGCATATTCGATAATGCATACGGATTGTCTGCCACAACGTCAAAGCCTCAGGATCCAAAGGTATCTCAAGGGTCAGGGGAACCTCAGGAGTCATCATAGGTCATACAGTTGCCCATGTCAAGCGGTAGGCCTCATTTCATCATTTAGCGCTATAGTAGGTCTACAGGTAATCTCTTTCCATAATTTATCCTTCAAAAATCTTCAGTTGTAGGGCCCACAAGTTTTGCATGCAGATTTGTATATTGAGATTCCATAGGTCTATGGACAAAATTTGCACATTTCCCCGTTTATAATACATGGAAAGGCTAGAGTGGATAGCGTAGGGACTCTGGGAGTATTTATGGCGGAGATTTTCCGTCCAAAAACTCTGTCACCCATTGGCCTCCATAGAGGCTCTACAGGCCGCAGAAGCGCCTCTGTGTCTGAGATTGTAGCTTATAGAGTCCCTCTTGCACCATAATTGCCGCTGGAATCGGTAGGTCAAGGGAAAACTTGGTGGAGTGTCCCAGCTCCCAGTCCAGATCTCTCCCGCTCTCTCTCCTACCCTGTATAGCCTCCTTCATACTATCCTCCATAGTCCCATTCATAGTAGTACTCCATTCATGTCTCAACTGGTGTGAGCAGACTGGTCAGCATGGATGAGTGAATGAGGACTAATGGATAAATGACTGGCATATTCCCTGGGAAACAAAAGTCCATAAGGGTATCCACAAGACATCCATGTACCCAGCTCTCGCAATCAAAGCATCTGGGCTCGTCAATGATGTCCATACCTGGGTAAAAGTGCATCCATGAGCATTTCCAAACGGCATGAGCCAACACATTCATGGAGACCGGCGAACCCTAAGGACCAAACAGGGCCCTGCCAGACCACCTGTAGGCGCATATATCCATCAACACAACCAAGACAAACTACAGACAGTCCAAGATTAACCTGAAAATGCGACAAGGAGACCGCCAGATGAAGGATCCAGAGACAGTGGCATCCCAGGCAACGGGATTCCGGGGTCCAGACAACCGCCCAAGTGTGGGTTAGACGCCCACAAAATTTCGCGGACCAGCGGGGCAGGTGGCAGTTCCGGGAGAATGCCACTCTGGTCCCCTCGTTTCCAGCGGCGTTGTTCGTGTGCAGGGTCCCACCCCATCCTCAACAGGAAGAAGAGTAATCTCGGCGCCCCTCGTTCTTCAGGAACAATAAAATGGTAGTCATACAGCTATTGCTGTTTTTATTCACGTGTGTTCCGGTTAGATCCGAGAATGTCCTCAAAGGAAGGATAAACGGCATCGTGTTGGACGTTGACGGTACAAACAGCGCCAACGTCGCGGTGGAAGAAGGCACTTTGTACGGAGTTACCTTCAAATCCTTCTTCATGAGAGACAACCACTTCTTCACCAGCGTCGTAGAAGGTGGAGCTACTCTCTGGAAAGCTGGCGCTGAGGGAAAATGCACCGCCGTAAATATCTTCAAGAGGGAGGGGCACACTCCTCTTCTCACCCTTTACAACAAGGGCCTAGGTCTTTCCTGCTTCGAGAAGGAAGCTGGCGAATGGAAGGCCATAGGGGCCGAGGAGTTTGACCTCAAGCATGCCGGAATGAGGGCCGGCTCCAGAGCCCTCCCCAAGTCTCCAGTTTTGGACATTGGAAACATTGACGACAAGATTGCCAGCAACTATGAGAATCTCTTGGGAGGTGCTCTTCAAAAGTCCTTCCTTCCTCTGGAGTCCTTCTTCAGCAAGGTCGTTGACGGCAAGGAGACCGTCTGGGATGGTTCCGGAGACAAGGAATGCTCCATGGCTCTTTACAAGTCCAGGAATGGAGTAGCCAGCTTCACCTTGCAAGTTGTCGGCAAGGGAAGCAAGGCAGAGTTTAGGTATTTCAAGAATGAAGGCTCCGGATGGGTAGTCATTAATGCAAAGGAGGCCAAGGTGCTCGACGAGGAGATCATGGGAGTGGCCAAACAGAAAGCCAAGGAGCCTGTCACTCTGGATCTTTCATCAGTCAACACTCAGGACATTTTCGTGGACCAGGAGGCGCTCAACGATGTTGAGGATACCCTGTACCTGCCAAGAAACGGAAAAGCCATAACAAAAATTGTGGATGCTGAGGTGGCAATATGGAACTCAGAGTCTGGACAAATCTGCACTGCTGCCTTTTACAGTTACAAGGATGATGTAGTTGTGCTGGAACTGCATGTAAGGAGCGATACGGGCTACAGCTTTAGACACTTTGGCAAACTGGGCGGAGAATGGCAGAGCATTGAAAGGGAAGAATATAACAGACTCTACGACGAGATACTCGGCAACGAAGACGAGATCGACGACCTTTCTGATGAGGCTATTGAGGAAGTCTTGAAGGAATATGAGATCATAAAGAGCGCCCCTGGCAAGGTCCTCAACGTCATCGATCCAAACGAGACCGAATTTGAGGTACTGGAGCACAAGTACAAGAATGCCTCCTACCATTCGTACACTCCCAAGGACGACTCCTACATTTCCTCAGTCCTTTACGGTTCTGAAACCATGTGGACTGCCAAGGAAGGAGACAAGTGCACATCCATTGTAGCCTATGTGACGTCTGATCATGTACTGGTAAAGCTGGAAATGACAAACGACTCCAAGTCCACGTACTACGAGAATGTGAGCGGTGAATGGAAGGTCATTGATGGAAGTAACTTTTCCAAGAAGGCGACTGCCATGATGAGTACTGATGGACTCTCATATCTGCTCAACCTGGACCTTGCTACTCCAGATCTCGAGAACATTGTCGTTTACGAGGCTAGCGACAGGGGATTCGACTACACAAAGTTCTACCCCGTTTCCTCCTCATTCATCTCCTCCATCTCAGACTCTGATATTCCTGTCTGGAAGGCTTCCTCTGGGTCTGAATGCACTGTTGTCGAGTCATTCTCGAACTGGGTCTCCAATATCCTCTACATTAGCGTCTTTAAGTCTGGATATGTCCAGCACCAGTACTTTGAAAAGGTAGACGGGGAATGGATCATAATCATGGAGGACAGATTCAAGTCTCTGCTGAGCATGATGAAGAACTTGCCAGAGAACTTTGCTACGCTCGATCTCTCGGTTGGGGATAGCAATGTGATTGTCGAGGAGGACGACCACAGGGGGGTCCATAACACCAACTACTACCCAGTCCAGGAGTCGCATGTTTTCTCTGTCGTTGAGGATGACGTAAACGTTTGGACAGCCAATAACTACAATGACAAATGCACCCTCGTGGAAGTCTACAGGAAGGATTATTCCAACGTCCTCATTTTGCATCTCATGCTGGGCGGTAGCAGGACCTTCAAGTACTTTATAAAGGGCGTCGGCTGGAACGAGATTTCCAAGGACGCATTCTTCTACAAGCTCAACACCATGATGAGTGAGGAGTCCCTACCTCCAACTTCTCCAGATTCCGTGCTGGACATATTCAACGGCTCTAACGAGGAGGGAGCGATTTACTACGAATCCACTGATAAGGGCGTGACTTACAAGGCGTACTTTCCGAAATACGGCATCAAGATCGCCGAGGTTGTTGACCTATTCGTGGAGTTGTGGAAGGCTGGACCCGGTGATGAATGCGCTCTTGTAGAATCTTACAGCAAGAATGGCGTTTGCCTACTATCCATCTACTTTAGAAACGGCGGAAACACCCTCTCCAAGCACTATGAGTACTCTGGAGGAGAGTGGATCGAGCTCTCAGAGGACGCCTACAATGAGTTGCACAAGAGGACCATTGTCCCGGACAAGCCTAAACAGAGCGTTTCTCTCGACATTGAGTACCCAGACCCCTCTACAATCAATGCATTCGTCAACGACTACAAGGACTATCAACACACCTGCGGCACCTATTCTCCCAAAGAGGGTGTTTTAGTTTCCTCAGTTGTAGACAATGGAGCTCCCATATGGACTGCTGAGGAAGGAGAGAGGTGCGCCTTTGTGGCAGTTTACTACGGAAGTGGAATTACCATTGCCCACGTAAGTGTCAACAAGGGCAGCGAGTTTATTCCCGTACACTTTCAGAAGATGAATAATGGCAAGTGGACAGAGGTGAACGAGTCCTACTTTTCCGAGATGCTAAGGGTGATACTCAAGGCCGGAAGATTTACCCTTGACATTTCTGATCCCGACAAGAAGAAAGTTGAGGTTTACGACCACGACATCAAGGGAGTCAAGCACAGGACCTTTTTCCCAAACAGAGCTCTTGAGTTGACTAAAGTTACCGAGGCTGGAGTCCACGTTTGGACCGGAGCTGATGGAGACAAGTGCACAGCTGCCACTCTCTCCACCAAGGATACTCGCGCTGTAATGTTGTTGCATGTCAAGAATGGCGATTCATTCGAGTTTAAATATGTTGGTAAGGGTGATGGAAAATGGAATGAGCTCGATAGGGACGCCTTTTACGATGCCCTAAAGGACATGATGGAGAACTCTGGCAAACTCCCAACATCTCATACCGCTCTCAATCTCGCCAAGCCAAACGAGAACAAGTTTGTTCTCGAGTCCAAGGGAAAGAGTGGCATCTCCTACGTCTCCATTAAGCCGAAAAATGGCGTTGCCGTCTCTTCCGTTTCCTACGCCAAAACGATGCTCTGGAAGGGCCAGCCAGGCGATAAATGCACAGGTGCAAGGGTCTACACCACTCCATACTATCCTCTAATCTCCATTCGCGTGAGAACATCGGGCGTGAGTAAATCCCTCCGTTTTGTGAGGAGCTCTGGGAAGTGGAATAATGTGACCAAGAAGACCTTTAGAAAGAGACTGAGTGAACTCGTAGACTTTGACGAACAAGAAACTCTTGATGCATCGACTACCGACTCGTTCGACGCTGCAAGTTTAGAAGTCGAGTTTCCGCCAGAGCCAATTGTGCTGGACCTCACCAATCCTGACAAGTCAAAGCTCAAGTTCTTTGAGGACAGAAAGGACGGCATTGAGGAGATCGACTACTACCCGAATGAAGGCTTCTACGTGACGACCATTCTGGAGGATAACGCCACCATCTGGAAGAGAGAGGGGAACCAGACATCTACCCTAGTGGAGACCTTTGCGAGGGGAGACGTCACACTCATGGTCGTGCATGTTCTGCAAGACGAGAGATTTGGGGTCAAGTACTTTTCAAAATCCGCCAGAGGCTGGGAAGAGATCGCCGGCGACGTATTCTCCAAGGAGTACAACAACATGAAGAGCCTCAGCCGCAAATCATTCACTCCATTTGGCTCAATTTTGGACCTCGACAACCCAGACAGCGTCATTGCCACTGTTGACGAGGTTTTTGTCAACGGCATACAGCATGCCAGGTACAACATTAAGGACGGCGTTGACCTGGTATCAGTCGCTGATGCTGGAGCCACCATCTGGGAGGCCAAGAATGGCGAGGAGTGCGTTTCAGTGGAGGTCTTTTCTGATGCCTACTTTGACCTTGTATCCCTGAGGATCAAAAGTGGCGACAAGTACTCCTCACTCTACTTTGAGCGCGACGGCAAGGTCTGGAGGAGCATGAGTCAGGACAAGTTTGACGAGATAATAGCCGTAATGCACGGCATGCCAGAGCTTACGGTCCTCAATCTCTCCAGAGTTGATGAAATGAGCTTTGAGATCGACCGGGAAGAAGAGAATGGAGTCAAGCAGGTGCTCTACACTCCAAAGGATGACGTTGATGTCGTCTCTATTGTGGATGAAAATGCAGCGATATGGAGGGCTAAGGAACATTTTAGCCTAAAGAGCGCTACACTCGTTTCAAACGGCCAAGATACCATCCTCCATGTCTGCAGCAATGTGGAGGATCTCTCCAACTTTGAATACTTTGAGAAGAATGGTGATGAGTGGAGATGGATAGAAAGTGACGAGTTCGAGAAGATAATGGAGAGAATGACGACAAGTAATGCCCAAAAATCGGCTGATGCAGAAACTCACCAAAACCTCGGCAAGAAGGACAAACCGGTGGATGAATCCATACATGCCATTCTCGACGAAGTCTCCACATTCTTCAAAAAGTACATTCAAAAGATAAATGACGATGTTTCAAAAATGAAAAAGTGAGAGCGTCTCAGGTACCAAGTCAAGCACTTGGAAGAAGAGTATGAATTGGCACCAATGGACAAATTCCAAAACTGTAAGGGCCAAGAGATTTTTAAACACCTGGCAATCGCCAAAGTAGTAGCCTTGTTGTAAAATACGCAAAATTTGTATCATTAAATTTTGACCTTGTTGCATGCACATTTTTTTTGTCAGAGTACCTGCTCTTCTCCCGTCTGGAGGATGAGTTTGCCTTGGTAAGTTGTTTCCCTAGGATTCTACGCAACTGAGAGTCAGAATATGGGTCGTAAATGGCCATTAGCCGTGAGAAGAGTGGTGCTCATATTGGCACATTGATGCTAGTCTAGACTCTTAGTGGTACATTAGATTCCATGGTCATCTTGGTACTGTACAAGAGGGAGGAGCCAGGCTCATAATGACACCTTTGAATCAGTAGCGTACAGAACAACAAGAGTAGGATCATGGGTCAACAAAAGAGTGTCTTTAAGATCATCCTGGATCTTTTACAACTATAGACATCCTATGTACCCATTTCCGCCGTCTAGTAACAAGTCTGGTAGAAATTATGGTACTGGCGTACGATTCCACACCCTACGCCCAGTCACTTGGCATCGAGTTGCAAAAACTCTCCATAGTCGCTCTATAGACAATCGTGGGAGCAAAATGTGTGTATATTTATCCATAAATTCATAAAATGGCAAAGAAGCGCAAGGCGTCGGCCAATTTGGCTGTGAATGGCGCCAGCCAGGCCAAAAAGAAGCAAAAGGTCGAGGAGACATCGGGAAAACTGCTCATTGAGTGGCTAGAAGCAGAGACTTTGCTACTCAAGAGGCTACTTTACAGGGTAAGTCCATAATTTGCGCGTTTGCCACAGCTGCTTGACTTGGCCCGGATAGGTGGTACTTGGTGGATCGTCTGGGCTCCTTCCAGTAGACGCTTTCTTCTCTGCCATTCACTACGATAAACTTGGCAGTTGTCAAGACTAATGGAGAGGATGCGTCTAGTTGTTCTGTGGATAGTCTCTCTGACAGTGAGCTAGTTGTGAGGGAGTCTATCTCTACTGTATGCTCCCTTTGGTCGCATTGAGATACTCATGGATCTCAGGGTTTTGGAAGGTCATACTCTATCGAATCATGGAGGATGAGTGGAGAGTTGACGTTAAATGTAAATGGAAAATGTGGTGATAAGGGACAATGTAACTGCTTAGGTAAGGATGGCATACCTGGCCTAAAGGCCAAAAAAGAGACTAACCAACCGGTAAATGGCTTCATTAAGGTTACACATAATGTTAAGAATGGAGGCACATTTACTCTTAGTGGAACTCTTAACAATGGAAACCAGATAAGGGGAAAAGGAAGAACAACAGTAGGAGGTCCTATACATGGTGTCGAGGAGGTCTCTGTTTACTACTGGGTCGGGAATGACAGAGAACCTATCTTGCTTGGAATTACTACTGGGGGTGATAGTGGTAAACCCACCTACTATTCATATACCAAGCAAAGTTTTATTAATGGAGTATTATATAAAAATTTTTGGTCACATGCTGGTAATGATGCTAGCAAAGGACTTGTACAGCTGCTGGATTTGAGAAACTGCCAAAGGAACAGTGCCGTTGTATTTAACATACAGGACCCTCGACACGGTTCTTTCACTGATTATTCTACATCTTACTGTAAAAGAGTAACCGGAAATATCACAGAATCAACATTGGGACAATCACCCAATCCCCCAGGTAGTGACTATGTTACTAAAACTTATACAATTAAAGGTGGAAACACAAAAATTTCCAGAGTTTCCTATAAGAACCAGCCTATTGGTATTCCTACTATTAGTGAGGTAATAAATGTAATAACGCTCTATTCATATCCAAGTGCCGTGAATGTACCTCTTATGATTGAGTTCAAGCCGCCTAACGGAAATTCCAGATGGTTTGAGAGTCAAGATACAAGTGGTGCTAACTGGACAGGATATGGTAATGATAACAATGGATTCTACGATAAAAACAATTCTCAACTCACTGCAAAACTTTCTGAACATCTTGACGAAGTATTATGCTCACGACATAACAATGTTACCCTTGACCTATCATACAGTAAATCTACTAGTAAGCGGTCATACTGTTGTACTCAGCATAAAGATGAAAAGAAAATCTCTGTTCAGGATGTATCCATTTCTTGTGTACAACATGGACATGGTTCAAGCTCTATTACAGCCCACAAGCATACTATTAATGATGGTAAATTTGGTGTGGCTGGTATCTATTACAACGGTGGCAATGGCTCAAGGAAGAGGAGGAATATAAAATTACACGGATCGCCATTCCCAATATCAGGTATACAAAGTGTATATACGTTTTACTGTAACCTGGAAAATCCGGTACTTATTTATGTTGAAAGTGATGGCATGGCCAAAGGATGGTATAAGAAGGGTACTGGGAATGATCCATGGACATGGAAAGGTGGTATTCATAAAAGCATAACAACAACCGAGTTACAGAATGGAATGGATTGCATAAAGTTGCAGAAGCTTAGGAAATATCTAAAAGATTGTGGTTGTAATGGTTTGCAAGAATGTCCTGAGAGTAGTAATAAAGTTACTGATGAAAAACTAGAAAAGGAACTCAAAGAAGAAGCCGAGAAAGCAGAAAAGGAACGAAATGAAGAAATAAGGAAACGAGAAGGGGGTAAAACTCCTGTTCCTACTCCTTCTGTCTCTCCAGGTAGTGAAAGCTCTGGAAGTAGTAGTGGAGTATATGGGTCATCTAGTAGCGATTCTGATATATCCTTACCTCAAAAAGGAGAAATTGCTCCACCTCCTCCTAGTAATGGCGCTCATAGACCTAATGGTGATAGTGTTGATAAAGCTGCGGGAGCTGGAGTAAACCTTGGACCATGGAAGGCGGCTGGAGGAGCTCTTGGTAAAGTTGTTAGTCCTGTAATAGATGGATCAGTTATAGCTACTGGACTTGGACTGTACGCTGCTGATGAGATTATCGGAAAGGTAGTTAAACTAGCTGTAGAGACTCTTGGTGATAGTAGAGCTGCTTCTGAAGTTACTGAAGCTAATTCTGGTGCTCCTGGAGGAGGTAAATCTGCTGCCACTCCTAAAGATACTCTTTCTGGAGTTGGTGCTGAATCTAATGCTCCTCCTGAAGGACCTACTGGTAAAGATGTTGACAGTGTTTCTCCTGGTCAAGAAACTGGAGCTCCCCCTGCTACTACTCAAGCTGAAACTACTATTGCTGGTACAATTACTAATTCCTCTACTGAATTAGGTTCTATTCCTGCTTATTCTGATCCTGAATCTCCTCTTACTCAATCTACTGCTGCTACTGAATCTCGTGCTAAAGAAGGTCATCCTCAAACTGCTCGTCTTGAAGCCTCTTCTGTTGCTGAAACTTCTCAAACTAACTCTTCTGATTGGAAAGTAATTTTCGGGGGCTCTGCCTCTGCCACTGTTGTATCTGGTTCTCTTACTGGATTTGGCTGGTGGGTATTTAAACGTTCTAAAGGAGACCCTTGGGTACTACTATTGATGCTACCGCCACAAGCTCATAATCACCTATCAACATTATGGCTCGCAGCTTGCATACTCTCATTCTGGCCATGTGTACATCTACCCACCTTCAACATATTTACACAAATCTACAGAACCGAAATCAGCACCGATTCACGCCATACATCAAGTCTCTGGACACAACTCTGCGTCATTTAAAGGTCCTAAACTCCCACTTTGCGGCTCCAGAGCTCAGTGAACTGTGGAAATCCAAAAGGTTTAACAGGGACTTTTTCAAGGCGCTGACTTCAGTTCTATCGAGCACAAACCGACTAACGAGGCTGCACGTTCACAGGCACTTTGTGCCCCTGGTTTCAGTTTTAATCGCAATTTTAAGGTAAGCATGAACAAAGGTGATGATATTCTCTTGTAGCAGGATTTGGTACCTCTTGAAAAAGGTCCCAGAGCTTCTGCATTTTGGTGATTCTAAAAGCGCATAGCAGGATGCAATAACATGCCGTTTGAAAGCTTGTCCTTGATGTCACTTCCGCAAAGCAACTCAACGAGCTTGAGCGCAAACTCTAGGGCTGTTCCAGGGCCTTGAGATGTCACTATAGAATTTGTGTAATGTGTATAATGTTGTATATAGAATGGCAAGTGCAGTGTTTGACGGAATGGATGTCCATAGGCTTTAGCCAAAGGGAGTAGTGACGGGATGGTAGATGTTGGAAGAGTGTCTTAGAACGGTCTTTAGTAGTGAGAGTATAGCAGGTCCCTTCCATATACTTAGTCCACTCATACCAGCCGATGCCAGACCCTCTGCTACATAACCTGCTATATCCACTGCAGAGGGTCCAGTAGGTTTTTTCTTTATACTCTTAAGAAGTGTAAGAATCTTAGGGTCTTTACCATGTCCAAGAGTTGGAGGATCCTTTACTGGGTCCCATTCGTTAGAGTCAAGATATCTCCTTTGGTACCAGCTATTGGATGATTCTTGTATGTCAATCAAAAGTGGCCTACTATCTTCATCCTTAGGATACCAATACACATACGCAGTAGACGTATCGGAGAATGTTATTCCAGTCTGCTCGACAGTATTATCCTCGAATCTGGAGATATAGCCAGATCCAGAATGAAAATGTAGGTAATATGAGTAATCGTTGGTACTACTCCTTGTTACCATAATCTGCTCAGAACCACAACCGGGACAATTGTAGTAACTAAGACTAGAACTAGGCTTCTCAGAGATTTTTACGACATGGGCCCCTGTTTCTGTCATACCATATCTTCACTCATTTTGTAGCACTAATGTATCCAGTGTACTGTTCACAGATATCCCTCATTCCTCCATAGTCTTCACTCTACCCACTCATTCATGTCTCAACTGGTGTGAGCAGAACGGTCAGTATGGATGGAATATTCCCTAAGGAACAAAAGTTCACAAGTGAACCTATGCATACTCAATGTGGGACATTCTTTAAAAACTCTATAGGATATCCGTGTCTAACCCAAGGATCCCCTTTATAACGTTTAAACATCCACCAACCAAGTCCAGTAAGACCACCAGTGGAGAATAGGATGTACATAAGGATATTTATATAGGCTCCTAAATCTGCCGAACCCATGGTTCTCCGGCAAAGCGTTGGGAAATCCAGTAAGCAAACCCAGTAATGGAGCCTGACGCACCAAGAACAGATGAGGCTATAATGAGAGGAGTATTTATATCAGGAGACTTTTTCTTGGGAGAATTGGTTCGTTGAGCAGAGGTAGAGCGGTCTGATACTTGAGATCCTTGAAAAGCTTGATTTTGAGCTTCATCAGTATCTCCACTAACAGATGGACTAGTAGTACCAGGGCCTTGTACTACACCACTTCCACCCTCAGTTAGATCATTTTCACTAGGTTTACCAAGAATGCCTTCAGTTGATTCATCCTCGTCTTCGTCGGAGTAATCCTCAGACCAAAATCCATCTTGAATATCTCCCCTTACAGATAATCCTATATCATCAGAAGTATCATTGCGCACTACGGTAACGGATCCAGAAAATCCTGGACATAAATTTAGATTACTTTTTATACCATCTAGAATATTTTTAATATTATATCCGTTATAATTTCCAGAGTTTATGTTGCTAATTTCCTCCCATTTTCCAGGATCCGAGGTTCGTTTTAGCCAAATTTCGGGTCCTCCATTATTAATATATATTGCAACAGGATAATCAGCATTACATTCTGGATAGTATACAGTGATCTTTTCAACATTCTTGATAGGAAAGCCGAGGGGGGTTGCGGTGACTTCTTGTTTCTTTTTAGTATTCAAGATTGAGGTTACTGTAAAAGTCTTCTGTCCCTGAATTGCAGAGGTGTGCTTATAACCTGTGTATTCCAAAATCCTTCTATTTGTGGGAATGACCTTTATTCTTTTCGGAGAGCACTTGCCATGGCAATACGAATTTATATTTCCCTTATTTGATATATCGATCTTAACACTGTGATAAATCCTGCAACTTACTTCATCGAGCTTATCTGTAAGCGGTTGTTGTGGAGTAGTTTTCTCGTAAAAGTTCATGGCCTCATCCTTTCTAATAGGTCTCCATTTTGTATAATCTGGACTTCCAAGATTCTCGAAGAAGATAGAACCACTATTGTCGCTTTTTACACATCCTACAAGGAGAGGGGTTATTTCACTCTTATCAGCATCTTTCCAGTAATAGACATAAACCTTGGTTACGGTATCTTTAACGGCCATATCAGTGTTTCTTCCGTCGAATGTTACTCTTGAGATTTTAGCACCACCTTCAATTGTGTATTCTTTAACGGTGTATTCACTCCCAGGAGGGGATGGTGGAGAAGAGTCAGAGTTTGTGATCTTTTTGCTCTCTTTTATACATTTCGGTACTTTATCGTCTTTATAAAGCTTAGATGGGTCTTCAGGATTTCTTAGGTTAATTGGAATAGCATTATTCCTTTGGCAATTCTGGTCATCTAGCATTTCTTTCAAATCAGCAGAAGTTAGCTTATCGTAACTACCCTGTATCCAATAACTATCTTTTCTATCACCTCTGCTATAGTACTTAGGGTCTTCATTCTTTTTCTTAATTTCAAGTAGGATTGGTTTATTTGGAGCCTCAACCCAAAAGTAAACAGAAACACTTTCTACATCATCTATGGTCCCCTTTCTTGCTCCTATCTGGTCTCCATTGCTACTGAGTGTCTTACTTAGCTTAAAATATGTTCCTGTGATTGGTTGCTGAGTAATTTTAAAGAAACCTTTCGGAAGATTGTTAATATCCTTGGACATGAGGATAGAAAGATTCTCAAAACCAGGCGAAACGTTGTAGGTATCATTAAGTTTATCATTTTCCGGTTGTTCTGTTATATCAAGTTGGACACCAGCTGGTGGAGGTTTAGCAGGAAGACATTCTTGTATATTTAGTTTTCTCTTAACATTGTCGAAAATTTGTCTAATATGGGTGGACAAGTCATTATCTTTTTCCCATGTGTTATCACCTATTCTTTTGTACCATTGGCTTTTTGAATCGCTACTGTCCACATGTATAATAAATGGATTTGTAGGATCACAAAACGAAGCATATGAGAGGACCTTAATAACATTCTTGAATAGAAGATTCTCAAATCCTATTTTTTGCCTATTACCTTTGAGTAAAATCTCTGCTACGGAAAATGGTCCTCCACCATGTTCGCTACTAGTGTATTCATAAGCTGAAACTTTGAGTTTGCTATCCACAGTTCCATTGTGACGGGTTTTGATTCTACTTTTATGATTGCCATTGCCAGAATCATGACAACCAGAATCTAGTCCTAAGTTAATCCTAACAGCCTTATTGAGTGAACAGTTAAGGAAGTCCAGTTTGGTCTTTAGATTTCCAGTAATAAGTTTAGAACTATCGAATCCAGAAATCTCCTGTTTTTCCAGCTTTCTCCACTTGTTATGCTTTCCACCGGATTCCCCTATGTTTTCATACCAAGTAGACTTTTTTGTAGAGGCTTGTGTAACCTCTATCAATAATGGATTATTACGGTCACTGTCACCTTCCCAGTAGTAAACAGAGATAGTATTGCTCTTTTGGACCTCAAATGGTTTAAAGTTATACTCACTTGGGTCTTTATATCTTACCAAATTGCTCCCGTATGTCACATGGTATTGATTCTCTTCTTTTAGAGTATGTTCGAACCTAGAGTAAATTCCGTTAACAGGAAATCTTTGTTGAACAATAGCATCGTTTTCTCCGCATAGATGACAGCGGTAATTAGGTTTCTTCCCATAATTTGAAATATCAACTCCATGGCGTTTATGCAGAGCACAGGTAAGTTTATTAAGCTTCTCAGTAAACAGAGTAGTAGAAGGGCCTTTGTCTGTTTTAGGAAATTCGTTGGTATCCACAATTTTCCTCCATAATATATTATCACCAGTATTCTCGTACCAGTCATAGGTCCCCCCTTTAGTACTCTTGACACCAAGAAGTAGAGGAACTTTTATAGTATTTCTATTTCCACTATGAGTTCTATGATAGTAAGTAGTAACCAACTCTAGTTTAGGATATTTCTCCTTAAACTGTTCTGATGATTTACTTTTCTCATCTTGTATTTTAAGAGGTTGTTTATCGTAGTTTAGTCCCTTAATCCCATGCCCAGCAACTTTATCATGAGTGCAATATCCGTATTCAGTAGCGTCTTTTAGTGAACCTGTTTTAGTAGTTATAAGACCTGCACTCCTTTGGCATGTGCATGTATACCTGCATTTTCTGTGTATATCTACATCTACAGACATTCATCCTCCCTCACAACTAGTTCACAGTCAGAGAGACTATCCACAGAACAAGATGAACAACTATCAATACAGTCGTCTGAGTAATCTATATGGATAGTCTACTGGAGTGAGAGCAACTGACAATTCAGGCTCCTATACTTTGTGTACTAGCCATTTCTTCTCTAGCTGCTTCGCCCATAGAGTCTCCATCACTCTTCTTTAAGCTCCCGTTGGTCGCCCAGTCGTTACACTCATTCCATTGTGATAAACTACCTAGTCTCCGACGTCGGTAGGTCATTCCTCCTTCCGTTGCACTCCAGTAATGACCTTAATCCTACTAGACAGAAGAGCTCCTGTTAGTCGCTCTAGTCCCTCATCCTTCGGGACTCATCCTCCGCTTTGCTACGGACATTAACTCACATTAAACTTACCGCAATGTCCTGAGACGTGTACACGCTCATTTGCCTTTTTGGGGAAATTGGAATCAAATCCTGGGTATCCGACGGCGCTAACGTCGGGGTGTAGCAGACCGTGATCAGCGAGTACGACGGATGGAGCTGCGCAAATGGCGGCGTAGAGACGCCTCTCCTCCTTTTGACGTTTGAGCATCTCAATCAAGTGAGAGTTGGCGGCGCAATTGGTCGATCCTGGAAGACCACCCGGGACAGCAATGAGATCAAAAGTCTTGCCCTTGACGTTTGAAATGAGGTCATCAGCGGTAACTTTTGTTCCGTGAGCCAAGACCGTCTCCAAGGAATCACCTGCAGAACCAACGGTCACTGAAACTCCAGCCCTGCGCAAAACATCAACCAGAGTCACGAATTCAATGTCCTCACTTCCGTGGGCCTATATGGATGTATGAGTGAATGAATGCGGAGCATGGAATGAGCTCTGGCAGGAGCCGTTAGGGCGACTGCTAGGTCCCGAAGAATGAGGGACTAGACGACCGTAGGGAGGACTGTGGCAAACATGGCGAATATACGCCAGTATAGGAGCTGCAAAGGCGACCAACGGGAGCCTGTGTGTTCCCAAGGTTTGGTAGAGAACCATTGCCATTATGAAAACTCTTCAGTATAGGAGCCTCTATAACTCTAGAGGCTGAGGGAATGGTATACTCTGGACTTTGGACCATCTTGAGATGGAATGAGTATAACGAGTGGAGTAGCCATGAGAATTCATTCTCAGATGAATGAGTTACCATTAGGAGATTCTCAGCATCGAGTTGTATAATGCAAGAGTAGCAGAATGGGAGCCTGTGCGATCATTGGTCCATGGAAGAGTAAGTTGCCATTACGGATGAGCTCCCTGACGGTAGCATGAACTCCTCTATTCACTTCGTTCATAGAGTCTCCAGTGGTACTGGTACCACTCATTCTCCCCTTGCGGGGGTAGTAACTCTACGGGACCACTATAGTAACCATCCTTAGGCTCACTTTGTTCGCCATAAAGCTCCCTTCGGCTAAAGCCTTCAGTCGCTCTGGCTTACGCCAGTATAGGAGCTTAAGGAAGAGTTTGTGGACCCGAGTACTACTCTGTGCACTAGTGCTCTGGAAGTCTACTAGTGAGCCAACGTCCTCCCTCCTCAATAGTACCAAGACGACCGGCGAGTCAAATGTGTCGAGGTGAGTATCTCAATCCTCTTCAACGTTCTTCTCCAATCTCTCTATAGTTTCTTGCGCTCCCTTCATGCTACGCATTACGGTTGCCCATCCTCCTTCCAGTCGGCTAGTCCCTCATTCTTCGGGATTTTGCCAGCCATCCTGGGCCTTTGCCAAGAAATTCGGCAAATCCATCCCATTTATGCATTAAACCAAAACTTACGACAGCCACGAGTGCGTTACGAGCCACTTTTGCCATTTTTGTCTTTTGAATTCCGAAATTCGAACTGGACGTCGCCCCGCGGATTCTGTGTGTAGGGTAACTTCATGCAAGCCGTAACTCGCTGGTTTCTCGTTATCTCTCATGGTTATTGCGTTAACATCATTCATTTTACACTTTAATCTGGAAATGTCGTCAAAATGCAGAGTTGGAAGGGGCCAACGCCATTTTTGACTCGATATGGGCAGGGGTACCTAGAAGAATGGACAGGATGGAAAAATGCTGGAGAGGTACCTGGAAGGGTCACGGGGGAGGAAAGGCACATGGAGGAATGAGCGAAATGGTGACGAGAGGGATGAATGTGTAGGATGAAAATCTGCAGTTTGTCGCTCCTCCGTCTTGTTGGACCGTGGTGTGGATGTGTAAGGCCATGGTAACCGCGGAAGATCTGGAGAATGTCCAAAGCACATTTGCAGGCTCTTGCAATGTCTCTGTGACTCCTAAACCCCTGAATTCCGATGAGTGAGATGCCGGAGAGTTTTGGCAGATTGTCATGGTATAGCCCGTATGGAGTCTGCATGCAGAAAGGAAGCCAGTAAACCCAAAAATTGACAAACTACCATCACGTAAGGAGAAATTCTATGCTTTAACGAGGGACTTTTTGTAAAAGTGCTTGACAGCGTAGCCAAAGGCGACTCCCAAAACTGCCTGAACTGCGAAAACTATAATGTTCCCTAGGGGAACCAAGAGACCATCTGCCGTCGCAAAACTGTAAATTTGTGTGAATGTATGACTATTAGCGAATGCAATGAGCTTGGCGGTTACGTCTGTAGCAAAGCGGAGGACTGGTCCCGAAGGATGAGGGACTAAGCGACTATACAAAGTATAGGAGCTATGACGAGCTGTAAAACAGCGAGTTTGTTGCAGTCTTCTAGAGACATTTATGATTGTCCGACTGAATGCGTAGCATGAAAGGAGGATGAGGGACGTTACTCACGTTGAGCAAAGTAGTGTAAGAGGTAGTGTCTCCCTATTTCCCGGTCCATAGTCTATGCTTCTCCACTGAACAGTTCTCATAATAGACCATTCCTCCATCTGCCAAAGATTACAGAGGCTCCCGTTGGTCGCTTATGCTCCTATACTCTGTATACTCGCCACCTCTTCTCTACTCACTAGGCTAATAGAGTCTCTATCACTCTTCTTTAAGCTCCCGTTGGTCGCCCATTCGTTACACTAATTCCATAGTGATCTACTCCCTAGTCTTAGACGTCGGTAGGCCATTCTTCCTTCCGTTGCATTCCAGTAATGACCTTAATCCTACTAGACAGAAGAGCTCACTGCGTTCGCTATAGTCCCTCATCCTTCGGGACATTTCGCTTTGCTCAAGACATCGCATTCAACTTACCCTGTGAGAATAGGAAAAATGGCAACGTAGGCCCCAAAGAGTATGTATAGCAAGTGTACACACGGTTTCCCTTTAATGTACATGAGCGTGATGCATGTGAGTGAAATGTAGCCAATGACGCTAAAGTTTGCTTGCAGCGCAAAATAGTAAAACTTGTACGAGTAATCGAGACTCTTGAAAACCCTCAGGGTCTCGTGAAAGAACGGGATAATGTGGTCGAGCAGCGACCAAAAGATACCAATTCCCAAAATCTTGTGCTCATTATTTGCAGATGATATGCTCCTAAGTTGGCATTTTTATGAATGCGTAAATAATGATAAGGATGAGATGAATGGAGTGAATAGAGGAGCCATATAGTCCCATGTATCCCCGGAAAGGTGAAAACCCTAAACTTACTTTGATTGGAGCGCAAAGTATATACCGGCAGCGGCTACGGTGTTTAGTAGAGAAAGTACAAATTTCTAAAGGCCATTTTATGCGCAGTGTAGACTTACCTCTGGAATGAATAGACGGACAAATAATTCTGGAATCCCAGAGACCATTATCAAGACCTTGGCGGCATGCGAAGCCAAAAAATAGCCAAATGTAACATTAAATATCGACCAGTTGTTAAAGTTTTCCTTCCTATATGAAAATGTAATGGGATGCATGGCATTGGATGAGCGAATGGGTGACCAGCGAGAGCCTAAGGAAGATGTACAGAAAAACAAATGAGTGGTTTAATGTAGGGTATACCAAGAGTTAAAGTGAGAGACTCTCTAGCATTCCAGTATACCAACAAGAGAGTAGTCTAGAGGGGAGTATCCTGGAAGAGTGTTCTTCCTGCAGTACATTACAGACAAGCTATTAGTAATGACATCATTTTAGGCCATAGTTTCCATGTACCAAAACCAAGAATACCTGTTCCTATTGTTCCACCGACTCCTCCACCTATTTCAGCAGGGTGAGATTCAATGAACTTAAGTATCTTCTGAAAAATGGCCCGTATACCACCAGAACTATGTCCTTCAGCACCTTTAGCTTCACCATCTTCCTCATCATCCTCTGGTTCTCCAGATCCACCACCTTGAGTACTATTAGGCTTCTCAGAATTAAGCCTTCCCTTTAACTCCTTAAGTTTAGTGGTAAGCTCAACACCACTTAGTTTACTGGTTTTATTAGGAAGAAGGGTCCAGTTATTTTGACTATTTTCTTGCCTTACATAATATGCATAATTATTAGGATCACCATTCTTTTTCTCAAGTTCAACCAGGATAAGGTTCTCAGGTTTGAAATCAGTACCAGAGTAGTATGCTGTCACAGTTTTAAGAATGAAATTAGATGATATTCCAGGTATAGTGTCACCATGTTTAATTCCACCAAGTATGAAACCATCTTTATTATGAACGGAGTGGGAAAATCTAACAAAACCATCATTTTCAATATCCTTTCTTGTAACATTAATCCGTTCTTTTACCCCTCCAGAAGTATCCTCATAACTAGTAGAACTTTTACTTGTCTCAAGACTATTTTTATATCCCACATCTATGGTAACAGTTGGCAATATAGCCTTTAGAAGCTTTAGTATTTTTGACTCTTCATCATGACTGCTGGGTGGATCATTAGAGACTGGTATCCAAGTACTAGAGTCTATAGCTTCCCTTTGGTAGCATCTAGATGAATATGGAAAATAAATCAAAAGCGGTATACTCTCCCCTCCATCCTTAGGATACCAATATACATTGACTCTACCAGCTCCCTTTGGAAAGTCAATTATATCCTGTTCTGTTTCTCCATCCTTAAATCTAGAGAAGCTATAAGAAGTATGATAGAAGTAGGAATACTCACTAGCAGGATAGTTGTTTACTGTAACTTGGTTGGAAGAACAACCGGTACAGTTGTAAGGAGTACCACTACCCTGCTTAGAGAGATCCACAATATGGGCCTGGTTCTTTTCACAGTTCAGCTTATCCAGCTCTTTGTTAATGTTACTAGTCTCTATATTGGATTGAAGCTTCCATTTTTTATCAGTTCCTCCACCAGGAAGTGTATAGTAAGAGAATGTACCTGATGTTTGCTTAAGCTCCAGTAAAAGGGGATTTCTGTGATTGCTATCTCCAGCCCAGAAATAGACATGAACTTCACTATATCCAGTTCTATATATAGGGGACTTAAATGGTATCTTCTTGCCACCATGCTTTGTGGATAGGAGTCTTATGTTTAGTCCAGTAGTATGCTTGTATTTTTTGTAGATTTCATGGATACTTCCAGAGTCAGTGACTTCAATTTTAAGGTTTCCATTTATAGTTGGAGCGGTATGAGGATCTCCATTAGCGTAGTAAGTACTATTTGTAACATGGTCAACCCTAAGAATGATAACAGTAGCTATATTCTTGACGATTTCTGTAAGTTTTTCAGGAAGTTGGTTCTCTTGCTTAACACTTCTATCTTCATCTTTCCATTGATTGGAAGCTGAAGTATAGCTTGTCTTTTTATAGTAGTAATAGTTATCATACCCACTGCTCTTTTCAATTCCCACTACTAGCGGCAAAACATTGCATTCATCATATTTTAAATAGTATACGGTTGCTGTTTTTTCATAATAATAATAATTTGATATATTCTCTAATCCATTCCGTCTCGTTCCATTGTGGTTTACTTCAGTAATATAATGCGGCTTATCTAGAGGAGTGTGAGTGTATCTCTTGTAGCCGCTAAGACCTGAAGGTGATTCTACCTTCTCAACTTTTATGTTATTATTACTATCATCTTGATAGGTTTTATCAGTCTCAGTTTTACCAATGTCAATGGTACTTCTTTCCTTTCGCCCATGCTACATCCTCATCCATTATGTAGCATTTCCTACTAGTCCCTCCACTGGTTTCCTTCTATTCCCCAATCATCCTTCCATGGTAGTACTCCATTAATGTCTCAACTGGTGTGAGCAGAATGGTCAGTATGGATTAATACCAAATGAGTAGTGTATTCTCTTTTGGAATAAAAGCCCAAAATAAACAACTCAATGCTTGGCATATCATAGTCGTTCAGTGCTCCTATCCTGCTATGTTCTATTATACAACTCGATGCTTGGCATATCCCAATGGCTCCTTCATCTAAGGATGAATTCGCATCCCTATTCCATAGACTCCATTTGGTCGTCCTCATAGCTCCACTAGTAGAATAAGAGAGTCTCTAAAGAGTATCCATCACTCTTCCAAGATGGTTCAAAGTCCAGAGTATACCATTACTCCATCTACCAAACACTGAATACACAGGCTCCCATTGGTCGCCTATGCTCCTATACTGCGTATAGTCACCATTACTACCTAGTCTTCGACGTCGGTAGGTCATTCTTCCTTCCGTTGCACTCCAGTATGACCTTAATCCTACTCTTCCTTAAGCTCCCAGGGGTCGCCATATAGCTCCTGTTAGTCGCCCAGTCCTCCGCTTTGCTACGGACATAAACTTACAATCCAACGCTGCTGTATACGAGTACGTAAGGAAACGAAAACATGGCCAATCCGGCGAGGATTTGGAGTACTCTCATCTTCCCTTTCCGGCGGCGAGTCTAGTCGATTCTCTTGTAATTCCACTTGGGTAAGCCTTAAATCCTGCGGTAAAGTAAACCATCCAGCGATTAGCTGAAAGTCAGACGTTTATGGCGACTGGCGAGGGATTTAGACACACACAACAAGTTGGGCTGTGATGTCGTCCTAAAGGGTCGCAAACGAGGCTCAAATCCCACAAATTCCCGTTACGCACTTTTGTTTTTCGTGATTTTCTAGCGGGGGAATTTTTAGGCACTACTTTTACCCGAGAGGCGCATTTCGTGACCACGTCGCCGTGTGTGTGAGCAAAGTCTGTGTTTTGGCCCTGCCTCGAGGATTAGAGCGTTTGCATGCTACTAAAAGGGTCCACAGGAGGGTAAGGTCGAAGGAAAAGGCTCTGGAGGCGCCAGCAGAGACGAGGGGTGCCTGGAAGGACGTCCAGAGAGTTTTCATGTAAAAGATCACTTTTTGCTTTGCATAGACACGTCTAGCGTCTCTCCATCATCGTATCCGCCGGAAACTTGTCAGGTGTGGGCCAAAGAAGAGGTAGAAGAGCAGAATAGAGGAAGAAAAGCATGACGGAAGGGTCGGCGGATGTTCACCTGGACTTTTTATTCAACAAGAATCGCAGCGTGTGGACGTGTCTAAAGAGAATTCACGTTGGTACCAATGGGAAAAACGTGCAGGACGAGCTGATAAAGCTCCTCAAGACGCTAAAGGATGAGGAAAAGTACATTACGGAGGGATCAGAACTTTGGGATTCTAGCGACGTGCAGGTGTGCGAGTACAAGGAGAATGTAGCAGAGAGAGGGAAAACTCTCTACACAGTCATACGCTGTGATCCTGCCGGAGGATATTTGAGCGAGGACACGGTAATCTACATTGAGGAGGACATCAAGCCGCTAAAGAGCATTCACCTGCTATGGGACATTCACTCCGACTTTAGCAACTATGCGGCAATATTCACGCCATCTTCCTCTGACATTACCAAAGAGTCCATTCTAGACCGAGTCTATGGCCCGTTTTTTGTCAAAAATACACGCTCTGGGCTAGAGCACGAGGTGGAGGATGTAAAGAAGAATAGGGGCACCAAAAACTGCAATTTGAGGATACTATCAATGGTCCTGGAACGACCAGATGATGAGTCTGCTATAAGCCAAATTTCATACGCACCGGATCCTCTAGGTGACTCTCCGAACCGTTCAAGTCAAGATGAAGGATATTTGAATCTAAAGAGAAAGAGTGTACTAGCAGACATCTCAGAGATACGCCAAAACGTAATGTGCAACATGCAGCAAGAGGATCCATTCTTGTATGAAAACGCATTCTTTAGGGACTCTGCGTTTTTAATCGACTCTGACTTTGGACCGGTCAGAGGCTACGCTGACAACATCGAGGAGAGCCTGAATGCCGAGCCTTCTTCCATTCATTCCGGGGGATTGAATAGTGGCGCCATAAAGACTGCTAATGGTGGGACCAAACTCTTTGCCTCCATGTTCAAAAACTATGTCTCCGACCAGCTAGCCTCTGACTTTCGCATCTTTTACTTTGGAAAATCCTTCTACATTGGGGACCTAAAGTTTATAGTCTCCAACCTGGAACCGGCCAATAAGCCCGGATACATTTCACGCAAGACAAAAATTTACTTTCACGTTGACTCGGTACACGAATATTCAAAGGTTACAGTCGCTCCTTTGGTGGACACACTCCCTACTCTGTACCAATACGATCTCTTGAATGATCACGTCAAGCCATTCTTTAGACTAAACAGCCATCGCATATTTCACAAGGGAGATGTTTTCAAGCATTCCGGAATTCAATTTAGAATACAAGAAGCCACAATTGGTGGATCAATTTTTAGCATTTTCAAAGAAGCCAAATCGGGACGAGTCGGGAATAACACAGAAATTGTCGTTGCAGGTTAGTTGTTTACCCGGTGAGGATGTGGTCTATTGCCATCTCTAGATAGTGGTTTCGCTTCGCTCATAGAGTCGCCATCACTAGTTACACAAATTTATAGACCCGGTGAGGCCTCGAGTGCTGGATCTCTTGTCGCCTCAAAAGGTTGCAATATTGAGGGAGACTCCGCCCTGTTATAGGGAGTCGTTATTTGCAAAGTTTACATCGGAGCTGGACCATGAGAGTCTTGTCAGACTACACGATACAGAGTCTCACTCCAGCGTCGTTCATGACGTAAACGTAAACAACACGCTTTTGAACTCGTTGACGCCGTCAAATCGCTCGGACATTCACTACACTCTAAAATGCACCGTGTGCTACGAGCCAATTTACACAAGGGGAACCACACATCGACATGACACATCCAAAGGGAATTTTAATGAGGAAAGGGACGAGGTCACACCGTCCACAGTAGCGGATACACCTTCAACGCTCTTTGAACCCGTAAACATCAAACGTCTTCCGTGCGGTCATGTCTTCCATAAGGGATGCGTCTACACTTGGGCCTTGAATAAAAACTCGTGCCCTAATTGTAGACTACAAATTGACGCTTCAGAGAATTGTGACGTTGGCGCACCGCTGGTTTATAATCTCTCTGACGAGGAACAAGACAGTCTGGAAGATTCAGACAGCTATGGAACAACAAACTGTAACAGTCTCTCCGATATGGAAGAGTACTTTAAATCACTCGAAATTTAATGGTTCACTATTCTTTGAATGGGAACATACATGGTATAATGTCAAGATTTAAGACTTGTGAGTTTTATGTCACAATGTGTTGGTTTTTGGTGCTTGTCTTGGGTTTTCTCATAATCGTCTATCCAACTAATAACCCATTTACCGCCTGTTTGCTCAGAGAACTCATGTGAATAGAGACTCCGACAAACATCTAGCTGGTCTTCCTAACTGACCACAAAATGTGGGAGCTGTTAAATCAGGAGCTAACCAAAAAATTGGTCATAAATGAGACGCTAAAAATGTTGAGAATGAGAACAGAGTTGAGAAATGGCGAGAATGAAACCACTGCATGCAAATGCATCATGAGAATCTCCGTGACTGGACCCTCTCCTGACCAAATGGAAATGTGCTAACCCAAAAACATGCAGCTGAATATGCAACTTGTAGACATTAATTTTAGAGTGGTGATTACAAAATATTCAAATCCAATGGTAAATGTGAGTAACCCAGTCAAGCAGCCAGGCAATGATGCTCCGTTGCGGCTTCATTATGAGGTTGTAGCATTCGTAAAAGCCAAAAGAGAACCCGAAAATTAACGAGAGGATACTTATTATACGGTGAATTCTATCCTTTTCATCACCTGGGTGCATTAAATCGTATGCCCTGTACAACTCGTGCTGAAAGCTCACGTATCCCATCCTAGAGCCCACATTACGAGAGACCGTCTTCCAGGTCAAATCCCCAGTATTTGCATAGTATGTATAGGCGCCATCCCATCTCTGCAATTCAATGAGCAACGGGAAATTCTGGTCTGTGTCCCTGAGATAGTAGTAGACATTTGCCATGATGTAGACATCCTGTGGGTTAATTGCCAGGTCTCCTGTAATCTCTTTATCGCGATAAAAGACACTCTTTATGCCAAAGTGACCAAAATCACGTGATTTATGTTTTACTCCGACGAATCCGTACGGAAATGTGTCATTTGGTTCGATGGATTTTATGTGCACCCAACCGCTAGAACCGCTTATAAAATACTCAGAGACGTTATTTAGATTCTTGGAAATGTCTATTATGAGACCACTCTTGTATCCATACGGTATTACATCATTCATTGTGGCCTTGCATGTTTGTAGATTTAGCCTTCCCGCAATTCTATCCATGAGCTTCTTGATGCCAGTTTTATCGCCAATACCAGCCGGTGCATCTAATGTTGCTTCCTTCCACGAATTGTTCATATCGATTCTTTCAAACCAGAGCGGTCCACGTTCATCACTTTCCATGCAAATGAGAAGTGCAACCCTTAAACCACAATCCGGCATAAAGACATGAACGGCGCTGACCCGCTCTAAAGGTAGGCTTAAACCGTACTGTAAATTCTCCCTATCTCTTAACCTAAAGACTGTGAAGGGAGAACCAGTTGCATGCATGTATCTCTCGTAGCCAAAGTTGCCACGGTCCCGAAAATCCGATTCCACCCTCACTCGTATTTGGCGGCCCTTTGAGCTGACGTTGTACGGGTAATAATTGGAAATGTAGAGGAGTAGACAGTTGTGTCTAAAGGAGCATTCCTGGTCAAGTCTGTGGATGTAGTTGCGTGGAGTGAGACTGGGCTCCTTGATCCAGTAGTTCCCATACTCATTCTTGACATAGTACTCGTCCTTGTCAATATTTCTCCTGTGACGCAGTCTTACCATTAATGGAGTCTCAAATATAGCGTCAAAACCAAAGTAGTAGACGTCTACGCCGCAAAAGTCGTAGAGATGAGTTGGCAGTCCAGACTGCCGTTTCCCCCTGTGAACGATCCTATTGATATAATGGACAATGTCTGAACCATATTCGACATTTACCGTATGCTGAACCCGAAAGTAACTGGGAGGATCGTTCAAAGTAATGTCCACCCTGACTGCATGCTTATTCCCATCATCGTGCTCTCCGTAGACAAGATCGGGGTATCCCTCGGAAATATCCACAGTCACCGGTAAAAACGTCGCGCTATTTCCCATTTTGAGCTGTAGATTGAATTTTTCGTTTGCAAACTCCACAAAACCGGTGCCTCTTCTCAGGTCAGACAAGTGTAACAAGTGCGATGTGTAGAATTAAAATTCCAAAGAATGTATTTTATACCACTGGTATAATCGACTGTAAAGTGCATTTGCTGTAAAGCGCCGTAATTCCTCATTATCGTGCCTCGTAAAAAACCGGAAAGGTGACGAATAAGAGAGGCCCCATGCATGAGATATTTGGGAATTCAAAGGTCGCTACAGGGGGACTGTGCGCCGCAATTTTATGGCCCATATGGGTACTTGGATGGGAAAGTTGTATACTTACGGCAGACAACCCATGGAACCATTCGGTGCCAGAGTTTGCGAACCAAGACAAGGGGACAAAATCTGGGATTATCAAGGAATTTTCATTACTTCCAGAATGAATGATTGGCTGTGCAGATTTTTATGTAATTTATAAGTGTGTTTTTTATCCATTCTTTGGGTATAGGGACGAGAAGGGGTCCACAGGAGTGCTAATGTAGAGGGACTGTAACTCAAGTTTGCGTCTCGAAAAATCACATTCTCCGCATCTCAGTGATGAGGTCTAATGCCTTATTAGCTTTTCTGTAGTTATATCATTCTAGATTAGCCAAATTATCCTATGTAGAATCATCCTGAGGAGCTTCTGTTGAGACATCCTAGTCTTCTCAGGAACATTCTGAAGAGATCCTCTCATCACTAGGAGGTCTTCTTGTTTGGGTCAGAGTCCATTTTGCATTTGTGCCCTTTGTTTGTTTAGACCTATAGTCTTTGTCACGCCTATTGCGTATTATCTAGCAAGACTCTGGTTGCTATTTTGATAGACAAAGATTCTACAAGATGAAGTTTCTTGCTCTGTTTTACTTTGCATTCATAGCAAAGTTTTGTAGCGCTTGGTGCTGTTGTGGAAAGAGCAAGACCAAAGATGACGATAATGGACCTTATGGTGGATCTACGGAGAATCTGAGGAACACACATAAACCATCTGGGCAGTCTGTAGCTAGCCCACAAGTTAAAAGAGGCGTTGAACAATCTACTAACGAAGCCTCTCCAGAAGTAACTCAGGATGCTACCACCCGTCGATCTACTCCTACTAGTGAGGAATCTCGAGTTCCCCAGCTAACTGGACAACCTACTACTACTACTCCCATTACTCTAGATCTTGCAAATCCGAATAAGGCCGATATAAATGTGAATATAAAGGAGGAGAATGGAGTATCTTTCAAGGGCTATTCTCCGAAGAGGGCTTTCCACATATCCTCTGTTATAGATGGTGGATCTTCTGTTTGGAAGGCTGAAGAAGGGGAAAGGTGCAAATTTGTAGAATCACATGCAAAAGGAGACTCTTCTCTAATTTCCATAGGCATAAGCAAAGGTAGTGACTCGGAAGCTAAATTCTTTGAGAAAGTTGGTACTGTATGGAAGAGTCTCACTAGGGATGATTTCTTGAATAAGCTAAATGAAATGAGAAAGTCTGGATCATCTCCCAATCCTTCTTCTTCGCATCCTTCTACTCCATCTCAATCTTCTCAGTAGTGACTCCTTACTCCCTATGGATATAATGCAGTTTACTCATCTGCCCTTGGTAGGTGGTGGAGACTCCCCTCTAGACTTCTCTCTTGTTGGTATACTGGAATGCCATGGTGCCTCTCACTTTAACTCCTGGTTTACAACATTACTCGTTTTGTTATAAAGGTGCATGTCTTGAGAGTACTTTTAATATGTAGTATATGTTGAACAGACTGTATTTCGTGCTCCATTATTAGATCCGTATCCTATGACATATTCCATTAGAGTCTTAAATGTTTAGTTACTCCCTCTCCTGTAGGTTCTAGGTCTCTTATTCTCATTGTTCCCTGATTCTATGAGTTTATTAATGTGTGGATACATTCATTGCATTAGCACCTTGTTTGAATATATACAGCATATGAAGCATAGTATCATTACAATGTCTTAATATTCCAACGTCTGTGTACTGCTGTTTAAGAGTCTCCATATCTTGTCCTACATTCCAGTATACCAACAAGAGAGTAGTCCACATTAATGAAAGTAGGAGCATTAAGTCAAAACTTAGAGACTGGGCGGTGGTTGAATAAATGCCACCCGGCTGACAAATGTGATGGATGACGTTTGAAGAACATTGCGATTTAAGAATTGAATATTTGGCGTAAAGGATGAGGAATGAGTGTTCATGCAGTATTTGTAACCCTCGGGACAACGTCCCATTGAGTTTCACCTACAACATCCATTCACCCCTTGTGCTTCCCCGAGAGACCTTTGGCGATCCCGAGAGTTACATTCTTTACCAATCCCGTAACTTTCTTGAGACCGCCGACAAAATTGACCTTTGGAAGACCGGGTAAGCCAATGGCGGAGTTAGACTCCAGTTTAGAAACATCGAGCTTCCCGTCCTTTTCGATCCTCTCCAGGATCTTTTCTATGCTATACGACCTTTTCTGTGCCTTGGAGATTTTGTAAATGTTCCACTTGTGCTTCTTTTGCTTATACAGGATGTACTTTATATTCTCATCCTTCTTGAGCTCTGCCAGGAGTGGTTTACGGCAGGCTAGATCCCCTTGTTTATAGTACATATTTGCCTCGTGAATAAAATCGTTGGGAAGCCCTCCGATGACCTTCATGTAGTTACCACTTGGAAGTTTGATGCCCCGTACCCTGAATGGACCGCTGGCAAAATGTCTCGCTCTGAGGTACCTGGTACCAACTTCTGCACTCACCTCAACGGTCACATTCGTGTTTGTAATGACTGACGGGTATTTGTGCTCGCAAGCTTCAAATTTGTGAGAAAAATCGAGAAGAACGTCAGAGGACCTCAGGAGCTTCTCGGCCAAATTTACATTCTCGGCATACAATTTATGGATCCTCATACCTTCGTTCTTGTCTATACTCTTTAGTATCCTCATCAAGTCGTCATTTATAAGCGGAATATCCACTGTAAACTCCGTAAAGGTGCTCGTTACAACTTCGGCCTTGGTCAGAGGATTGGCGTAGTAGGTGTAGTTCTCGGCGCAATCCAGACCTATGAGCAAGAGACGCCAATTTTCAGATGAAAAGAACGTGGTTGCGCTTTTAACAGTGACAATGTGTGCGACGATTCCAGGCATTCTCACGCCGTTGTATGAGAGCTCAGAGAGATCAAATGGCTCATCTTCAGGCTGGTATTTGTACTCGTAGACGTTGTACCCCTTGAGAATACCGTCCTTCCACACTCCTGTGACGTCTCCCTGGTTCGTGCTCAACCTGCCTGGATGGATATCCAGTCTTATTCCTACGCACATGTTCTCCTTGTTGGTCTATGGAGCGTCAATAGGGTAAAAGTCATGGTAAAGCGACGCATTTGCACCTCCTCAATGTTTAAAGACTGACAGAGTTGTCCTTTCAAGGCCGTGGAGTAAGCTAGCGACTCTTCCTGGATTCCCCCTACATTTCACGCCCCGTAAGGAAGATGAGCTGTGGACTCTCCAGAACCCCTTTTCTAGCATTTAGGACAACATCTCTGGTGATTTTGAGGTGTTTGTCCATGTGGACCAAAAATGGAGAGACCTAAACATTCCTCCCAGGTCGCCAGGATGTGAAGGAATGACAACGGAGGAAGAGTGTCTATACCGAGGAAGGATGAATTGTGTGGACAAGAAAGGTTAATTAAGATATATGAGAGACCAGCAAAGAAACCAGGAGATGACCTTGTACTAATGAGGATACAGAATGTCGTACTATTTGGAAGACCAGGAGGAAGAAGTAACCCTCTGGACTCATGGAGAGTGAGAGCCTTTATGAGATCTTCATGGAGTAGATAGGAGACTATTACACTCCCTTTGGTCGCACTGAGAGACTCATGGAGGAACAATACTATATTAGGATGAGCGATATCCAGAGTAAGACCATCTCTTCTAGATTCTCCAATGAATGTCTTTGCCTTCTCATTAAATGGCTCTTCATCAATCTCCTTCCATACTCCATCTAATTTCTCAAAGTATTTAGACTTTGTGCCACTATTATCAGAAGTTTCGAGGTAAATGATGGTTATGTTACCCTTAGAATAAGACTCTACAAGTTTACACTTTTGGCCATCTCCAGAAGATTTCCATAGCTCCTTATCTCCATCAAGAACAGAGGACATATGATGACCTTCCTTTAGAGAATAGCCCTTGAAAGATACTCCGGATTCCGTTTCTGTATGCACATCTATATTTGATCCATCTGGTTTGACAATATTGAGACTAATAAGTGTATGTTTATACTTCTCCTTTAGCTCACCAAATTTGGTCTTATGTTTATTCTCATTACCATCTTTCCACTGCTTACCATCATGGTATCTATAGACTGTCCCCTGTTTATTATTCTTATTATCCCTGGTAACAAGTACTGCAAGAGTGGGCTTCTCTCCATCCAGATACAAGATAGCTGAGGAGCACAACTTTTTCTTATCCTCCCAAACTGTCTGACCATCAAAGGTAAGTTCGTTAGTAGAGGTACCCTCCTTAGCTGTGAGTTTAAGAACCTTAACATCTTCCTGTACTAGCCTTCTAACTATGTCTATACCTAGTATTAGTGTGTAACAAAACTGCATTGGTACTTCTATACTGGCCATGACCTCAGATGTGTGGACAGAATCCTCCATAATCCTTACCTGAATTTTTTAGTGTACATTAAAAACTTTGACAGTATACTTCAATATGATATATAAGTAGTAAAAGTGTATAAGTTAGGGAAATTTCCATAAACATTTCACAAAAAGGTTAATACAAATGCCAGCATGGCACAAAAGTTAATTTAAAACGTGATTCTTGAAAAGAAACGTGTACTGCATTAATTTTGTCCTAAAATACAATTCTCTATAATCTTGGAGAGTGACCCGCTGTCTATAACTTCTTCAGTCTTGCAGGTCTTGATGAGAGACCCGCTGTGAAAGACCCAAACTGAAGTGCAGAGACGCAAAACGTCAACATCATGTGCCGCAATGAAGGTCGTACAATGCTGGAAGTAGGTCTTGACAAGTTCATAAATTGGGATGTCAGCGGTTTTGGATGTTCCAACCTCATCTTCTGGAGGCTCATCAACCAGGAGTATCTTGTAAAATTCTCTGTATAATACTAGTCTTGCCACTGATAGTGTGCGGAGTTGGGAGCTTGAGAGTACAGCTCCATAGTCTATATTTACATTGTCTACAGAAGAATCATGTGGCTTTAAAGTAGGTCCATAATAGGCTCTTTTGTAGTACCTCGGCATATCCTTGTGGTAATGGTCAGGTAAAATGACAGTATCAAGACCCTTGCCACCTGGAAGATGCGCTACAAACTTGAGTAAGCCACAACTCTCCAAAGCTGTTTCAATATCAGCGTCTTCAAATAACATTCTAGGGTCAATAAATCTACGTACAGTCCATCCTCTGAATACAAATGGCAGTTGAGGTAGGACACCAATCACTTGCCTAGTCACACTCTTTGGCATGTCATTCAAGTCACAGCCGTCCAGAAGAACTGATCCGTCCCTATTCTCTGCCAGGTTCTGGAGCACTGACAATAGGGTAGACTTTCCTGCGCCGGTTCTGCCAATAACTCCAATAATATCCGAGGTATTAGCCGAACAAGTGACATTCTTGAGAATAACATGCTTCTCCTTAGACTTGCCAGACGTCACATAGACACTGACGTCATTCAGCTGCATCCTAGTCGTACCTGGAGTGGCATACTTGGAAACGTCAAACACATTGACCTTGTGCTTAAAGAAGAGCATCTTGAGACTAGTACAGTGAGCAGCTCTTCTCTCAGCATATTCATTACGTCGCCTTCTACGGAGGGTATCTTTTATATCCTCATCAGATAACTTATCATCTCCAGCTAACGCAGAATGGTCAACAATAACATCGGTCTGGTGAATGTTCCTCTTCTTTTGAAATTTGACCGGAGTATTTTTTGGAATAAAATTCTCGAACCTCCTCATGGGAAGCAAATTTAATTGAAGATAATACGATATCTGAAAAAGGTTAGAGAGATAATTGTTAATGTTCAGGAACAACGAGTAGGCCATGCCGTAATAACCAACCTTGATATCCGTATTACAATACCTTGAACTAATAATAGGGAAGAGGAGAATGAAAAAAGCCAATGGTGAGAGTAGACATCTGGAGGTAATAGAAGCCCAAAACATTGCGGAATTGTTCATGTATGTACCTCTAACATTATAATCCACATGCTCAGCCATCGTGTGAATCAATTTCCATTCATTCTTAAAACTACGGCATACGGGCAAGCCGGAAATTGCAGATCCAATGATGGAATCAATCTGGTTATAAGCCTCAAAACGTGAAAATCCTACATTCGTGCAGGACCTGACATAGTAATATATTACAAACCTCAGGATTATAAACCAAAGCAATATAGCAATTGGAGTAATCAACGGCATCATGAAGAAGAGTGTCAACATCTGAACTGCAGTTTCAATGGAAAGTATAAGCGTGTCGTGAACGAAATAGCTCAAGTAGTTGTCAACGTGGAGAGTATCCATATACAAGAAAGTTTGAATGCTACTCAACGACTTCTTTATTGCCAATGCCGTAGAGTTATTGGTAAAGATAGAGTTGACATAATATTCGTGAATCCTCCTAGAGACGTTAAACGAAGCCTTTGTCATCGCAACTATACGGAAGAAGGCTCCAATTATGACAGACACTGAGAGAATAACAACCCATCTCAAAGATGTATAACAGTACCCCTTAACGTCTTCCAGTGATACTACTTCTCCATCAACTTCATTTGCACAATCAATAACAGAATCTGAGATCTTTGAGGTGATGACAAATTTGGTACTGTCCAGAGTTGCAAAGGTAAATGTAAGTAGAAAGAAGAGCATAATGGGCCAGCCTGCTGCACGGAGATACGCCAGATATGGCTTGAAGTTCTTGTTCTTTCCACGTTTAAAGTTGATCCTATCATACAACATCTGAACGGTGGGAGAGTCAGAGTATTTAGACTCCGTTGACCTTCTTCGTCCAAGTTTGGTAAAATCATCAGAACTGCATCTGCCAAGAATATCACGTGACACAGACGAAAGCTTCACTCTGTCGAAAGAAGGCTTCGGAGGCTCAAGATGACCAACTTCGTGCTCTATCAAAGACTTGAGTTTGTTTTCTTGGATAAGAGTCTCGTTCCTCAATACGTATATCGGAGCATCTGGGTATAGATCCGGAGACTCGGATGATACACAAACTTCCAAAATACGCCTAGAGATGGTGAGTACCGCAGATACATCACCCTTTGCCAATAGTCCACCATTAAGACTAAAGAGATTCTTGAAGATTGTCCTTGCCACGAATGGATCCAGACCAGTAAATGAATCATCTATTACAACCAAAAAGGAATGTCCAGAACCACTCTCCCTATTAGTCTGGCTAAATATGAGGTAGGCATAGACGGCACGAGCAAGTCCTACTCTGACTCTCTGACCTCCGCTGAGGGAGTAGCCGTGTTCAGAAATAGTACGCATATCACCCTCTTCCCAAGTGGATATATCATGCTCAAGTTCAACAGCCTTGATGACTGTCTTGTAGACATCCTCATCAAACATGTGACCAAAGGTAATGTTAGACCTGACGGTACCCTTTTGTAGCCAGACATCCTGAGAGGCATAAAATATTGGCATGTTGGTAGATAGAGGTAAGACAGCCATTGATCCTTCAACAAGAGTCATGTCACCAAGAATTGCCTTGACAAAGTTACTCTTTCCAGAACCTTGAGCACCAGTAATGATGGCAAGGTTACCAGAGTTGAGGACAAAGTCAAGGTTCCTCAGACAAGTAGTGCCAGTATTCTCAATAAGATCTTTCCTGCTATTGACCCATGCAAAGGAGGCCTTCTTGAACATTACAACTAGACCCTTTGGTAAAGTCTTCTCTTCACCAGGTAGTGCTTTTAGCAGAGTAGTCTTCCCAGTAAACTTGTTATCAGGAATGTAAAAGTTTGGTGAACATGTCCTCAAGAAACGTTCCACTCTTTTGAATACATTGATTCCGAATAGCATGAGTTTTAGATGCATTGGTACCATGTAAAGTGGACCTATAATTTTCATAATGACAAAGATGGATGCAAGCAGTCCCGAAGGATCAATACTCTCAACATTGGTGGCATCCTTAACTTGTCCGACAAAGTCAGTAACCAGAATGATGATGTTGACGCACATTATCGATGTCATTATGACCTTGTTTACTAGGGACAAGAGGAAGCGAATTCCAACAAACACCAATTCGTCATTTCTAGTCTCAGTGATGACATCATGGGCAATATCGTCCAGTGTCATGGCTTTAATCAAATGCAATCCAGTAATAACTTCACTAGACTTAGAAATTCTGTTATCCCTAATTCCCAAGTAGTACTTCATGAGTAGACCATTTACAAGTTCTAGTACGATCATAGATACTACTAAGGAAAGAGAAACTAAGAGAATAGTCAGAGACTTTACATTAAATTGGCTGCTCATTAAAATAATGCCATAAGTCAGTGACGTCAAGAAATCAATAAACCCAGGAACAGCCTCAATTAAAAGTGTATATCCTTAGAATCTTTCATGAAAGGAGACTCTATTTTCCTTACAATACTTTTAAAGGATGATAATGGAAAGGGCAAGCCCAAGAACTGCCATTAACCTGAAGTCCTTTCCGGAGAGTAAGCCCAGCAACTTGTGCAGGAAAACTGCGACACTCATTCCAATGGCATTAACCACTACCACAGCAACTAGTATAGAAAGCAATCTCTTCCAAAAGGTCAACATTACAGTCCTGAACAGAATGTATCTCACAGGCTTCTTGGCTCTCTTCTTTTCCTCTTCACTTAGAGACTCAAAAGTCTCAATACTGGCTATCCCATCACTGGTATGCTTAGAAAGAATAGGGTGCCAGCGGAGAATCTGGTCTGCCAAGGGAAGAGGGTGGAGCATGTAAGGGTCCAGGTACCTCTTTGATGTTTCCTTGGCCCACCTGTACATCCACAGCAGAAAGACAAAGTTGAAGATTCCTCTATCATCAAAGTAGCGAAACTTCTTCCCATTCGGTGCCGTCATCTTCTTCCTTACCAGCTCCACCTCACTCTCCCAAAAGTGGTATCTATTCCCCAGAGTAACACGTTCTTCCTCCATTGTGATTGGTTAGATTCCACAAAGATACATTGAAATTTTAGGGTGCTGTCAGGCAAGCGTGTGTCTCAGGAGTTTATAATAGAGGTGGTTCTTCTTCCTCCTTAAAGGGGTTAAAAGATGAATTCTGGTGTAAACAAGTCTAACATTTAAAACAAAATTGTGTTACAGATAATTGGAGGATACTATCGAGGATTGGGTGATGAACAAGTATCCCTACATGGGTATCTCCAGAAACCAAGTAGACTCTAAAGTTTTGTGGCACTATTTGAGATTCTCAATTGCATTATAGTAATGTGTAAAGACAGTGATGAATATAGCCCTGTGTTTAGTATGATGAGTGCAATGTCTTGTCCAAGAGTTGCTACTTTTTTAGTCTTTTGTTATCCAATACTATGTCAATGAAGTAGTTGCAAGACCTAACTCATGTGTCTAGCATGATGGACGTCTCGATATACATAGGCTTCTCCACTAGTCATAAAGCTGCTACATGTCCTCTAGGAAGAATCTCCTTTACCATAAACCTTCAAAGTGGCTTTAGTATGCCATATACTCCTGGATGTCTAATCGTTATTCTTCTGCCAATGGGCTATAGTATATGTTCCTTTAGGACCATTGTTTGATGTGCCATGGGCCAACAGTCTACTTACTCTCCAGTTGGATGCAGGAAAAGGGGTGTCTCTGTAGGCCTCGATAAGCCAAGAAGAAGATAGTGGCTAGTACTTCCACAGGGATGTCCTAATACTCCTCAAATGTCTTCTAGTGACACTTTTATACGCAAAGTGTGTAAATCTCTGTCTCTAGGGTGATCAAGTCCTTTTACTGGCCAACGCCTAGAATGTGTAAGACAGTCCCCGTCTATTTCCATGATACTCCTGTACCTACCACATCTTCATCCATTATTTATACTGAATGGAGACTGTGAGCAGAAAATTGGTGGGTTTAGGGAGAAATTTCCTCTGGTTGAGAAAATAATGAGGAAACTGTGGCGGCACTCACCCCGACTTACGACATCATTTTACGTGGACTGCACATTAAACTTGTGATCGAGTTAGACCAGAGAATGAATCAGTTTTATGCTTAAAACGTCTGGTACACCCAGTTCAACTGGGTGATGTCATGATTTACCTACGCTTTGCAGACTAGACTACCGTAATGCAGTTATTTACTACTATATCATCTACTTGTACACTAGACCATCTCTTTGTTTATCTATATGGAAGAAGACCTTGTTAGAACTCCGTAATGAAGACTTCTTGTAGATTTATAGAGCAACCATAGAGGCATACAGTAACTCGTAACAGGTTCTTTTACGCGAATACCTATGTACATAATGTGAACTCTCGAGGGAGGATGAATGGATATAGATGCTGAACAAGGATAACACTAGGATGATAATGTTTGACCCTCAGTACCAGCGATCATGTGTCTTAGTACTGCATTCGGAATACTCAAAAGAATAAGCCAAGTTTACCATGAATAGAAATCACGGTAGACATCTCCAGGAAATGCGGTCCAGATTGTTCATGCATTGGATCTTAAGGTATAGGCTTAATGGTTGAAAGGAAGGAGAATATAGAGAATCTGGATGGCTACTGGTTATGTACTCACTTAGACAGGATAGAATAGCCAAGGTAGCATGGAATAATGAAGTTGAGGTAAAATTGGAACGTTATACGTCATCTGATCGACATTCTCACGGAATACGTGCCGTGATGGTATGTTACCGTGCAACTTGCGATGATTGTGGTGAGAGCAACATGGAGAATTACATCTTCCTCACAGTTAAAGATATAGATGGAGACATATTCGTGTATGAGCAAAATGCTAAGGTGCATGCAGGGGAAATACTTTAGTTTTGTGGAGAAGGGCAAGTGTGTGGCACTAGGGGGTTCCTAACTCTTCTCATCACCTACAAACCTTTTAAAATTTACAAAAATCCTAGAATTTGTCTAAAGTGACACTTAATAGCTACAAAACCTCGACGTTAGAAACTTATCGAACCATTCATGTCACCCCAGACATCTCATCAGCAGCCTACCAAAAAGCCTGTCTAGTTAGAGCAAACCATTAAGATGAAGATTGATACACTTGTCTCAGACATGAGCGCATGGATGTCCGTTGCTTGCCCATGAAAAATCTGCGGAGTAACTTACAAATTCCCAAATGTGTTATGCTACACAAAATCCCAGTTTATTGTCCACCCCAATTTAATATGCTTGGACTACTCATTTCCATTCCAATGACCAAGATGCCTGGGGGGGCTTAGCAGAAGATATCATAACCCAAGAAGAAGAGAATGGAAGGAAGAAGAATAACTCTTCCTCTTCACCCCATGCATCACCGGTATTACACATTCCTCTTCCTTACCCCATCCATTCTGTCTACTCTTCTTCTTCGTCATTCCTGCACTCTCTTCTCCGCATCTTACGGGGCTGATACACTGCATCCTGATCGAGCATCTCATGACGTATCCTTATGGGCGAGCATTGGAGGGAAGATGAATGTCTTTTTCATTCTTGTGGCAACTTGTCTACTGGGACTCTGTGACTGCAGTAGGTCCGGATTTCCCGCTGATCGACTCTATATCCAAGTCCTGGACGACTACGTAGAGGATGATATTGCCAACGAGTTTCCCAAAAAGAGGCAAAGGATACGTCTATTCAGCAGCAAGAGGATGGTCTGGGATATGGCTGACGGTACTGTCTATAAAAAATCCAAGATACTACCAGGCACCGATGACACTGCTATGTTAAATATCGGTCATCCGAATAGGCTACTCCATAAGTCCTTCAGCTATTCCTTTGCTGGTAATGCTATTCAGCTGGTGGTTCCCAAGAAGGGCGTTGCTGTCATCAAGCTTGTCAACTTCCGTTCGGATATTTGGGATGCTAGGCCAGGCGAGGAACTGGCATACGTAAAGGTGTATCTTGACCAATACAGGAAGCCTGAACTCATTCTTGTTGTGACTAATGCATCCGACACTGTAAAGGAGCACTACCTGGAGCTCAGGGATGAGGAGTGGGTGGACTGTACTGGAGTCCATGAAGAAAGGATGAAGGAATTGATGGATCCTGCCCAGTGGATTTCCAATTTCCAAATTGACCTCTCTGCCTCCAAAAACACCAAAGAGTGTACCATCTTTGAAACCGTTGTCTTGGGTATCAGCACCAAACACTTTTATCCAAAGCCTGGCCATCTGCTAACTGGAATAAGGGACAAGGATATTCTCTTATGGGAGTCTTCAAAACCCTTTTACAAGTCTGGGAATAAGGTGATGTGGAGCGGCAAGTATGATGACCGCTGCCTCTGTTGTCTCATTTACAGAAAGGGGAGCACAAGGCTACTGGAACTTACTCTCTTGGAGAACTCATCGGGAATCGGCAGGTACTTTGAAAAGAATGCTGATGGTGAATGGAATGAGATTGACGTAAACACGTTTGATAAAAAGGCAAGATATATTAGGGGCGGAATAACTGTTGATTCCATCCTCTCAAAGGTAGATGGCTCACTATCTCTCTTGTCTTGGAATCTCTGGAAGAAAATGTCAGACTTCATAAACTAGGAGCTAAGAATGGTATAAAGGCTCTAAGCTGATGTAAGGGAGAAGGATGGTAGTGTGTATTTACATACAAATAAACTGGAAGCTCTAAAGAAGAAGTGTAAGCATGTAACACCTACTGCTTTAGGTCTTTCTGACCCTGATGAATCGCATATAACCATTGGCGAATATAGTGAATCCGGAATATCCTTCAAATACTACCTTCCAAAATATACCTTTCATATAGGCCCAGTTATGGATTCTGGCAAGGAGCTATGGGAGTCCAAAAGAGACGGCGAAAAGTGTGAACTTGTAGAAGCTTACAGCAAGGGGAGCTCCATACTGGTCTACTTAAAGGTTAATATTTACTCTAGAGTAGGTTTAAAGTACTTTGAAAGGAGTACTAATGAGTGGAAGTAGATAAAGCAGGGTAAGTTTTTAAATAAATTCTTTATTCTAATAGGTCTTCCGTCTCAAGCTTCTCAGTCTTGGCTCATTTACAACCCCTAGGGATATAATGCAGTATACTACAGTACCATAATCTAATATCTTGTTCACACTCCAATGAGAGTGTGCATGCTTAATTAATGGGAGTCTCTTTTCATGCATAGACATAATTATGAGTGTCACATGTCTGTAGTTCAATGCATATCATCCATAAATAATCTAAGAACATGATAAAAGAGAAGCAACTCTTTGGACTCATGGAGAGTGAGAAACTAGATTGCCAAAACGCTATACAATATCTTGTACATGCTGGTCCTTTATTATGAATATAAAATTTGAAAAATTAAGCTTTAAAATGTCTGAAACTGCATTAATGTGGAGAATCCCTACAAGGGATAGAATTTACTCTGCGATATGTTTAGGAATTGTAGAATCTAGTTGCTCATTTTAACAAGCTCATCACTGAAGTCCCTTCCAGATATGCTTGTCCATTTATCAGCATCCTTTTTATAAGAAAACATTGTAAGATTGTAGTTATTTTGAGCATGCACTCTTATGATTGTAACACCACCTTTGGAATAGTATTCACAGAGGTAACATGTGTAGCTCTTGTTAAGTTCACCAATAGTTGTGCTTCCGTCTGTAATCTTCCCTATGGCAATAGCAGCTTGCGCAGGATAGAAACGGGCCTTAAGACCATTACTTTCATAATTCTCAACTATGCATTTATCATTACTATTAGCTAGAGAAATGTCAATGGAGAATCTAGTAATTGTGTCAGTTGGTTTCTTTAGTCCGTTAACCCTACCGGAAATAGAGTGACCAGGAGATATTACCCATTTATCCTTGTCAAGTTCGGTAAGTATGTAGGAAACCTTATTATCATTATCCCTTATCTTAACAAGAGCCATGCTCAAGTTATTATCCTTTAGAAATACAATGCAGTAAATGCGTGCTTGTTTACTTGTGGCTGTCCACACATCCTTGCTCCCATTAACAACCTTTTTAATTGTATTGCCACATGTAGAAACATAGACTTTTGTGGAAATTCCCTGAATATTTACGTCAAAGGATCTATATGACGATGAGTTCTGCACTGCCAAATCAAAAGTATTTGGATCTGTGGTGACCACTGGTTACTGAGATTCCTCACTAGGAAAGTCTTCTAAGGAAGGATGATCAGCAGCTTCATTTTCATTATTCCCGTATTTATAATAGTATTCCTTTTCCAGGTCATTATTATTCTTAATAATCTCCAAGAGCAGTGGTCTAGTCTCATTCTCATTCCAATAGAAAACCGATACCTTAGTAACACTGTCAACATCATTCCCATCTAGTTCCTCATTATTGCCAAGAGTTTTCTTGAGTGTAAACGGTGTTTTTCTTTCATGAACATAGCTGTAAAAGCCTCTAACAGATTGTAGGTCAGTCTCCTTTTTGGCAGTAATGCCAGGAAGTGGACCAGCACCGCAGTTACATTGTCCCTTGTCTCCACCTTGACACTTTACATTTAATGTTAACTCTCCAGCGCTCATCCTCCATGATTAGATAGAGTAGTCCTTCAAAACTCTGAGATCCATTAGTAGTCTCAATGCGACCAAAGGGAGCACATTCTCTTAACTACTCCCTAGACAACCATACGTTCATCCTTTCTCGAGAGTCCCATATGTAGCCAGTCTTTTGCTATTCTCAAAGACAACTGTCACTTACTATGCCCTGTGAATACACAAGCTCTCATCCTGCTATTGTTTCACTATACAGCTAGCTGTTGAGAATCTCCCAATGGTAACTCATTCATCTATTCTTCTAGAGACTCTCTTTAGTTGTCCTCCTAGCTCCGCTGGTAGAATAAGAGTCCCTAAAGAGCCTACTGGAGTAAGAGCAGGTGACCATTCAGGCTCCTATACTCCGTATACTCGCCATTAGAGAAACCCACTAGCCCTTTCAGTGACTCCACAAAAGGAGGTTTGTGTGCCATCTGGGCCATTTATGGGTTCATCGAGTATCCTAACAAAACCGTCTTCTCCCCAGTCTGTTCCCCAGGAGTTTTTGACGATCCAGTAATCGACGTTTCTGTCAGTATCCCTTCCATATCCTACCACGGTCATTGCATGTCGTATATACTTTGGGCCTGTTGTATTAAAGACTCCAGATTCGTAGTGAGTAAACTCCCTGGGGATATCCACATCGATGGAAAAGGCTCCGTGGTTTTGTAAAAAGTCTTTGGCACCTTTATAGCCAATAAATGCAATCTCATTGATGAGAGTCTCTGTCTTGCACTTTTTATCATCGCATGCACCCTTTTGGCCAGTGTATGGATACTCGTCCTCTGTGCACATTTTATGCGTCTTAATGTACTCTGCAGTGGGTTCCATCGCTCCTCCCAAACAGGTGTGATTCTGAGATACGCAGTCCAGGAGTTGCTGCACACTAAACGGCTCGAACCTTTGCCTTTTTACCGCCATGAATGTCTCGAGTGTAGCGATTGATGACATTCCCCAACAGATGCCACAGATTCCCTGGTTGAGAGCTGGAGCAACGTATCCTTTATCCTGCCAGGTAAACGTTGCTTTTGGTACCTTGGCAATTTCCGTTCTGTCAAACGGCAGTGGCGTGTACTTTTCGTGGAGACTCTGGCGGAAGCTCCCCTTGAGGCTATACTGGCCGCTTCCAATGTCCTTTTTCGGGTCTTTAAAAAGGTCCCCGTAGCCTACATCTACCTCAGGAGTGTAGTCGACCACCATGCCGGTACGCCGGTTGTAGCCCATGTTGTACAGTCTGTCTGGATTCCTGTTGTGAGTCTCAATCAAAATGGCATCCTTGCGGAACGTGTAGTAGATTTTCTTGAGCTCAGCAAAGTCACAAGGGTGCCTCTCATATTCCAGGTTAAACCTCTTGAATTTGAGTAGCAAATCGACCTCGAATTCCGCATTCATGTCATCGCCAAGGAAACCTATAATGTCATGCAGTGCAGAAAGCTCGTCCTTTGTGATATGGGAAACCACCTTTGTCCTCTTGTCTATGCAGGAACAGTTTTGGGTTGCCTTCATGCATGTGGAAAACGTCTCCTGGTCCAAAACGTTTATATTGTACTTTGCAAGTTCGTCTACCATCTTTTGGACCATTTTCTCAATTGCTGCCTTTTGTGGCTGTACTTGTATGTGACTGTTTTGGTCATCTGTGGAGTCGAAATCTTTTGGTGAAAAATATCGATTGTTAGATATTTCATATTTTAGAGATATATTCTCTAAAATACATCATCTTATGCTCTTTAACTACGATGAATAAGCATTGGAAGTCCATTCCGATAGAGATAACGGCAATGGCCATTTTCACGGTTATTCCAAAAAGTTAAACGGCACAGGCATCGATAAATGGTTAATTCCAAAAGGAACATTGTATTCTGACTCCAAAGAAGGACTCAGGACACGTAAACGACCAGAGGGTCGGGGAGTAACCATTAAAATCCTAAATAGATGTACAGAGCCCCAAAGAAAGGTCTCCTTTAGGCTCGTTGTTAAGCCGAGGGAACCTCCAGAGGAAGTCATCACACCTGAATAAAACAATAGGGGACGACAACGTCGGAATGCAAACTGCAGCGAGTGAAATCTCAACTTCACGAGCTGAAACGATAAAAGGTGTCACAAATCCAACATTAATATCAACAAGTGATGTAGCTGACAACAGGTCTACGTTATCCCTCGTTGAAGGGCAATGCCTACCTGAATCAAATCAAAATTTCTTTTTTAAATGGGTACGAGCTTGCGATTATACAGAGAGTAAACAGGGAAACATATTGCCTCTTAAAAAGCAACAAAAACATGATGATAGTGGAAGAATAAGACCCAAACCAATCGTTAAACAAACTGGTACAACCTACTGTGCATCATTCCAAACTGACGACAAAGAGTTCAACAATGACATACTTGGCACTAGAAGACTTTATTATGATCTAGCTGACGTAAGGTTAGCGTTAACCCTGGACGAATTGCAATGTGGACCTGAATTTAATCGAAAAAACTTCTTCTTATATAAACAGGTGGCGACTTGTAAAACTACCCAGTGTAGACGGGGGATAAACATAACTTTTAAAAAGCAAGGCGGTAATAAAACTATGGCGCTTATAGTAATCGTTGAAGAACCAGTAAGTCTCTCTAGGAGATTCGCTGGAATCCTCAGTAAGAGGATAAACTCAAATGGTCAAGAAATCAAGGTCAGGTCGAAATACAATCGAAAAATCTTATTTATAAAGGCCTGTTCTGATTATTCCCCAAACCTACAGGAAACTGTAGTGTCTACAAGGGTGTAGGAACTAATCACGCACATATAACAATCCGGTACGTACGGGGTAGGTAATTTGTTGTCATCTGTATTTTCCGGTGATTTATTCATCGAATCACCATTCTCTTCTTTTGTCCCATCATCTAAAGCATTTGGTTGTTCCGAATCTCCACCATTCAACGACTTCTCAATGCTGAGAACATCCACTTTCATTCCTTTGTTGGCGGAGGACGACCTCACGGTTATCACGATCATCGGAACTGCGATTGCTATGGCGACGATAATAATGATGGCAAAAGCTATAACGACGGTCCTTTCGCCTATAATCTTCTGCCATTTACTCTGCTGCCTAGTGTCGTTTTCCACAGACTCGGAATCTAAAGATTTCAGCATCTTGTCGCCAACTTCACCTCTTCAAACGGACCAAATTATCTCGTGACTCGCCAATAAAAGTCCGTGCATGCAGGGATGTAAGGGTTTAATGTGATGCTATGAAGCTTGCAGAATGTGCAAATTCGCTGTGGTTGTCGTCAATGACAAGGAGGTGCAGTTGCACGGAGGCACTAGAGGTTGGACGGATGATCTCTAGAATGGGAGAGGAGAGTAGGTGCCCAAGTTATGGGTGTTTATAGCTTTAAAGTAGCACAAAGAGGAATGCATTGTTCCATATTTGCGACCAGGAAGTGGTTGGACCCGAGTACAGATTTCCAGATCTATGTCTCCATTACCCGGTGAGAATGGTAGAGTAGCTGAATGGCTGGTATTATTCTCTTTGTCGTGTACTGGTGAGAATATAAACAAGCTAATGCGAGTGTCCTTGTGTATGTCATATAGCGTTTTGGCAATCTAGTTTCTCACTCTCCATGAGTCCAAAGAGTTGCTTCTCTTTTATCATGTTCTTAGATTATTTATGGATGATATGCATTGAACTACAGACATGTGACACTCATAGCTATGTCTGTAAATGTAAATATAGTACAATTAATTAAACATGCACACTCCTATGGAGTGTGAACAATATACCGAGTTATGGTACTGTAGTGTGTTTATAAGTATCCATGAAGAGTCATTATTGAGAACCTTAGTCGAAATCTTTTGGTGAAAAATATCGATTGTTAGATATTTCATATTTTAGAGATATATTCTCTAAAATACATCATCTTATGCTCTTTAACTACGATGAATAAGCATTGGAAGTCCATTCCGATAGAGATAACGGCAATGGCCATTTTCACGGTTATTCCAAAAAGTTAAACGGCACAGGCATCGATAAATGGTTAATTCCAAAAGGAACATTGTATTCTGACTCCAAAGAAGGACTCAGGACACGTAAACGACCAGAGGGTCGGGGAGTAACCATTAAAATCCAAAATTCGGCAACGTAAACAATGATTTCCGAGGAAAGGTCTCCTTTAGGCTCGTTGTTAAGCCGAGGGAACCTCCAGAGGAAGTCATCACACCTGAATAAAACAATAGGGGACGACAACGTCGGAATGCAAACTGCAGCGAGTGAAATCTCAACTTCACGAGCTGAAACGATAAAAGGTGTCACAAATCCAACATTAATATCAACAAGTGATGTAGCTGACAACAGGTCTACGTTATCCCTCGTTGAAGGGCAATGCCTACCTGAATCAAATCAAAATTTCTTTTTTAAATGGGTACGAGCTTGCGATTATACAGAGAGTAAACAGGGAAACATATTGCCTCTTAAAAAGCAACAAAAACATGATGATAGTGGAAGAATAGGACCCAAACTAATCGTTAAACAAACTGGTACAACCTACCGTGCATCATTCCAAACTGACGACAAAGAGTTCAACAATGACATACTTGGCACTAGAAGACTTTATTATGATCTAGCTGACGTAAGGTTAGCGTTAACCCTGGACGAATTGCAATGTGGACCTGAATTTAATCGAAAAAACTTCTTCTTATATAAACAGGTGGCGACTTGTAAAACTACCCAGTGTAGACGGGGGATAAACATAACTTTTAAAAAGCAAGGCGGTAATAAAACTATGGCGCTTATAGTAATCGTTGAAGAACCAGTAAGTCTCTCTAGGAGATTCGCTGGAATCCTCAGTAAGAGGATAAACTCAAATGGTCAAGAAATCAAGGTCAGGTCGAAATACAATCGAAAAATCTTATTTATAAAGGCCTGTTCTGATTATTCCCCAAACCTACAGGAAACTGTAGTGTCTACAAGGGTGTAGGAACTAATCACGCACATATAACAATCCGGTACGTACGGGGTAGGTAATTTGTTTGTTTGGTTGATTGAGAACCTTTATTCTTCTTATTTCCAGAATGTCCGCTAGGAGCGGAACCGTCAGCTCGTCCAGTTGACTGAGGGGTTTCTTGAGTTTTTTCGGGTTTGGACTCGCATTTTTTCTTTAGAGCTTCTAGCTTACTCTTATGTTTACCCTCCTTGTGGTTCTTCCATTTACTACCATCGAGGTACTGATAGACCTTCTTATTACCATTCTTAGTATCCTGGACATCAACAATTGCGAGAATAGCCTTCTCTCCATCCATGTAGAGCAATGCTGAGGAACATGTTTTCTTTTTATCTTCCCAAACTTTATCTTCTCCATAAGTGAGCTTGTTAGCAGTAACACCTGCCTTAGCTTCGAGCTTGAGGACTTTGACAGCATCTTCAACAGAATCTTCTACATTAAATAGGGAGGTATCTAGCTTGGCAAAGAGAGGATTTAAAGGTTCTTCTGGTCCTGAAGATTCTCCCATCATCTCTTCAATCTTTTTATCAAAGGCGTTTATGTCAATTCCACTCCATGTTCCATTAACTTTCTCAAAATGCTTAGATTTAGTACCACTACTTTCATCTGAAGTCCCTAGGCGAATAATTGTTACTCCATCCTTGGCGTAAGACGCTACAAATAGGCACTTTTCATTTTCAGAGAAAGTCCAAATAGGGGCTCCGTTCTCTACAACTGAGGTAATATAACCATCCTTTGGAGAATATGTCTTGAGAGGTACTCCGGATTCAGTCTCTGTATGCACATCCAGCTTTGACTTATCTGGAGTGGCGAGGTCTAGAGTTACGGGAGTAGTAGTAGTGGGTTCTCCATCATTAGCACTAACATCCTGAGGGGCTTCTGTTGAGGCTTCATCCTCAACTGGTTCAGAATCCTTTACATCATCTTCTACTATAGACTCTGGTAAAGCATCAGGTTTATCAGTATTATTAACAACTTCTATATCACTAGTTTTAGGTTCTTCGTCAGCATGTTTAGGAGGAACAACAACAGAGGATTCTACATATCCAGAGTCTTCTTCAGGAAATTCTTTAGATACTTCCTCAGGTTGAGCATCTTTAGGCGCCTTATCAGTGTCTCCTAGTGAAGGTTCAGATTTGGTAGACTCTTCATCTTCAACCTCTGAACCTGAGGATCCTCCCAATGGACACCCGAGACTAGAAAAGTTAAGCTCATCATTAGATTCTGCAGGCTTCTCTGACACTGGGCGACCTTTAACTCTTACAGTTTCAAGCTTCCATTCTCCGTCTAGTTTCTCATAATGCATCATCTTGGAGTCTATACCATTGGCCCATACATGGAGAACGGCTCTTGTTCTATCACCAACATTCGAGAATAGTACATCGCATCTCTCTTCTCCTTTAGCCTCCCAGAGAGTAGCTCCACCATCCACTACCTTGCTGAATAGTTGTCCCTTGGGGAAGAATGATTGGTAGACTACTCCATCTGCAGTACTTTCATAGTACCTAACCAAGGAAGAGTCTGGAAAAGAGAGGTCAAAGACGAGATCTACAACCTCTTTACGGAGACTACTTGGTTCTCTACAGTTGCAGAGACCTAGTAAATACACTGTCCACAGTACTGCTAGAACATTCATCCTGTTATATGGAGACTGGGAATGTGAAGGAAAAGAATGAATGGTAGCTGAATGGGGTATTGGAATAGTTCTTCCTGCCATTCTCTTATTCCTAAACCATAATTATTGTAATGAGTTACCCAACTGTAATTACTATTAGAATAAAAAATGAGCAATCCCAGCAAGTCAAATTTTGGATGATAGGAAGCTGGAATGTGGATGTACTAGAACACATTCGGGAAGGTTTCCTAGTTCTTCCATTGACTTTTAATGGGCAAATAATGGGTTAATACATGAGATGATAGTATCTATATTAATCCTGATGACTAAAAATGCCTCTATGAAATCGACCCTTGACAAACTCTCTCGTAAATCCTCTGGAATATGCCATTCTTTTACAATCATCGTAAAGTAGTGTACCGTTATTGTAAACACCTAAGTAGCTATTATATCTAGTCTTTGTCGTGAACTCTTCTCCTACAACGTTAATCGCCGACGGAAGAGATTTTCCTGTAATAAAACCAAACAATCATAGGTCTATGTTATTCTAGATTATTATCCTTGAAGATCTTCCTCTTTCTCACTCTTCAGGAGTCCAGAGTGCCTATATCTCCTAGTCTTTCCGTGAGTTACACAATGGAAAATGGGCAGTCTAGTCTGCATGTAGATTTGTACTGTCCATAACTGCCTCCAGTAATAGATATCCTTTCATCTTCCTCTCTTAGATTGAAGATAAGTAAAGGTGGAGAGATACACGATTCAGGACTTCGTTATCTCGTCTGGTGTAGTCGAAGGTGGACTGGTAAAGTAACGTGGATTCATCTAGAGAACACGTAGAGTTTTGGGTACATTAGATCTTGTTATCGTGAATTGCGCGGTGGATGGTATGCAAACGTTCAAATAGTGCTGGGTGTGTAAAGTGATACCAGGAGTAAAGAGGATCGTGGTGGATAAGACCCTTGTTATTCTTGTGCAGTTGAACCAACTAAGTTGCAATGTCCTCTTCTGAACCTCCTCTTTAACTACTTCGTACGATCCTGTATATTCAAGACTGCTCTGTGTATGTCCTGCATGGGTATTGATACTCTAGCTTATACCTTCTCTAATATCACATGTAAACAGGGAGACCATATGAAGCACTAGCTTAAATACTGAAGAGAAGAAGGAAGAAGAGGATAACGAGTTCAGGTCAATGTGCCAACTTAAAACATGTTTTCACCATCTTTTACCGGAAATGCCAGCTCGTAAAATAAAGGAAGTAGGAAGATTAATACAACTACTCATCACGTTAACTAATCTAGTGGACTGGGTATCAGGAGGAAGAAATGCCTGCATAAACTGTTATTTATCCCCATCAACTCTTTCATTCCTGGATTCCATTTCTATTCTATTCCCTTAATAGTGTTAGTAAAAGATCAAATGCATCTTATACTTTACCTATGCTATTAACTTGTCAAGACAAAGATCTTTGTTTTCCTTACTCTACTTCCATGTTACACACAGTGTGTGTATTATAGCTGTAAAATAATACGAATGCATGCTTCTCTTGTTTCTTTTTCTGAATGCTTGTAACTACCATTTGCTTATATTGGGACTCTAATTGTTATTTTAGTAGAAAGGACTCTACAAGATGAAGATTCTTGTAATACTTTGTATAGCCTATATTACAAGGCTCTGTAGTTGTGAAGGTTTAGATGACATAATTGCCAAGTTTGATGGTGACGTAACCAAAGCTCAGAGACTCATAGAAGAGACCAAATCGACTTTAAACGGTGCTGAAAAGGTACTTGAAGAGTATACCAAAGCTTGTACAAAGATACAAAATGCTAAAAAAGAAGAGACAGAGAAAACTATAAAGGCTTTTGAAGTCGCAAGACAGGCTTTAGGTGCAGTGTCTGGATCAGGAACTAATGCTGTATTACAGCTTCTTCAACAGGTAATGGGAACTCTTCCTCAAGATGCAAAGTATGAGGTACCTTCCGTAGAAGGGCAGAACAAGGTTGTCAAGGGGCTCTTGAAAAACTGGCGGACATTCAAGATTCGCTAAATAACATAGAACCCCTGGAAAAACTTGATGAAGGTAATCATGAACAATCATTGGGGACTACTCCAATAGACGCTAAACCGGAAGTAGTTGAACAGACTGCTGTTTCTTCAGGTGAGGATTCTGGTGGCTCAGATGTATCCTTACATGAACTTGCAGATGGTAAGCCTACTAATGATGCTAAAGTAAAATCTGCTACTAATCCTGATACTCAACCTCCTGTTCCTTCTCAATCTCCTGAAGCTATTCAAGCTGCTCTTACCGCTACTGCTTCCGGAGGACCTCAAGCTCAACCTACTCCTGAAGCTTTTCTTAAAGCTACTCAAGGTCATGTTCGAGGATCTCCTATTCCCTCTGTACCCACAGGGTATTTTTCACATCCTCCTCTTCCTAGTGCTGTTAAAGGATCTCATATTCCTTCTGCATATACAGAATATCTTGCTCCACCACCTCTCCCTTATCCTAATGTTGAAGGTCATGCTATTCAATCTGAAGGACTCTCTGGAGATATAGGGTATTTCCCAACACCTCAATTTCAACCATATTCTGGTGATGGACATATTGATACCGTTTCTATTGATCCACCTCTACCTCATCTTTATAGTTCTGCTGGTCTATCTGGTCTTAAGGGATATACTACTGATGTACATGCAGGATACCTTCCATCACATCCTCTTGCTTCCACTGCTCCCAGCCCACCTTTTAGTGAAACTGGAGCATCTCCTGGTGAAGGATCTCCAGCTCCTCAGGATGTTAGTACTCCCGTTACTTTAAACCTTGACAAGCCAGACGACTCCAAGATAGATACGACAAAAAATGAGGAAAATAATGGAGTAAAGCATACTATATATTCTCCGAAGAAAGACTATCATATATCTTCAGTTGTTGATGCTGGTAAGGAGTTGTGGAAGAAGGCTGAAGGTTATCAAAAGTTTCTATCTGCAAAATTATCGACAAAGGAAAATAAAACTCTACTTCTAATCTCTCTTGAAAGTGGTTATGTGTACTTTGAAAAGAATGGTAATGCATGGAAGGAGATAAAGCAGGAGCAATTTTTAAAGGATCTTCACGAAATGAGAGGGCCGGGATCACCTACTTCCACTGTAGCATCTTCTCAAGCGTCTCAATAGTGACTCCTTACGAATACTACTTCTTGACACGCAGTACTGTTATTCTATATCTTGTTCACACTCCATTAGAGTGTGCATGTTTAATTAATGGTAGTCTCTTTACAACATCTAGTTATACTGCCCATTGTTTAGACCTATAGTCCTTTGTCACGCCTATTGCGTATTGTTTGTAGACTCTTCTTGACATAGTTATCACCATTCATACTGACAATTCTGCTCACACCAGTTGAGACATTGGAATAGGAAGAGAGAGGTACATAATGATGGGAGATGGTCCAAGTGAATACTGTTGATGTAGACATTTATAGGGGGTATCAAGGTGATAAAATCATTCAACAATATAGACAAAAGTGTTATATTAGTGGTAATGGAAGGGTAAATATTGATATAGAGAGTAGGCCAAACCTCATCTATTATCGAGTGATAACACATACTCCAGAAGGTGGACACTCCATTGAAACAATAAAGAGTACCCATTGCCTTACAAATTTCTCACCTCCACCATCTAACAAAACTAGTGTAACGGTCTTCTATTCTCTGTCGGATCCAACTCATGAAACACCACTCATTGTTGAATTTGGTGATTTAAAGAATGAGTACTACACCACTGAAGATGGTAATAAGTGGACTAAAGCTAGAAACATAACTGTAGAACATCTCAAGAAGCATCTGGATGAGCAAAATTGTAAAAGACGCAACTTTCATGTTATAGACATTTCCAAGAAGAGTAGTGCTTCCGACTACAAATGTCCAGGTTGTAATGAACAAGTCTCAGTATCTTCATTTTCTCCCACATCTGGCTATACCTATTATACACATTCAATTCGTGACTATTACATTGGAGAATTAAGATATAATACAGAAGATCAAACGGGATTAACATGCTCTAGTATGATTACTAAAGTCCATGTGTATTGGTATAAGGATGATGAAAAGCCCCTTCTCATATGCTTATCTGGTGGAAATAGTTTTTGGTACAAAAGAGAAGCTCTTAGCTCCAAAGCTTGGACAGAGGTATCTAAGGATAGACCTAGTAGTATTTCCGATGAGCCAAACATTTTGAGGATTCTCCTTGGGTATCATTCTCCAGAAGTAACAATAAATGTTGGATATAGAAATGGTCTTGATAGAAGTGGAAAATCTAGTACATATCGGGATAACTCAGAGACCATTAGTATTAGAAGGGATGATGTAATGGTAGGGAATAAAAGCACTGGATATATTGGATTTACTCATTCTGTTAGCGGTAAGTCTTGGTTTAAAGTTAGGGAGATTAAACATGGAGAAACTCAACTTACTAGTATAAAATTGCCATGTATCTTTACATCCGTCGAAGTATATTACCATGGAAAAGACCCCTCAGACGAGAAGAAACTTCTGCTGATCGGATTAGAAAAAATGAATGGCCAAAATAAGCATGTATATTATAGCAGACCACTTGTTACGGGAGGCACATGGGCAATGGAAGAACATTCTATTCAATTGGAACAAAATAAACTAAGACAGATGCTGGACGCTCTTAAAATGGCACACTTTCCCGAGTCACCTACTACCACAATCGTTGGGTCATCTGTTGGAAGTGGACTTGGCGGAGCAGGGTTAGGTGCTCTTGCCGTATGGAAGGGACCTTCTCTACTCGCAAGACTAATCACTAAGGCACTATAATTTCCCTACTCTCTCCCATTAGACTCCCTTCTAGACTTCTCTCTTGTTGGTATACTGGAATGCTAGAATCCATATGACCTTTTAGAGTCTTTAACCTTAATTCTTTGTATACGGTATTACTCGTTTTGTTATAAAGGTAGATGCTTTGAGAGTACTTCCATCAACTGCTTATTATTGTCCTTGCTCTTAATGGTGAGTGTATTACCTCTCCATACTGACTAGTGTCTTACCATAGACACCCATCACTCTCCTTCATTCCGCAAGAGACCGCTACATGCAAGGCTACACCTGTTATATAAACTCTCTGAATAATCATCGTCCACCCAGTACAGCTTTTCACGTGGTAAAGTTTCTAATTCTGGAACAACACTTAGTGGGATTCCAGTAACTCCCACCGGACCAATTCTAGATCTGAGCAAGGTTAAAGCCTACATCTTAAGGAGGATGAGCAATGTCTCCTACTAGACTGCAAGACAAACAGCTCTAATAAGAGAGCAGAGGAACCCATCTCCTCATTCTTGTGACTAAAGATGGAGAGAATAGTTCCAGCGGGGGTAGTCCTCAGACAGGAGTTGCTGATAAGCCAGGGACTGGCCAATGGCACCTATCCCCAGAGGATATACATATTCTTATTCTATACCTTGATAATAAAGATACTTCAACCCAGGTAAGCCTAACGAGGATGCTCGTAATGACCATGTTTACAACCCTCCAAGAATGACTCTTGTACTCATTATAACAACACCAGGTCTAGCGCCACTCGTGGCTCTTTAAGGAGGCGTAAAGTTCACCCATTGATGGTCCTAAAACACAGAATTTGAGGGCCTAAATGTTATGTAAGTCGGAGGAAGAATGTCTCGCAGACTTTTATTCACCCCATGAGAATGCCGTCCTCTTCCTCATACACAATCATTCAGAGTAGAGCAAGATGAGGGTCTTTGGCCCCGTTTATTTCGTCCTCATTTGCGGAATGTGTCATGCTGGAGTCCACGATAAAATTCAGGACATTTCCAACATGGGCAATAGGCTGAGCACACTCGGAACTTGCACTGCAAAAGAAAATGAAGCGAGGGAACAAGGCACTGGAAAGGAGAATGAACAAGAGGACGTGGCAGAGAAGGAAAAGACCAACTTGAAAGGTGAGGAGAGTACCGGTGAAGGGATCTCTCAATTGGTCCTGGTCACCACCCTGCTTTTAACTCCTCTGGTGATTATGACGATTTAAGCTCTCTAGCCAGTGTATAGTAGGAATGATGTGACTAGGTATAGGTCACTGACGAGAAAAGGTCAACAACCCGGTGATTTCTGGAATGAATGGTCGTACTACCAAGAGCTTGGAGATGCTCAATTTCCAAACATTTAAGCCATCGCACATTTTTGTAAGGACTATACTTGTGGATGTAAATGTATAAATTGTGGACGCTTTTTGACAGACAAGGTCTCCATCAAGAGGAGCTTTGTCCAGAGGAAATGCTTGGTCAGATGAGATGCAAAGCATTCTCTAAAGAATCTCGCCAGGGAGGAATATCTGTGAATTCCAGAGGCACAAATTTGGGAGAATAACCATTAGAACCCTCATAAATTTAAAACGTAAATGTTACATTCCTAGGCAATTTCATGCCTGTTATAAAACCACCAGGGGACAACCACCCCTATAGACAGTAAACACGGGCAAGACATCCCATTCCGTTTATATATACACTTGGCCACCATCGAGCACTACTCAACCCTTGCAAAGAGATCGTCCAACAGCTGTTTTGTCACCTTGCGAGTCACTGTCCTTCCTCCTCCAAGTTCATTGGGAAGCAAGTCTTGATCGCAGAGTCCTATAAACGATGGAGTCTTTTGGAGCTTGAGGGTCTCTGCAAACTCTCTCGAGAGTCTTGATATAGGTGCATCCATGTCCTCGTCCTTGTATGATGACCGAGATTCCTTTACAATTGGCGACTCGTCATCATAAACTGGTCGCTTCTCCTTTTTTGAACTCAATTCAGACCTAGAGCTGTTTCTAGACTTGTTGTATCTTCCGGACTCCTTGTCCTTTTGATCTTTTGATCCTAGACGTTTTTCCCCCGAGTTTGCTGATTTCTCCTTGAGAGTTTTAATGGAATCCTTTGGACCATAGAGCGTGGTTCCCTCCTGGGAAGATGCCGAACTTGTGTGCACTAGGGAGTCATGTTTGACTTCTTTGGTCCCACTTGTTCTAATTGGGGTTGATGCGGCACTGCTGTGCTTATCCGACGAAGCTGCGGATTTAGTGGAGCTGCTGGACTTGACTTGGCCAGAAACCAGCCTAGCGTACGGTTCCTTTTTTGATGAAGAACCCTCCTTTTTAAAGAATGACTCTGGCTTTTCAATCATGCTGGCCAAAATGTATTCGCATGCAGGAATGACCTTGGCAACGTCCCGATCATTTGAAAGCGGCCTAAAGAACGTGGAGGCGTAAATCTTTGAAATTTTCTTTACGCTGTGACCATTTTTTCCGGACTTTCTGGCAATTGCTCTGAGTGTCTTGATTATGCACCAAATGTAGTCCTTTTGGACCGATGGCAATTTATTTGTCAGATTCTGTATGCTATTGAGAATATCCTCATTGCCTATGCTCTGCATGACTGAATTCTTTACCGTAATGTACGCCTTTGGACCAAGGAGACCTCCAACTTGGGAGTTTAGAATGAGATTTAGCATCGCTACAGCCTCTGCAGGTGTCTCGTATTCGTAGAATTCTCCAATTCGCTCCACCTCGTTGACCGTATTGTGGAGGGCATCTACAGGACATTGCAAGTAGAGGAGGTGAGGGATATCCACATGCTGCTCAATCGTATCCAAGAGCTTTGATAGAATCGGGGGAATGTTTGGGAAGGACTTGTAAGTGTGACCCGTACGCATCGAAAGAACAGGGAGCTCCGTGAATGGTGATATTGGTGTTGAAATACCTACACATTTTTGTAATGATGTATGCTATCGATGGCACAAGCCAGAACGACTGTAATGTCCGTAGCAAAGCGGAGGACAATCCGAACGTAGTGAGGATGAGTTACTAGAGCGACTAACAGGAGCTTTACGGCGACCAAAGGGAGCCTAAATGGTCGCTTACTCTCACTCCAGTAGACTCTTTATTCTACTAGCGGAGCTAGGACGAGCTTAGGGAGTCTCTAGAAGAATAGATGAAGGAGCCATTAGGATATGCCAAGCCTCGAGTTGTATAATGCAAGAGTAGCAGAATGGGAGCCTGTGTGACCATAGACTTTAGCCAGAGGGAGAACGGCGACAGTAATGCGTAGCATGAGGATCACCTATCGGTGGATGAATGGGTAGGTACTCCTAGAAGAATGGTACCACGAATGGTCAGTATGGGAGAAACACTCACCCTACCGGGGAATAAGTCTCCCTACGGGGAATAAAGACTACTACACAGGCTCCTATACTCTGTCTAGTCGCCAAAGGTACTCCCCAAAACTCCATTAAAGATACCAACACTCCTACGGAGTGAGGAAGAGCTCCTTTCAGTCGCTCTAGTCCCTCATCCTTCGGGACATTTCGCTTTGCTACAGAGATTCTGGAAACCCATAACGTACCTAGTAAAACCTCTTCCATCCTTTGAACGACATATGGAAATTGTTTTAGCATTCCGGCCTTGGTGAGTCCCAGCTTGGTAAGCAAAGGTCCAATCATATCGACACACTCGACATTTGAGTACCCAAACGAATAAGTCAGCAGAGTGCGAGCGGCTGCATATGGATGTACCAGATAGACCTTGTGCAGGTTCCTCTTGAAGTTCCTAGGAAGCATCGAGTACCAAAAGTTGACAAAATAGTAGGACTTGGAGTCCGTCCAATAGACACAAGTTTGACAAACAATGAGTGAGAACCTCGTAGCAACATACTTGTCCATCTTTTTGATTATGTACTTTAACGAATCATCATAGTTTTCAATGACCTTTTTAGACACGGAAGGAATGACCAATAAGATGGCATCAGAATGCACTCCCTTTCCCAAGTAACGACACAGCGCAGGCTCAGAAAACCTAAAGCATGAATGTGTATTATGCGAAATACAGAGTACTGAGCATAATGCGTAGCATGAAGGGAGCCTGAATAGCATTCTGTACATCTCCGCTCCAGAAGCCTACTAGTGAGCCAATAGTCTCCCTTCTCCACAGTACCAAGACTACCAGTGAGTCTAATGTACCACTAAGAGTCAAGACTAGACATGTCTATAGGACAACTCTGGTCACTTTTCTCGGTTGCACTCTTGTCCATGATCACATAGAACAAAAGTCCTTCATCTTTACTAGTGAGAAGCCAAAGGACATGTACACATTTCGCAAATTTGCTCTTCTTCCTGCGTTATGTAGTCGCCGGTCATCCACCTTGCGGTGAGCTCGCCATTCTACGCATACTCGTTCTACTTGCGCCATAACCACCTTTATACCGTACCATCGGTTGAGAATAGGCCCACTTTACCATAATTTAACGAATAAACTTACTCTGGCACGGAAAACTCTTCATTGAGCAGTTTCGAGTAGTCTTGGCCATTGTGCTCCGCAGGGTCGGCCTCTGGATCGAAGCTTAACCCGTAAAGTTCGTAAGGAGACGCCAAACTCATTTTAACCACAAGAAAATGTGCAATGAAAACGCTCGGTGTGTGGCGGGCCAAGTGTGTGAGACTAGCAGAGGCACTTGATAATTTCGAGCCTATGGCCAAGGACTGGTGGCCCAAACCCTTTTATGGTCATGAAAGTACCCATATGAGCCACCAGTATGGGTTTGAAGAGGAGAATTGATGGGAAGAAGGGTGATGAACGAGATAGACCAAAAATGTAGACTTGCGCAAAGATTTGAACAGTGGAAATGAGGAAACGAGTAGATTTATGAAGGAAATAGACAAGGGAACTGAGAGACAAGGAATGTGTGCCAGAATAGAGGGAAAACATTCAGACGACTGTGTTGATTCCTTATTTTCTGTACAGATTCATCCTGGCACTCTTGACTCGATGGTCATCTTTGTACTCTATAGAAGGGAGACCACTGACTCACTAGCAGACTTCTGGAGCAAGAGTGTACAGAGCAGCAACACTATGACTTTACACTATCATGTACTTATAGCTTATAAAATAATGAGTGGCAAACATCCTCAAGTCCGTGCAACCATTCTTCACGTCTTGTTATTCTTTGGGCGATATCTTCCTTCGAGCAGGCAGAATGCAAGTGTTTTTGGTTTGTCTGGAATCGTCGGTCTCTTTTGTCCGAGGAGCTTTACAGGTATTGCGCTTAGATTTACATGATTCGTTGGTTGCGATTTTTCCCTCTCGACATGATTCTGCAGAATGTGCAGAGCTTCACTAATGTCCCTCTGAGCCTCCAGCTTCTTGTAGGCATTGGCACTGCCAGATTGCAAGTCCCGGCGGAATTTTTGGAGTGACCTATTCATGAGTATAGTAATGAATGGTGGGTGAGGATAGATGAACGTAGACCAAAAGAATGCCAAATGGTCTAAAACACAACAAACCTCGTTTCTGAAACTTCCTTAATTACGCCTCCAAGCGCCCTCTTGTATTCTTCCATTGCCTTGCTCAGCGTATCTTCTGCATTGGTATACTTTTCACCCAGGAATCCAAAGAGTTCCTCTCTCATTTTATCCACCTCTTCCATTTCCTTCTTTAGTTCTTGCACGTCTTCAAGAACCTTTTGGTGCCTAGCTATTAGCCCATTCCTCTTTTCCTTCTGCTCCTCCACGCTTACATCGTTGATGGAAATTATGGCAGGAATGGAATGGACGACTTGGAGTCTTGAGGCGTTGTACGATGTGAATGCTTCATGCTTCATCCGTTCAAATTCATTTTCCATAACATTACACTCTTGTCTAATTCTCAAATTCTTTTCATGGGCCTCTTTGCACATTTTCAGGGTCCTAAACACCTCCTGGTGGGCGCCTGTGCAACGGCCAGAAGCATCAGCTAGACGCGCATTTCCCCCTTTTACCAGCGAATATGGCGAATTTACAACATCCTTTCCGATAAGAGTCACTGATGTTTATTGTAAGGTTGAATACGAAAACATGCATGCAAAATATCCGTGGAGATCGACAAACCTCTGAGCTGACTAAAATGGGAATTCGGATCGGTTAAACAGAGAATTCGATACTAAAGAGAGTTTTATGAGGATGAAAAAGATACCTTTCCATTGTTGAGGTCCTGCACACTAACAAGCTTACTGCCTCCTATACACTTTATCACATAGCCAGTCTTGCCTCTGTAATATTTACATGAGTGATTATTATCAGTAGATGGAATGGCCACCCCAGGCTTTAGCCAGAGGAATGAAGCGACAGTCAGGTAGCTTAAGGAAGAGTAGGATTATTACTACTACTCCGTAGACTCTTGCTTCAAAAGTGCCACTACGAGCTAGCATCTCCCCTCCTATGCAGCGTAGAGACCACCATTGAGTCTAACATGTCAATACGAAGCCAGAATAGACAATATGTAAAAGCACCCTTGAAAAATACGATTACTCATCTACCACCAGTATTTTCTGGTATACCTCCTTTCTTCATCCATTTCATGGTCCATCATGTCGTCCAGCTTCTTGTAAAATTCATCGAGTGGAGAGTACCTCCACTTTCCATTCACTTCTTCAAACCGATTATACCCTAACATTATTCCATCCTCTACTCGAACGATTGCTAGCTTCCCGCGTATATTCGAGAAGACTTCTACAAAGGTGCACTTTTCGCCACAGTCTGCAATCCAAATAATCTTTCCACTATTCACGACCATTGTGATAACCTGATTGCCGTTTGGCACTAATGTCGTTACAAGTACACCTGAGACAAACTTCCTATTTTCATAAATCAAACTCTCATTGGGACTATCCACGTCCAGAGTTGCGAGGGAATCACTCAAGTCACAGAGCTCATCATCAATAGGTATGGTCGACTCCACGACATCCCAAAAATCGAAATACGGCGCATACTCGTCAGGGATTGCAGTAGATTCACCATTCTCATATCTACAGTGGCACAATTGCAGGAGGAGCAACAGAATTGAGATGCTCATTTGGTAAAGTTTTCAGTCTTGGACAAATTGTCCCAAGACCAGACAGTCATGCAGACCCCATGCACAGCATCATGTTTGTGAGTTTAATGAACTTCCGATTGAGATTGCAAGATATAAAAACTCTTCCCAGATCCTGAACGGCCTCACTGTCGTTATTACCCATATTAATCTCCTTAGGCTTCTCACTGGAACATGTTTGCCATCCACAAACTCAGCACAGATCATCTGTTCACTAGGGTTCTTGCAATAGCAGTAGGAATATCTATCCTCCATCAAAACCTTTTCTCATTCATACTACATTCCATTCTTCTCCGTACAAACCGCATAAAACACTTCGTTATACTCACCTGGTATGTGGATTGCCAAATCCATCTTTGGTCTCTAGGACAAATTCTTGAAAATTAGAGATATACCCATTTTGTTCAACGGCTATAAGAATGATGGAAGGAACAAAATGCCTACCTTGCAACGTGCAACAATAAGGTGATGCATCACCTTCAGTAATGGTAATTTCAAACGGAGACCCTGCATGCAGGTTGTGGATGTATAAGGGACGGATGACAAACCTCTTATATGTTCAAAATCTTGCGATGTAATACTCAATGTCCAGGTTCCAGTAATTTTAGCGATATAGACTACCTGAATGGAAGTGTAGAGCGTAATGTATGGATGGTTGTCTATATACTCCAGATAAGAGTCTACGCATACCCCCCAAGACAAACTACTCAGTATCAATTCCCTAGTCTCCATACTGGAGAGTCCATAGAGTCTCATATTTGTCTAACCCATGGATCTCCATAGACTTCCCAAGAGTATCATTATATTAGACGCACAAGAGGGTCTCTTCTATAGCGTTTGTAGATCCACCAACCTCCAAATACAGCGAGAATTACAGTGCCAGTGAGAATAGCAGTAACTCCAAGACCTATCTTAATCCATTTAGAAGAGTTTTGAGAAGAGTCAGCAGTAGAAGCGTCAAAGATTAACCATGCACCTAGCACTACAAGAACAACTGCGCCAAGTATCAGTAGAGTTTCTCTCTTCATCAGCTTTAGTAATAGCAGGTGACATTCTCCTAGCTCCTAGTCTTCGAAGTGGTAGGCTTATTTATGAAAAGTAGGAGAAGCCATGACAAACTACATTAACCTTGGATCCTTCAAGACCAAATTGCGATTCATATCAGTCTATAGTATGAGTAAGAGAATAGAACTGATGAGAGTAATTGTCCTTCCACAGGAACCATACCCATCATCCAATAGTACTTCCTCACTCAGCATCCTCATCCATATATTCATCCTCCCTCGAAACTAGTTCACCGTCAGAGAGACTATCCACGGAACAAGATGAGCAACTGTCAACAGAGTCATACGAATCATCTACTCGCTCCGCTCATATACTCGCCACAACTCATTGATAAACTAACCTCAATAGTTCCATCCTGACGCTCTCTCAGGTACACCTTTTCGCTAATGAGATCTTCTTGCTCTTCAAAGACGTTCTTCCTCAGGGTCAGTGAAGCCAGGAGAGATCCACAGGACTCGTTTATCCTAAAGCCCTGAGCATCGTACAACTCGATGATTCCCTATAGGTTCGTGTTATGATGTAAAGGCGTGAGAAGGGCAGACGACTGGCCATTTGATGGGAGAGTGGAGCTGACGAACTTGGCGAGTCTACATGCTCTCTGGGCAGCCCTGACTGTTTTCTGTGATCTATAGGATGTTATGGATCTTTACTCCATGCTCTGAGGATCTCACAGCTGCACTAACGGCCTCTGAAAATGTCCATAAAGCTCCCTAGTTACCAAGGCCTATTCAGCGGTTGTAGCTCACACAGGTTCTCCCTATGGACAATCATTCCATACTTCAGAGAGATGGAGAGCCAAAAGTTCGCGTATCTGCCAAAATTCCAGTCATCAAGACTCCCTAAGGCTATGAGAGCGCCAGAGTCGCTAGACAGGCTACACATGGGTAGAATAACAATTTCATACCTCTAAAAGTTGCCCAGCCTTGCCTCCTCTAAAGGCATTTCCTCTAAATTTGCAGTCTTGAGGTGAGAATGAAAACGCCTCCTCAAAACGCCCATTTACTACACACGCAGCCTCCACATCGTACATTTTGGCCTTTCATCGATGTTAGACGAATAAAATGGTCTGCAAGTCCCCAAAATTGGCCCATAAAAGCCTAGCCGCAGTGTGCACTAATGTGCCCAAAACGGACTCTCGACAGCATCGAGTTTCTCGGGGATTTTTTGGTTTTTGTACACCAAAATGCCTTATGGAGCTTTAAGGAGGCTCATGAATGAGTTTGGTAGTGGATGGAGCCCCTGGAATTGTTGTAGTATGGAGGAGGAATGGAGATCATTGAGGGACCCAGACAAGAGCGAAATCGCTACACACTTGACTTTTGTCATGTTCTATGTATTAAAGAAAAGGTAAGGAGTCTCACTAATGGTAATTAGATGCCATTGAGGTCCATTATGGATTCTGTAGCCCAGATATCCATCGGGACAGGAAAAGGGGATTATCCGGCTAAAGGGCACTCTATGGACCTAAATGGCCCATAATCTATATGAATAGAGAGTATGTAGTAGGATGACAGAGAGATTCCCAATGAGAAAGGTTGTGAATGGCCCCCAAAACAGTTGGCGAACGGATACTATAGCGGCAAACAGGTGACTAGAAGGCTGCAATATTTTACACTTTTTGTGATTCCATCACTTTCATTATTATGGTAATGCTCTTCTCTAGTCATGTACCTAGGGAAACTCTTGGTGGATCGTAGAGTAGCGAGTTAGAGATTCTCCTTCCTCGGACAGTCCCTTGCTCACTACCCTCTCCCATTAGGGACTCCACTCTAGACTAGCTTCCTTCTCCTTTATCTATACTGATCATCGCACTCTTACCTGCAAATTTTCATAGCATAGCTCCTTCTTCACATTGAGAAGCCCATGATTTCGAGGTCACCAAAGGCTCACTGCTTCCTCTCTCAAATGGTCAAAACTAGACCCATCCAACCGTATCATTAGCATAACGTTACATCCTTTTCACCATTGAATGGGCTAGACGATCCAGAAGGGAATGCAAAGGCAACTCTGTGACGAGGGTCCCCGCAGCCACCACTCGGAGCTCATCCACCTATTGGCCCATTTGCAGCTTTTCTACCATAAACATTACCAGCGGAGTACCATTTAATGCTGTATATAGCATCATTCTGGCTGATGTTACAGCGCTGTGCCCGTTCCGGCCGCGGAGCCCCTCAGCCTTCCACCTCCTAAATTGCCGCAAAACCTGCACACACGAGGCTACCCTCAATTTCGTCCATAGATGCCACAATTTTCAGTCATCCTGCAAAACATCTGGTCTCTAGGAGACCCGTGGCTGTAATTAGCTCCGAGTATAGGTGTGTGCCAGCCTGATTCGTCCAAACTCGTTCCTTCCTTCACACATCCGGCTTATTCTGTAACAAGGCGACTTTATCGTCTTTATAAGGCGCATGATATGCGGATGTGGGTGTAAACTCGGAGGAATCCAGAGTTAGTCCCTTGGGTTGTGATTCTACTCCAAAATGCGTCGTGCGGCCGCAATTTCGGGCCAGTCGGCTCAGAATCCAATGAGAAAATTTATAAAAGCCCAGGGGCGCTGTGTGTAGGCGATTTGGAGCTTCACACAGCCCGCAAAGAGAGCCTCGCGCCTCCAGCCACCCGTTGTGTCTACACACAATTGCCACACAAAGGCGTCGGCGATTTCCTTACACACATTGCCTTTCTTTTGTGTTTTACGAAATTCTTTCAGCTTTTAGCCTCTGCCAGTTTTTGTCTGCACGAATTTCCGTCCTGTGGGCATTTAGTGATTTGCCCTCGCCAGGCCGCCGCAGGAATTGAACGAGGCGATTAAACGTCGGTACAGGAACATTGGAGTGATGCAAGTCCACACACAGGTGCAGTAGCTGCGGATTTTGAGGGATATCGCGGGAAATCTGACCACTCGATTTCACAGATCAGGTGTGTAGGCCAAAGGTGGACCAACGGCCATCAGGGAGCCTAGGGAGGAGTCCGAAGGACATTGGTCAACGTTAGAGAAGAGAGCCAGTGCGAATTCGCGAGAATACGCGGGCAGGGTGTACAGGAGAGCGCTGTAAATTCGACTTGTGAATCTGCGAGCACGGAGAAAAGACAAAAATGCAGATTTTAAACATAGGTCCCGAACCCAAAGTAGATGTAGACATTCCCTCCGGGGGAATGAGCGAGAGCAGTGCCATGTGCAGTCTCGGCAAATGCACGAGCGGCGAATCGTCGGTTTTTGCAGCTGCCCAGAATGGGTCAAGCGTTGCTCATTCGAGCACAGTAAAGGGGGAGAATATAGACTATTGGAAGTCGACCGATCCACTTACCTCGACGCAGGATGAAGAGGATGGCTCAGTTCTTGTGTCTCCCCAAGGCATCAAGGGGGAGGAAAAGGGCCTCGTGTCCACGGTTTCAATAAGTTGTCTCGACTTTTTCCAGGATGCAACCTTGGAACCGTTTATGGACCTGCAAAATAACAAAGTCGATGAGCAAAATGCAGATTACATTTTGCAAGACTCTACCCGTAACAAGTACTCTACACAGCCCTTGCCGGTAGAACAAGATGGCAGCTCTAGCCCATTAAAGCTGGCTGATGAAAATGTTAGCAAACCAAAAACATACCATTCGGATGACCGAGTGGAAAGTAGCATGGCTGATTTAGACAAGGAGGTTATGCAAAAGATATCACAGCTGTTGGCTCAAAAGAAGCCTAAAAATACAAATCTTCACATTAGACAACCAGAGGTCCCAGAATCTACTTCTTGCGCTTCATCCATCTTGTCATCCCTGGAAACTGACCATTCTCATGTTACAAACGACTCTGAACTACCAAAAGAGTGTATATCAGAAGTTTACCTCTTTTTGCTACAAATGAAGCTTTTAAACACCCTTGATTTGGTCAAGGCAGTTTGTAGACCTTGGGGAGTCCCTCCAAATGGAACTGACTATGCTTTTCATTTTGACAAAATTGCAAGTGCAAAGTCCATACATTTATTGCACCAATACGAATCAATCTTTGCCCCAATCTATGAAAGGTTCAAGTATGATGATCCAGCACATTTGTGGACACGTGTTGGTGATTTGGAGTATTTTAAAATTATCCACAAGCTGGAGTGTTTGAGGAATAATGTACCCTTTAATCCAGAGGTTTACAAGAAACTGGAAAAGGAAACTAAGGAGAGGGTTGATAAGGTTGATTTGTTTGCCCCTACATCTATTGCACAAGATTCAAAGAGCTCTAGAAACATTGATGAATCGGAGGTTCAAACTGATGAAAAGTCTACTGTAGATGGAGAGGACTCCACTGATAGCGAATCTTACACCCTCACTGGGTATATGCAGGAAGAGGAGGGAGAGGATGATGAATTTGACATTTCTCTCTACATGTCAATTGAGCCAAAGCATGATGCTCCTAGTGAGACATCCACCATTTGCCTCCCAGATGCGCCCTTGACAATCTCTAGAGATTCAACCATAAACCACACTGATCCGATCCCATGTGATACCTACAGGGACCCCTTTTACATGAACATTGACCCAGAAAGTAGCTCCTCTTTTGCAGTTTTAGATGAAAATGTGATTGAGCCCATGAGAGAGTGTAGAAGGGAGCCAGAAATTGAGTATGGATCTAGCTGGAAGAATGGTAACGAGGATACAGTGTCCAAGTTTGGAAAAATCGTAGTTGATGTGCTCTCTAAACATGCCAAGGGAGAGTACAATGAGGATGATGCCCCGTATACCAAAAAGATGAAGCATTCTTCCATGCGTTACGGCTCCCAGGATGCTTACTCGCGCCATTCCGGCAACTACTCACCGAACATTGACTATGATTCCGACTATTACAGAGGTCAAGACGCCTACAGAGTCAGCAAATCTGGGAGAATTATAACCAACAAGGTTGTGGAGGATGTCCACACTGCAAAGCAGTATGGAGAAAAGAAAAAGAGGAAGAGGAAGAGAATTTACAGCGATATCAAGGTACCAAGTAATACTACGAGTCTGAGGCTAGATGGTCCAAAGATTTCAGTGGTATCCGCAAGTGTCTCGTATGACAAGAGACAGCAAAGATTCATGGCCCAGTGGAAGACAAAGGAAGGCACAAAACACTCTAAATCCTTTTATGCAAAGAGATACGCAAGTCCACTAATGGCAAGGAAACATGCTGAACTATACAAAATGTACATTTTGCAACACAAGAACCTAAACATGCATGACCTAAAGGAGCCAACCTATGAGGAGCTGGCTGCACAAAACTTTGAACCCCTCGACAAGGTGGATGTATGCGAATGGAATGAAGGAATGCATGAATGATGATGGTGAGTATGTGAGCTATGGAATAGCGAACACCGTCGTTAGACGGAGTCCCGAAGAATGAGGGACTAGAGCAAAATTCGTGTTTGAAAATGTCAAGCCTGTGGATGTGTTGGTCCAAGGTAAATTAATTGCATTGATGCAGTGTATACATATAGACTACAATGAATGAGTAGTAGTAGCGACAACACATTAAATCCACCAGTCTAGGCGGAAAAATCTGGAAGTGCGTTCCACTTTGTATTCTTGGGAGAGCCTCCGTTCTCGTGCCATTCGTCTCCAGCGTGCCTAGATACTCTCATTACAAGCGGCATGTTGTAGTGGTTGTCATGTTCCCAGTAATAGACTGATACCCGGGTAACCTTGTCAATGTTCCGAATAATGTCTATAGTTTCCCCTGCGCACTTTGCCGTGGCCATGGTAAAGTAGCTTCTGCCTTCAATGGTGTGATCATACATTATATAATTGTCCGGTACTTCAGACTGCGGACCGACGTTCTTTACAACTGTAATTTGGTGCTTGCTAGGGGAATCCGGATCCACATATGCACCTTCCTTTTGCGATATGTCAACGATTACACAGGGAGGTCCGCAGTCGCTCTCAAGAGTATCCAGAACGTCAACAATGTCCCTATATGCGTACTCGTTGGCTGGAGGATATTCCACAACTTCCCAGGCTCCGCCATCTTGTCTGTTTTTGAGCCAACGTCCCCTTCCCTTACCCTCGGGCGCCTTGATGTATATCAAGAGCGGGGTATCCTTGCAAAAGTAAACAAAGACCCTCTTGGCGCTATGGGCACTGGTATGTATTTTGTCTCTAAATCTCACATTAACCTCTTCGGAATCCTCGAGAACCACAGGAATCTCCTGAATAAGACCGCCGTAATTAACCTTGCAGGACTCGACGGAGTCTGGAATGATGTGCTCATAGACCTCGTACCTTCCAAGTGCAAAGGTCGGTGTTACATTGTTGACCGCTATCCTCCTTTTGGGTCTATTGTCGTCCAAAACGCTAGCGGGCGGAGATGAGGTCTCGCATTCCTTTTCATCATGCTCTTCACTCTCAAGATTTACAGTGAGTTTGTCGGAATAGTCCTCGTCAGAGCAGTCCAACTGCACATCTGTGGAGCCCTCTGAATTTTCAAACGGCACATACGCAAGATAGTCGGATTCTTGTTCTTGATGGAGTTTCCCTTGCACATATTCATAATGGTCACCTTGCCCACAACATTCATAGTCGCTATCCGGCGACTCTGTGACTGCTGCCGGGTCAGTTGTATGCTCTAAAAATCCATTACCCTCACCATTCTCGGTGTATGCATCCTCAGAGTAGCCTTTGCAAACATTAGAGTGGCATGTATGTCCCTCAAAGTCTGCCACATTCTCGACATTCTTCGGGTCTGGGCGGCCTGTATGCACCTCTTTAAAGCTCTCAACATAGAGATTAATGATCTTTCCCGTGCGTATATCCCTGTGGATCACTGTGCATTGCCCTAAATGCAAATCCAGAGAAACTTGAGTAACGTGCTGAACCTCTTCACTCATTTCCTTCTTCCTGCTGAAAAAGCTGCTCTTCCAGGTGCAATCCGCGCCGGCGCTGTAGCCTTCAACTGCGATAAATGGACGAGAAGAACAAAATCTCCAAGGGAATAGCAAAAGTCGTTCAAAATCAAATCTGGAAGTTCCAAGGAGATGATACTCGTCAAAGTACAACGTTTAAACCTCAATTATCCATTTGGGAAATTTCTGGACAACATTCAACTGCATTACAGTCTCTATGCCAGCTAACGCCTAAAATGTGTAAGAAATCGACGTGACTGCGCAACCACCGGCCTGAACTAAAGAGATTGTCACAAGACAAGATGGAAAAAACCAAAAAATGACAACTGCAAACAGCTTTTGCCCTCTTACAGAAGGAAGATGAAATTTACCCCGACTTGCGTTACTCTTCGGGGTTGTCACGGAATAGTCAAGTGCTGTGTATCCATAACTTCTTCCTAGTGGCCAGGGATCTACTTCATAACCGGACTTTTCGAGTATACAATCGAGTGAGGGTTTGACCGTCATATCAAGATCTGCTGATGGAGATGGACAGAACATTTAGACGTCGGAACATAAATGTATCGATCTGGATACCTCAAACTAAGCCCTTGAACGAGTCAAAAGGGTGTAGAATGGGAGCATTGTCACATACAAGTGTGTTTGCAGGGCAGTCATAATTAGGGCTAGACGTCGATTTTTGGACACTGCACAAGCTATTTTCACAAAATACGACATTTACATTCATTTTATGGAGCAAAATGATGATGAAAAAACTCTTGACCAGTTTTGGAGATGCAGTCATGCTCTCTGGGTAATTCTCCCTGATCTTCCTATAAACGTTCATCCAGTTCCATTGGCACCTTTCTACGCTTTAAACCTGTGTAATGAGCTATATATCCCATTTACAAGGTGGAGAATTGCGACTGTAGCGTCTCTGGAGTTTATGCCAGAGTAATCCAGAATTAAAAACTATGGATGTTCTAAGAGTATCCCATTCTCCCAAGAGACATGCTGATGAGTAATGTGTCGAAAGGAGTTTTGAACAATCAATAGGATGATCTATGGCCATGAATGCAGCCTTGTATGGGTCCCATGGAGCAAAGAGTGGATCAAGCAAATGCGGACCCATTCCCGTAATTATGCTCTGTATGGTCTACAGGAATACTTTACAGTGGTATACTGTACAGATAGACCCATTAAAGCTACTAGAAGCATAAAGGTGGAGTGGACCACTCTCTCAAGTAAACAATGGTAGAATGGCCTTTACCAGCCTTAGACCTTAATACCAGCCACTTTACCCTTCCATAACGTTGTATTACCCTCTACATTGTCGTCTGGAAGTGAAATATACTCGAGATTTATAGACCTGAGGGCTCTGCATGAATGCCAGAGGAATAGCAGGAACATCCAAAACCGCTGAGACTCCCATTGTTTACTTGAGAGAGTGGTCCACTCCACCTTTATGCTTCTAGTAGCTTTAATGGACGGCATTCTTACTGTCTCTCGATAGGTGTCTACCATTCCAGTAGACTTGCAACTCACATTCTCTAGAACATCAAGAATGTGTTCCCCGTAGGATAACCGGTAGTCGAGATACAAACTTGATACTGTACATGAGATGCCTATGCATATTAAAGATGGACGATCGCTGTAAAATGGACACTCCAGATTAGATGTACGGAGTTAGACATGTCCATTATACTGGACAGGGAGAGACGAAACAAACACGCCTTTGGAGGAAGAAGAGAGGTTTACGGATAGAACGCAGGGAAACCATGATGATAGACCATAAAGTGTGGAATAACCTCCATTTACCAGCGATATCGAGGCTACACCTATGGGGTCTAGAATCTCTTCTTCCTGGGCTCTATTCTTCCTCGGTAGTCGCTTATTCTTGTTGTCTAATGGAGTAAAATTTTGACTTACATTTTAATAATATTGTAGCCAAAGGATGGCGGATTTCTTAGTACTATAGTTGCGAGGATAGACACAACTCTCCCATTGAGACATATCAGTTGAGAATGACTCTGAAATCAAGAGATCTCAAATTACCGCATCAAACGCTATCGCACTTGTTTCAAGAGTCTAAATGAGTGGACATATGGATCTGGAGTAGTCCAGGAAGAAAGCCATATGGGTGAGGAACAGGGAGATACAGGAAATGGCAGCCTAAAGAAGGCTGTGGCATTCCTGTCTGGACTGGCCCTGTACCAGCTCCCGCATGCCGCGATATCTGCTGGTAACTTTACGGTAGGAAGATTTCAGATTCCTCAGCAATATGTTGGCTTGTACATCAACAGGATGATTATACCGTACAGAATCTTCTCACTACTAGGAGTTGCAGTCTTGACAGTTTATGATCAGTTTTATGAATCTGGTATCAGCCAGATAACAGTTGGACTATTTTGGGGTGTTATAGGCTGCTATATAGCCTTGTTACTCACATACTGTTCAGGAGGAATTCAGGGACATCTCACTCTCTACTACTGGATGGTCATCTTGGCTTCAGCTATCGTTGGTGCAGCCTTTGTCGGAATCGTCAAGGCTTTAGGAGATGATGTAACTTACCTCCTGGTTGCCCTTCCAGTGTCAGGAATTCTGGCGTCCTCCTATCACATATCGTTCATTGTCATTTCTCAGTATTTGAACTTCTCAAACATATACTACTGGCTGGTATTCTGGCAGTGGATTTGTGCGATATCACTGATAGCGGCTGTATCAGTTCTTGTCTGGACATTCATGGGTATAACTCCTAATGGAAATAGTACTAATACCACTTCTACTACTTGTACTGAAAGTGGTTCTGGAGGTGGAGAGTTCTTGAAATCATTACACAATGCCCTATCTCCACTGTTATTGGTTGCATTTGGGTATGGCATCCAGAACATGTTCTATCCATCAGTAGCTCCATATAAAATTATTGGCATAGACAGAGGTTACAAGATAGATGTTGCAGTTTTAATCACGAGTGCTGTACCGCCATTGTTATTCTTGTACCTTATATCCCAAGGAAAGGGCCCAAACAAGAAGTGGACTAGTGGTAATGCTAGGTGGTGGCATGGAGCCTGGGCGTTTTTTGGAATAGAGGTGATGTGTGGAATGCTCTTCTTTTCAACTCTTCACTACCCAAATAGTGCCATGCCAAGAGCTATAAAGGATAGTATTTGGGGTCTCGGATTCTTCACAGTACTCTACGATTTCTCCGTGCAGATGACTAGATGTATAGGAAGTAACGGAGTTGACAAGCAGGGAGGTAAAGATGCCCCTAAGATGAATACACTCAACACCTTTATATACTCCTTCTCGCAAGTTCTCTTTGCATTCCTTGGAGATGGATACATTAGAACATATCGCCAAGCGGAAGAAACTTCAGATTTATGGCCTACTGCTCACTATGGAAAACTCAGGGCCTTTTGGTTCTGGACCTGGAGTACAGCAAAGGTATCGTTTAGCAACGTAGGAACTGCCTTTACCAGAGATGTAAGGGGAGCTATTCAAACTAAAAAGGAGCATTTATTCATAGTCTACGATGACGCTCCTCCCGAGGATGACCCCTTCTTTGACCTTCCATTTATTAAAAAGAAGGAAGAGTCTCCAGATAAACACAGCTTAAAGGGAGCACACATTTTTCACTAGGCTCCCATCACGAATGCAGTATTTTCACGACTCTGCAGTTTTACAACGCTAAAACACTCCTAACTCATTTCATTTCTATACTCTTACTCCCATCATTGTAATTATGCAGGGTATCTCAGATTCATTCATTCTCCATAGAGAGCCTTGCGAATGTATATGCCATAATGACAACCACTGCAGAATGAGAATGGAGGAGCAGGTAAGCCTCCAGAATGGGTGACCACAACTTTGGCACCTTTTGTAGATATGCCATCTTCCCTGCCAATAGACAAGGTTTAGATCCCAGTATTACCCATCTTCATCCATAATACGTCTAGCAACAGCGTCTTCTAGAACTGCAAGAGAGAATTGGCTTCAAGAAGGAGGACTAGGGAATGGCTGTAACGGCCATAAAACTCAGAATTTGTGGCAGTCAGGCCGCTAAAGTGGTCTAAATATATGAATAAAGGTTTAAGGAGGTGATGAGATCGAAGGAAGAATACTAGAAAAAACGTTTAGGAGTAAAAGAATTAAATTTGTATCAAAGAATAGACTGAGAAAACCTGGAGAGCAATAAGCATGAGGAGGACATACCGGTAGAATAAAATACGGAGATTACTTTAGGCATTACTGAAAAATCTCAATACTGTGCTCTAAGGCGATATCTCGGCAATGAGCTATGGGGTCTGGCCGATGCTCTCGGGGAATCCTCCGAGTTTTTCTCATTCCTTCCTTTAGTTTTAAATGTACTATAGTTTTAACTAGAGCCTATAGGATGGCTTATACACTTGAAAAATTTCCAGGAGAATAGTGATGTCTTCACCTTGTCTTTTCTTATTCACTCGGAAGGATGACAAAGACAAGGTTATTATTCCTTTACGAGACACCTTTAGACAAGGAATGGAAGATGCTATTAAAGGGGTTATAAAGGGTAATGATGAGTGAGGAAGCTAAGATGGACCAAAAGAAGAAGGAAGGAGATGGTCTGAAGAAGACTGTAGCCTTCATGGCAGGTCTGTCTCTCTATCAGCTGCCCTATCTGGCCATGGCTGCCGCCAAGTACAGCCTGGCAAGGTTCCAAATACCCATGAGTTTGCTGAGCCTATACATCAGCCGGATGATTGTTCTCTTTAGGGTCCTCTCGCTGATTGGAATTGCCCTTTTGACTCTCTACTCCCAGTGCAAGGGACCCTATCAGAGGCAGATGACTGCAGGATTCTTTATAGCCTTTAGCTTGTGCTTTGTCTTCTTGTTCCTCATCTACTGTACTGGCGGAGAACAGGGTCATCTTACTCTCTACTACTGGGGGCTTGGTGCGGCATCATTCCTACTGGGCGCCGCTTTTACCACGATCGTAGACATCGTGACGGAGAACGTGGTCTTTCTTCTACTTTCTCTGCCACTCACTGGAGTGTTTGTCTCCATCTTTCACCTCACATTCATCTTCTTCTGGGAATTATTTGGACTCTCCAACATCAACTACTGGCTCGTTGTATGCCAGTTAATCATCGCCATATGCATTACTAGCATTCATGCGTTACTTTATACCATTACATATTGGAGTGAAGATGCTCAAGGTGAAGGATCAGGCACTGGTAGTAGTAGTAGTAGTAGTAGCAGCAATACTACTGGAGCTCAGGGTCAAGATGGTGCTACTCAGGAAGATGGTTTCATGACAGCCTTGGGGAAAGCCTGGTCACCCATTCTATTGATCTCTCTGGGTTACGGTATTCACAATGCCTTTTATCCGGGTATAGCGCCTTATAAGCTGACTGATGTAAAGACTGCATACAACATTGACCTGGTGGTTCTCTTTACGAGCGCCCTGGCTCCACTTTCCATTTTGATTCTCAAGGACAAGAAAATGGGACCAGATGTGCAGTGGATAAAGGGTAATTCCATATGGCATGCCTCATGGATATTCTTTTTAATAGAAATGACATGTGCAACCATTTTCATCTGTGGTCTTCATTCCCCAGGAGCGGCGATATCACGAGCTGTAAAGAGCAGTCCTGCTATTTTGGGGTTGATGACTGTGACGTACGATCTCTGTGCACAGCTTACGAGAAGTATTGGTACCAACGGAGCTGACATGCAAAGTTACGAAAAGCGTAGTAACAGTGCGATGAATACATTGAACTCGTTTTCATACGGCTTCACACAAGTTATTTTTGCATCAATGGGTGATGGTTATCTAAAGACTTATTCCAAGTATGAGCATGATAGAAGTAAATGGCCTACTCAGCACTTTGGGATTCTGAGGTCATTCTGGTTCTGGTATTGGACAGCCACAAAAGTGTCTTTTAAAGCCATCGGTGGTTCCTTTTGTCTTGATGTTAGAGGTGCTATTCAGACAAAGAAGGAGGTTCTCTTTATTGTGTATTCTGATGAAGTGGATAATAGTAACAAGCCTCCCAAGGCTGAAAATCCTACAGTAATGAAGATAGTTTACGACATATAATCATGGCGAACATTTCTCAATTCTACGCCACTATAAATGCAGTATTTTCACGACTCTTCAGTTTTAATTTGTTTGCTATTCTTGTACTTGATGTTGATGTATATATCTGCAACTCAATATCTGCTACAATGCATGCTTAGTTTTTTCGATGTGGAAGCAGATTCAGTTGAATGTGATATATCCTGGAGTAATTGCTATACTGAGGCAATTCCTCCCTTGAGCTCACAACTCCCATAATCTACAATTTCGCTACATTAGAAAGTCTACAAACCACATAGTACATGATTAAAATATTATAAACCGCATTATATTTGGAGATTTTAATTGCATTAAAGTTTCCGATTCAAATAACTGCATTTGTTAAAATCAATCTCTGCATTGTTCAAGGATCTGCTGTCGCTGTGCAAAGGTTCTTAATGTCTGCTTAATACCCTGGGAACTTGACTCGTCAATTCTAACCCAGCTGCTCTCCGCAAATATAAAGTGTTGAGAACCAAGTCTATCGTTATGGTCCTTGAGGGTGATTTTGAGGAGTTTGGGGGTTTTATTCCGCAGGTATAGTCTAAGACTTATCGCTCGCCATGTGTACGGCTCTTGTCTGCATTGGCAAGCCTCAGAGCCCCAAATTTTGTGCTTACCATAATAGACTCTGTCTGCAATCTTTCCCAATTTTGGGTAGTAGAAACGAGTTGGGATGTCGTCCATCATCGCTTCGAAAACGTGGCAGTTGCTGTTTTTGTTACTGGCGATGTCAATGGCAAAAGCTGACCAGCACTGCAAAGGTACTTTGAGTTTACCCAACTCGCAATTGTAGTTTTTCGTTAGAATCCAGGTATTATTCCTCCTCACGAATGATAGTGAAATGTCTCTTGGGGATCCTCTCGGATACAATACAAGGAATACCAGCACTGATCTCCCATCCTTCCAATGTACGTTGGCGTAGAGAATTCTGTCGCCTTCCTGTCCGGTCCACACTCTGTTGCTACCAATGGTTAGCGTGGATAGAGTTGCTCCAGGGTTCGGAATTACCAGTTTGCTAGGGACCCGATCATAATAATGATCGAATGATTTGTATGGAACAACGTTTTGAACCGGAGTATCGTCAATGTCAATGGTAGTAGCATCACAATTTGATCCTGGATCATCCAGAGATATGGGAGGTAGTGGGATTCTCTGTCTAGATCCAGATCTCGGCACCTTTACTTCGATTGTCAGAGTATCTTCATCCCCTTCATTTTCATACGCGTCCTCATTTGCTAGATCCCATATTATTGTGCAGTTCATGTTTGTTCCGCTTTCATCCTCACTCACCTTTATACACTTGGATTCCCTTTCAGGATTAACAGGAGCAGGTTTTGGTGTTCTCTTTCTTATATTATCCTTCTTCTTTGCGGACTCCTTTTTCTTGCATTTCCTCCTATTCGTAACAACTGGAGCCGGCGGCACATCATCACAGTCGGAGTCTGAGAGGTCCCAATGCACTTCTTCCTCCTCTTTGTTACACTCTCCCACGGTCGGTTTCTCTGGTTGTTCACACTCTGGAGCGGGATCGCATTGTTCATCAATAGGATCTTGTCTTGGCACGTCCTTCTTCATATTTTCCAGCGTATCGAGGTAAGTGGAGAGGTTAACCTCATTCCAGTCCTTACCCTCCTTGAGGAGGAAGAGGGTGGAGTTCTTTCCACACTTGTCGTTTATCTCCGCCAGGACCATCTTGGGGTTAGTTTTATCAAAGTAGACCAGGGCAAGTGTACAAAAAAGGTTGTTATGGCCTTGCCAGATGGTCCTGGAGCCATAGACAAGTGTGGGTGCTCCAGGACTAGACTTGGCCGTGCAGGTCAACAAAGGCACTCCATCCAGACTAGATGGCATTACATCAAAGACCGACCCATCAATGCGTGATCCAAGGGACTCCTCGAAGAGGTCTTGGTAATAATTCCGGGTTTCCGCGTTTATACGGACTCCGTATAGGAGTATAGTGTAAAATAAAGTTAGGACATTCATATTTGTCTCATTTTTAGGGGACTTGGCGACAAGAAGAGGACGAAATCGTCTATTCCTTGCCATCTGGAGTGAGGAAGAGAATAACCGTGCAAAAAGGGGCCATAATGGAACTTTTTGACAATCATATCCAGGAAATGCCTAGTTCCATTGGTATTGATCTCAAAAGTCGTTACACATTTGGGAAATTACTGCTGAGGGCAGAGTAACAGGGGGTAGTAGTCTGGAGGATGTGTTTGGATTTCATGGGCACTTCCTGGCTTACTAGTCATGAAAGTCTTTCAGCATCTATAGTGATGAGTAGAGAAAGTTTTGGCCCGGGGACATCCTTATGGCTGCCGCCAGATCTTCACTATGGACACCTGGTAACCTGCCTGAGCCATGGTCGCGACTTTGTGCGCAAATTTCCGAGTAATCGTGATCTTTACCATGTTTTAATACTGAGTGATGTCTATTCCTGGCTCTAAATGCGATTGAGGAAGGTTTGTGGACATAGACCCTTGGCTAGAGGTGGACTGATAAAAGAACATAAAGGGCAGACACTGAACTGGTACTGCCTAGGAGGAACAAACATGTAGTAATCTAGTGAATAGTAGAGTGAATACAAAACTTAGGACCTTTGAAGCTAATTAAAAAGGCATTTATTCCTGGGGATAATTATCCCGACTTGACTATTGAGAATAGTCGACAATTTCTTTACACATTTGACAAAATTATCGATATTCTAATAACATCAATCATACTACATTGTTTGGAATTTTTATAGAGATAGGTTTCAGAGTTTTACTAATTTTTGGTCCACAAGAATATCGGGTCATTCAGTTGTTCCACAGGTTCGTAGTCTAACTACTTGTTGAACATGCTTGTTATTAATCTTATGACGCTTTTATTTGGATATTTAAAAAATGCAAAAGTCTCAAGGCCTCCCAGTATAGTTATTATGGAACCACTAACTCCTCCAACTGCTATTTTTGTAATGCTTTCAGAGTCACTTGTTCGGATAGATTCTTGCCCACCAATAGAAGATTCTTCTGTTTTTGTTTCTATAAACCCAGAATTGCATCGATAATTTGTCCAGATTTCTTTTAGGATATCGGGAATGGATTTTATTCTCCCAGAATATCCTCTATTGGATCTTATCCACTCATTTTCCTTGTGTAGCTCAAATAGATCGTTTCTAGGATTGTCAGAATCGATATCTACCATTAAAGGTTTCCCATTGGAAAAGTATACATGAACTTCTGATACATTCTTAGTTGCTGGTAGTCCAGATTGTAGCATGTACTTGTACCAAAATTTGTTAGCTGAAAATTTCCCCCTCATTTTATGGGTACATCTTGTCCAATTTCCTTCAAAACATTCTTGTTCTACATATATAATATGGGTGGCACAACTCCAACATATATAATCTGAGGTCTCACCAATATCAAGAAAATGGGCCGAATTCTGTATGCAGTTTATAGAATCTAAATATGTGGTTAGATTTTCTTTGGAAATACCAGTTAAACTAGTCCATTCTCCCCCTTTTGGACAGTAGAAAGTATTACCATATCCAAGTTGTAAAAGTAAAACTTTGTCTGGAATAAGGTCCCAATAGTATACACTAACGCAGGAATATCTCTTGTCAGAAACACTTGATTTAAACTCGTAGGCATGTCCCCCGTAAATTGTAGAAATCACTCTCATATCCTTTAATTGGTTTTCCTCAGATCTCTCATCTGATGAAATAATCTTGTGAGTGTTCATTTCGTATCCTTTGTATAAGGAATCTTGAGAATTCGTTACGGTAATACGGGGTACTTTTGACCGTGCTAGGTATTCATCCTCCCTATACCCATCTATGTAATATTCGTTCCTCTCAGTCACATTTATTACTACTGGGTAAACTTTCGTGTTCTTCACTATTTCCATAAATTTGCTGTAAAGTTCGGAATCATCTACTTGACTGACATTTCTCCATACATTGCCAGCTGAAGTTCGCTCGTAATACCCCTCCCCCTTTGGATTCACTCTAATGAAAAGGGGCGTTGTGTTATTTGTATCATGGGAAAAGTAGTAGGCCGAGAGGCTTTTGAAAGACTTCTGGTTTATTTTGATTCCACTTTGAAGATATCCTTTGTACCATGCATAGAAGAAGTAGTAGTTTGAAACATCCAAATCTGTTGGTTTGGAATGTCTATAGCATTTGTATCCATATGCTCTAGTTTTACCAAGAAATGGATCTGTCTTCTTTGTCAGAGATACGAAATAATATCCAACATGATATCCCTTTTTCTTCTCAACGCAAGTCACATCTGAGTCATTCACATCTTTTGAAATAGCCAAAGGAAAAAGGAAAGGAGCCTTTTTAGGTCTGGCAGATCTGGGAACCCGTTGTTTAACATCTGCTTTATCCTCCTCTGTCATATTTTACCAACCTACATTTGTGAATTTGATACCTCAGTCCCTAAACTGCATTTGTCTTTTTTTAATCTTGAAATAATGCGCAATGTCACACCTGCATGATCTAGGTGTGAAGAATGTGTTTCTAAAGTGTGTGGTTTGGCATATAAATCGGTGATAACTTGGCCAATATTGAGCGTTCATATCTTGTGAGTTGAGATTCTCTTCTGTTCTGCTACACCTACCATACCTAGCCAATTAGTAATCCCATATTAAGACCAAGTAGTTTCTGGATAGTCTGCGATAAAGCCTCTTTTAGAGGAAGAAGAAATGAGACTCTTTCTTACCGCGTCTTCTTCATACATAAAATCTCTAGAGCATAGCCAAGAAGAAGACACAAGTAAGAAGCTCATAAAAGAACATGCAGAAATTCGTAATAGGCTCCAAATACTCCAAGGTCTAGTCGATGCTTAATAACTTGTTCCTGGTAACATCACAGGAAAAGTGGACCTTGTTGACTAACCTGGAGCACCTAGAATCAACACTGGTACCACAACAAGATTAGTATATGGATCAAGTAAGTGGAAGGGAATGAGAATCGTGGTTTCTCACGGGAATGACTTGCAACATCCATTCATGGGGGCCATTCAGGAAGAGAGCCTCTCTTCTCCACTCTTTACCTACTTTACATCAATGGACCTCTAACTGTAATTTAGAGCATAATAATTGGAACGGGTGTCTATTTAGTCCATGAAGGGGAGAAAAGATCTGCTACTCTACAATGAATACATGTCTAGTTTTGCCAGAGTAAAGAGGTATCTAGAGTTAAAGTATACCTTTAAAGACGATATTGCAGAGTAAATTCTCTTTATATAGATGATAGTTGTATGCTGGAATATCCCTGAACGGGTTACGAGTATCTACATTGTCTCAATTGAGCTCCAGAAATCCCTCCCTTTTATGGAAATTAGTCAAGTAACATGCTCACCGGACATTTTTGAAGGTATTGGAGACGCCTGCATTTGCTTATTGGTTGATGGAGCATTAAGGGCCGTAGATATCCAAGAATACCGATGGACAATCCCCAAGGGCTTGCAGAACTCTCTATCCAAAACTGTGCCGACATAATGGCATGAAATGGAGTGTCTGGAGTCATTAAATGGAATTGTAAATGAGAAGCATAAGTACATTACAGAAAATGGACAAACATGGAGAATCGGCCCACATGCATGCAGATGGCAGTCGATGATAGACGAGCCAAAATGACACCAGGATTTATTCCAATGAGTAAAGAATACATTTATGAACGAGTAATACGATGCACTGTGCTAAAACTGTGGAGATGGGTGAGTAACGCTGGGCATATGTAAAGGGAACCCGACAAGAAGAATGCGGACTCTTGTGAATCCCATAGGCTTATTCTCGCTACAGTAACTGTAAATTACCATTATAGAGAATCTGGGAATCCATCTGTCCTTCTCCTAGGGACTCCCCTATGGTAGTCTGGTCACCTGCTTTGGTCTAAAGACCTATGCAGTGATAATCCTACTATATGGAAGAGCTCCTTTCAGTCGCCAAAGCTCGCTCTAGTCCCTCATTCTTCGGGACATTTCACTCATCTGTCCACTTGCGTCCACCAGGAAGGTTCTTCCGCACCTGTACGTGCTCTACCCGTTTCCCATTCCATCCACTCTATAGCAACCTTACTCTCTGAATGACCACTGCTCAGATTTAAAGCTACGGCTCTACACTAAAGGCTCCGGTTGGTAGCCATCATTCCTCCGGCTGAGGAACGCTGAGCTTCCTCCCTTGTTCTCTCCTCCAAATGCTCAATACGCTCCCATTCCAATTCATCAATAAAACATTCACGAAACTGAGGAAAATTAGTGCAGGAATGAGAATGAAATCCAAGTGTGGCACCCGGCGGTGGAGCGCTGCCCATGGGAGGTTCACTTGCCGTTAAGTCATAGTGGGACCAAAAATTTTGCTGAAATTTCTGGGTCTATAATGAGCAATGGAAGAAGTGGCCCTGGAGCCCTGGTTTGGACGATTTTTGCGGCATCCTTTGCCACCTACGCCTACTATCGCTTTAAAGGTGAGTTTTGAGGACTATAGTGGATGAATTTACGCAAAATTTGTGTTATCTTTGCACAAAATGTATAAATGAACGAGTAAGAGAGGAGGAAGAAGAGTCTAAGGACCGTGGATCAGAAAAGAATCGGTTTTCCGGGGGAACCGAAGAGACTCTTGGCCTGAAAGTTTGTTACATTAAAGAAAATGATCTAGGAGGAAAATATACAAGTTTTAGAGTACTGAGAGCCTATAAACAGAGTTGTATTGAAGATGAAGAAGAGTAGTATAATCACTTGTGTACTCGTGGCAAACATGTGACTGTTATCGATGAATGGTACGATTTTTGAGTCTCTAAAGTGAAACCTGCGGGTTGGATGCCGTTGTAGAGCTCCAATGGACTAGACGGTTAGGGTGACTAGGCAGAGTGGTTCCTACCACCATCCATTTTACATTTTAATGGGCAATTCCATAGTCTTGTAGTGTTGTAATACTTTGTAAAGTATGAGAAAATGAAGGAGGAAGGGTAACGGTTCTGGTGCCTACCCAGGATATCGCCTTGTTTTAATTACCAGAATTGTCTGCTTTTGAGCTTTTATCTTTCATTGCTAGCTTTGTATATAGAGGGAATAATGCGCAGGTAATAGTTGAGACATTGGCAGAGGAAGTTTGACCACTGGCCAATCAAATGATTTAGCCGTTTATGGTAGTGTCTCAGTCTTTTACTGGTCATTGGATAGCACTTGTGCTACACCACTCCTCGTTCAACTTGGTGAGGGAGATAATGAGTACTATACATATAGCGGTAATACTTGGAATAAGGATGCAAGTATAACTACCACTACTCTCAGGCATAAACTTGATTATCAAAACTGTAACAAAAACAAGGCACACATTATAAATATTACAGAGAAGGGTGGTGGTACCAGTTATAAATGTCCCAGTTGTAAAGCAAGTCTCCGCGTATACTATAGCAGTGATTTGCTTACCTCCGGAGACACCCCCTACTACGGACATACTATTACTTCATTCTCTCTGGTTTCAAGAATGGTACTGTTTGGCAACGTGGACTTCCATCTATAAGGGGTGTAAACCTTATCAAGGTCTACTGGGATAAGCCTGGTGAAACACCCATCATTGTCTATCAAAGTCATCCGCAGAGATACTTCAGAAGAAACGCTGGAAATCTAAATTCCTGGATGGAGGTTACTACTTCCGCTAAAGAAACTCTTCGTACCCCTTCTGTTGATCTAGATCTCTCTAAACCGTCCGGACAATACCCTGATGGAGTTGGTAATATGAATATAATAGTAAGAATTAGTCACATCGGTGATGGTTACTGGAAATATGAGCATTCTTCCTTCAGCGATGACCGCAATGTGCATCCTACTAGACTACATACATGCATAAACATCACAAATACAAATATATACAGAGGAAATAAAAGGATGGCAGAGGAAAGAAGATAATAAAGTGGAGGAAGATGTGCAAGAAGCACCCTCCGAAGAGGAGGAACCAGAGGTGCCGGAAGTGGTAAAACCGACAAAACCTCTACCTTGTCGTGTATATTATGGAACTCAAACTGGAACATCTGAGAAATTTGCCAGACTTTTATCATCTAAACTTGCAGAGTGGGACAATATATCACACAAGGATCCCATTTGCCTAGAGGTGAGTTGAATGTCCGCAGCAAGGCGGAGAATGAGTCCCGAAGAATGAGGGATGCGAACTACAGAGTAGTGAGCATTGGCGAACAAAGTGAGCCTATAGAAGAGAAACTTTATCAACGACAGGATAGTTAATCCATCCAAAGGTGAATATAGAGACTACCTTACGGTCGCTTGAACTCACCATGTTCGCCCTAATCCTCCTTTCAGTCGCTTAGTCCCTCATTCTTTGGGACTCCGTCTAACGACGGTGTTCGCTATTCCATAGCTCACATACTCGTTTCACTCGTATTATATCCATTTACAGGACTTTGAGAAGGAACACTTTACGGATGAAAATGTGGTCATCATCTTCCTCATTTCAACTCATTACGACGGTCTATTTACTGATGACACAATTCAATTCTGCAAGTGGCTAAAGACTTTGGAGCGCAACAGGATGTCTTTAAGTGGTCTTAAGTTTGCAATGTTTGGCTTTGGAAGCAAAGAGTACGACTACTACAACAAGGCTGCCTACGATTTGCAAGCAAAGCTTTTGGGTCTTGGAGCGCAAGAGTTTTCAAATTTGGGCCTTGGAGATGAATTGGCTGGATTCAGATTCGAGTTTGAAAAGTGGGTTGGAGTTCTCTATACCTCACTCTCCAACCTTTACGAGACAAAGCCTCCGAAACTAAAATTTGACACAAAGCTAAAAATCAATCCAGGGGATACTTGGAGATCATTTGCTCCCCTGGAACTCCGTTATACAACATATAATATGCCTTCAGACTTTGAGGCAAAGGCAACAGACGTGATCTGCAAACAACAGTGGCAATGCAGAAAGGCTACACTTTTGCTCAATGAAAACCTCACTCCAAAGAGTGAGCAGGACACACACACACTTGAGCTTACCTTTGACACTCCTTCCACAGACAGATCGTTTGCCTCAAACTCGTCATACGCTGCAAAGAATCGACCAAAGACTGCATGCACATTCAATACAGCGGATACTGCGTTTATACTCTATGCGAATCCAAAATCAACCATTGACTTTTTTATGGAAAAACTCGGCGTTTCAGAGTCTAGTGGAGCTCGTATCAGTGATGAGCAAATGCACAAACTCATCACATTTGTTCCTAGATATGGAAACGTCAGGGACGGATCATCATTCTCTGCTCCGTTCCCAGTCCCTTGCACAGTTCAAGATGCCCTGGAATTTTACTGTGATTTGGTTTCTTTACCAAGTGCTGAGAATTTGACCAAGCTTTGCTGTTTTCTCAGGGATCCAAGGGAGTGTGAAAGGTTGATGAAGGTGATTACGAATAAACGTTTGATGAAGCAAATGAAGGAGGAGCTTTGTCTAAGTCTGGAGGAGTTTATTCGTTTGTTCATGCCAAACGTGACGTTTCATCTCTTTGGATTTCTGCAACTCATTCCAAAGCAGATTCCAAGACCATACACGATATCTTCCAAAGGCGGTGATACTCTCCGTCTGACTGTAAAGAGAATAAAAAGGAATCTACACTCGCTCAAGACATTTTATAATACGAACTTGAAGCTAGAGATTTTCCCTGAAGGAGTTAACAAGTCGTTTTTGAAAGCTAGGAGAATTTACGAGGGTATCTGTAGCAACTATCTGTGCGATCTCAAGGTTGATTCCAAGGTCAATATCTTTATCAGACCATCCTCATTCTCAACAATCCAAGACTTTAATAAACCAATGGTTCTTATCGCAAACGGAGCAGGTATGTCTCAATGTCTAGCGTGGAATGATCTAGGGGTCTCTATTCTAGGTCCAGCTATATCACCATATAAATCCATTTATAACTACTCTCTACCCTTATATCAAGTCACACAAAAATTTAGGAATTGCGCCATTTAGGGGCTTTTGGGATTCATTCACCGATGACTCTGAAAAGCTAATAATGTTAGGGTTCCGGTCAAGAGATGATATCCTCTACGCAAACGAGCTAAAGGAACTCGCACAACAATCCACCATTAACGTAAAGTACGCCTTTTCCAGAGAAAAGGACAAGATTTATGTCCAAGAACTCGTTCGTAAAAATGTGGAAGACATAACCAGAATACTCTCCACCGATGGCATCATTACAATTTGCGGGTAAGTTGATGCAATGTCCGCAGCAAGGCGGAGAATGAGTCCCGAAGAATGAGGGATGCGAACTACAGAGTAGTGAGCATTGGCGAACAAAGTGAGCCTATAGAAGAGAAACTTTATCAACGACAGGATAGTTAATCCATCCAAAGGTGAATATAGAGACTACCTTACGGTCGCTTGAACTCACCATGTTCGCCCTAATCCTCCTTTCAGTCGCTTAGTTCCTCATTCTTTGGGACTCCGTCTAACGACGGTGTTCGCTATTCCATAGCTCACATTACATTAACATACAGGAGTCGCCGAATGGGTAACGAGGTCAAGCTTATCTTGGCAAATTTAATTCCGGATTTTGACATTGAGGAGCTCAAGAAGGAATCGCGATTCATTGAAGAATTGTGGTAAACTAAATGCAGTGTTTATCTAACATGCACTAATCACCTATCAGTAAAATGTCTAAATTATACCAGGATGAATGTAGAGTACAAACTAGATGAGGATTCACCATAGAATGTCATCTAATGACTATTCTTTTACAGATAAACACTAGACGGATCTGTAGGGAGTTTTCATACGTATGATTATAGGACCCCTAAACCTCCATAATGTAAGCGATGGGACTCTACAATGAACTATTGCTCTATGATCTCTCTAAAATAATCCATATAGGAGCTGGGAAATCGTTCAAGTTTCTTGGTCTTGTTCTCTGGAGCGAGCCCATTATCCAGTTTTCGCCTTCATTTTGTGGTTTTCATGATTTCATATCCTCTTTTAAAATTAAGCATGGTTGTTGCATATCATATCCTAGCCTTTCTGCTTTAATTCTGAGTCTGTATGGCAAGAACTGTTGCTATAATGAGTCCATTGGATTCTCCAGAGACAGGTCCCCTAAATCTACCAGTCTACTCAGATCTGCACATAAATATATGACATAAAACTAGGATTGTTTATACTGTCAAAATGACAAATATCGCGTCATGAGTATCGGTCCATTGTTCTGCATGCAACAAGATATGGTGGTATCTACAGAGCTTCCTAACCACGAGTCCCCGGGGCTTTATATAGTTAATACTCGAGCTATATGGTAGGAGATGTGCCTATAAATATTGAGGGGTTGTAACGTAATGTAATACTACAAGAGGGGTTGTCTACTGGCCAAAAGAGTCCTTACTGAAGGTCCTACCTTCCACATTGCAATGCCAAGCAGGCATAAGCAGGCCAAACCTACAATCACTCCACCAGCTATGATGCTTGCATCAAACGGTTCAGGAAAATACTCTTTCTTTAACATCTCAAGTTTGGTATTTACTTCTTTAAGAGGTTCGGTATCTCCCTCTAGTTGATTAAGTTCTATCCAATATCCGCTATTATCTGGTCGTTTGTAGTACTCATACTTTGTTCGAGTACCATCCCTAATTTCCAGTCCAACAAGAAGAAGCTTAGACCTATCTGCTGGATCGTCTTCGTAATAATAGGCAGAGATACTATTCAGTTGGTAGAAAAATTTCACACCCTCTAGTTTCTCATTCTTGTGGACAATTTCCTTAGTTTTAAATATTCCACTTTTATTCATGGTGTGTGTGAACTTCCATAAGCCAGAGTTGGAAGAAATCTCAGTACTTTCAACCTTGAACTTCAGAGTATTATTAGTAGGACTATAAGACGCATTTACTGGCTCAGAAAGATCTATTATGACCTTTGGAATACAATTTTCTTGAAGAGTTGCCTGAAGAATAGTAGGATCAATCCGTGTAGATAAAGGGGATCCCATGAGGGATGACCAGATTCGATCCCCGTCATATCTACTGTACCATTCAGAAGATCCCCCTGACCCATAACAGAAGAGCAAAGGAGTAGGAGCCTCCTTAGTATACCAGTAGGCTGAAATAGTAATAATTTTTTCAGGGATTGAGAATATCGTGTCATTACCATTCCTAATATTTCCAAAGCCAGAGGCTGCGGTATAGTGATAAGCTATGTAATTGTATCTTCCATTATTTCTATCGTCATAGTCTAGTAGAATCTTTCCAGGGCCGCAATAAGGACAGTTATATGAATTTTTTCTGCTATTTTGGCCAATATCTATCACGTGTAAGCTATTTTTCCTGCAGTTCCTTTCATCAAGTGTTGTCAAGAGATTGTGAGAACCTATAGATGAATCTAGGCTCCAATCATGATCATTATCAGTCTTGTAGTAGTCACCATTTTCACCAAGTTGAATTAGGAGAGGCTTATCTAGTTTTGTTTTCCAGAAGAAAACGGAAACACTTGAACACAAACCCAAAGTAGCAAACACATTCTGAGATGTCCCTCCCTTCTTAATATTCTTTATATTATATTCCTTATCTACCCTATATGTCCGCTTTACGTATCCACATAGCACTGCTCCATCCTTTGTAACAGGTTTGTTATCAGTGTCTATTTTTACACTTCCAGAATCATTCTTTTTACTGATATCAATATCAACTGTCTTTGTCCCCATTAGATCATCCTATAAGACAATAACAATCTGAATTCATCCACAAGTATTTAAACTATTGCCTAAGTTATGTGTTGGCAGGAAACAGACAGAATGGAGAACACATTTACATCCCCATGGTGTCCCATCCATCGGTACACTTTTCAGCACGTAAACAGCCATCAGATAGGTCTAAACGGTAAACTCATCCTTTAAATTCGTTTGCATCATATTTTGTAGCTTTTGTGCCTATATGGAATGGACATGTCCTTGCATGCAGAGTGAGTTTACTCCAAACCGTCAAGAATCCTATAGCTACTGATAACTGTACATTTCGTCTCGAGTGAAATTTTTATTACAAACAGATACATTATACATTAATAGTTACTCACGCTGTCCCTTGGGCCAAAGTCCCCGGTCAATTAGCTTAATCTCCCGTCTGAGAGTCTGCGGTCAGTTTTAAAACATTAGCTTTATCATTTTACAATCGTCTTGTTTATACGGTCTCTAGATATCCAAAAGAACCGTCGATAGTTTGTCCATTGATTCTATGGCTTCATCGATAACATTCCCTCTGATTATTAACCGTTGGGGGTGATTTTTGTCCGTCACCTCTTCTTCATTCCGAGAATCCCCTTCAATCTCTACGAGTCGATAGTCATCAACCATTCCCCTCAGGGCGTTTGCAAACTTTCCAGAGTCTCGATACTCGTTAGAGAGTCCCAGTTGAACGCTCTTGAGGAACTCACCGTGATCCCGTTCTCCTCTGTACTTTGGCCTCCGTTTAGGCTTTACCAAAAGCCTGGAAATGTTTGGGGAAATTGACCAGAGGAATGATGTGTGATAGACGAATGCACTGGTAGAACATGCCTGCGCATTCCCTCCCACTTTGTAATGCACGGAGTTGTTCTCTGGACTCTCGACTTGTACTTTGGCCGATTCAGAACCTTTAAATTGCGATAGAGGCGATTCTACAACAAAGTCCCCGTCCAGGAGTCCAAATCTAGAGTTGAAAATCCCGCTCTTGCGATAAATGGCGTCAACAAGCCACTGGGATATCACAGGCATGTTGGGAGTCTTGGGATCCGCAGATGAAGCGACACCTCCATATGCACCAGCTCCGGCATGTCTGTTCACATACCCATTCATCCATTCATGAGTTGCGATTATGGATGATATTACGATATTCTTGTCTACAACCACAGTCCCACCTCCGGTAAATCTCTTGATCACCTCCACATTCTCTCTACGACAAAGCTGAATGTCCCTGATAAAGTCGCCAGGCTTTCCGGAAAGACCGAGGATTATCGAGGACTTTTCTGAATGATGGATGTTAATATGAGCGTAGCGAATAGGCGGGCATGCGCCGGTATGGGAGCTCTGTGACGATCTATGGGAGCCTAAGGAAGAGAAGGATTCCTAACAGTGAGGTCCATAGACCAAAACGGGTGACCAGACTACCATATAGGAGCTTCTATATGAAGAATAAATGAGAAGCGAGTGAGCGATTATTTGAGTCTCCCTTCTCGGAGATAATCAACAAGGTCCCCTGGACCAATGGCGGAGTGAGCATGTTTATTCATGACCAAGATGCTGAAGCATTCAATAACCTCCCATTCCTGATCATTTAAACATCCATATAAACCGCATGCAACAGCCATCCTAAAGATGGGAATAAAGGCAAAGCACATGCTCCCATTTTGTTCGAGCAAGTATGACCTACACTGCAGTCCTCTGAATGGGATTCAGATCCTTGAGCTTGTCAAAGAAGACCAAAGCGTCAAGTTGCACCCATCTACCACCAATCTTCTCAAAGTATATGTGCTTGTACTCAATGTCGTCCGTCACCAAGTCCAAAACCAAAAGGGTAACGTCACCTCTAGAATGAGTTTCGGCATAAATGCACTCCTCTTCTCCAGAAGCTGCCCAAATACTAATGTCATCCTCAACGACACAAGATAATAGCTGACCGGCTACCGAGCAGTATTCCCTTGTTACAAGATCTCCTTCCTTTATATAACCGGAACTTATGTTCTTCTTGTTTGGCCTTTTAAGGTCCAGCATGACGCTACTTCTCTCTTGTCTGTTTTGACCGTAACCAGGCTCATCATTCTCTTCCTCGCTTCCCCTCAAACAACACGGCCAGCCAGCGCTGCAGAGCTTGATGAAGCTCAGTAGATAAAAGAAGACAATGATCCTCATGTTTATCTTTATTCCTAAAAGGGTTATACTGAGACATGTCACTGAATAAATGGCGGGGGAGAGGACAGATAAGGACAGAGAAGAAGATGCATGCAGGTTATCCCAATATTATTCTGTCTCTTCTCTCACCCTTACCACTATTTTATGAGTAAATGGAGTGAATGGGTGACTGTAAAGCTCAAAAGGATGTCTCCAGAAGAAGATCCGTGCCATGTCCATACCACCAGTCAACCCTGTATACTCAGCACCCATACCAGTTTATGGGCCCATTTTGGAGATTATAATTCTCATTCTTTGTCTTTATTAATGGTTTGCGTATGAATGATGTCAAAATATGGGCTTTACGGTGCTTAAATAGGTTGTTTACGGTATTCTTGGCTCTTTAAGTGCATCATCGGTTGCCTGTATAGAATTGTTGAGTCTATTCATCTCTTCCATTGGATGGCAACCCATTCAATCAATTTTGAGCATTCATTCAAAGGTGAATAGACAGGTTCATTCTCCAGTTTTATATTAGCTGTGCTTACTCCTCATTCTTTTAGAGAGTCCCTACGGTCGTATAGTTTTGTAAATGGATCTAGATATGGTGATTTCTCTTCCTTAGGCTCCCGGAGGTCACTGCAGAGCTCCTGCCAGTCGCTTAAACTGCCTCTGTCTTATGCCATCGACAGCATCATACTCACTCTGTTAGTATACTCCGCATTAACTTACCGGTTCTAGCCAAGTTGTTTACGAGAAGAAACGCGCAGTTCTTTGAGACGCTGGTGGCTCTTCTGTACAGAAACTCCTCAAACTGGAGCTGTTTGAAAATTCCAAGGCCGTCCAGATTAAACACATAGCATAGACGACGCTTTTCAGCCGAAATTACGGCCAAAAGGTCACTCAAAGACTTCATGAAATGTGACGCAATAAAGTGTGTGGACCTGTTCAACGTATAGTGTAAATGAGGACCTCTATTGCACTTTTAGTGGCATAGTTTTGACAAGTTCCGTTGTAAAGCTGGAAATGTTGTGTAATGTAAAAGAAATTGCCCAGTAATTGAGGCTCCCGGAAAACTTTTGGCTCCAAAAGAGCCTAGAGAAACCTCGCGATTACTCTTAACGGAAGGATGAGTAGAACATCTGCTAGGAGGAATATTTTGCACATTATAACACGTCTATGTTTGCTGGATACAAAGTTATGAACGAGGAAGAGAATAGAGGTACATCTATGAGTCTCTTCCTCCATACATTTGGAAGAAGAGGATGTAATTCTCATTTACATGGCTACAGAGGTGACAGTGAAGCACATATATGGATATTGGGTCTATACGGCGCTAATGAGATGTTTTGTGCACCTTAAACTCTGTGCTTTACTTCCATGGATGGATTCCTGAGGCTTGTAATGGTCAGAATTGCTGGGATGTTTGTTTAGGAGTAATGGAGTCCATAATGAGCCATTAGTGTGACTGTAGCATCCAAAGAGATCTGTAACTGTTTGGTATACTGGATGCAAGATTTTACTTAGAGGATCCATACATAGCACTAGTAGTGGTGATAACTAGTCCCCTTGGCTCCTGTAATCCATAATGGAAATATGGACACTAGTGTTGGTAAAGAATCTGTGGATTGTACTGCATTCTTTTTGGATGGCCTTCCGAGAATTCAACTGACTCATGTAAAGCGTTTATATGGATGCTGTGGTAATAGTTATGATTTCTGGTTATAGCTACTATTCGGGGTTATGTTGGTGCTTTAAATTCTTGGAAACACCTTGTTCTGCACTTACCGGCCCTTCATTTTGTTTTACTGCATTCTTGATTCCATTTAGTTTATTGAAGAAATCATTAAGACCAGTTTCCTTCCATTTTCCATCAACCTTTTCATAGCACTTTTCGGGTGTAGCGCCTCCATGTGCTATATATATGATGGGGGTTTGTGAATGCAGTGGGATTCTTAGAAGTTTAACCGCACTGCTTATCTTTCCTATTTCTACTCTTCCTTCTGTGAACGAGGTAATTGTTACACCATCCTTCGGCTTAAAGACCTTCCACTTTATTCCTCTGCTAGTTTCCTCCCTTATATCTACTTTGGACGAATCGGGATTAGAGATATCAAGTGCTTCGCCGTTTTCACCTCCACAACAACCTGTACTGCAAAGCTTTGCTATGAATGCAAAGTAAAACAGAGAAATAAACTTCATTTTGTAACCTAATAGATGTGTTTATTTCTATAAAACTCGAGAGAATAAAAATGTGAGGAAGAATAGACATCCCTCTATTGTGATGTAAATGGGGATTTAAAGCGGAGCAAATGCATTATTATTGTTATTGGGTTATTCCACTATAATTATGACTGCCGTTGGTATCTGTGGCTGAATGGATTCCGCTGGCCAAATCTGGAAGGTCTATGTCAAGGTCCTGGCTCTTCACAAACTCTTCCTTCATGTATCAGTGAACAGTAAGAATAAAGAATGAATGAGATGTTAAAGTTCTGCTAGTTGTTGGTTGAAAGGAGGAACAGTTTTTGCGGACAATGTCTTGTACTACCTTTAGATTCTTCTTCTGAGAGTGTGAAGAGGTCTTCTCTATAAGTCTCCATGAACCTCCAGAAAACTTGCTCTACCTCTCATTCATCTGTAATGGTCCGCTTTGGCCAAGTTCATCAACATTTCCGTCCTTTTCCTATTCATCTTGTTCTACAATGGGATCCATAAAGGCAGAATATCAATGTCTGGACCTTCTCTTCTTGAAAGGTCAAAACTACATTCATGGCTTTGAGTTTGTATTCTCCATAGTTGAAGCTTTTATATGGATGAACTGGTTCTAAAAAGTCATCATTCCTTCTTAGGGACATAGCCACTGTACTTAGGAAATGAGGAATCCTACTAAACGGAAGAACTCCCGTTTGTCGCTAAGGGTCATTCTATACTCCATCCGGCTAAAGCCTATGGTCGCTCTAGTACTTACATTCCACATTCTTTTCCTTAAAATTCCCATTACATCTTCCCTTCATGATGCTAATCGGATTTATGCTAAAGACAAGTCTGGCAACTTCTTGGTTTACGTTGGTGGAATTCACAGAGGGGTTCTCTTTCCAGTTGCCATTTCCTAGATTTACAAAGTACCTTTCGTGGCCAAAGTCGTAAAATAGTCCAATTAAAAGGGGACGGTCCGGTCTATAGTTTCCAATGTACGCAGAAACAGCTGTACATCTTTCAAGGAACCTCTCATGTAACTTTACAATTTGACTTCCATTTACGAGCTTTGCGATTTCTACGTTTCTGTAGGCATCCATTCCTGTATCTCCTGTCGGAGAACGCCTCTTTGTGGTATCAGGAAGGTGATAATAGTACATTCCGTAATCCTCAAAGAGTTGCACATAGAGACCAATTCTGATACCGTCTGGCTCCGAGAGATACTCAGTCTCAAAACTGTGGTTGAAAAGCTTGTGCGTTATTTCGTAAATGTCCTTTGGACGTATATCTATCGTTACTCCTCTTCTTGTCGCCATAATGACCGAGTGGTAAAAAAATCCATGAACGTCTCCGTATATCACCGTACTTTTCAAGTTAATATTTTTTGTTGCGAGTGTTTAACAGTTTTAGAAGATATTGTATGTTAGAACTGTGTAAAATAGAAATCTAGAGGAATAATTAAAACGTCTGCATGCAGGTCTGCACCACATCCGTACGGAGTTTAGACGAGTCTAACGAGTTTTTACAGCCAAATAGAGTTTATAGTAATGGTCTATTTATAGCTATGTGTAATTATGGAGAATAGTAGTCTAATGGAGGTTAATAAATGTGGACTGTCTACGCCACCACAATGTGTAGCCTCAAATGTCTATATACGCACTTACAGGTTTCCTAACCATTTTCCTAGACTATAAGTATTCATGTAAGACATAAATGGTGAGTTAATGGAGCTGGAGTTTTTGTTGGATATTAAACTGGTTATTGGTTGACTACAGTAGCTCCTCAATTTCTCTGATTAAATCATGGACTACTCTTTGCATAATTAGAGTAACCATAAATTGTCCATTAATGGGAGATCTACAACAACATTCCATTCTAGACAAGTTGTTATACGACATCTACATCGCCCACAAATTGAGATTATAGCCATCCAACTTAACCACAAATGCGGGCGTGCCAGGGTGGAAATATCTACTCTATTTGTCGCCATCCACAAAATGCATGTGTTTGCAATCTCACCACAAGTCTCCCCAGGTGGGTTAACGTCCTTTAGAGGGGGAAGTTTTTTGCGTAAAGTGTCCATGAGAGAAACAACTGGATTGTTAGTCTATACAAACCAATTGGAAGAATGAAAATAAAAGTGGTTGAGAGGTACTTGGCACTCTCGCTTTTCATTTTGAATCTGCAAGCATGCAGTGCTGTACTCGGACGTCAAAAGATCCTAGTAGATCTCAACCTCTCTAGAGCTTTACCCGGAAAGATCATGGCCATTTATTCCCGAGAGATGCACGGGGCTATGAACTATACTGTCAAGGGTAATGCCAGACATACACATATTATCGGAGCAGTAATCGATCGAGGTAAGTTGAATGCGGAGTATACGAATGGAGCGTAGCGGAATGAACCATGCGAACTACTAGCGAAGCTAGGAGGACAAGTGACCTACCGACGTCGGAGACTAGGGAGTTTATCACTATGGAATGAGTGTAACGAGTGGAATAGTGATGGAGACTCTATGAGCCTAGTGAATATAGGAGCTGGCGAGCTGTAAAACAGCGAGTTGAGATGCTAAATGAATGGAGAAGAGCGTAGTGACTGTGGTGGATAAAGGGAAAGTCAATGCCAGACATCCTTCAGGGTACCCTAATATACATTTGTGTGACTAAAGAATATGGACAGAGACTCCTCTACTCACTAGGCTCAGAGTATTCAGTATTCCCATCCTTCTTCCAGTCGTAATCATTCCTCCATTCTTCTAGATACTCCTAATAAGTCTAAGAAAGATACTAATGGAGAAGCTCCTATACTGCGTATACTCGCCACTTCTCCCCTATTCACTTCGCTCATAGAGTCTCCATCACTATTCCACTCATTACACTCATTCCATAGTGATAAACTCCCTAGTCTCCGACGTCGGTAGGTCACTTGTCCTCCTAGCTTCGCTAGTAGTTCGCATGGTTCACATCATTTTATAGGGCAGTTATTGGTCCCGGGTGATGCGACAAATATGAGTAGATATGTTCTCGTCTATAACCGTGACGATGGCACAAAATATGTCCGCATAGCAACTCGCAAGAGAATCGCTAGAAACTATTTTTGTAGGATTGATGAATTTATAAAAAGGGGTACAGACTTTGAATACACCAAAATTGAGCGCATACCAGTGACTCTTGGCCTACCCATTGAAGCCAACAATAACGACATCACAGTTAACTTTATACCAGATGAGCGTTACCCTGAGAGGTTTAATAAGGAATATACGGTAAAGGATGAAATGAAAGACTATCTGGTCATTGGCACAGTAATGTATGGTGATATGATTTTGGATGAAAAGACAGACGGGCTAATCAACCGAACAGTCACCTGGGAAGGTGGAGCAGGAAGACCCAAAATCGTAGTCTCTTCACGATATCAAGATGGAATGGAGACAGACATCAAATATGCCTTTATCGATGGGAATCTCGACAAGTTTTACATTTGGGATGCCAGAAAGAGACTTATGAATCTTTATGAATAATGGCAAAACTAATAACGCACATATAACACAACCCCTACACCTAGGGCAATTTAATTAGTATTCCTAAAACACCACAGAAACGAAGATTTCAGCTACAAATATAAATTTGCCAAAAAACAATGTATACAGAAAAAATCTAGTGCACAGAATAATTTTCCGTGAAAATTGAGTGATTGCCATGAGTATACATAAATGAATACATGAACTTTATATAAGCATGTACCTCTCCTAATAGCCCTAAAACTGACAACTGAGGGCAAAAAGTGGATTTAGATATAAATAAGGGAAATTACCATTAGAGTCCCAAAACAGAGAATATATAGAGTTCCAAGGAAAGGACTCCAATAGACTCGTTACTAAACCAAGGTAACTTTCATAAATATCGCTACATTTGAGCAAAAATAGAGGGGAAGACGAAGTAGGAACACCAACCGCAAAGGGTTAAATCTAAATACAGGAGCCTAAATGATGTAAAGTGGCGCTTTAACACCCATATCAACAAGTGAGGAAGAAGAGGAAGAATAAAGCTCAGGTTGAGATGGAGGGATGGTTCTTGGATATGGAAGATGTATAAAGAAACTTGTGAGATATTCATAATCTAAAATATGCGCAAAAAGGACCTCAAAAGTGATGTCTGAGGAGGATCTGTTCTGAAGTATCCCCTGGAGAAACAAATTGTCAATAGAATGATTTACATAGAAAACATACTGTTATTATAAGCCATAAATAATGCCCTATTGTCTCAGAATATTGCTGTGGGCCTAGTAACAATCTCTTCTTTTTAGTCGCAATGGGGTCTGTTTACTCATCCATTCTTCCTTTTCATCCCTTCACTTATCTTCTCTCTTGTGCGCATTGGAAGAGATTATATCCTCGTCAAACATCTCATGGTGTATCATAGTGGATGAACGTTGGAGGAGAGATGAAGGTCTCTTCCGTTATTCTGGCAACCTGTCTACTAGGACTCTGCCATTGCAAGAGGTCCAGAGCTCTCACTGATAGACCAGTTATTGAAGTCTTAGATGACTATGCGGATGACGAATTGATCAACTATCGTCCCGTAAGGAAAACGAGGAAGAGTAAATCAAGTGGCCAAAGGCTGGTCTGGGATCTGGCTGATGGAACTGCCTATGAAGAAGAATATATACAATCCTTTGCTCGAAGATGTAATGCTGGAAAGGCATTGGAGGAAGAATCCATGGTGAAATGTCGCCATAGATACGCTACTCCCATTACTCTGGATATCGCTCATCCCAATGTACTATTATGCCAGTCTTTTGACTATTACTATGATGATAACTTAACCAAACTTATTGTTCCGGAGGAGGGTATAATCATATCTAAACTTATGAACGGTAAGGAAGAAGTATGGAGCCCTTCTTCTGGTGAGGAATTTGATCATGCCAAAGTATACTTCAATAAATATAATGAGCCAGAACTTGTTCGGGTATTGGCAAAGACACTCACTACAGTAAAGGAGTATTACTTTGAGCTCAATAACGGGGTGTGGGTACCATCTAGTAATAGTGAAGAGAGGATGCAAAACCTAAGGATGATTTCAACCTGTACATCAGACCTTACTGTGGATATTTCCTCAACTAACAGTACCGACAAATGCACTGTTTTCCAAGTTAATCTCCTTGGTGTTACTACAAAGCATTTCTTTCCCAACCCCGGATATGCTGTAGTGGGAGTAAAGGATAAGAGTAAAGAGTTATGGATGTCTCCTAGACTCATTAAAGGTTTAAAACCGCTAGTCAACGATGGAACCTTTGATGGATACATTGACTATTGTCTCTCATGCGTGTTGTACAAGAAGGAAGATGTGAAGCTACTGGAGATGACGGTGATAGAGAATTTATCAAAGAGATGGAAATTTTTTGAAAAAATAGATGGGGAATGGAATGAAGTTGGTATAGATGCGTTTGATAAAAAGGTAAGGGAGATTATAGGAGGAAAACCTACATCCCATCTCCTTTCCAAGATAGATGGGCTACTCTCTTTGATGCAAAATACTTCATTAAAGAGAATGTCAACTTTACCGTAGCGACTGACATGGAAGATACAGTCCCAGTCCTAAAATGCACAGCTGGGAATGGTGCTTCTAAACTTACCTATGGATCTGATACAATATGGCCAGGGAAGAAGGATGTGATGTGTCTCTCAGCTGTCTTGTATATGGATGGAGACCAGCCTACTCTTGCAGTACTTGTCACCAGGGATAATAAGAATAATAAGAAGAGCAAGGTCTATAGATACCATGATGGTAAGCAGTGGAAGAATGGTAAAGAAGGAACTCATAAGAAGAAGTTTGAGGAGCTAAAGAAAAAGTATAATCCGGAATAATCTGCTAGGGAGTCTCCTGATCCTACTCCTAAGCCTAGTTAATAATGGCAGAACTATTGTACACTAGAATAATTTAAAGACCACTCATTATTCACCCTGTGGGTGGATAGAGTAATCACTAATGCAGTAAAATCTGCAAATAGGCACTACTATACACACTTGTCCATGAGAATATCTGGACTGTTGAATGGCCTTCTAGAGTCTCTAACCTTAACTCTTGATATTCAACGTTACTCGTTTTTTATAAAGGCATACGTACTGAGAGTGCTTCTAGAGTATCTCTGCTAGGTCGTATTTGGCGACTAAAGGGAGCCTACGGGATACTGCACTCTATAGGTTTTAGCTGGAGGGAGGACTAGTTATACTACAGGTGGTCTACAGTAGCTGTTGCTCCTTTGCAATGTTTGCATTTATCATAGTTTCCCATGAAGTTGTCTCCATTCAGTTGTTTAAAGAATATAGGGTGGCATCTCTTTTGTGAAAGTGAGTGGAACAGACTTCTCCTTTGCATCTCATTGATATTGTCATCTCCAATTCGTATTCCCCCATTGTTAACTTTTTCGTATTTACGTCTGACAAATCCTTCTATGCGTGACATATGGGTGAGGTCTTCATTTTCAATTTTCATTATCAATGCACGGCGTGTGGATGTCTCACTACCTTTTCTCAAGGTGTTCCAAAAAGTTAGCAACATCTTTTCAGATCTAAAGGTTGCTGATGCTAGTCCCCGTCCGCATTGATCTCTTTTAAGGTAGAGTCTTTCAGGGGATGCATTCAGGTAATGTATCCTATGTTTGACCAGGATTTTGCGGATGTCCAAGTCCAGTGCCTCAAAATCATCCGGTAAAAGTCTTAGCAATCCAGTGTAGTAGTTCAGGAGGGACAATGCAAACATATTTATCGCCTTGAACATGTTTCTCCCGTTCAGCTTGGTTTTTGCTAATTTTTCAACCCTTGCCAAAATTTCGGCTCGGATTTTTTCCCATGACTCCAAAGATGGGATGCTTGATCTGTCCTCCATTATACCCAAGTATTTATACATTGCAGTTCCTTCCAATAGTACCGCAGTGTCTTCGCAGAGAGGCGAGTTTGTAGCTGACTTTTCTCTGTTTATTTCCAATCCTGAGGCTTCACAGAACATTTTGACTTCGTCCGTCATTTTCTTTAGGATTTCGTCAGTTTCAGCGAATAGTTTAATGTCATCCATGAATAGTAGGTGGTTCATGGCATGTTCCTGTTTTTCTCCAATCTTTCCTTTTACCGTTGGGTAAACTGAGTGTAGGATTTTACTCAGGGGATCCATGCATAGTACAAATAGAAGTGGTGATAACGAGTCTCCTTGGAGGATTCCTCTTGTTACCCTTTTCACCATTATAGGTTCTTTCCCACATCTAAGGTCTATTGTCCATCCACTAGTGATGTGCTTTATAAAGTTCGTTATCCAATCTGGGATATTCAGGTGATCTAAAACGGCATGTAAATATTTATGGTCTATCGAATCGAATGCCTTTTTAATATCGAGCCATGATGTCTTCAGATTGTTATTGTGCGCCCTGTTAATTGCGATGTTCAACAGTGCTTGTTCCTTTGCCCCTTGAACTCCTCGAACCGTGGCCAACTGCGCTTCCGACAGCAATCTTCTCTCCTGTACAATTCCAATTAATACTCTGTAGACACATTTTGTTACCAGTTTGTACAAGTTAGACATGCAGGTTATCGGACGGTAGTTGCTTGGCGTTGTTTCGCTGCTCTTCTTTATGAAATACGTTATGGGGTTTGCATGCACGTTGCTTCTCTGGTTTATACGAGAGGAGCTAGAGATATCTTGTTCTCATAATAAAGCAGTTATATGCTCTATAAACTCCATAATTTTGTCGGGAGCTCCTCTTATAATCTCACGAGAATCCTCTTCCGAGATAAAGTTTGTCTACTCTATGGTCGAGGTTCGAGTACCTGCCTCTCAAGCTCTACTGGGTCCCTAGTATAGAGTCTCTATTCCTCATCCAGTGGTCCACACATTTAATGGTAATTTATGCATCCTCTTGAGAGCTTTCTCGGCAACTCAGGTTAGCGGTCTACGCTCTTTAACCACCAGATTGGGAGCATACAGTAGTCTCTCGCCTGAGACTGATGACAGTATGGCATCTCACTGGCATGAAGAGTGACTATAAAACCCATTGTCATTACATTATTGGTGAAAGTAAATCTCCAGATAACCACTCATCATCTATCCCATAATGTTTAGTCCTCTAGTCTTCATCTGTGATATGTACGGAGACCATATCTGCGTCGCATTGTCTAATGACTCTCAACTAGACAAGATTATGTATGAAGCCTAAATATTCAAAGTGTGGGTAATTTACAGACCTTGTAGAGGACATTATGCATCTTGTAGTGCATTCAAGAAGAGGGGAATGAAGGAAGAGCTTTGCCTGTACAACAAGGCCCTTTATTCCGAAACTAAATGACATGAATAGACATCAATCAATGTAGTTTAAATACAGAAAAATAGTAGCTCATATAAACGTAAAAGTTCATCATATTTAGGAGTTCAAATCTTCTTTCTGGCAAACAATTGCATTATTACTCGGGTAAACATTCTCATGGACTCTTCCCTTCTCATACAAGACATCAGATGGTACAGTTGATAAATCTATGAGACTATCGCATGTACCATCCCATTCTTTTCCCCTGTTTAAAACCTTTTGAGTGTCACGCATTAAGGGTCTGCATAACGTGGTTTCGGCAAGGGGAAGATGCTCTGTATGAGCCAAAAGACCAAGGAGAGAGAAAGACACTACTCGCAAAGTGTGACCTCAAGAATGTGTTCACCAGAGAGACCCTCTAACTGTCCAACTATTATAGGTGGTGGGGTAGTTTCACTCATCATTCCGACTGAACAATTCCCTGTGAGTAACCCAAAATTCTATGATATTCCCTTCTTATAGCCAAACTCGTCGTATTCTTCCTAGCTAGAATCGTACACGTTTATATACCTGCTGGATCCTGCAAAGGTAGTGATCCTTCCTGTCAACCCTTGTCAGCTATTCTCTGCTTGTCTGTTTACACATTTACTCTGCTTAGACTCTTTTATGAACTAGTTATTTCATTATAATATCCTACTGTACTACTAAAGACTACGTCAATAGTTCTGAGGGAGGATGAATGGGATATAGATACTGAATGAGGACAGTAATACAACGGTGAGGAAAGATACTGGCTGGACAAGATGGGACAGAACCAATCTGCGGTCGTTGTTGATATTAGTCAGAAGGAGGAACGTGACAAGTACGTAACTTACTATCAGGATAAATATCGTAACTCACTGAATCTCCGTAGGAATGACAACGGTTACACTAAATATGATAATAATTTTCCTGGATTCAAAATATACTCGCACGAACTACCGTATCAGACGTTAGGCAGCTGCTACCTCGAGGCAGTAGAGCATGCAGGGATTAAGCAGAATGCCAAGGATCAGACTACCTTGGAGATCAGGTATGTTGAGGTCTACTACTGGGAAGCCGACTATGACAACCTCTGTCCCCTACTCCTTGAACTGGGTGACCTTTTCCAGAATCACAATCTATACAAACCCTCTGGGATACGCAGTAATGACTGGAATAAGCTCGAACCACGGTCTCATGATACCGTAAAAGAGCTCTTCGAAAACGCTGTGGTCATCAACCTACAAAGAAGTCACAAAAAGAACTACACTCCACATCCTTCCAAAAATGATTTCAAGACTGACAAGGAGCCTTCAGGGACTGAGTTTCCCTCAATGATTGTGATTGAAGAGAAAGATGTACCTTGTCAAGGCTACATTACCATCACTCAGAAGCTGGATAATGAACAACCCATGAACATTCTCTCAACTTGGGGCACTGACAAGAAGAAGCAAGTACGTTTCAAAGAGTCCATTGTACAGAATAAGTACAAGAATGTCTATGTCTACTATAGTAATGGAGACACTGACCTAAGGAACCCTCTCATACTGGAACTGGTGAAAGATGGACAAGGCTCCTCAGAATTTTACATTAGAAACAAGGACGATAGATGGGAGAAGGATGAAAAGATAAATTTGAATAATCTAACTGAGAAACTAGATGAACTTAACTGCAAGTACAATGACCTTTACGCAGTGGATATATCCAATTGGAATGAAAACGCCTCAAAGACTACTATTGTCAGTAATTACAAATGTAAAAGCGACTGTAAGAGGCATGAGATAGATGTATCAGAATATCCCACTAAAAATATTTATGGGTATAAGAACCTACAACACACTCCCAAACAAAATTTCAGTGGCAAACTCAGTAGAATTAAGAATGGAAAGTCTTCTCTGACACTGGAAGGACAGGATTTTCCAATACCATTAGTCTCCCAAGTACTCGTCTACTATCCAAGGTGTAATCCAAAAGAGCCCATTCTACTACGCATCTACCATGAGGATGCGAAAAGTCAGTGGTTTAAGAGAGTCTCCATAGGTGGCAACAATTGGACAAGAGTCAATGAAGAAGACCTAAAGAAAGTAGGCCACAGCGAGAAAAGTGCCGTTAAGAAGGTACTAAGAAGTCTATTGGGGACGCTAGATATAAAAGGATGTGCAAACAGGAAACCCAGAGCCATAGACATCAAAGAGTGTCTTAAGGAAGGCAACTCCTGCAATAATACTCTCAAAGAGTCTCCTAAAGAATCTAGCAGAAGAGGAATTGTAGGGGAATATGGAGACTTTGTATACTGTATCCATACTGGAATAGGACCAGAAGAGAGTCTGGTCACCTGCGGTGATACGCCTCTTGAAATAAAGGATGTTAATGCAAAGGATCCTACTATACTCAATGATAAACATCCGAATCTGGATGCCATAACTATATTCTATTATAGAACATACGGTGGAAAGCAGGGTCCCGTAAACATTCCTCTTCTCATAATAGTTATAGAAGACCAGAGTGACTACTGGTACGAGACCTCCGGAGGTGGGACTTGGCAAAAATCTAAGGATCCTACTAATGGTGATCTTAAAGTTTCCGGATCTACTAGCCATATTGTCCAAAAACTGAGGGATAAACTGGTGGGACTAAGCCTTAAGTCTGTCAACCCAGTAGTGCTGGACATCTCCGATGGCTCCATCAACTGTTCCTTTGAGCAAGTCCAGGAATATAATCTAGAGTGTTTCTTAAAACGCACTTATGTAGCTATCAATGGAAGGTCGTTTGTCCTCAATAGGGAACTTGATGGTGGAGGTGAGATTGTGGAAGGATCAACAGGAGATCGCATACCTTCTGTACAGAGTCTCACTGTATACTCTTGGGACGGTGAACCCAAGAAACCTATCTTGCTCGTAATTACAAAAATTGGTGATACTGCACCTACATTTTATGCAATGAATGAAAATAACGGTACAAATTGGGGTCCTAAAAAAGTAGAAGACATGACTGAACTTGTACATCTTCTGGATCATCAAAACTGTAGACTTAATGATGCTGTTCCATTCGAAATCACTGACCCGGTGGTGTTTTTACTTGAACAAAAGTCCGAATGTCTAAATAAGGAAAGAAAGATAGAACTTGTCCATCCCTCCAAAAAGCCTCCAGGTAGCAACTACACTGTTCAGGAATACGAGGTTAAAGACGATACAAGGATCTCAAGAGTCACATTTTATGGAGCATATATAAAAGATATTAGGTCCCAAAACGACTATTCAGTCTATAAGGTTAGACTATTCTCACATCCTGGGATAATGGTACCCATCATGGTCCAGTTCATGAAGAAGGGTAATGTAGAGTCTGAGTGGTTTTACAGTACGGATCCAACTTCTTGGCAAAAACACACTACAAGTGTAACTGCATTTTATGATAGTGATACACCAACCCAAAACCTCTCCAATCATCTGGATGATCTAACTTGTAAAAATCATAGTGGAGTTACCATTGACCTATCATACAAAATATATAAATCAGAAGAAAGGTACTGCTGTGAATATCATCAAGGTAACCTAAAAAGGATCTCCACTACTGACGTGACAGCTAGCTGTGGACACCAACTAAAACCCATTACATACCACAAATATACTATCTCGGATAAGCCTAAACTAGCTGGTATAAGGTACGAGAATGATGGTAAAAGAAGTAATATAAAATTACATGGACAGAGATACTCCATTTACAGTGTAGAAAGTGTCTCTGTATTCTACTGTGGTAAGAATCCAGTGCTCATCTACATAAAAGACGGAGGCACAGACGGTATCACTGGTTGGTACCATAAGCCTAATAGAGTTAATACTAATGGAGATGAACATTGGAGACAAGTCTTTCATGATCTCAAAAATGTAACGCCAGAGAAGCTAGGTAATACGACAGACTGCGCCAGCTATAATGAGCTCGTGAGTATACTGAAACTGTTTGCTGGATGTAACGATTATCAAGGATGTGGTAAATCTCCTATCAGTGGTTATAACTTTGCTCCTCTCCCCGGAGAAGAAGGTTACTATAGTTATGACTTCTTATCTGGAAATTCTGGATCCGATCAAGCTACTACAGAAGATTCTAAAGGCTTACTAGATAAGCTAAAGATTTCCCCTGGGGTCGTCAAAACGGGTGCCTCAGCCGTTGGCACTGGAGGTGCAGCCTACACTGGCTGGGAAGTAGCTAAAGACATCCTACTTAACATATCACGTATGTTATAGTTTAATGGAGTACTGGACGACCATAGGGAGTCTCTGGAATAAGGATGGATGAGGAGTATCAGGAAAACCTTCTAGGAACATTTTAGAAACCTTTTATGGATAGAGACTGGTTGTACTGTGGACTATTTGTGCTGACGTAGGATAGCTGATTATAATACACTATTTTTAGACTAGTACCATAGAGGTACAACGCTAATGATCCACGTCAGGATGTGCTTGATGCTAACAAATATCACTACTTCTCTGTGCATTTGGACCTTTAGTCCAGATGAATCCGATGTAAATGTAGACTAACAAAATTTTGTGGAATAATTCCAAAATTTAATCCTAAAGATAGTCACAGTGTAGCGTCTGTTTTGGACGCTTGTAAGGAATCGTGGACTGCTATCGAATGTGGTAGTGAATAGCCATTGGTCTATAAGTATTTTAAAAAAGCAGGTTAAACCTGGAATTATCTCAACAAGGGTTTCTTAAAGAAGCTCAATGTTTCCGTAAATGGAACAGGTCAGTAAAGCCTTCCATGTTATTATTCATGCTTAGTCTATTTTGCTCCGCATGCATGCAGTTTTGTGATGTATACGAATGTAATGCGTAGCATGGAGTGAATATAATGTGAGCTATGTCTTGAGAAAAGCAAAAGACTAGGATGTCCCTCATTCTTCGGGACTAAGGCGACCAACGGGAGCTCTTCCGTCTAGTAGGATTATCATCCTGCAAGTACAATTAGGAGAATGGATGAGGTGATTGGTGGACTTTTTAGAATTTGTAAACTGGTTGATAGTCCCAAAAGGCTCACTAAAGGTCTACCAAGAGTTCCTACAGGATGAGTAGACCAGCCAGCAATAACATGCAGGTGTTCATCCACCAGAGGGTGAATTTCATGTCCACCACTTTCGTCTCTCTAGTGAGCATTTAGAGTACCGTACTGAACAGTTCTCATAATGGCAATGGTTCTCTACCAAACGCTTTGAATAGACAAGCTCATATAGTCTCCATTGCTACCTCATCCATCTTTCTTCTAGAGACTCCCTTTGGTCGTCTAGTACTCCTTACAGTCGTACTTGCACAGTGAGGAATCCCACTAATAAGAAGAGCTTCCGTTGGTCGCTTAGTCCCTCATTCTTCGGGACCCACTAGTAGTTAGCCATTGGCAGCAGTGCCCCTTATGACCTCCCCTGTCCCTCTCTTTGCCAGTTGCTGCCGGGGCTTCTTTCACTATTTAACCTAGTGGAAAGGGACTTAAACATGAGACTCTACATTCTATTACCCATTCTTGCCGCCATTAAGCTCTGCAGGGCCGGTTGGCCTTGGTGTCTCAAGGGTAGCCAGGAGGATGAAGGAGCTCCCGCAGGTGCCAGTGGAGAACAGAGCAACGGTCTCACACCATGCATTCTCGACATTGACAACCCAGACAGTAGTACAATCGACACTAGTCTTCACCAAAAGGGCGAACTACTCCAGAGACACTTTATGGCAAAGCAGGGTTATTCCATATCCTCCGTGCTGGAAGACGAAATAGAGATTTGGAGAGCCGGACCAAACTCCAGATGTGCATTCTTGACCTTTTATGCAAAGGGGAACACCCTACTCATCACCATGGACTCGACCGAGAATGGAATCTTTAACCTCAGGCACCTCGAAAAAAAGTACGGCGAGTGGAAGGAACTGACGCAGGACACGTTTCTAAGGAGGATGAACGAGATACGAGAGTGCGGACTGGGAAGCGAGTGATGCACTGCATGCATGCGAAATAGAGAGTGGTGGGTATGTGAGCTATGGAATAGCGAACAGGCGACTATCCGACCATAGGGAGCTTTGACAACCCATGGAAACCCAAATGGTCACCCTAAAGAGTACGATTATTGCTGTGCAGATTCATCGGCAGATAATGGGCTAAGCGGGAGCCATTGGAGCGATGGCAGGGGACCTCCCAGGACGGCGTCTCTGCCCAATTCCAAACCCATGGGCTAGAATCTTTAATATAGAATGAATAAACTCTGGGTAAAGCCTCAGGGTGTTCAATTTCTGAGAATAGGATGCATTATCGTTACATAGTCCTTCTGTTCCCCTTGTAGAGTTCCACAGCAACCTCCACAACTGGCCATTTTGCAGCCAATTTGTGACACATTATGGGCCCAAACCTTTCAGAAAATGTGTAGAGCTATCAACGAGTAATGGGCTCCGGAAGAGGTGGGAATGAAGAGAGAGAATTGAGAGCTTGCGGTGGCTAGCATGCAGGAAGAAGAGAGAATATATCCTCCTTGTCCATTAGCCGTCTTTTCCGCAGAAAAAAGCAATGGGAAACATAAAATGTGTAAGAGTATAGCCACACACTAGCCATTTCAATTACACACTTTAAGGCGCGCTTCCACTCGTCTTCCGTCCGCTCTGGCCACTCTTCCGTACACACCCGTATGACTAGTATCGAGATACAACGGAAAATGCCATATTAATGAGAATATTGGGGCATAATTGGCCGGAAATTACTTTTACACATGGGGTCAAATTGGCTAACGGGAAGAGCTCAAAAATCACTTTTTATCGACTATTTGCAATTTTTATAAAAATGAATTCGTTAAAGCTTATCGTATTGATTCAAAGCCTGAGACTGGCGCTTTGTACTAGAGCGGAACCCGCGGATGAAGAGGACACCAGAGCTCCCGGGAACCTCCGTCAAAGCAGTGGTTTTATCAAGGAGCTAACGCTGGATATTTCACGGGATGACAACCCCAAGGTCGAAAGGACCATCACATACTCGGGTGGGACCAGAACTGATGACTTTCACATCCCAGAAAACTTCCCGGTGACACTCATTTTAGATGAACACAGAACCGTTTGGGAGGGCACTTTAGAGACTCCATGCACATTTGTCAAACTAATACACAAGAGCGGTGAACATAAACACCTTACAATCACCCTTGGACGGGGTCATCGTGCTGGAAAACACTACTTTGAAAAGGTTGACGGGGAATGGAGTCAGATCAGCAAGAAGAAGAATGGGAGTGAGAACGATTCAGAGGATACATTCACCATTAACATTGATGCTAGAAATGATCCCAGAGTCTCCGTTAAGGAGAGCGCTGAGGGTGAGGTCGTGCATGTAGTCTACCGGGACCTTGAAGGTTCGAGGGTAGCATTAACTTCCAAGGTTACGTCGGTAATTTCCGGCCCATTCACGTTTTGGGTAAAAGGACAATTTGACACCTTTGAGTTATGCGAAGAGTACTACAGGAACGACAAACGCCTGGTAGTTGTACGGGTGAATAGTCTCGGATTGACCAAAAAACTCTTCTTCCAGATCACAGGTTATGGCTGGCAGAGTATTGAAAAGGACGAATTTGAGGAGCAACTCAAAAGTATGAGGAGTAATGAGGAACAAGATCGTATAGAGAAGGAATTTGCCAAGATGCTGGACAGGACAATGCACACCTCCCTCGTCCTCGATCTCTCCAACACCGACCCAGTCAAGGTCGCCAGAGATGAGGAGGTTAGGGAAGGTGTAACTGAAGTTTCACTCAGGCCAATAGTCGGTTGCATATTCAGCAAGGTGGTAGATGGAGGAGTCACTCTCTGGGCAGGTAAAGGGGATGAACAGTGTGAACTCGTCAAGCTATACGCCAAGGGTAAGAGGTATGCCATCTTCCTGCAGCTCTCCTCCGCTTCCATGTACTTCCGGAGTGCTGGAGATGCATGGGTTAAAGTCCCAGAGAATGATTTCGAGGCACTACTAACAACAATGAGGGCTGAGAAGGAAACTACATCTACAAGCACTTCTGGGTTTAATGGTCTAGGTATTCTACCGGTTTTTGTTCTCTTGTTTTTCTGGATCTAAAACTATACCATGTACCAAATATAACGGATATTCTAATGCAGTGTTCAAAGAAAACAAGGGCAAAGCCCCGTAGCTTTAAAACTCGTCACATCGCATAAAATTGTGCCAAAGTAATTTTTATCTAAATGCATGCGTGAATGGAATATACGCATGTAGAATAAGTGGATGTATAATATTGAAGCTGCATTTATTGCCTTGGATTTGCATTTGGCATCTTTATGTGTAATCTCTAGTGTCTTCATGCACGAGTCTAAACCGCATTTTATCATATGAAAATTGATATTTCGAGTGTATGCAAACTCCGTCTTTCATATAAGTTTTTACCAAAATAGTTGGCTCCTTTCCAAGTGAATTAAATGTTATATCTCTCACGAAAATGTCATTACTCAAAGCTTTATGCACAATCTGTCCACCGCACTTTACTATGCCAATGTATGCATGATTTGTCATTCTATCAAGCAGTTTGAATCTCGCTTGGCTTCTCAAGTCTCCTTGGACTCGTACTGTGCTTGTGTTCTTTTGGGTTAATACATCAATGTCTATAGGGTACCTAATGATGGATAACGAGGGGTTTCCAGGGTCTTTACAAGCTCATTACTCTATTACTATGTTCCGTCACTCGTTACATGGCCTATTTTCTACTCTTTATCATACTGTGGCTTAACCATGAAGCGGTTCTCGGAGGAGGCAGCTTGGCTGCAAAAAGGGTAATTGGCATCTTTTTGGGGCCATCTTTTACATACTCAGCGTCATACTGCAATTCTGGTGATCTAATGCTTTTTGTACTCTCTGCGTGTAGACTGAGATGGGTCCGTAATGAGAAGATGAAGGAAGACCTATGAACATAACACTGGATAAGTGCTACGAAATGAGATACTACCCTCACTTTTATACCATTAATTGCCTCTGGATAACCATGAATGGCTTGTCTTCAAAATTTTTAAAATATGAAGAGCTACCGGATCTGCCAGGCGAAGCTGCAGATCTGCATGCAACTCTTTTGCAGCTCCAGCTTCTAGACTATCTCACCAAATATTCATTTCCATGACATCGCATCACTATGAACACATTAAACTTGCTCTATTTACCGGCCGTCTTTCCGCCCTTGAGGGGAGACTCGGCAAAGTCTACTGAGGTCTTGAGGGACGATGTGGAAGACCCTCGTAATGCCTCAAGGAAAGCTCCCTATGGACATCCGAGAAGAGTGTGAACTCACTCCACAAGTCTTTTGGGGACAGTCCAGTAGGAGGTCCTGAAAGACCTCGCCAACAAGTTGAGTGACCAAGGACGGTTAATGTACCCATTAAACGAATTTCATTGAAAGTACAACTGGTGAGGTTAATGAAAAAGCTAAAAATGTGAGGGATGGACCGAGTCTGGCATTAGGATCCGCAAGGTCAAGATAACCAATTTTGGACCTCATAAGAAAGGCTTTTGATATCCTTAACAGGCGTAGATTCCATGTTGGAAGGGCGAAAATATGCAAAGGACAAGGTTAAAGGGTGGATATTCTCATGAGAAATTCTCCAGACTTCTGGATGCCAAAAGCTCGACTAAGTTTGCTGATACTCACAAATGGGTAGTTTATGAAGGAAAGGGGTAGAGAAGTCATTGAAGATCTAAAATAGGATAATCTCACAGATAATCACATGAAGAAGCTTCATGGTCTGGAATTCAATCTTGAAGAGATAAGGAGATCGAGACAGAAACTGCAGAAGTCCACATCATCACAAGACTCTCTTGATGAACTCAAAGGATATAAACTGGATGAAGACGTTGAGAGGAAACTCCAAAAATGGACTACATTATTCTTACCATTGAACAGGCCTAATTAGAACTACCAAAGGGATTTGATTGCCCATACATTTGCCCAGGTTTTAAACGGAAACTACTTCGTGGATTAAGAGAAGTCGAGACAGAAAGACCACGGAACATGAAGATTATGGCGATGGAGATGCACAAACAAGTAAAAGTAGCCATAATCCAGAGAATAATCAGTACAGTATTATAAAATAGTCTCGGGAATTGGAGAGACCCAGTCCTCAAATCTGAGGACCATAGCACTCATGAAGAAGAGAGAGAATGAGAAGGGATAGTCAGCCTCGAATAATTACTGTTGATTTAAGTATGAGTAGCCTTGCTATGCTTTAAACCCCTTTATATCCCATTAAAACGTCTCATTTTCTATATTCATACCATGCTACCAAATTACAATCTCATCCATTCTTCCCCTTTCCACAATATCTGAGCCAATAACTTGCGATATACCTCATATAACAACTCGTTATGGGTGAGCCAACGCTATTTTGGCTCTGCTTGGTCCATAGATTTGGAGATATCTGTCACCCGTCCATCCCATGGGGTTTGCATGCAGGTTCAAGGACCGGTGCTGTAGAAGGAATAAAGAGGAGTCCCCAATGACAATTAGATACCACAAGCTTGAAACTTGCCAAGGAAAGGGAAGATGATGACAAAGATGGGCTCGTGTGCGTTTCTTGCACTGTACCTGCTCTTCTTCCAGACAGTGCCATCAGTCTGCAATCCAGACAATCAGGAGGGCGATGAAGGTTTTTATCGACGCATTACAATGGATTTAAAGGATCTAGATTCGCAAAAGTTCATGATTGACGGGGAGGAGTCCGATAAAATGGCCTCCGGACTGGTCGTCCCAAAGTTGGAGTATCGCGTTCCCAAGGTCACTTACGGCGATTTCACCCTATGGGAGTCGGAAAACGGCTGGGAATGTACACATGCAGACGTATATGTGAGTGCTGAAAATATAATCATTGTCCTTGGACTGGAAAATGGATCGGAATCGGGGTACAAGGCACAACTGAAACTAGCCGACAGAGAATGGCAAGAGATTGAGATGTTTGAAGTCAATAGACTTTTATTCGACATTGTAATTATGGATATAGATGAGAGAAATCTACGTGGCAGATTTCTCAGACATGCATAATGTGAAATGGTGAACAAAGTGAATGGAATAGTGATGGTGACTATATGAGCAGAGCAATTAGAGGAGTCTTACGACTATACGCAGTATAGGAATAAGTTTCCAGGCGATATTCAGGGCGACTGCTAGGTCTATAAACCATAGGAAGGGTTAAACGACCGTAGGGAGTCTCTAAAAGAATGATAGACAAATAACTACTGGCGAGATGATCACTATGGAATGAGTGTAACGAATGGGCGACCAACGGGAGCTTAAAGAACAGTGATGAAGACTCTATTAGCCTAGTGAGTAGAAGAGTCTTGCAAGTGTACGCAGTATATGAGCATAGGCGACCTATGGGAGCCTGTGTATCTCTAGAGATATGGCAGGAATGGAACCAAGAAGGAGTATGTAGTCTTACTGGATCATCCACAGGGACCATTCAGACAACTGTATTGATAGTTGTTCATCTTGTCATTCTGTGGATAGTCTCTCTGACGGTGAGCTAGTGGTAAGGGAGGATGGATGGAATGAAGAGAATTATCAATGACTAACGGATCCAGTGCAACTCGAAAATATTGAGTCCTCATGGATTTAAGACAGCTAGTAACTAAGGACTACCTTTTACCATAATAAGAACAGTAAGTACGTACCATTGGGAAGGGATGATAAGTGATGTGGAGCTATGTATACTTAGATATCAGCAAGGACACTGGTAAAAAAGATAGGAGTAGCTACAAGGATCACTGTAGATGTGTAATCACTCTCACCAGAACATATGACCCAAAATGGCATACAGATTACAATAAGTTACCTGGTTACAAACTATATATCCACACATTACCAACCAGCTGGGCGTGGACTTACTATCTTGGCGTGATAAATCACAAAAATACTCAACAAAGAGGAATAGGTGACCATAAAACGTACGTTCGTGCTAACTATGTTTCAGTTTATTACTGGAAAAATGATGAAGACAATATACTTCCGCTTTTCATTGGAATAAATCTAAACGGAAACTATCATACATATTTTACGAAACAAAGTATAGATAACGAGTGGTGGAAAGAATATGATAAATCGCCTTATACACCTGGGTTTCATTTTACAGATATATTAGATGGAACATTTAAGAAAATCGTCATACTAAACCTGAATGCAGATGTAAATAGTAAGTACTGTGGACACCCATCTAAAGACGATTTCAAACTTCTTAAGGAATCGAGTCCTAGCCAAGTGAATTCTGAATATGTCACAATATCTGTGGATTGGGAAGACAATAAACCATGTCAAGGATATACTGCATTTACACACAAATCTAGTGGTTCCATGTATATTCTTTCAACTTGGAATGATGGGAAGTTCATACAATTTAAAAAACATTTGTTAAAGACTAAATATGAGTCAGCAATCGTATACTATACAACATGTGAGTTTTATGAGTTTAATGGAAACCGCTGGCATCATATGTTTAATATAGAAGATGGAAAAAAACACCGAGAAAATACCGCACTTATAAAGATTCTTGATAGACATACATGTCAGAGATATGATGCAATTCCAATTGATATTTCAGAAAAAAGTGGTAGTTATAAGTGTAAGGATAAATGTGACAGTGGTCACATGATAAATGTTTGGAAAGATAATAATGCTTCAAAGGATCTTGGAAAATATGAAGCATATACCCATACACTTCCAAATGGCATGAGTTCTACAATTACAAGATTCAAAAATGGTCCTAAAAGCATTATGTTGCATGGTTGTACGTTTCCTGTAGATGCTATTCGCTATGCTACTATCTATTTCCCGCAGTGTAGAATTGATACACCTGTATTACTTTATATTGCTCATGGAAGCAGTGATAACAGCTGGTATGAGAAGTCTAAAAAAAGAAATGAGTGGGTAGAGGTTGAAACTCGTCTGAATAATAGAACTCCAAAGGATATAGATAAAAAGGTACTCATTAATGTTCTTGAGGGAATTTTAAATAAATTGGATCTGAAAGGATGTAAAGAAGTAAAAAGAGCTAAACCCAAGATACCCTCGGTTAAAAACACTCCAAATTTATCCTATAACAGATGTGGGTTGGATGTTAAAAGCAACTGTTATGGGCATGAATATGATGATGACGGTTATCCTCATATAATTAAAGTAGCACAGAGGCAGGAAATCGATAGTTTGCCAGTGAACATAGGTGGATACTCTGCTGATTATATGAAATACTTTCCAGATCAAGATACTATAAAGGGATATAATTATAATGTAAATACTAGTTATGATGGAGATTCTTATACTTATGATACTATAGTATCTATGGTAAATTTGAGGGATGGAGGGGCAGGAAATATGAATGTTGTTGAAGACAGCGTCAATAATAGCAAATATATTTATAGAATAATAGATGAACACAATTACATAAAAGATGACAAGAATCAACCAAGCCATGAAAATGGTGAATCTAAAATCACCGGTGGTGTTAGGCTATCTGGCAAAGTAGGGGAATCTCTACAAACTGCTGTTGGTGGTACTCCTGCATTTATTTATAACCATGGTAATGGTAGAGGTTTTGGTCTTCTATCTACTTCTGCTGGTATATATGGTAAAGGACCTGAAGGATCCCTTAATACTACTGATGATAGTGTTGAAACTGAAAGGGGTGAACCACCTCTCGGACCTGAAACCGCTTCTGAACTTACTGATGTCCTATCTAACCCTGATACTGTTATTGATGTTAATAGTGAAACTGGTGAAGTTGATGGAGCTCAAGACTCTCAACAAACTGATGTCAGGTCTGACCAAGTTGGATCTACTCTTCCTGTTGCTAGTCCACCTGTTAATGGAGCTCAGCCTGCTGCTGGTGCTGTTGGTGAAACTACTACTTCTTCTGCTTCCGGAAGATCTCCTACTACTAATAATCATCATTCTCCTGGTCCTCTTAGACTTCAATCAGCCTCAGCCAATTCTACTGAAGAATCTCAAGTTACTCATCAAGCTCTTCCTATGACTGGTGGAGCTGGTGAATTCGCTCTTGCTAGTATAGCTGGATACTTCCTAGCTGGTTCTGCAGGATCAGGTGCAGCTGGTCTCGCAGGATGGAAACTTTATAAGAGCTTTAAACAAGATCCCTGGGTACGACAAATATGATGGTAGTCTATGAATGCTGACAACAGTGTTGGAATACAGGACTACATGCTGTCCGAAAATAGACAACCAAGAAATCTGTATAACCACAAGCTATGGATACTCTCTGAAATACTCTCTCTAATCCTGTTAAATCTTTCAAGATTTATTTTGAGATTGTTATCTTGTTGATGCTAATGGATACTGAGTAGTTGGTCTTAATTTGTTGGTTTGTTTTTGTTTCATATCAGTCGCTTCCGTGTTTGCTGAGTCATTGTCTGTACTTTACTCTCTTCTAGTGTTCATTGTGAGGATCATTCTTTGCTGTATATGCTCTCACAGCCACTTTAAACTTTTGCACCTACAGACATACCTACACAGGAAGATGGAAGCATTAAAAATTACTGCATTCTACCGATACAATCGGCGTTACAACTGCATTACCATTATGAGCGATGCGTGACTAGTCACCAAAAACTTGTCTCCATTCACCATCTGCATTTTCAAATTTCAAAACTGCGGGTTTGCCGCCGAGGCTGAAAGTCAGGGAGAAGGTCTCGAGCTCCTCGGGAAAAACTGGTATACTGAGGCGTGTTAGTGGCGAGTATTTAAGGCTGTCTACTCCTCCGAGGGCATCACACTCTACAAGTATCTCATTCCTGTTCGGACTGGACACTGCAAGGACGAGATGTTTGAGAGGTCCAGTTTCGACTGCGTCCCTTGTCTTTGGTTCAGGTAAATCAAAACCAAAGTAGACCTTGTAAAATCTCCTTCTTGTGACGCCAACCCAGTTCCCATCCACCTTTTCGAAAAAGAGTGTAAAGTCTCCAGAGTCACTTCCTACGCGCATGTTCAGGAGTTCAAAGTTTTCGTGACGTGAATATACTCCACCGAGACATGTCTCGCCAAACTTTGCGTGCCATACGGGCAAATTTCCGTCCACGACGGCGATAATCAGGGCTTCCCTGGCTATGAAACAGTTCTTGTGAATCCCCCCAAACTCATCATCTTCCAGACGTGCATACTTTCCATTCGGCTCTGAAATGTCAAAGACAGCATGAGTAAATGGCGGAAGTCTGCTTGTACCTTCTATAACCTGTGGGATGGGTGACAAAGTGTCCTCTTCATAACCATCATAGAGACCCTTGGACTCCTCCTCAAACAACTCCTCAGTCACTGGGAGCCACAGTCCCGATTTATGCTTGCGAAAAAACACCTTCCCAGTGCTCAAAAATAGTCCAAGGAGCTCGGGGACTCCATTCTTCCTGGCGAGGGTGCCCACCGTTTTGAACCTTTGATCTCCAGTAGCGGTCCAAACAATGGCTCCAGAGCAAACAACGGAGGAGATGTCATAGTCATCCTTTGCAGTGTAAGACTTGAATGTGACTCCCTTTCTGGTAAAGCTGTGGAAAGAGATCCTGGTCTCATCTGGCTCTGCAGAGAGGTCGAGGACGAACGACTCGTTCCCAGAGAGGGCATCCTCAGCGGAAGCCAAGGCGCCAACGATGGCAGAGAGATAAAGGGTCAAAAAGACCCTCATAGGCAGGAATATGGACAGGGAGGAATAAGAGTAGACAGAAGGCATGGGGTGAAGAAGAGGAAGAGATTCCAGAAGGAAGAGTTTTTTAAATGGGTTTAATGTGGATTCCTGTATGTGATACCGAGTATGCATAAAGAAGACTACATTTTGAACCCATATGTGCGACTATAGTGATGAGGATGCGCACACATTTGTTTGAGAAACTGCGTTTTAATACTGACTAGGGACTCATGATCTTGAGCTTGCGAGTAGTTCGTCAAAGGTCTTCTTGTTGACCGGAATCCACTTGCCATCCGCAAATTTACGGTAACCTGCCCACTTGTTGCCGTACTCGTCCTTGAATCTAAACGTGGCTACAACGGGGTAGTTGTCTTGTCCGAAGTATAAAGTGGCTACCAAGCATGAGTCACCAGCATTTTGAGATGTCCAGACGTCCTTACCATCATACTTGAGCTCAGCAGCTTTATCGACTTTAGCTGTGAGTTTTAGAACCTTAATACAATCCTCCTTTGTTTCATCTACATTAAAGAGTGACCCGTCCACCTTGGATTTTAGATCAGGCTTAGCCTTCATCTCATTTAGCCTACTCTTATACTCTTCCTCATCAATGTCTCTCCATCCGTAAGTACTCTTCTCAAAGTACTTATCACAATTCGTAAGAGAGAGTAAAAGTAGAGAAGAGTCTCCCTTGGACGACACTTCTGCGAATACAAACTCTTCATTTTTGGGGACGGTCCAGATCGACAGTTTGCCGTCAATGACATAAGTTATTCTGAATCTTCCTTTAAGGTGATATTCCTTCTTCTCAACTCCCTTATCTGCCTTTTCAGATATCTTTACCTTTGACATGTCTGGTTTGGAGAGATCTAAGGTTTCTCCCATAAGTGTCGCAAGCTTCCCATTAAACTCATCCTGTTGGAGCTCCTTCCATGCTCCACCATTCTTCTCAAAGAACTTGTCAGTAACTTTCTCACCACTCTTTATTCCTACGAAAAGAAGTTCTACATTATCCTTGGCATAAGATTGTACAAACCCAGAAACTTCTCCAGTTCCAGCGGTCCAAACAGAAGTTCCAGAAAGTGGATACCAAGGAGGACTACGATTAACATTCTTGGCATAGTAAGTAGTATTATTACCACCACTCTTTATTCCTACGAAAAGAAGTTCTACATTATCCTTGGCATAAGATTGTACAAACCCAGAAACTTCTCCAGTTCCAGCGGTCCAAACAGAAGTTCCACCATCCAAGATGGATCTTAGATTACCGCCATCCTTTGGAAGGTAGATCTTTTGCTCAAAAGCACCACTGTACCATGTACAAACATCTATCTTTGTCTCATCTATATTAGAAAGATCTAGGGTAATGCCAGTACTTCTCCAAAAGCATAACTTGTCAAAGCATCCTGCACTGCAGAGTTTTACCAAACATACCGCCAAGATTCTCATCCCGCATTCAACCTCTTGACTGCTTTTAGGATGGCAAATCTTCAGAACAAGAACCAACCAAATACCTCCATTACCTTACAGTTAAACACAGAGTGTGTAATATGGAAGTGGAGTAAGATAGAAACTAGAAACCTTGACAAGTCAGATGTACAAGTTATCTACAAGAAGTTCTCTGTGGATAATGATAATATGAAGAGAAGACGATGAGAATGTAATCCAGGAATAAAAGAGTTGATGGGGATAAATAACACACTGTGTAGGCCTTTATTCATTTACATTATGGTCAGAGTCGAAATCTTTTGGTGAAAATATCGATTGTTAGATATTTCTTATTTTAGAGATATATTCTCTAAAATACATCATCTTATGCTCTTTAACTACGATGAATAAGCATTGGAAGTCCATTCCGATAGAGATAACGGCAATGCCTACCTGAATCTAATCAAAAAATCTTTTCTAAATGGGTACGAGCTTGCGATTATACAGAGAGTAAACAGGGAGACATATTGCCTCTTAAAAAGCAACAAAAACATGATGATAGTGGAAGAATAGGACCCAAATTAATCGTTAAACAAACTGGTATAACCTACCGTGCATCATTCCAAACTGACGACAAAGAGTTCAACAATGACATACTTGGCACTAGAAGACTTTATTATAATCTAGCTGACATAAGGTCAGCGTTAACCCTGGACGAATTGCAATGCCTACCTGAATTTAATCGAAAAAACTTCTTCTTATATAAACAGGTGGCGACTGGTTCACCCACCCAGATTAGACGGGGGATAAACATAACTTTTAAAAAGCAAGGCGGTAATAAAACTATGGCGCTTATAGTAATCGTTGAAGAACCAGTAAGTCTCTTTGGGAGATTCGCTGGAATCCTCAGTAAGAGGATAAACTCAAACAGTCAAGAAATCAAGGTCAGGTCGAAATACAATCGAAAAATCTTATTTATAAAGGCCTGTTCTGATTATTCCCCAAACCTACAGGAAACTGTAGTGTCTACAAGGGTAGAAACTAATAACGCACATATAACAGACCGGTACGTACGGGGTGGGTTAATTAGTACATTATCATTCATGGGTTTTCTAAACATATTGTAATGACTCGACACTATGAAACATTTTGCATTCCTTCTGTTTTGGGATGAATGGGTATATTTTATAGGAATGGGTTTGAGAAGATACAAAAGCACCCACCTCATAAACTGAATGAGTTATACGTTCTATTCTTTACCTTCAGTTTAATTAGAGACCTTCAGTATTTAGGTTAGTACTTCCCAGAGTATCTCTATATAATTACCATCCTCCTAGTATCTAAGGTGTCCTCTCTATACAAAGGTACCTTTGATAAACAGGTGAAGTAGGAAGAAGAACTGCCCAAATAATAACAACGTAAATGCCACCAATAGGCAGTTTTTGATCCAGGTAATTTTGTTTCCAAGATAAAATTTGGCATCAAACACAGTGCTCTCTTTATGGAGAGTATATGCTCCTAAACACTCACTCCGTTTCTATCCAATTATGTTCTTTTAGAGACTTTTAAAGCAAAAGATGGCAAATAGACGGAGGATCTCCTGTTATTCGCTCATTATCCCATACTGGCGTATACTTGCCAGTTCTCCTCTATTCTCTCCGCTCATAGAGTCTCCATAACTCACATCCCTCATTCTTCGGGACCTATCCTCCCTTCAGTCGGATAGTCATGGACACGATAATGAGGAATAAATGTGTTTATTTAGATAATGGTACTCTGCTAAGTTCCATTATGTCCATGTTGTTCGGAAGAAACTAAACCCAAAACTTGTGCATGCAGGTTTCCGTTTGGTCTATACTTGTCAACTTCACCTGCTCCATATATCTAACATATAAACACTGTATAACTCTAATTAAACTTTATACATTCTGTTTTTCGGGGAAATACTTCCTATTCCTTGCAATTATCCATGTATAACATAAAAGGTGAACGAGCTAATGGATTCTGTTTATGGTATGTACGGCTTTGGTTATAATCAAGGAGCCCATATTTCGCAATGAATATCTGTAGTATACGGCAACGCATACAACTCCTACTGCAAGGGTTAGAGCGGCTGCTATGGCTCCGGGAGGTGGTCCACTCCCTTTCTTTCTCGTGATGTGTATTTCTTTGGCATCTTTTAATTGCTTTGTAATTTCGTAGTATCCCATTTGAGCACCTTCTCTTTTTCCGTCCCAGGAGAAAGGGATCCATTCTCCACTATGCGGGTCCTCGATGTAGTAGTCATATTTGTATCCGCTACTTGTTTTCAAGCTGAGCTCTATGGCAAGTGGGCCTTCCTTTTTACCATCTAGGAGATAATAGTATGCGGATACGCTTCCCAGAGGCTCATTCGATTCTATACCAATCAAGGGGCTTCCATGGTGAACAATGGCTTTTACCCTAAAAACTCCTCCCCTTCTAACATGTGTAAGTTTTCTATACTCGTTCTGGTCATCTCCTTCTTCGACTGTAATCTCTAAATCTTCTTCATAATACTTTTCCTTATATTGTGTTTTATCCAAATTTATTGTAACCCAGGGTGCATATACGTCTAGAAGGATCTTCTTGATATCAAATGTTGAATTATCATCGGCTGGGACTTTTTGGTTCGTAATTTCCTTCCACTGGTTGGTTTTTATAGCCTTCTTGTACCAAGTACCGGAGTAGTAAAGTAGGATAGGTTCTCCGGATAAAGGATATCTAAACACTGTCACGGTATTTCTATCCTTTGTATAATTTATTCCATCCTGTCCATAGCCATTAGATGCCAACTTGCCAATCATATCGCCATTCTCTATCTTGTGAGTAGTTTTTATGTAGTCTTCAGCTGTAATTTTAGAATCTACAACAGTGATACGGGTATTCCCACAGCCAGAACAATTGTAAGTAGTAGATTCAGCCTTTGAAATATCCATAACATGCGCCTTATTCTTTTCACAGTTTAGCTTATCTAAGTTATCCTTAAGATTACCAGCATTTATTACACCAGCAGGTGTCCATTTTTTATCTGTTCCTCCAGAAGAAAGTCTATAGTAGGATTGTGAAGTATTTAGCGTTTGCTTAAGCTCCAGTAAAAGGGGATTAGTATGACTACTGTCGCCCTCCCAGTAATATACCAAAACCTCACTGCACTTAGTTCCATATACTGGATAATCAAACGGGACATTAACATCTGAATGCATGGCTGAGAGAACTCTAATTGTGTCATTGTCCTTTCTAACATGTTTATAAAGCTTATATGCTCCATCGTATACAGATGATGAGACAGTTATGCTTATCTCTCCATTGACTTTTGGAGCTGAACTAGTCTTACCATTGGCATAGTAGGTCTTTCCAGAGGCATCCGTTTTGACTACAATAAACTCTTTTAAGTTCTTACTTAAATCATTCAACTTGTTTTTGACGCGAGTATTGTCATCTATAATATTGCACTTCTTCCAGTTTCCGGAACCTGTGATATAGTTTTCTCGTTCATAATAGTCGTGATCAAATCTCTTGAGTCCGAGAAGCAGCGGGACAAGGTATCCGTAGTCATAATCCACATAGTAAGTTTTAACGTCCGTATGATATTTATGTATGTAGCCGAATCCAGTCTGCTGTTTATCCCTGTGATATATTCCACCGAGCCAGAATTGTCCTTGAGGAATTTTATGAACGTATAGTCTATATCCCGGGAATTTGTCACCATCTAAGTTATATACCTTTATTTCGTTACCACATGCATCCTTATAGCTGGACTTTGTCTGATTAATCTCTACATTTACATAGTTCCAACTGTAGGATCTACACGTGTTTGCCATTTTTACCGTTCACTTATCCTTTTAATTCAATACCAAGATTTTAATTCTGTACTCAAGAGGGATAAGACACCGATTTTGGGTGTATAAACGTGTCTAAAAGACATGGGGATTTTTACATGCACGATGTCATCAGGTTTACTCGAATGGTTGATGAGCTGTCGTTTGACAATCCATAAGGAAGCTGCTGGATTGGAGCTGTTTAAGGGAATGTTTAGGGTTGTACTTTTTGGGTTCTTGGAAACCTTTGAATCCTTGTTGCAAATTTGCTGAAAACTTTGTCCCGTTTCCACTAAACCGTATTTGCAGTCTGGAAGGTCTCTATGGGAGGAAGAGATGTTATACAGAGTATATAATTAAATTTCTCTCTGTCTATGTCATATGTGGACTGTATATCCTTTGAGATTCTACAGTCTCTCGCTCTTATAGTCATTACATGGTCTTGATCCTACTCCCCTTCTAGACCCATCATGGGTTAATATATTAATAGTGAATGAATCTCTGGAAGAAGATAGACATGTAGTACTCGTAGCTATATCTATAAATGTAAAGGAGACTACCATTAATTAAACATGCACACTCCTATGGAGTGTGAAGAAGAGACTGAATTATGGTATTCCACTATACTGCATTATGTCAAGAGGGAGTATCAGTGAGTTACTATTCAGAATCTTCAGACTCTGAAGTGAGATCAGGAGATTCCTCACTAGGTTTCCCAGAGGGAATGTCATTCATATAAGCATTTTTCTTATCGTAGTCTTCCTTATAAATAGATATTCATCCACCATTACCATTCTTTTCGAAATGGAGATCAATATTAGTATTTTAAGGAATATCTCTAGGAGACATTTCCATCATATTATGCGTGGATATGGGCTAATTAGAAAGAATTTTAGTATCTCTAAGGATGTCTAACCAATGCATCCACTCCTAAGCGTAGTACTTCTAGATCCTAGTTATACCCCAATTAGAAGTGACCGAGTCTTCAAGAGCTAGAGGTTGATGCTCTGAACAAGTCCTTTAGGTTGATTTTGAGGACAAAAAGAATGAGTGTCAGTTTGAGGAACCACAGGGGCAGGAGAGAGACTAGGAGGAACGGGACGCTGTACAGAAGCTGGGGGCAGGTAGAGGTTAAGAAGCAGCTACTGAGTAGTACAATTAGAGATACTATGAACAGAACTAGTAGAGATATGCTCAGAATAACTAAGAGCTTGTTCTTTAGATCCAGCTGTTTTAGGTTCTTTAACTTTACAAATAGGTCTTTAGGGTCCTCTAGCATTACCACTAGCATCATATACAGTAGAAGAAGCTTCAGAATATTCTTCAACTTTACTAGCACCTCCATCCTTTAGTTCATCAGACCGAGTAGTATTAAGAGATTCCTTAGAAGACTATTTAAGAGGCTCTTTGTCCCATACTACTCATAATTTTTCCAAACTAGTAATTAATGTCTAGAATAGTGTGAATGGAGTCTTAGCACATGCAGGAAGTATTAGTATCAAAGATGATAATGGAACGAAACCAATGAATGTAGGGGTTAATGGGGATAAATAACAGTTTACATAGGCCTTTATTCTTCCTGGTCACTAACATAGTGAAATAGTTGATGCATCTGAGCAATTATATTAATCTTCCTACTTCCTCTATTCTGCCGAGTGGGCATTTCCAGTAAGAGATGGCGAAAATGTCTCATAAACGTTCCGCCTTATAACTTGAACACGTTATTCCTATTCTTCCTTATCTTGAATATTTAAGCCAGTGCTTTCCAGGGTATTTGCAGATCATTACATCTTCCTACTATCTAAAGTGTTCTATGTATGTAAGGGTACCTTTGGTGAACAAGTGAAAGAACTACTCACTAGAAACCCTCTAAAAAATATTTTACTAATACAGCAGTAAGCTTTGCACAAGTTACTTGGCCATACTTATTATGATAATAGTAGCGTATGTTTCCATCATTTGCAATTATCACTAGAAGATCTTCTCCGTTATGTAGCCCTTTATTTTCTTCCTCCTTTTCAATATTGAACATGCATAATTGGTGAAGAGTACGGAATAATAGTGATGTATGAGAAACAGGAACATTCAAACGGTCCAGATATTCTCATGGACAACTGTCTGTAGTTCTGCCTACTGGCAGATTTTACTGCATTAGTGATTAGTCTATCCATCCACAGGATGAATGATGAGTGGATTAGGCTCTGGAGTTGGATTGGGGGATGATGGTCCATTTACCATCTCTCTTCCTAAACCATAAGTCCTCATTCTTATCCGCTTTAATTTCTAATCTCAATGATTCTTTACCGCCTGTAACGATATTTTTTGCATCTATACACTTATGACCATTTTCTTTAGCTGTCCATATTACATGTTCTCCATCGACTACTTTAGTTACTGTGGCACTTTTGAGATCAAAATTGTGTGCAATCTTTCCATAACCAGGATAAGTGATGTAATAGCTACCTACTGAACTATCCCTCTTTGAAATGTCTAGGGTTTTTCCAGGCTTACACTTCTCCTTTAGCTCAGCCAGCTTCTCCTTATGGTCATCTTCTTTAGTATCCCTCCACTTGTTACCATCATGGTACTGATAGACTTTTCCATCCTTACCATTCTTATCCTTGGTAACAAGTACTGCAAGAGTGGGCTTCTCTCCATCCATATACAAGATAGCCGATGGGCAGGATTTCTTCTTACCCTCCCAAACTGTCTTGCCATCGTATAAAAGTTCGTTAGTAGAGGTACCCTCCTTAGCTGTGAGTTTGAGAACTTTTATACCATCTTCAAGGGACTCTTCAAGATCAAATAAGGATGCATCTACCTTGTCTAGGAGAGCGCTTACAAACTTTCCCCCTATAATAGCTTGCTCCTTCTCATCAAATTCTGTCTTTTCGATCTCTCTCCACTCCTGACCATTCTTTTCAAAGTACCTCCATCTCTTTGAACAGTTCTCCACTATACCCACCTCCAGTAGTTCTACACTCCCATGTTTATGAATGATACAAGAAACGCAATGGTCACTGTTTCCACACTTCCACAGTTCCTTATTTCCATCCTTTACTTGGATAGCTACATGTCCAGGTTTAGGGTAAAAGTGTCTAGTGGTAATACCCAGAAGGTCTACTTGGAAAACAGTACACTGATCAGTGTCTTTAAAAGCAGAGATGTCAAGGGTAAAGTCCTCTAGAGACTTTGGAGTTTTCCTGAGTTTAATGACTTCTGTCGAATAATCATTTACCGGATCCCATTTGTCATCTTTCTTTAGAAATGTAACCATCGGATTTCCATTGCCATTCTTGGTTAGCTGTGCAATTACCGGTTTACCGTCACTCAGACGAAGAGTTACAAATGCGCATGCGACATTATCTCCAGAAGCCTTCCATATGTCTAAAGAACCTTCCTTGATTGATGTTATTACATTATCATCCTTTGGCATAATGAGTCTCGTAGGAATTCCATCTGTGTTATAGTCAAAGGACTGGCAAAGCTTATCGTCTGGCTTTTCAAGGTCAAGAACCAACCCGGAAGGTACCGTAGTTGGAACATTTCTCCTTGATGGATTAGACAACCTTCCTCCTGAACATACTGGAGGGGCAATGGATGACCTAATCAATAGAACCAGATATAAAACCCCTAAAACGTTCATCTTCCAGGTTACCTTATAGCCATTGACTTTTGTTGGTAGGGTGAAGAATTTATAAAATGCATGGGGTGAAGAGATGGTCAGGAATGGACCAGGAAGACTACATAAATTAGAGTATTTTGAACAATAAAGATTCTCCAAAGATTATAAAAAATGGTACTTTCCGGGAATGTCTTCGGGGTAACCTAGATGCCTTGTAATACAATAGTATCAGACCAAGTAGATGGAAGGAAGAAGAGTTTTGTTGGAGGAATAGATCGGTATAAGAGGGTAGGAAAGAGAAAATTTTCAACCTTTATGTTGTTGTGATCATGTTTTAGATTCTTCTGTAGGCCCTGACCATCATAAGTTGAGAATAACTTGTCCTATAGTCTTTGTGGCTTAATTTTCTCAAGCAAACCATCTATAAATCGGCGTGTTTGCCTTTTCTTTGGATTGTTTGTACATTTTTGGAGCTATAAAAGATACTTTATATACTCACTAATTAATTAGGCTACCATATATGTAAGTTATTGTACACTACCATTGCAAATTCCAACCTTTTAATGAGCCCAAAGAGTTACTTTTTGGTCTGGCAGAGGTTCTTCCCTCTCATCACTATAAGGTATTTATATTGCTCCTCTTCTAGATCCATCATGAGTGTAGCACTGAGATGTTTTCTGCCTGTACTTTACTCACTACTCTCTCATACATCTTGTTAATTAGCCTTGCTTACACAAGATACTCATTCCTAGGTATAGACACCCTTCCTCCATTACCATTACGGGCTATTCTTTGACATTCTGATGCCCATCACGAGAACAATACTTATCCTGACTTTGTTTGAAAAGAACAAACTCTGTGAATATGAGAACACCAAACAAACTAGCATACTAGATAGTACATTAAACACAAGTTATAAGCTGCATTAATGATGAATGAGTGTCCATAGGGAATTCCTATGGAGACTTAATCTACTTTACAAACATGGGTTGTTTATATTTTTGATGTTTAACAGAAGGATTTGGTTCACTTTAGATCCTACCATAATTTCCTTTAGCTTATTTTAAAAGTCATTCCTATTAAAACTCTTCCATTCTTGGCCATTCTTCTCAAAATACTTATCATCAGTATTTGAAAGAGATATTAGAAGTATTGAAGAACCTTTTGTATGAGATTGTACAAATGCACATTTTTCATCTTTTCCAGTCTTCCATAGCTCCTTCTCACCATCAAGAACAGAGGAGATGTAGAAGGCATCCTTTGGAGAATATTTACTATGTTTACTCCATTATCTTCCTTAAAACTCACAATTACCTTGGATTCATCTGGACTAGTAAGATCTAAAATACCCTCAGGTTATACTTCTTCTTTAGAGCGGTCAGCCTACTATTATGATCATCTTCTTTAGTATCCTTCCACTGCTTACCATCATGGTATCTATAAACCGTAGACCTTTCGTCTCCTTTAATGGTATGGATTACAATTAATGCTGGAGCATTATCATCAAAGTATATCATAGCATCCACTAAGTTTGAAGACTTCTTAATTGTCGCACTACCAGACCATATCTCCGTTCCATCATACTTTAGTTTTTCAACCTTGGTATTAGAATTTGGTGTACAGGTCAAATAGAATAGACCATCAACAGTGTACTCTCTTACAATAAGCAGGGTAGAGTCAAGTTTGGATTTGAAATCAGGAGCAGTAGGAATGACTTCTAAAGATTCTTCTTGCTCTAGAGATTCCTGCCCAGGAGTAATGGACAAATTGTTCTCTGATTTTTTCAACTCTTCAAGTTTATTATCAAAGTCAACTCCCTTTTTGATGTTCTTCCACTTCTCATTAACATGCTCATAATAGACATGACCAGTGTTATAAGAACTTTCTACCACAATTAAAAGCCTTAACAACTTGGAGCCTCCTTTAGAATAAAACTCCACTGTTTGGCATTTCTCTTTTCCAGAACCTTCCCAGACCTTTACTCCATTGTCTAAAACACGAGTTGCACGGATGCCAGTTCCTGGATGGAGAGTTTTTAATTCCACACCATCTGTTCCCAAACCAGTTCCATAAGCAGTGAACGTTTCAGGTCTTGAAATGTCAATTGCGGATGTGTCTGTAGTATCTCCACTTACAGTAGAGGCGGCTGCCTCTACCACTTCATTATTAACCTCCGTATTTGCTCTACCTTCAGCTTTATCATTCTTAGCTGCTACACTCGCTTCGCCCTCATTAGTCTTGCTTTTAGAACCACAACCCCCAAATGAAAGTAAACTACCTGATACAGAAACGAGAATGAATGAGAACAAAACTGGAATCTTCATGTTGCTAAGTAAGCCTTCCGATTATAAACCAAGAAATTTTAGGGACCTTAAAACGTAGAGTCTTTGTCCACAAGAAAGAAGAGGAATGGCCTTAATGTTCCTCCTCTAACGATTTATTCCTGGAGATCTGGGGTCCATGAATGGCCAAGAGGAAGAGACATTTCCGCACTAATGAGGGATTAGTAGGAAGCAAATGAGCTATATTCCATTATGCTATAGTAGTTTCTGGTTCACACCGAGAGATGACGAAATAGAGAGCAGAGTAACCTCGATAAATGACCTTGTACTCTCTCCTCACGGAACCTTCCATATTTACTTCCCTAGTCTCAAACTTTTTGTAGCATTCTTTCAATGTCCTTGTACCATTGATAATATGCTAAAGAAGCTACTTTCCACGGTCTTTCTCCAAACAGTGAGTCTGCAAGAGAGCCTTGTTACCTCCCTAACATTCCTGCCAGATGTCACTGTAGTAGCCTCAATGTGGACTATTATGGTTCTCTTTGATGAATGACAACATCAGGTATATCCTAAAATTTACACATTAGAGCAAGACTCCATTCCGGTCTATTTAGTCCACTCTACCATGGATCACGATCCAACAGTGGAACACTCTAATGTCTAGAGATGGATGAGGTAATGAAGTCTGTGACTGATTGATGATTCTTGTCTTTACTTATTTAATAACTCTACGCCATTTAGTCCTCCATATTTAGCGTATCTACCACCAATACTTGAGGATGCTCCGGTAGACCCCTCACCTCATTCTCCACTCCATATGGTGACTCCTCCATCTACTGCCTGGCTTAATAGTGGCCCATTAGAGAATAACGAGCAGTATACTACTCCATCTACAGTGCAACATCAAGACATGCATAATTCAGAAACCTTTATGGACTGAGGAGCCAACTTGTCAACCCTAAGAAATGGAGATCCTAAATACAAGCGTGCAGTAATACATGGCACTTAAATGTAAAGTTACCACTTTGATTGTTTGGGCCTTCAAGACCCTAATATTTTACATTTGTAAGATTATCTCTACAGTTGGCATTAAAGACTCGGCCGAGGATCCTCCAGAATTGCACTGAGAATACTACTATTCCTTAGGCTCCCAGGGGTCTCCATAGAGTTCCTGTTAGTCGCTCTGGCTCCTCTATTAGCTACGCTCATATAGTCGCTAATTCACCATTCCATAGCTCACATCCATGCATGCACTACCCACAGAGTGAGGAATATCGCTTCTTGTACGAAAATGCGTGAAACATCTGTTCGTTCTTCAAGAACTCGTACTTTTCCACGACCTCGGTTCCGTTGGTGTAGTTCGAAGTGACTGTAATTTTGGGATTACCGATTGCTCCTCCCCATATGACCCTTCGTTCAATCAGTCCCTCAATCTTGTCGTCCACAGTGTGTCTGCCGTATTTGACTACGCCAATGGTCCTGTAAAACTTCATAGCAGGCTTTATTCTGTAGTAGGTGGGAATTGGTCTTGAGGGGTCGAGATCTCCCTCCTCGATTGGATTATCGGGAATGAGCTCAATCTCGATGTTTTGGTCCTCAGTCTGCTCCAAAACGTTCATCACTATGGGCTCCCTGACGAGAACGTGGTACATGGCATCGTCGACCTTCTTGATAAACTCTTGGATCCTCCTCAGGTAAAAGACGTTGCTTACCCTCGTCCTGGTCATTACTCTTACGACTTTTGAGCCGTCGCTCGTGGTAAGGACGTAAAGGTACCTACTCACTGCCGTAGGATCACCCGGTACCAGGAATTGCCCTAAAGAATGAGTGTGAAGTATGCGAGTGAAACGAGTATAATGTGAACGTAATGCGTAGCATGAAGGGAGCAAGAGCGACTATCAGGAGCTCTGGCTCCTACTCCGTAGTTCGCATCCCTCATTCTCCGCTTCTCTACGGATCTAGAACCTACCTCGATCGCTAATGTGACCGATAATGTGCGTATGTCTTCGACTGTGCTGAATGGTATAATTGTAACCGCCAATTTCCTCATTCCTTGACGGAATCATCATAATGTTGCCTGGCAGTGGCCCTGAAAGATCAATGCTGACGAGCCTCTTAGGGCCAGTTGGTGGAGCCATTGCTCCCTTGAGCCTTGTTAAAATGAAAAGAATCGCAAAGTTTAAACGGAAGACTAGAGTGAGCTTCATGGTCTCGTAGTTTTTATTCCTTCAGTTTTAAATGCTGTTATGCAGACTTCTAGAATCAATTTAAACAAAAAATTTATTCTTGCGAATTAAAAACCTCTGGGGAGGCCAAACATTTGCCCCGTGGCGAGGGGTCAGTTAAACTGCATGCAGATTGTTTGTCGTCCATAAAGCTATTTTTCACACATCCACAATTGTCATACTATGAATGAGTATGGATGATAGGGGATAGTGAACTTTAATTGACGATTGCACCAACAGTTGAGGCATGGAAGGGTTGACGAGGGCTCACCAATCAGAGCATACTGTCCATCATATTCCCACTCAAGAACGGCGCCTTACTACTCTCTTTGGCCGCTAGCGCATTCATAATACAAATCCTTAATCTCTTCCTCGGTGTAATTTATAAAATTCCAATGGCCAGCATTGGCTTCCGCCGTATTCGTCCCCGTCCTAACTGCACTCCTTCTAGGGGCTGAATGCCTGTAAAAGTGCGTCACGTATGAACAGCCTTCTCCTGGATCGTCACTATAAATTCTTGCCCTTTTAATCTCCTCTGAAAACTCCTCAAATGAGCGCGTCTTCCACTCTATCGCTGTTCTCTGAAAGTACACGGTATGGTAGATTCCACCAAAGTTTATGGTTATGCTCACCCACCTTGGGTCTGTAAAGTCTCCGTAGACAATGACAAACTCGCAGTCTAGTTCGTCTGAGCTCCAGAGCTCCTCCCCGAGACAAGTCACCGACCTGATCTTGTAGTCCAAAATCGGCATAATCCTCAGCCCCTTTCCGTAGATGGACTTGCATTCCTCGGCCTTGAAGGTGTGACTATGCGGGTCCTCCAACTTCAGCTCTCTTCCGTGATGCAGTTGGTACCAACACTTGCCAAACTCTTCATCAGCCATGAACCTCCAGTGGCTCCTAAACCTCTCCATCCAGATGAATTCGGAACCGCTCGCAGTCATTACTCTGATGGAGAGCATTTTCCTTTCACTACCCAGAGCAAAGACCGTCAGATTCCCGCACTCAGTCCCAGGTTCGGCGTCCCAGAGGATCTCGTTACCGTCGATGATTCTCTTGATCTTGCAGTCTGAATGCGGAATATAAGTACGCTCCACAACATCCTTGTTGTATTCCAGGTGCTCTATGATGTTGTAAAAGTCCCCTTTTGTGGATATGTCAAAGGTAACGTCGATTGCAAGTAGAGTGGAGGTGTAGAGGATGAGAAGGAAGAAGAGAGTCTTGGCGCCAATTAAACGGGCAAATATGGACATTTGGGGAAGAATATAGTGAAGAAATGGGTTTAGGTAGCGGAATAAAAATTTACGTACGCAAAAGGACAGAAGATGCACTGCATGCAAAGTCCGTAGCAAAGCGGAGAATGAGCCCCGAAGGATGTGCGACTATACGCCAGTATGGGAGCTCTTCTTATCAGTAGGATTAAGGTCACTACTGGAGTGCAACGGAAGGAAGAATGACCTACCGACGTCGGAGACTAGGGAGTATATCACTATGGAATGAGTGTAACGAATGGGCGACCAACGGGAGCCTAAAGAAGAGTGATGAAGACTCTATGAGCGAAGTGAATAGAGGAGTCTTGCGAGTATACTTTAGTATATGAGCCTGTGTATTCAGTGTTTGGTAGATGGAGTAATGGTATACTCTGGACTTTGAACCATCTTGGAATGGAATGCCTACTCTTTAGAGATTCTCATTCTACTAGTGAAGCTAGGAGGACGACCATAGGGAGTCTCTAGAAGAAGGATGAATGAGTTACCATTATGATATGCCAAGCATCGAGTTGTCTAATGCAACAACAGTATGGGAGTCTAGACTATCACCAAGGACTATGGAGATTCTCATCATTGAGTTATAATGCACAATACTACCATTTGAGCCTGGAAGAAGAGACTAATTCCTCTCTCTATAGATCTATTGACCAAATAAGGAATAAACGAGTATAGACTACTATGGGAGCCTCTTAGAGAGCATGAGGATTACCGTGAGACTGAAGGTCCCAGAGCCTCTCTAGGACTCCAAAGAGTTACCGTTAATCCCATAGTTACTGAGATGTCTGTGGTTCCATGCTCCCTTCCTCTGTCAGATTATTCACCCTCAACTTAACATGCATTATTCTCTGTAGAGGATGTAAGGTCCCTGAGAATGATACTCCTTTACAACATCTGGTTAGACTGTCCATTGTTTAGACCTATAGTCTTTGTCACGCCTATTGCGTATTGTTTGTTTACATAGTTATAACCATTCATCCATACTGACAATTCTGCTCACACCAGTTGAGACATGAATGGATTACTACCATTGAAGAATGAAGGAGCGAGTAGGATAGAGAGTAACAAGTGGAGGGACTATCAGGAAATACTACAAAATGAGTGAAAATGGAGGATGTCTGGTGGAATACGACTGGACATAGATCCAAAAAGTTGGAGCAAAATTCCAGAGGAGATAACATGCGAAGATGATAATTTTCCTGGTACATATGATTCCTACAAGTATTATTCTGAGCCAGGAAAGGGCAAGCCTTTCATTTTATCGGCTCTTCTTCACAAGGAAAGTGTGCTTAAGGGAATCATACCATATCCTGTTCCTGTAAAAGTTATTTCCACATATTTTAACGGTGACAAGACCAATATATTGTTTATACATATTGCTCTTTCCAGTGGAACTAATTGGTACTGCGCGAATCCTGATACAAAAACGGATCTAGAGAACAATATACTTACGAGGTTTATATCGGAGAGTAAGGTACTCTGCACCAATGATATAGAGAATATACTCCAAAACGTAGAGACACACAATGGATTTAGCATTGCTCAGCTAAATGCTACTGATGGTAGCTTTTCCAAGAAACTGCTCGGAGATAGTGACATCATTTTTGACCTTACTGAAAAGCCTAGTACAAGTGGTGGAAATGGTAAATACGATTCTGAATATTCTGGGACAAGTATCACTGTAACACCCGGTAGTTTAATAGGAGGTACATTTAAAAAGATTCAACACAATCCAACTTATAGTCCATTTTGTGTTAAGGATATCCAGCTTAGTGGTGGTCAGTATATGAAAGTTAAGGGAGGACTTCCGAATGATCTCATCACAGGTTTTTATGTCTACTACAAAGATAGTGATTATACTACTCCTTTACTTGTGGAATTGAACATTAGTCTAGACGTTATAAGTGGTAGTTATGTTACTAGCAGGTACCTCTTATCTAAGAATACCGAAAAGAGCGGTAAAGGCAAAGGATGGGATATCCGCAAGATTGGTTCATACATAGAGGAAGGTGAACTTAAGAAGGTAATACAGAGCATTTCTGATGGAAGTAAGCTAAATCTTACTTTGATAGAAGGTGAAGACCTAAAGAGTAAGCTTGGTGATATAAACAAGGGAATTACTATTGATATAACGAGGACATTTGAACAGACAGGTGGGATTCATACGAAATATTATGACTCAGATGGAGTACGCATTCCATATAAAACACTGAAATCTAACGCTTATTATGTTGTTCAACAGCCTTACTTTCCCTCGTTCATATTAAAAGGCATTAAGACAGAATCAGGTAGTGATATAACTGGGAAAAATCTTCATCCTCCTGGCACAGAGATATGGCAGCTGAATATCTATTTTAAGGAGGCCTACAAAGATCCAGTTCTCATTGAGGTTATATGTAAATATGAGCAATCAGATGGTTGCCCCAAGTATGTCTATTACTATTGCAAAGATGGTAACAATACTTGGAACGGATATCTCTTAAGTACGCAATTTAAGAAGGGAGGGGCAGGAGAAGATTTTGCAGACACAGAAAATCTTATTAGACATGTCAAACAGAATGCTGATAAGGTAGTTTTCGAAAAACTTGAGGGAAATCTAAAAGGCAGACTTACCAAATATCCACCGGACCCTCTGTGGGTGGAAACTCAAGAAGGTAAAAGTACAGAAGAACGGAGACAAGGGGACGACCAGAATGAAAATAGTAATAGATCTAGTACCCTTGAAACTCACACTAATTCCTCTTCTGGACTTGGTCCAGAAGCTATAGCGGGAATATCTAGTGGAGTGCTAGGAGGTGGAGGTCTCGTCGGTGTTACTATATGGAAGTGGCCTACTATAATGTCATCTCTAATCACTCGCTTGTAAAATACCCCTCATACATCTGCCAATATAGCAGAACTAGGACCATTAGACTCTCCCCATCTAGACTTCTCTCTTGTTGATATACTGGAATGCCAGATAGCCTATAACTCTTGGTATGTAGTATTACTCGTTTTATTATAAAGGTATATGTCTTGAGAGTGCTTCCATCACTTACTTATTCTTTCTATTTCTGCTATTGGTGACTGGTGTCTTATGATGGAGTAGTGAATCTATGGAAGACTCCAGAGAAGAGATGTTCTTACTCATTATTCATCAGTCTACCACGAATATCTTTTAATGGATTCTACATGCTTAATTGATACTAGTATATCCAGTAATGCAGAATCCATGTATAACGACATTCATAAAAGTAAGAATTAAAGCCCGAAGAGGCTGCACAGCTGACACTGGCCATGTCACCCTTATACTCTTTTATTCTCGACCATTCTGAGGCCGATACAGAATTTTCACTGTCCACTGAATGAGTGAATGAGCGATTGTTAAAATGTATAGGCGTCCCACTAACCATCCAGGGCATGTGAAATGCCCAGTTTACAGTAATTGGTTAGAGGCTAGACCCGAGAGACGTTCAGTGTCGGTTAAAATCCAAGTGTGTTAATTCAGGATATAACGTGTTTAAGCAGAGTAATTCTTGTCCACTTTGTGAGACTCTGCATTGTCCTGTTCTGGTGGCATACAGTCACCTATTTTACAACTGCATTCGCTAAACCTTTGGTTTAAATTGTGACTCTAATGAGTGTTTAAATGGTAACTGCATTGTAAAGGGTTACCCTCGAAATTCCCTGCAGACTTGTATGTTGTATACCTGGGAATTAGTAACCCGGAGCATGAGCTACTCCTTAAATTGCTGAATAACTGCCACTGCAAGATCCTCCAAGCATACAGAGTGAGTCCGTACTTCTCCATAGATGCTTTAGAATAGACTACATCCAGACACTCTCATTCAACTACATGAGTGAGCTGAAGAACTGAGAATGTATCCTCCAACTCTATGGAACCATTGGAGCCTTCCACGCCCTCTACCTTCATATTTTCCAATCTCTCATCAAACTCCTGTTCGTACATTCTCCTCCATTTATTATCGCCCGTAGTTATAAAGTACATTGCGTAAGTTTCATCAGGTTTCTGACCAGCGAGTAACACCGTCTTCACAAGTATCTTGAGCAGAGTCTCCTTGCCATCTGAAAATGTCTCCACAAGTGAGCATGTACCATCACTTCCAAACCAAATGACAGTACCATTAGAACGAACAGTCCTGACTGGAGTTTTGAGGTTGTATGAAACACTACTTATGCCACTGAAACTATCTTTAATGATACGTAAACTGTTCATGCTTGTATTTTCAAGGTCAAATGCAGTAATGCTCTGGGATTCCTCGGTAGTTTGAGCACCTTCTGGTAGCTTCAACTCCTCTATTCTGCTCTCAAATGCTCCCTTTGTAATGTTGGCATAGGTCAAATCCCGGAACTCAAAGAAGAGACTCTCACATCCGTAGCCACTTGTCGTTATCACCAGCAGGTTTACACCCTCTTGGTCAGAAATTTGGACGTTCTTAAGTCGGCGTGGAGCTTCTATGTTCAGCAGGGTGGAGGAAGAATGAAGAACTGCAGTCACATTGACGTTAAGCTTTGGCTCATACCCTTTAAAGTTCAGTCCATCAACAGTCACATCTTTAGAATCAAAATATCTAACACTGGGCTTCTTTGCAACGTCTAATTTAATGGCTTCTGGTCCTGCGTATCTTCCTTCTGTGCCTCCTCTGGTCTCTATACAACCAACGTGACCACAAATGTGTACAGAAGCAAGGAAGAGGAAAACCCACGAAAAATCCATCTTTAAGTGCCAGTTAATTGGTCTGAATATGTTCATTCTTCTTCCCAGGAATGCATGGGGCATGTGAATGTGTAGACTGAAGACAGTCTTCTCTTCCCGGTATGTACCAGAGAATGACGATGTTTAGAGGTAGAAATTTGCCTAGAAGGCAAAAATTCCCGGGTAAAGGGTCCAGCAAGACCAGTAGCCTCCAATGCAGGTGCACCACAGGAAGAGTTGATTGGTGGCCCAGAATGTCTCTAATGGAGCTTCGTGATGCCCTGAAAGATGCTTGCCGAGTTCCTCTAGTGTGTAATCTGCTGAGTGGCATGAAGAAGGCAAGATTCATACCGGTGGCTCGAGTCTACTTTCCCATGTCCACATGCTATTTCAAGCGTAAATTGAGCGTCTTAGGGGTATGAATTGTGCATATTGTGTAGTCCTCTGCATTAACATCGGAGATGCTCTGCCTTATCATTCCCAGAATCCAAAGACTCGCTTCTTCCTTCTCAGTAGAAGGTATTCTCATGACTACAGGGGGATCGCATTCTTCTTCTGGCAGAGGTTTCCCAAGTGTCTTCTAAGGGGCTCTCTTTTGGAGACGCCACAAGTGTACCACTGGACGAGCGTAGGGAGTCTCTAGAATGAGGATGAATGAGAGAATATATCACGATGGAATGAACAAAGCTAAGAGTGATTGCTAGATACTCAGTATAGAGACTGTACAAGTCTGAATACGAATCCATCATTCTGATCCATTGAATTATGATGAGAAATCGCTATGTTCACTGCCTAGTCTGGAGTTGATGCTCCTCCTTCCATAAAACTCCCTTCATGCTGTGCATTACTCTCATTCTTAGAGTGTTTAGATGACTGGAATGAGTAGATAGAATGTTAAAGAACCATTGTGTTAAGCGTAGAAATACGTCAAGAAAGAAGATATCCAAGGCATGCAAGGGTGATGAAGATACAACTAGAAGAAGTAATATAGGAGACAAAGAACATGCAGTGGTCAACCTAAAGAAGAGAGTAAACTACCCAACAAGAGTACAGAAACAACTAACATGAAACAAAAACAAACCAACAAATTAAGACCAACTACTCAAGCTAATATCTCCATAGCCTCCTAAATCTGTCTAACCCAAGGATCTCCCCTAGAACGTTTAAATGCCCACCAACCAAGTCCAGTAAGGCCACCAGCTCCAGCAAGAGTACCAGAGGTAGAGCCTAATCCGGTGAGAATAGCGGTAATACCAACAGATTCAGCAGCAAGAGCGGCAGGACCAGGAGGTTGAGGAGCAGTAGGAGTAGGAGCTTCAGTAGCAGATTGAGGAGTATTACAACTACTATTAAGACTCTTGAGTACTTGGAGGATCTTTTCATAGGAACCTGGGTCAGTGTCGGATAAACCATGTTCAGCAGGTATCCAGTCACCATTATCAGTATCGGAGCTATTGTTCTTGTACCAGTTATGATTATCACCATCAGTAACGTAGTATATGAGAAGAGGTTTTGTGAGTTCCTGCTGGCAAACATAAATTATTAGCTTCTCAACATTCAGGATGGGTTTATCAGGGGTTCCTCGGCCATTACCGTGACTACTTGGAAGAGTTATAGGTCCAGTGGAAGGACCCGTAAATCCAACTATGTGAAACTTTTCTCCATCATTAGAGTCTATAATGGAATGTTCATAGGCTTTGTAGGTGGCAAGTTCATCTCTCTCTGGAGTGACATTGGTAACCTTAAGTCTTTTCCCATGATCCGAATCGACATCGGTATCAATACAAGAATCGTATTTATTCTCTACACCATTAGTATCATCAACTGGTATCTTGCTTACATCTATTATAACTGCATTGTTAAGTCGGCAGTTAAGAAGATGGAGTTTCTTTTGGAGAAAAGCTGGATATGTAGATAGTTGAGATTGGGGACAAGGTTTTTCAACTTCCTTCCATGTTAAATTATTATTGCTAGTATTTTCGAACCACTTATCTTCTGTGTTACTATTAGGTTTACTCTTGCTTGTAGTAGTTGTAATCTTCATAAGTAAAGGTTTTCCACCAGTTTTAAGATGTTGCCAATAATACACAGAAACAGAGGTTACATTGTGCATGGGAATGAACCGAGAGCTATCATCTAGTTGAATATCATGTCCTGTTCCGTATACAAGACCAGAGAGTGTAAAGTAACTGTTAGTCCTACTATCCACGGTATGCTCATAGAGGTTGTAATATTCTGGAGGGCTATTTGATCCAGGATAATTTGGCTGGAGTTCCAGATTTATTCGCTCTTGATATACCATATAGTTACCAGGATACGGATACATAGAAGAAACTTTCTGCGATATATCAATGATAACAGAGGGAGGTTTACATGAACTCTGTAGACTGTCAAGAACAGTGAGAATGTTGTCATGTTTGTCGGGGCCATAAGTTCTAGATAAATCAGATGCTTCTTTTTCCCATTTACCAATATGAGTAGCAGTATCCTCATTCTTGTACCACTTGTTCTGAGAAATACGGGTTTGAGAATCTATGTATATCAGTAGAGGCTTATCTCTATCCTTTAAGCAAAAGTAGACCTTGACCTGGTCCACGTCTAGAATGGGAGTAGTATAACTTGCAGAAATTCCAGTTAGAGGTGTTTTATCATTCTTAAAAGATACTATATGAAACTTGCTTCCAAGAGGAGTCCTAAGTTTGTGAGTGTAAACTTCATAACTTCCAAGTCTTCTGTCAGAAGTAGACTGATTTTCAGAAACTTGCATTCTATCACCATGAGAAGGATCAATGGACTTAATATCACAAGCGTCATAAGATTCATCCTGCTTACTTACATCTATGACCACTGCATTGTTAAGTTTACAGTTTAGGAGATGGAGTTTCTTTTGGAGATTCTCTGGATACACAACAGTATGTTGCCAATTAGTGTTCCCCTTAGAATTAGTATTCTCATAGTAAAGCGGTGATTTCCTGTTCTTTATAATCTTCAGAAGTAATGGTCTACCTCTTGTGTTCCCACTCTTATTAGATTCCTCTAGAGAGTTCCAATAAAATACTGATACATGAGTAACTTTTTCTGTACTTCCTAACTTACCCTCAACCCTTTCATAGTTGTAATGAAACTCCTTAACAGTGAAGTATCCTTTTGTTCTCCCATGTATGGTGTGAACATACTCAGTAAAACCATTTATATTTCGTTGGTCGTTTTTAACTTCCATAGTGAAAGGGTTCCCATGAATGGTAGAGTGTCTAATTACCGATCTGCTATAAATATCTATAGTTACTTCTGGTGGTTTACAGGGGCTGTTTATGGTGTCCAGGAAATTTACTATTGCGTCATAGTCAGAGTCATTTTTATTCTTGCCATTCAGGCTAGTAACAGGTTTCCAATCATTAGTGTCATCAGTAGGCTTTTGGAACCATCCTTTTCCTTGATTAACACTGGGTAGATGTACAAGCAATGGGTCTCCAAAATCACTCATGCAGAAATAAACAATAACTCTGTTTGTATTTCTAAGGGGGAGATCAGGTTCCAAACTGTCAAGCGTTATGTAATCATTACCTTTCTTGAATTCAGATATTATGAATGGTCCATTAGATGGACTATGTTCAAAAGCTCTATAATTTCCAAGTTTAGATGCGTCTGATATCTCACTGACCTTGACTTTAGTTGGCATATGATCGTTTCCATTATGACAATAGTCACTCGTTTTCATAACATCTATTTGAACTACATCGTTAATCTCACAATTGAGCAAGTCTAATTCCTCCTTAGTGGGACCTCCAGGAGATCCTTTAAGATCATAATCACTCCAATTACCATTCCTCTTAACATAATAGGAATATTCGCTTCCAATAGAACTGTCATTCTGTGCTACTTCCACTAGGAGAACCCTACTATGTGTCTGACCACCGCCCTTATCATGCTGCCAGTAATAAGCTGTAACTGATGCGACATTATCTCCTTTAACTCCATTTATAGGACTACCTTCATCATCTTCTATTTTTTCAAGCTTTGATGATGTTAATGTGTGGATATATTTATGGAACTCATTACCTTGGTAGTATTTAACCACATTAATTCGCTTCTTTTTGGTAGAATTTCCATAGTAATCTCCATACTTGTGTTTAAGATTTATGGTTACTCCAAGATCTGTTTGTACTGATATTTGAGCCTTTTGGCTAGTAGCAGTGTCAGAACAATCTTTATAACCGCTGCATCCAAACAAACTTAGTACCTTAACAAGTTCATTGAATTTATCCTTACAGTCCTTGATATTATTTGGATCAGTAACTCCAATCAAAACGCTTTTCCATGGTTTATTGTCATTAGTCTTGTCTTTCTGGTACCATCCTTTAACACCATCCTGCCCACTATAATCCAAATAAATAAGAACAGGGTTTCCTCCACAATAGAAAACATAGACTGTGACTGAGTCTTTTGTAGGTAAGTTAAGGTCACCAAGCTTTATTCTCTTCCTAGGGGTCTTAGTATCACTATTTTTGTAGTACTTAATTTTTACAAGCTTGCTACTTCCGGCAGAAATATCATGTTTGTAATAGGTAATAGGATTATTACTCTTACCCTGAGCAGTAACTGAACCGCTAGTAACAGTTACCTTTCCTTTGCCAGAACTAGGACCATTATGGTACTTGCAACAATACGTATTATTACCACTGGTATGTTTCTCAGAATGGTTCTCTGTAAGATTAATGATAACCGCTTTGTTGAGATAACAGTTGAGATTATCAAGTTCCTGCTCAAGATCCTCACCTACTAGTTCAGAATTTTTCTTCTGATATTGTTCATAAAGCTGTTTCCATCCAGGACCATTGTTGAACCTATATATATAATCTCCATTTTCCTTTAATATTTCTATGAGGAGTGGATTTGCCATATCTGCAGCTGTATCTTTCCAGTACCATACAGCAAGATGAACAATTTCCTCATCTTTCTCTAATCCTATATCTTGTAGTGATATATCCTTTTTTCCGTATTGAATATTTTTAACCTTGAATGGTCGTCCATACGGTGAGTCATGTATGAACATGTAAAATCCAGATTCTTCCGGTTTCTCATCCCTTTCCAATCTAACTTTCCCAGTTACATCTCCATACTCTCCGGTGTCTAATTTCTCGGAGATACCCTTTTCTATGTCAATAGAAAGACTAAGAAAAGTGTTAACAGAGGTAGACTTAAGCCCGGTAGGAATACCAAGAGAAGGGCGAGTACCATTAACATTTACTTGAACATCATCCACAGTAACATGAGAAGTCATAAAGGTGGCTTTATTTTGGGCCTCCGTTACTCCTTCATCTTCATATTCCTCTTGCATTACAATACCATCGTCATTTTGTTCTTCTTGCTCCGTAACTGCAATATCCTCGACCATATCCTTAAAACTAAGATTATCATCGTTATCATTGTCATGCACAGGTGATACAGGATTTACGGATCCTGGGGGAATATAAGGAAATTGTGGAGCAGTAAATCTTGGATGTGGAAGCGGATTGTTACATGCATCATCAATAGCCCCCTTTACACTCTCTAGAGCAGTCTCAACGTCTTCATCACTTTTATTTTCAAATCCTCTATCGACTTCCCATTCTCCCCTAGTGACTTTTCTCTTGAGCCATTGTTCAGGAAATTTGGTTTGTTTGATACGAATAGCTATGGGTGTTCCTCCATTACAAGTCGGGAAATAAACAGTAACTTTTGAGACCTCTTTAGGTATGTTAAAGTCACCTAATTCCTGTTTATCCTTCCCATTGTATATTGATGATACTTTGAGGATACTCTGACCTCTAGTTGGAGTATGTTCATAACCAATAAAACCAGAGTATCTATCTTTATTTTCCTTGGAGACACTTATCTTCTTCTCATGTCCAGCGTAAATACCGTGGCAATATTTAGAACCAGTTTGTGAGATATCCAATTGAACAAGTCCATTTACTCTACAATTAACCTCATTTAGCTTATCTATAAATTTGTCTGTGAGTTTTGGTGGATTGTCACTGTAAAAATGGTCTGCTTCTGTCCTAGGAACTCTTTTCCATTCCTTATATTCTGGAGTTTTACCAAGATTCTCAAAAAATATAGAGCCTCCAGCAGGCTTTACAAACTCAACAAGTAGAGGTGTATCCTCTGGACCATCTTTCCACTTGTAGATCCTCAAATTGGAGATAACATCATTCGTAGTAATAATGTCAGTAGGCTGGTTATTATAGGTAATCCTAGATATCTTTGTGTTAACAGGATTAATATCGTAGGATTCTACTTTATAGTCCTTTTTAGCTCCTTGGGGAATATCCGGTTTAGGTGTAGAGAGCTTTACAGACTTATTCTTTAGGCAACTAGATTTTATTGTACCTGGAAAAAACGATTCAAAACTGTCTGGTTTATTCAGTTCAATAGGAATAGCTTGGTTCTTTTGACAATTTTGATGATCTATTGCTTCTTGTTCATTCATACCAGCTACCTGACCTGGACCCCAAGTTTTGATTAGTGTTCCATAGTATGTAGTCTTTTCTTCATTATCTTTTGTGATAACTCCAAGTAATATTGGTACATCTGGACTTGCGTTCCAGAAATATACAAAGAAATCTTTGACATTTGGGATTTTGGTGTTCGATGATACTGTTACTCCTATTTTACTGTCATCTTTTAATGTTCTATTTAAAACGAATATACCACTCTTAGTAGAAGGTTTATGAGAATTTCTAATGAAGCCTGGTACAAGACCCTCTTCAGATTTCGTCACAAATATGGAAACCTTTTTATTTGGACCATATTCACCCTGGTAAGTATGATTGGACAGATTATTCTTTGGTGATTCTTTAATATCAAGCCTTATACCGTCTGCACTAGTGATTACATCACAGTCTCCTATGTTTAATTTACTTTTAGCATCTTTTAATACACCTCCAAGCCTAAGTTTAAAATCGCTAGGCTTACCAGAAAACTCAGTATAGTGCTCCCATGTATTTCCCGGTTTCCTCTTGTACCACACACAATTGATCTCTTTTGTATTTAAAACAGATTCTACACATAAGAGAAATGGTTTCTTATCAAAGCATGGAGATACAAATGCAGTAAATCTTCTAACGTTCTTAAATGGCAATCCATTTGTAAATTGTTGAATTCTACCCTCTGCGTAAATTTCAGATATATTATATGGTTTATCACGACCAAAAGAAGATAAATATTTGTAGGAAAAGACTACTGGATGTGTAGCATATTCCTCACTATATAAATAATATACTCTCTTACTATGTTTATAGTGCTTAGAATGACAATCTTCTGGATTTCCAACATCAATCTGTACAACATTATTGTAAATACAATTCAGAACATCTAGTCGTTTCTTAAGGTCTGCGGGAGAACTATTTTGCCACGATAATGCCCTCCATTTATCATGTTTGTAGTTACCATCTTTTCCAGCAATACTAATATTTTCAATCCAGTATGAATAACCATTATCACCAGAAAATTCTATCAATAGAGGATTTTTCTTCTGGTTGTCTTCCTTCCAGTAATAGGCAGATAGTCCATTAAAATTCTCCCTATCAAGAGGAATTGGGAGATAATAACCCGTCTTATATCTTAACCGTTTCTGAAAGGTGAGTTGCCTTCCATCGTAAACAAGGATAGCATTCTCAGAAAACGTACCACTATAATTGTACTTTGTATATCCTGGAGCTTTGTCAGCTTTATCTCGCTTAACATTTATTTTCAGTTTATCACCGCATATTTCACACGTAATTTCATAGTTATCACCCTTATTAAAGTCTATGTGGATCCTATGAGAAACAAACAATCTACACGAAAGTACCTTTAGCTTCTTCTCAAATTTATCATTTTGAGTATATTCGTCCTCTTCGGGGTATCCTCCAGATAATGCCTCAGTGTTAATCCGTTGCCATCTTTTATTAGCATAACCTCCAACGTTCTGATACCAATGAGTCTTTCTACCGGCATCTTTAGATCTTATGAGGAGAGGCTTCTTTATTGCATTATGATCATAGTCATAAGTTTTATTGTAAAATACTGTCACAAATACTGAAGATTCAAACAAATTGGAAAACCCTATTCTCTCGAGCTCAACATTTTGCCAGAATACATTTGAGATTTTAATATCCCTGGTATGTTGTGAGTCAATTTCATGGGTACAGTATCCAAAATCTGTCCCTTTTATTATCCCTGCCCTCACAGAGACATATCTTTTGTTCCCTTGGCACTTACATCTTTTATTACTTCTACATTTGTTCTGTACGTCCACTATTAGTTCACTCATTCATCCTCCCTCACAACCAGCTCACCGTCAGAGAGACTATCCACAGAACAAGATGAACAACTATCAATACAATCTTTAGTAGATACAACTTCCACCGAGTCCATTTCTTCGCCCTTAGTAGCTATGACCAGACAGTTATGCATGCAGATCATGGGCTATCTATTCCTCTCGTATGACCACTAGAGAACTCATACATTCCCAGTGTATGGACGATACTATCCGACGCTGAGAATCTCATAATGGCAAATCATCACTCTATCCTTCCTTCAGTCGTTCTCCTAGCTTCACTAGTAGAATGAGAATCTCTAAAGAGTCTACTGGAATGGGAATTGATGTCAGGTATCTCATAATAGACCATTCCTTCATCTAACGACGAATACACAAGCTCCTATACTGCGTATACTCGCCACGTTCATTCCCTAGTCTTTGACGTCGGTAGGTCATTCGTCCTTCCGTTGCACTCCAGTAATGACCTTAATCCTACTGATAGAAAGAGCTCCTTTCAGTCGCTTGAGCTCATCCACCTTACGGTGAACTCGCTCATACTCCTGTTCTCTTGTCACTTTACAGTGCCAATAGAACACTCGTCTACCACCATCTAGAGATGGCGGCACGACTTCCAGATTCCCTAGGGTCATCTGGACCTAGCAGTCATACCTACTCCGTAGGATACTCTTGCTAGAGTTTGTATACTCACTCCATGCTACGCATTACGTTCGTATACTACAAATACAAAACTTAAGTTCCGATCCTCCTTCGGAGTATCAACTCATCTAGCTTATTCCGAAAGAGCATAAAATGCTCCCATCCGGGTGACAAATCGATTGCGAGTTCGCGTATAATTTGTTGTTCGGTGAGTAGAAATGTCCCGCAGTTTTTGAGTATGCGATAGGCTTCGGTCTTGACACCTCTGGTGAGTATGACATAGCGATAGATATACTTTTCATCTTGAAACCTCGGTGAGTAATAGACGTCACCAAAGGGCGTGGTCTTGTACGAATAATCGGCAACGCAGGTGGTGATGATGCCATAGTTTGGATAAATGGATTCCAACTCTGCCTCTGTAAGACTGTGCATTTTTTCGACAATCCTCTCTTGTTTGGTGGGCTTCCGCTCAGCCTTTTGGATGGAGAGCGGGGCAGATTCGATATACTCTTTGAGCATCCCGTCAATGGGAATATTTCGAGAATCAACTCGACTCCAAAAGTCCCCAACGGGGACACTTTTGCGCGCTTTCTTGTGCTCCTTCCCGAGCGGAATGGGCAGGCAAAGCCTCTTTTTACCGGGGAACTCGTAGCGCCCTCCCTTGACATCCTGCAGGACACTGGAGCAGATCTTGGCCTTGCTGATAACCAAGGCATCCGAGGCTGCAGCCATCCCAGAATCCCCGCAGGGAACAGCCGGACGCGCTCCCGTCATAAGTCTATCCTGTCTACAAGACAGTAGTGTCTCTACTGGAAGGAGTATGAGGGTCCACCAAGTACCACCTATCCGGGCCAAGTCAAGCAGCCTGACGACGCAGTGTGTGTTTAAAGACCGGCAGTTTAGCTCTGCCCTGCGTGGATTACCGTTAATTTAAAAGTGATGCTGTCTGGAGAATTTCGTCTAGGGGAGGGGAAAAGGCCTAGACAGTGTGTGAGCGCTCCAGGACTCGGTCGACTAGGCAAATTAAATGACAAAACAAAAAATCAGCGCTGGGTTGTTCTCAGCTTCCAAAAAGTTAAAACTTACCAGACATGCCGAGTTGCATTCGGAGCACCAAGGTGCCCAGACAGACGAGCGGCGGCGTTGGCCAAACAGCTGTGACGCGGGCGCAGCTTCCCTGTAGCTTTAATGCAGTTTACCCTCTGCAGTGCGCAGCCAAGAACGACGTCGCAGAGCTCCAGGAGGACGCAAGGCTCGCGAGTCCGTCGAGAGGAGAAAAGCGGCGGAGCGATTCGGAGGAAATTTCTCCGTAAATGTGCTGAAATTGCCCTATAAAACAAGAGAAAAAATGTGCCAAAATGAATTTCTTCTTCCGAAAATTCACACACACTCGTTCGGGGCCTCGAGACGAGGCCTGGGACGCCCCGTGGAATCCAAGGGCCAAAGAAGAGCAAAGCGTGGGATATCTCAGGATATGTGTGTGTTAGCGTAAGCTGGCGCAAATTTGGTCTAGACGACAAAACGTCCGAAAAACATGCCCAGGGCGCACCGAGGAGTGTACTTACGCGCTTCAAAGTGTGTAGTTTTAAGGTGAGTGAGGACACAGATGCAGAAATAGCAATGAACAGCGAGATTCCACAACCTTCCAATGGGGTGTGTGTTCACGTCCTGTCCGCTACACATCAGGAATGGCAGGTCCCGAAGAATGAAGAGTGCGAACTACGGAGTAGTGAGCAATGGCGAACGTAGTGAGCCAGAGCGACTAGCAGGAGCTCTGCAGCGACCCCTGGGAGCTTAAGGAAGAGAGGATTCTCCACTCTCCAAGTACGACTGGACGACCGACGGGAGCCTGTATATTCGCCAGATTCTTGCGACTGAAGGAAGGAATGCTCAATTCTGGACTTTGGAAGGACATTCTAGCTATGATAAAAAAGAGTGTGTGGACATTTCTGGAACTAAAGAGGCAATGGAGCCCAGGGAATGTGCTGGTGGACCCTAGACACTGTCCTTACCGAAGATTCCACGGTGTATGGAGCCCCCAGCGGAGTGGCACGCTCCACTAGTAGTAGCAGCAGCAATGATGGGTACATATAACAGCAACAAATTGGGCTTAATCTAGTATGGCTTTCCGTATCCCTCGCGGTTGAACCCGCGGCGTGAATAGTACCTTCCACCCCTATAGAATGTGAATGGAGCGTAGCGGAATGAATGGACGACCAAAGGCTTTAGCCGAAGGGAGTATCCTACGGAGTAGGAGCCAGAGCGACTGAAAGGAGCTCTAGCGAATATACTTCAGTATATGAGCCCGTGTATTCACAGTGTTCACTAGATGAATGAGCATCTCAACTCGCTGTTTACAGCTCGTCATAGCTCTTATACTGGCGTATAGTTGCTGTACTTCCTCCTGCTCACTACTCTGTAGCTCGCATCCCTCATTCTTCGGGATATATACTCCTTTCATTCGGATACTGAGCATTCAACATACCTGTTAAAAGAGCGTCCTCTACCCCTGGATCTTCCGGTAGGTCTCTTTCGGCCGAGTCCCGGAATGTTCTTGCGCTTTGGAGTGACCTATGATGTTAATGTGAACTACAGAGTAGTGAGCATGAGCGAATGAGTGACCATACGCCAGTATGGGAACAATGTCCCACTGTAAGGAGGAATGATGCCCGCGTAATGCGTAGCATGAAGGGAGCCTCAGAAAGAGTAGGATTAGGGTCATTGTTGTTGATGAATACACAGGCTCCCGTTGGTCGCTTATGCTCCTATACTCTGTATACTCGCCACATCTTCTCTACTCACTAGGCTAATAGAGTCTCCATCAGTCTTCTTTAAGCTCCCGTTGGTCGCCCATTCGTTACACTCATTCCATAGTGATATACTACCTAGTCTCTGACGTCGGTAGGTCTTTCTTCCTTCCGTTGTACTCCAGTAATGACCTTAATCCTACTCTTCTTCCTTAGGCTCACTCTGTTCGCCATAAAGCTCCTGTTAGTCGCTCTAGTAACTCATCCTCACTACGTTCGGATTGTCCTCCGCTTCGCTATGGACATTAACTCACCTTGATAATCCTTTCCTTGAATAGCGACTCATTTAGCATGACCGCATTATTCACGGCGTCTTCGCTAGAGAATTCGATATAGGCATAGCCCTTGGGGTGTCCTGTCCACTTGTCCACCATGATTGTAATTCTATTAATTTGACCAGAAGACTTGAAGAACTCTTGTAGCTCTTGGGGTTTTGTGGAATAATCGACGTTTCCGACGTAGACTGATCTCTTGTCCACGTCCTCATTCTCCTCCATATCAACGTCGTCAGCCCCGGGATTCGCGTCGGTCATTCCCTGGAGCGACATTAACTCCTCGTCCAGACTTTTAATATCACTCATTGCGATTCTTTAAACCCTGAATGAATGTGTATTATGCGAACGTAGTGAGTATAATGTGAGCTATGAATGGGCGAGTATACGCAGTATAGGAGCCTAAGGAATACAGTGGAACTAGAATAACAAAAGGATGAGAAAACCATGATGAGATAGCAACTGATAGATTTTGGCATATTACAAGTGAGCATAAGTCTTACATTCCAGTATACCAACAAGAGAGTAGTCTAGAGGGGAGTATCTCTTGGTACTAGTACTGTCTACTTAGAGTATGGACTATATTTTACATGCGAGTGATTAGTCGTGCAATTAGAGCAGGGCCCTTCCATATTCCAAGACAGATGATGCCTCCACCAGCGCCTACACTTGTAATGCCAATCCCTGCTTTAGCTCCTGTTGAAAGTCCAGTATCTGGAAAATGTATCTTCCTTAGCCTATCAAGTTCAGTCTTTAGAGGGGCACCCCTTAGTTGAGTAGTTCCATCAGATCCGGGATATTTTGACCATGAAGGTGCATTTTTCTTATCTCCGCAATAGTACTTGTATGTGGTTTTATCACTAGTCTTTATAGACAGTTCAACAAGGAGAAGCTTAGGTAGATCCGTAGGAGTGTTTCCACAGTAATAGGATGAGATACTCTCTAGATGGGTATCAGGAGAAGATTCTATACCCTCAAGTGGAGTACTATCATGCACAACACTCTCAACTGTAAAGAGACCGCCCACGAGAGAATGTTCAAATTTCCAGTAGCCATCACCTATTGGACTATTCCGCACTGTTATACTTATACCAGTACCTTCATCAGTGTATGTTTTAGCTTTACTAGATATATAAGGAGTAATTTTGGGGTAATAATTCCGATCATTTAGAAGGTTAGACTCTTGACCCTTGGGAACTGCAACCCAGGAATTACTAGTTTTAGTGTTTCTCTTGAAATATTTCTCTCCACCTTTGTTATAATTAATTACAATAGGGGTATTAGTGTTTGAGATAAAATTTATGGTTATGACCGAAATATCCTTAATAGACGGAAGTCCAACTTGCCAATTTCTACTATCTATAAACCCAGAGATTGAGAGGGATCCAGAAGAATGAGAATCACCAGTAATAGAATGTGCACAGTAAGTAAAATCTGAACTGCTTTGATAATTGGTTTGAATTTTCCGTTTATAACCACAACTTGGACAATTATAAGAACTAGTTCTCTTCTGTGAAATATCTATAATGTGAGCCTTGTTTCTACCACAGTTTTGTTTGTTAAGTTCCTCCCTGAGACTTACATTTGCCTCTTTATCCTTACTCCAAGTATCTTCAATACCAGCATGTTTATAGTATTTGTCTGTATCTCCTGTTCCGAGTTGAATTAGGAGGGGTGTAGCACAAGTGCTATCCAATGACCAGTAGTAGACCGTTACACTGGAATACTGTGGAAGACTGTTAGGGGATAGGGTTTGAGGAGCATCATTGTGTGTAATACTTTGGATATTTCCTGATTCCGGAATATGTTTGAACTTTTTATACGTTCCTTCTGGGTCAGGGTACCATTCATCCGTCAGATTAACTCTTCTACTATCGCTATCGTAATAGTGTCCTCCTTTATCACCTGATTGGACATTTCCAGAATGTTTACTAATGTCTACAGTAACAGGTTTGGAGTGTGATCCTCCCATCTATCATCTTTGCAGAGATGGCCCATGGTACACCCATCTACCATACTATCCTCCAGTATCCATCCTGCACATTTCAACTGGTGTGAGAAGAATTGTCAGTAGGGATGAATGAATGTTTACTAGGGACAAAAGTAGATCTCCAGAGGGGGAATAACCTACCGAGACCTGAGACTAGGATGACCATGGAAGCTTCTTCTCTACCCTTCAGTCCTCCAGAACGGGATAGTATAGCCATAGGAGCAAACTGGAAAGAGTAGTGATCCACTGCTCCAAAGGTGTCATTATGTGCCAGCTTCCTCCCTCTAGTACAGCGTAGAGATCACCAGTGAGTCAAGAGCGCCAACACGAGTACAATGTCCATCTATCAGCAGTCATTAGAGCTCCAATAGCCTGGAGGCCCATAGCAATCACCAATACCCATCCATTGCGACAGTTTTCCGGTAAATTCCCGTTACGCTCGCCGGGCTCCCCTTGGTCGTTTAGCTCGGGGCATTTCTGCCCATGCACTTACCTTTTAGCGGTAAATTCCTCGAATAAAAGCGTTTAAAGACAGAAAAGTGGAAACTGAAGGTCTGGCAGGTCATCTATGGTGCTGTGCCTCGTCTACTCATTAAAATGTCCAAAGGGCGGCAGATCTTGCCGATTTCTTCTCTCCACGATCTTTTGGACATTTTAACCCCAAAGGTTGCGGCGAGTGTGGAGTCGAAATCGCAGGGTGTGCCCGGGGAACCGCCCAGAGAGGATCTCGGAGACTTGAGCAGTAGCGACTCTGACAGACTCGTAAAACTCGTAAATGAAGGAACAAAATTGATACTGGACAGTTTCAGGTGAGTTTGTCCAGCGCATACAGGCCCTTTTATGGATTTTCGCGGAAATGACGGAGGGGTACCTAGAAGATGGGTAACACACTGCAGATCTCTACATGAACGAAGCGAATGGGCGACTATACGCCAGTATGGGAGCTTGCGTGGGAGATGCCAGGAATGGAGTACAGGGGAAGTCATTAATATGTCTATAGTGACAGGATGTCCTCCAAGCGGCTACACAGTGAGCTAGTCTTGTGAGGGAGTCTATCTCTACTGTATGCTCCCTTTGGTCGCATTGAGATACTCATGGATCTCAGAGTTTTGAATGGGCATATTCTATATGAACATGGAGGATGAGTGGAGATGATGGTAATACATTAAAGTTAGAGATAAAGAAAAAATGTGGAAATACTAAAACATGTACGTGTGGCACTAAACAACCTAAGGGTGTTACTGCAAAAAGGGAAGACCTGATCGATGATGTTAAAGGCTTTGTTGCCCTTGTTCATTCCATCAAGAAAGGACGGACATTTAAGCTCAGTAAAAATCTGGGTAACGGTGAGAGTCTTGAGGACGGCATAACAGTTCTCTACGGTGTTACTAAGGTATCAGTGTATTACTGGGTTGGAGACGCGAGTCTTGAAAGACCGCTTCTCCTGGAAAGAGACAATAGCGGCCATAAGAGCTACTACTACAAATATGACAAAAGTGAAGGACCGACTCCAACCATTTGGAAGCTCATCCCAGACAAACTTACACTACAAGAAAGACTTGATGACAGAAACTGCGGTATAAACAATGCTGTCGTGTTTAACATAGAAAATTCAGAATCTGGATCTCTCCCTAACAACTCAAAATCTGATTGCATAAAAAGTAGAAAGATAGAACTTGGTGACTTAAAACATCTTTCTGGTAGTAACTATGTTTCTAAAACGCATAAAATAACTGGTCTTGATGGTAAATATAGGGAGACAAGAATATCCAGAGTAACTTTGAATGATAGGTCTACTGATCTGACCCCTCCCATTTATCCAGTTGATCAAATAAGACTATACTCATATCAGGGTAGTGGAAATGTACCTCTTATGATTGAATTTATAGAGCATGGTACTAAAAAGACCACCTTTTATGAGAGTACAGATCAGGGTCATCTTAGCTGGAGAGAGGTTGGTAATGGTAACAGTTTCTATGATGGAGATGAAAGCAATCTTCAACCTACTGGAAAACTTTCCGAACAGCTCGATGAGATATTATGCACACGGCACGACAATGTTACTTTGGATATAACTCCCGGTAGACATAACGGAGATAAGTATTGTTGTGGTACTCATAAAGGCACGGAAGGTAGAATCTCTGTCCGTGAGGGATCAGTTAAAGTTAGGAACAATCCTAAACTTTCCGTCCAGTACTATCAGCATACCGTTACCAGTGGAAAACTAGGTGGTATCTACTACAAGGATAGTGGATCTTCTGATAGGAATAATATAAAATTACACGGACTCACGTTTCCAATCTCTGGCGTAAGAAGTGTTTATACTTTCTACTGTAAAGAGGAGGGGCCATCACTCATCTATGTTGACTCCCCTAGAAACCTTGCGGCAAGAGGATGGTATAAAAAAGGTTATGGTGAAAACTGGACATGGATATCTGAACTGATTGCTATAAACTCTAATGATATAGAAAGTGGACTTACTTGTGTTAAATGGAGAAAGCTTAGGAATCATCTGACAGGACCTACTTGCAGTTACTTATCAGACTGTTCTTACACTGATCCTAACAAAGCGGATGAAGATAAAAAACAGCTTCAACAAGAAGAACAGGAAGCAATAAAGGAACGAGATAAGGCAATAGAACATGCTAAACAAAGGCTTGCTGGTAATCTTGTTCCTCCTGCTGTAGTTCCACCTTCTCCAAGTGATAGCTCTGTTAGTTCTAGTTCTGGAAGTAGTAGTGAAGAAAGATCCATGTCTCATAGTAGCGGTTATAGCCCACCAGAAGTAATCATTAATCTCTCAGAAAAATCAACTAACATAGGAGAAATTAAAAAGTACAAGTATCCTCCTAGTGGTAAAGAGATTACTGTCACAAGATCTTCCTATCAAACTGACTTCCTCAACTATAAACATAAAGACTCTAATGGAGGAGGATTTACACTAAAGGAAGTCCAAGATGATAGTAATGCCCCTATAGTTATACCTAAGGAAGGCGATAGAAAGGTGACCTCAGTTTCTGCTTATTACTGGACCGGTAATACTGATAGAGCCCTCTTGGTAGGGGTTACTACTAAGGACGGCAATACGACTACATACTATAGGAACACTAGAGATGGTGTATGGAGTGAATATAAGGCTATGGAAACACCTTCTGGAGGCCCACCCGCCAAAGAGGAGTTAGACTTGCTAAATTGCGAGATCAACGATGTTGTTCAAATAGATGTTGCACAAATTACTGATTATTGTCATGATGATAACGAACATCTTCAGATCCCTCATGATACTAAGAAAGTCAAGGTTAGTGAGATACTAGGTTCTTATAAATATCTTGGAAACTATGTTGCTTATGCTCATACTCCGAATTCCGATGCTTATACTGGAAGAAAATCTCATAAGTTTAACATATCTGGTTTTACCAATGGGAAAACTCCTATAACACTAAGTGGACTGCACCTGCCTGTTATGGGTGTTCAAAAGGTCATCCTTTATTTCTGCGAGGGCGAAGTCAATGCTATTCGTTCTTCCGGGAAATCGGTGAATAATCCACTTCTCATTTATTTACCAAATTCCGATCAGGGAGAACGCTGGTTTAAGAAACCTGACAGTGGTACTGAATGGACACTAGTTAATAAACTTAATGGAAAGGAATGCTTTGATAACGCAGTTGTTGATTTTTTGGACACTGTTGAGAGTATATGTAGGCCACCTGAAGTAACTATCAACATTTATAACAGAACTATAGGGAATACATACGCCTATGGAGATGATTTTGGAAGATGGATTACTGTAGAGGATTCTTTCAACTCCAATATAGATTGTTTTACCGAATATACCCATAGGGAATATGGTAGAAAGAATAGCTACTTCACAGTTAAAAAGTTCAAATACGGTGGAAATGAGATCGAAAGCGGATTAGAATCTGTAGATACTCCTAAGGTTACTAAACTATCGGTCTTCTACTGGACCGCTTTGGAGAATGATTCTAGGAAGGGCTCTCCAGATGAGAGAGGCAGGCCTTTACTCGTTAAAATTACTACCCATGCACCCGGTGAAGAAGCTAAGGAAATTTACTATGAGAATGTTAGTTCTAAGCCTGGCGATCATACTCAGTGGAAGTTGTGGAAAGGATTTCCTCCCGAGCCAAAGGAATTAGAAAATGAACTCGAACTTCTAAACTGCAATATAAACAACGTAGTGAACATAAAAGTCAATCAGACTAAAGGATTTTATTGTGGTCATCTTAATAGTCATAATCCTGGAAGAGTCAAAGTTGAGGGGATGAATAGGAATAATCTTGGAAAATATAAAGCTTATAAGCATGAACCAAATATGAACCCGGTGGGCAAAGTCCACATTTCTGATTTCAAAGATATACAGAATAAAACACTTACTGGTCTGCCTACATCTGTTCTAGATGTTAAAAAGGTTGTTGTCTACTTTTGTGGTAAGAGTCCCCTCTTGCTTTACATAGACTCTAATGATCCCAATATTACTAGCAAGTGGTTCCAAAAGCCTAATAACGGTACTGAATGGTTACCAGTAAATTCTCCTCCACCTAGTGAAAAGGAATATTCAAAGATCGTTGAAATACTTGATAAACTTAAGAGTGGTTGTGCTCCACCATCTGTTACTATAGACATTTATCAGAGAGATCCCGGGGGACATACAAAATACTATAAATATGATAGTGGGTCTAATAGGGTTCTTGTAACGGGTATTGGGAATAATCCATCTGGTTTTACTGAGTACAAACACACCGATAACGGTGCATCAAAAAATACCTTCACTGTCTCAGGGTTTGAATACAATAAGGAAAAGGTTAAAGCTGGTCTGAGTGGAAATACTCATAATGTAATTTCCGTCTCAGTCTTCCACTGGACTGCTCTGGAGGACGATCTCCAGCGGAGAAATAGTAGGCCTTTACTCGTTAAAATTACTCAGAAGAAGCCTGGTCAAGGATTTATGGAAAAGTGGTATGAGAATGACGGTAATCGCAATAATACAGGATGGACTGAATGGTGGATGTCAACGGTTTCTGAGCCCATTCTCCAAAGTAAACTCTGCATCCTAAACTGCAAACTCAACCAGGCAGTGGTTATCGATATTAGTAAGCAGGATACTGTTACTTATGATACTTGCAAGGATACTCATTTGGACTCTGGGCACAGTAATAACGATAAGATCAAGGTTGATCAGGATAAAGAAGACATGGGTAAACTACGCAACTATCAGGTTTATCGGCATACTCTAAACAGTGGTGGTGGACCATTTCATATACTCTCTTTCAAGAATGCTGGAACAACTCTCAGCGGAATTGGACCAACTCCCTTTTCACCCATTCTTGATGTGAGCGAAGTAAGAGTATACTTTTGCTCATTAGATAATAAGCCTCTTCTCCTGTACTACAAGGCAAATGGACAACATTACTGGTACAAGAACAATAAACCCACTAGTAAGGCTGGGCAATGGGTAGATGCAGGATTACTTAACACCGATGGACCAGAAAACCATGAAAAGATCCTCAATGTACTCAATAGTCTTGAAAGTGAATGTAAAGATACTCCTAAAGCTGAATCTCCTCTTCCTACTGTTTCTCAAGGTGAAACTGAAAGTACTGAAGAATCTCCTAAACATGAAGCTTCTACTGCTCTTGAAGCTCCTGTTATTGCTAGTATAGCTGGATACTTCCTTACTGGTTCTGCCGGAGCTGGTGGTCTTACTGGACTCGGTTGGTGGATGTTTAAACGTTCTAAAGGAGACCCTTGGGTTATACACGGATATTCTATAGAGTGTTTAAAGAATGTCCCACATTGAGCATGCATAGGTTCACTTGTGAACTCTTACTCCCTAGGGAACATATCATTCCTCCATACTGACAATTCCGCTCATACCAGTTGAGAGTTGGGAGTAGGATGAGGGTTCTAACAGTACTATTGGCGGTGTCTCTGGTAAGACTCTGCCACTGTGGAGGTGATAATGGTGGCGCTAAAGGAGGAGTAAAGGGAGCAGTAGCTCAGCAAGATCCAGTGAAGCCCGTTCAACCTAATACGCAGGGTCCACCAGGGCAAACTCAGGCAAATCTTTCTACACCTACTCAACAAGCTGTTAAACCTGTAACAGCCTCTTCTGGAAAGGCAGACGTTTTGGATCTTGCTAATCCTGATGAGTCCAAAGTGGATATTCTCAAAGCTAGTAGGAATAAAGTGGAGAAGAAGGAGTATTATCCAAAGGATACTTCCAAGATTACTTCTGTTGTTGACGGTCAGACCCCTATATGGACCGCTTCTGAAGAGGATAAATTTTTATCTGCAAAAGTATCATCAAAGAGAGACTCTTCACTAGCTATTTCTCTTAAAAAGGCTGTTAATAAGTACTTTCAAAAAGCTGCTACGGATGGAGTATGGCATTGTCTCACAGGATGATTTCTTCAAGAAGCTTACTGACATGAGTAAATCTGAATGATCACCTCCTAATCCTTCTTCTTGACATCCTACTACTCCATCTTAATAGTGGCTTACAGATACTCCCTCATGATATAATGCAGTATGTTCTCCTACCCTCTCCCATTAGACACTCCCCTCTAGACTACTCTCTTGGTACACCATACACATTTAAAAAACTAGAATGAGACACGTGCCCACTCAAAACCCTCCATCATTACGTGATGAATCCAAAATCTACATTCAGCACCTATAACACTTTTTACAGGACCAGTGGATATTCAAACGTTTACCTATCATTTAATGGAGGCAAGGACAGTATCGTGGCTCTCCACCTCTACAGAATCGCTAGGGACATGCACAGATCGGAGGATATCGACTTTAACTCTCCGCTCCAGGGAGTTTATTTCAACAATTTTGGGTCAAGGGAATTTCCCGAAATGGCAAGTTTTGTGGATTTTATAAAGAAGAGATACGAAATCGAGTTGAGGTGAGTGATTTGTGCAGAGTGTGAGATCTAGTAGTTGGCTCTTCTGGGCGAATTAATGAGTGAGAGGGATGAACAGGTAGCATGTCAATCCGACGGACAGGAATGACGATTTCTGGGACCAGAGGATAATGCAGGTGACCGAATTTTGATCCGTCACTTTGGTCAAATCTCTACCATTGTTTTTGCCTATAAAGTTTCCTCTAGACTGTATTAGCGACGTTGGAACATCTTCTTCCTGGCCGCAATGGGGTCTTTTTACTCATCCACTCTTCCTTTTATCATCTTCCTCCTCTACTGGATGATTAGAGCAGGGGAAGACTAGTGTAAAGGTTGCAATAATTACCTTGTTTCTTGAGAGGTGGTAGTTGGAAGGGATGAAGGTTCTGGCATTGCTATGGGCGGTATTCCTGGTGAGATTCTGTAGCGCAGGTTTTTTGGACAGATTGTCTTGCTTTTCTGGAAGTAAAACGGATGATATTCAAGTGGAACAAGAATCTCAAGTTACTACTACTCCCATTACTTTAGACCTTACCAAACCTGATGAAACAAAGTTAGATGTGCATACAGAAAATGAGTCCGAGGTGTCATTTAAAGAGTATACTCCAAAAAGTGCCTTCCACATATCCTCTCTGACTGATGGTGATAAGGAGCTATGGAAAGCTTCTGGAGATGAAAAGTGCGTATTTGTAGAATCTTATTCTAAGGGTGCTCTAGAACTTCTTTACCTGGAGACCTCAGAGAGTAGTGGCACTAAGTATAAGTACTTTGAGAAGACTGATGGTAAATGGAATGAGATTGATGAAGAGCCATTTAATGAGAAGGCAAAGACATTCATTGGAGAATCTAGAAGAGATGGTCTTACTCTGGATATCGCTCATCCAAGTAGATTACTATATAAGTCCTTCGATTACTCCTTTGCTGCCAACGCGGTAAGATTAGTGGTTCCTAATAAGGACACTACTGTTACAAAGCTTGTGAACGACACTGAGGATGTACACGCTCTTTCAGCTGAAGAAAAGTTTGATCATGCAAAGGTCTACCTAAATAAGGATAAGAAGCCTGAACTGGTCCTTCTAGTAACTACTTTATCTGGTGCTTCTAAAGAGTACTATCTTGAACTCCAGAATGGTAAATGGGTATCTTGTAATGACACAGATGCCAAGATGAGGAGCTTGAGGGATCCTGCAGATTATATATCAGACTTTGAACTTGACCTTTCCTCAGTCACTAGTACTAAAGAATGTAGCATCTTTGAGGCAGAATTACTGGGTGTGACTACCAGGCACTTTTATCCAAAACCGGAGCACCTTGCCAAGAAAGTAAAGGATAGAAATAAGGACCTGTGGACAGGTATATCTGATGACGATTGTTGCCTTTCTTGCCTTACATACAAGAAAGGTAATATAGAGTTACTTGATCTGACAGTGGTTGAGGGACGATCAAGGTGGTATAAATTCTTTGAAAAGAGTGGTGATGGATGGACGTCCATTGATAAGAAAGACTATGATAAGAAGCTTCAGGAAATGAGAAAGTCTGGATCACCTACTACTTCACATCCATCTAAATGATTCCTCATTGATAATCTCTATGGATATAATGCAGTATGTTCTTCCTTGGCTATTCAAGGGGCCCTTAAGGAATGAATGCGCATTCTCTTCCTTCCATGCGCAAGCTCTGTATTCACCATTCACAGTATTGCCATAAAAGATGAAGGTTCTGGCAGTGCTATACATTTTAATGACGTGGACTAGAGCAAAATGTGTAGAGGTTCCCAAGGGTACTCCAAAAGCTCAGGGTGAAGATGGTAAAGATGGTCCTGAAGTTGTAGCAACTAACCTCTCTGGCCAGATAAATGTTCCAGCAAAGTCACAGAATCTGCAAGGAACTGGAGTAAAGGGTGCTGAAGGAGCCGTAGAATCCACACCAGGGGTTCAAGTTGTGGAAAATAACGACGATGGATGGTGTGGAGGTGGATGTAATATTTTAAAGTTACTAGGGTGTTTTTTCTACTCCTAAACATTCCACTATGCCACCAGGCATCCTTGTTCCAAGGACCATCTGTTCATCCTGACCCTCTCGACAATGCTTCTGCTAGACTAGTCATTCTTTCTGCACTAGCGATACTGACAATTTAGAACTCTTTCGGTCGATTGGAGGGTTGGTATTCCGCTGCTTTACAAGAGGAACATATCCTTTATAATGGGAACTAGAAGGACCGATTACGGCTGCGAGTCGTACAAGGACGTTGAATCGGGCTCAGTCGACAATTTTACATTCAAGAGAATAAACCCACTCTTGAACTGGACCTATGGAGACGTCTGGAATTTTATACGCTTCTTCAAACTCGAGTACTGCGAACTCTATGACCAAGGCTACACCTCTATTGGAAGGTACGTTGAATGTATGTGAATGGACGACCAAAGGCTTTAGCCGAAGGGAGTCCATGCAGGAGTATCCTGTCCGTAGCGAAGCGGAGGATGAGTTCCGAAGAATGAGGAATTGTCCGACTGAAAGGAGCTTTCCTATCTGGTAGGATTAAGGTCATACTGGAGTGCAACGGAAGGAAGAATGACCTACCGACGTCAAGGACTAGGGAGTAGATCACTATGGAATGAGTGTAGCGAATGGAAGAGTGATAGCGAGGTGATCAGTAGATGGATAGACTACCATTATGATATGCCAAGCATCGGGTTGTGCAATGTGCTAAGGAGGATAGGATAGTATGAAGGAGCCTATATAGCAGAGAAGTCTACTCTAGAGGATTCTCTATGGACTATACGGCAAGTATACGCCACTATAGGACATTCTGTACCCAAACTTGTTGCGCATGCAGAAATCTTCTGGGGTATGGCGAGAGCACTGGCAAGCTGTTCAGCAGGAATTCCTATGATTCTTCATAGCCCTTCTGCATGCACTAAAAGGAGACATCGCCAGAGAATACTATAAGGACTATAGACAACTCAATGCGTGGCGACAAGGGAGTTTTGGCAGCCTTTATTGAGCACCACCCGTAGGGCATCCGGTGGGTGTATGGAGGACAGGCTCTGCATTATGGCCACTATGGGAAACTTGTATGGCCCATAACCACGAGAAGCACAAACTGGCGCTAGGGAATGCAAAAGTACAGTGCGACCATGGGCGTACAGAGGGCATTTTACCGTCGGAGGAGACTCTGCCATTTGCAGTATATTTCCTCTGCGATTTAAGCTCAAAACACCTGCATGCATGCTCTTTTGGTATTCCCTGAACATCTCTAGACCAAGGCAATGAGGGTTCTGGCACTGCTGTGGACGGCATGTCTACTAAGACAATGCCACGGTGGAGATGATGAAAAGCCTTCAACGTCGGGGAGCAGTCCATCCGCACCAAAAGAGACACCTCAGGGAGCTACTGGAGTGTCTACTGGCGCTGAAGGACCTAAAGACTCGGAGGAACGATCGCCAGTTGGGGAGTGCATGAACTTTGCCAATCCAAACGGCCCGAAATACAAGTCCTTTGAGTACTTTTACAACGAGAACCACATCATTCTCTCGGTTCCCAACCCAGGAGTTGCCGTTACAAGAGTCAAGCACTTTAGGTCAGCAGTCTGGGAAGCCAAGCCCGGAGAGACGGTTGAGTATATCAAGGGTTATCTAAAGAATGGGAAGGTTCTGCTCATCCTTGTCACAAAAAGGGGACCATATGGCGTATCTGGAAAGTGGTTCATAAAGGAGAATGGCGCATGGAACGAGTGCGTGCAAGTTACTGAAGCAATAAAGTGCCTCAAGACGGTAACTGCTGGCAGCGTTTGTGAAATTGTACTTGACATCTCAATCATGCAAGACTGCCCAGAATGCACAATGTTTGATGTAAAAATCATGGGACTTCCTGCAACCTTTTACTTCCCGAATCCAGGCTACATTGTCGCTGCAATCACCCAGGGGGAAATGGTCATTTGGCAGTCGGATGGCTACGACTACTGCATTTCCTGCGACCTCTACTCCAAACATGGCGATCCGTTATTCGCGCTCTTGAGCATCAGAGACGGCAGATTGCTCTACTACAAGTACTTTGAGAAGAGGAACGGGCACTGGATAGAAGTTGATGCCAGGGTGTTTGACGAAAGGCGCCACGCATTGATGAGATCTGAGGACTCAGGTTTGCCATCTCCTCAAGAGGCTGAAAAGAAGAGCAAGTCAAAGATGGGCAAGAAGCTCTCTGGCTTCTTTTCCCTGAAAAAGTGCAAAAAGTCAAAGTCCAAGAGCAGCCCTGGAGCAGAGGGCGCCTCGCCAGAAAGACCAGTCAGAACCCCTGTAACATTCCGCAGGATAAGTGGCAAGGCCAACTCTGGCTACGAGGAAATTGGAGATGAGCTCTCGGGGGAGACCATTGACCTGGCAGTTCCGGACCCGTCACTCTACCAGTCCTTTGACTATTTCTACGACAATAATCCAGTGATAATGGTAGTGCCAGTCCCTGGGAGACGGGTCGTAAAGTTGGTGAGCCCAGAGGGGCTCTTGTGGAAATCAAGCGATAACACGCTCCTCAAGCATCTCAAACTCTACCTGGACAAGAGTGGAAAGCCAGTGCTCATGTACGTCATCATGAAGACTTCCTACGGGATGCCACGTCAGTATTACAGCAAGGAGGGAGACGAATGGAAGGTTTTCAACGGGGATTACAAAAGGGCAATTGATAACCTCAGAATTGAACCAGAGTCGGTCACAAACTTCTCAATGGACATTTCTGTGAGCACGGACACTGATCAATGCACAGTCTTTAACACAAAAGTTTACAATGTAAATACGCGCTTTTACGCCCCCAAACACGGCTTCCATGCCAAGGAAGTTCTAGACGACATGTCCCTGGTATGGGAAAGTGGAGAGAACGGAAAGTGCCTCTCGTGCGACTTGTACAATGGACAAAATAAACCGCCACTCCTCTTGCTAGTCGCCGGATACCAAAACATGACCAGGACGCTCTTTTTCGTGAAGATTAACGGAGAATGGAGAAGCATCACAGAGGAGGAATTTAGCCTCCGAAAGAATGAAATGGCCTCCTGAAACATACATGCCCCGCCCGCACCTGCATCAAACATTTATGCTACAGTACCGGAGACACGATAAAGAATCCATACCTGCAAAGGAACGATGGAGGAGGAGGATACGACCCCGCATTCAAGCTCGAAAATTGGGACCTTGAAAGAGAAGGAAGATGCACATCGCAATAAGATTTAATGGTTTACATGCATGTTAGAATGTGTGGCATACGAGTGAAGCGAGTATAATGCCGTCGATGGCATAAGCCAGAGACAGAATGGGTATCCGACTAGAAGGAGGAATGGCGAATGCAGTGAGCCTGAGCGACTAACAGGAGCTTTATGGCGACCTATGGGAGCCTAAGGAAGAGTAGGATTCTCACTGTGCAAGTACGACTGTAAGGAGTACTGAAACAGGTGACCTACCGACGTCGGAGACTAGGGAGTAATGGCGACTATACAGAGCATAGGAGCCTGAATGGTCACCTGCTCTTACTCCAGTAGGCTCTTTTTTAGACTTATTAGGACTATTTTTAGACTCTTTATTCTACTTGTGGAACCAGGAGGACAACTAAAGAGAGTCTCTAGAAGAATAGATGAATGAGTTACCATTAGGATATGCCAACATCGAGTTGTATAATGCAAGAATACTCAGTATGGGAGTTCCTAATTTTGCTATCTGGATATACCATGGAGTAGTTAAGCTTCTGGAATCTCAAGTTAGGGTACCATAGATGAGACTGCCTACTACTATGCAAATCCTTCCGGAGTAAGTACTCGTAAGCAGAATGGTAAATACTGCAATGAATCTAGCTGCCAAAGCGGCGGTTGTCAATGTGGAAGCAGTGGAGGAACTTGTAAGCCTGAAAACTGTGCATCTACCAACTGCCAATGCTGTAAAGAGAGAGAGGGTACTTACTCATCTGTTAATGCATTTACACCCCAATCCCTAATGACCATCTTGGCCTTTACTGGAGATGGTTACCTCAAGACTTATTCCAAGTATGAGCATGATCGGAGTAAATGGCCTACTAAAGACTTTGGATTCTGGACTCCTTAGGATACTATTATGCTGACGCTTCTGATTTTATAGATACCCATTCAATCTATTTTAACAATTCATCCATCTACCTAGGAATGTACAGGCTCCCACAGGTCGCCATAGAGCTCCTGTTAGTCGCTCTAGTAACTCATCCTCACTACGTTCGGATTGTCCTCCGCTTCGCTACGGACATTAATCATCACTATCGTAACCACTCAAGAGGTTCACCTCTTCCTTCTTTTGTAAAACTTTAATCCCCTTGTACTTTTCGTTTGGAGCGTCCGCCCTTTTCTTTTTTGCAGACTCGTTGCTAAATACGTCTGGGACCTGCGATTGCTTCGAGAGCTGTTGTTTGCGATTGCTAGAGCTGACCCAAGTGTCCACTGGAGCGCTTTCAGTCTCATCAGGAGCCTCTTCAGATAAGTCAGCAGCTGGACCATTACCATTTTGATCAAGAGATTCAGAGACAGTACCATCTGCATCGAGTGCATCGTCATCAATGGCCTCCTGCCAGTAAAACTCGTTCCAGTCGTCCTCTCCGAGGGAACCCTCTGCACAAGCCTTTTCCTGGTCCCTTCTAAAGGCCTCTAGTTCATCCTCATTGGCTGCAGATTCAAACTTTTCCTGCATGATCTTCTTGAGGGTTAAATCCGCGAGGTGCTCACGCTCGCGCATACGTCCAGCTCGCTTTTTAAGTGCAGTGAGTCTCTCTAGCTCCTCGTATTCCGCGTAGGCGTGGTTCGCCTTGTCAAGCATACGCTCCGTTGTGTCCTGCTTCTCCGCCTTTGCCTCCTAAAGAATGAGTGTGAAGCATGCGAGTGAAACGAGTATAATGCTGTCGATGGCGTAAGACAGAGACAGCATGAGAAAAGCGGAGTACAGGTCCCGAAGAATGAGGGACTAAAGCGAACACAGTGAGCTTGAGCGACGCATGGGAGCCTGTGTATTCATTGATCTATGGAAGAGTAAGTTTCCTATGGAGACACCAGATAATAGTACTATACCATAAAGAATCTACTGGAGATACTATCTATGGAGTGAATACAGTACTACTGGAAATCAGTAAAGATACTGATACCCCGTAAGGGGAATAACACTCAAAGAGTCTATGAAGAAGACTAACACTCCATAGGGATGCTAAGACAGTAATACACAGGCTCTCTACGATTGCCTATGCTCCTATACTAAAGTATACTCGCCATAGAACTCCTTTCAGTCGCTCATTCTTCGGGACCCATGCTCCGCATACTCGTTTCACTCGTACGCTACGCATTCTTACCTCTTCTTTATCAACAGCTTCAGCTGCAAGTTGCGCATCTCTATTCGCGTCATAGGTCCTTGTTCCTCCGGATTCAAGTGTATAGTCTCCATTCTTTGGGTCAGTCTTGAAGATAATCATGTGATTACAGTTTGGACATTTTCCATAAAACCGATACTTTTGTATGCCCAAATAATTCTCCTCGATCCTCTGTACTTTGCTGTTGAACTTTGTGCCAACATAAGTAAAATCTCTGCAACTTTCGCATCTAAAGGTGAATGGAAACATCATACGAATCTCCAGGACTCTGCCATGCAGACCAAACTTTTTGGCAAAGCCTGAACGTTTCCTTCCGAACCCATCGCTCTTTAAAATGTGACGATGCTTTTTCAAAAGTCCAGGATCGAAATCCGGAGGGATGTATTTGTTCAGCACCTTTCTCTCTGACATTCTATAGAATTAGTGTAATGTGTATAGTGGATGAGGATTACAAGGCGCGGCAAATGATGAATGAATTGTGGCCATGGATGGGGAAAGATAGTAGTCCAGAGAAGAGTCTATATGCACTTCATTAGACCAACTAGTCAGTATCCAAGCTAGTATCTCCATAGAGTCCTAAATCTGTCTAACCCAAGGGTCTCCTTTAGTGCGTTTATATATCCACCAGCCAAATCCAGTAAGACCACCAGCTCCGGCAATAGGACCAGAAGATGCTCCAAAGATAGCCCATGGTCCTAGAACAGCAGCAGCTGGAGCAGCAATAACTTTAGCAGAAGTAGGAGATTTTTGACCATCTTCAGTAAGAGCAGCATTATCAGGAGTAGTAGTTTCAGGAGGAACAGCTTTAGGTTTTTCTTCAGGTTTAGGACATTCTTTATAGCTTGTGCATCCAGAAAGGGTTTTTAGTATGCCAACAATACCATTATATTTTTCATGGTCTATAGTATTACTTAATTCCCTTGGTTGTATGTTGGAGATAGTGAAGACTTCTACCCACTGCTCATCTCCACTAACAGTACTACTACCAGTATACTTCTTATACCAGCCGTTTTTTGAAGAGTCTGAAGACGAATCTACATAAATCAAAGCAGGATTTCCTGAGCAGTGAAAAGCATAAACACTAAGAGGACCTTGAATTGGAAAGTCTAGTCCAGAAGAGTTTATCCGCTTCCTATGCTTTCCATCATTGTATTTAATAGCTGCAAGCCTAACTCCACCAGAATAAGTAATCTCATGTTTGTGGAATGGAATAGAACTTGGGTTCTCATGCAGTTTACAGGAAATTTGTGCCGAAGTAACAGTGACCCTGTTAGAGCCTCTAGCACCATCAGAATGATTACCACTGCAGCAGTACGAATGTTTACTATCACCGCTCATGAATGTACCTTTGCTAAGGTTAATTGTGACTGCATTGTTATGTTTACAGTTTTGTTCGTCAAGTTTAGTCTCAAGAAGGTCATCAGAGAGCGGAGGTTGTCCAATCCAATCATTGTCGCTATTCTTTGCGTAATAGATAGGTGTATTAGTAATGGTAATTCCAAGGAGGATTGCTTTGTCTGGTGCTCCATTCCAGTAGAAAACAGAAACCTCAGTGACATTATGGATTAGTTCTCCTATTTTACCTCCCCCTTGTAGTTTGTTGTTGAGCGTAAATTTATTTCCACTTTTATGCTGATGAGTAACCCTAATGAAGCCTTTTGGCTGGTCAGTTTCCTTTCTGGCAGTTATACCAGGAGGTTTATCACGACAGCGACATATATTATTACTCTTTCCACAGTTTCCGTCTACATTTAAGGTTAACACTCTGCCACTCATCCTCCGTCATCAAATATATCTAGACTCATTCTTAAATTTATACACTAAATTGGATGGGAGGATATCTCCGTACTTTACTAGATCCTTAATAGTCGTTCATTACATTCATCCTCCCTCACAACTAGCTCATTGTCAGAGAGACTATCCACAGAACAAGATGAACAACTATCAAAACAGTCTTCAGTAGTACAGTATAGAGAATCTACTGGAATAGTCTCAGTCGAATAGGCATGCTCTGTTGTATAGGCTCCTTTTGGTAACCATCATTATATCCATCCTTTTAATCACCAGTGTCTCTATCACCTCTACCAGCAGGTCCAGGAAGACCATAAGCACCTTTTACTGCAGATGGAGTATCCACTTCTTTCTTTTTCCCTTCCTCAGCTTCTTCATGTTCTTGTCCTTCTCCGGTATCTTTATCAGGCTCTTCAGCACGTACTACAGAATCCTGTTGTTTATCAGATTGGAATTCTTTAGCACATTCTTCCAAGCCACTATCAGAGTCTCTGTCCACCAAGTGCATTCCAGTTTCACTTCTGAATCTCCTCTAGCTCTATACCATCCAGCTCCCTATCTTCTACCTATATTCACCTACTGTGTGCCCATTTAACAACCAAAACTCATTCATGGCGACTGTATTTCACCAGAATGGCGACTCTTTGTCTCACTTCAGCCATCTGTTCCTCCATCCGGACTCTCTAGCGACAATTTAGGCTCCCTGACGGTCATATGGACTCCATCTAGCCAAAGCCTAAGGTTACCTAGCTCACTCTGTTTGCTTCATTCCTCCTTTCAGTCGGAGATTTGCCACGCCTTGGTGTCCTCGGGACTTACCTCTAAATCCTTACGATTCCTGCGATAATATCCCGTAAATCCAAAGATGGAACGACATTTTATGGCTTTTGAAATTCTCAGCCCAAAACTCCAAAGGAAATGAAACTTGCGGCGCCTCGATTGTGCTGCTCGCCCTCCGCCCGCCCGGGCCCCTTTTCCTCACGTTTATTGCTAAATTATGGGCCAAGTTTCAGTGTGTGCAGAGTTTGTAGGATTATGCGAACGTAGTGAGCATAATGTGAGCTTTGGAATAGCGAACACCGTCGTCAGACGGAGTCCCGAAGAATGAGGGACTGAGCGACTAACAGGAGCTCTATGGCGATCTCTGGGAGCCTAAAGAAGAGAAGGATTATCTCTGCGTAGGTCTCTAGACCGAAGCAGGTGACCTACCGACGTCGAAGACTAGGGAGTAATGGCGAGTATACGCAGTATAGGAGCATAGGCGATCGTAGGGAGCCTGTGTATTCCTTAGTAGATGGAGGAATGGTCTATTATGAGAACTGTTCAGTATGGTAGTCTAAGTAGTCACTAGAGAGATGAGAGTGGTGGAGCTAGGAGGACGACTGAGGGAAGGATAGTCATGATGATTAGCCATGAGAATTTATCAGCAGATGGAAGAGCGATGAAGACTCTATGGGCGAAGCGATAGGAGAACTGGCGAGTAGACGGAGTACAGGAGTCTCTGTATTCACAAGGTTTTGTAGATGGATGAATGTCTAACCATTATGAGATGCTCGGCATCGAGTTGTATAATGTAGATAAGAAAGACGGATAATGCAGTTTGTATGAAGAAGAATGAATGATGGAGACAACATCTTCATAGAGAATGAATCCATCCAGTGCACATACATTGCCCAGTAGATGGGTGGTTCTCTTACCATCACTAGACTCTCGTTACTGAAGGGTAACAATGATGGCGAGTACGAATTCGTAGGCACTCGTATGGAACGGGAAATGTGCTCTAGACGGTCTACGGTGCAACCATGAAAAATAAGAATGGGTTGCTCTGGGAGACCATGGGTGAGGTTCTTGCTGCACTGTAACGACTCTTGGTTTGCGCTATATGAGTTTCAAGAGAGACGGGTACATACGGCCGTCTGGTCACCCGCATATCTCTGCGTGCCTGTGCCCCCTTGGCATCCTCAGGGTCACGGTCTTCCGTGGACTCTAGTACTCCCTCATAGGTCCATTGATGCTTCGTCACTAATATGGTAAGCTATAGTCTGACTCCACCATCTACAACCTGGCTGAATAATTGTCCCTTTGGAAGAATGAGCGATAGACTACTCCATTCACGGTACTCTCTAAACTCCACTACAGGCACAAAATAGGCTGGTGGTTAAACATGAATGCACGGAGTTCAAGGGATAAAGAATTACGGGTCGTTACGTGCGTCTCCGTCTTCTCGTAAAGCACCTCTTTATCAGGGGCCAAAACTTCCAAATCAAAATGCAGAGGATTATTAACCCAATTATGGCCCCTATACTCGCTCCTACAATTTTTCCAGTGCTTGCACCTTTGGTCTCTTTCTGGCCATTGGCAATTTTGAAACTGAGAGGACCCAAATTAACGCTCAAGTCACGCTTGACTATACGATGCCCATTCTGATAGAGATGTTCATAGCTTATACTTTTACGAGAACCATCATCGCATGTAGCTCTTGTAAAATCGCTGTGTGTGCCATACTTTGGTGAATCTCTACACATTCCAGTTCCGCCGTTCATTCTCTCTCAGCCTTTATAACAGGTCTCTGGTGAAATTTTAAAGAATTATAAAGCGTTTTACCATTTATTACGGCGCTATAAACTCCACAAATGTCTGCATGTCATTCAATAATTGCAAACAATTCCCCACTCCTTGTCCCATGACAAGGTCCTGTCTAACGGGCTTTCCACTTTGTATTGTTCTTTGTAGTTTAGTATTCCCTATTTAATCCTAGAATTCGTTCCGTTTTTAGTCATTATGACTCTTTATGTCATCCTTGAGAGTCTCCTTTGCTCTTGTATCCTTCCCTCGGTCGTATGACTCCCTCACTCTCATTCTGAACGAGGGTTTCTGTGATGTCTATCCTAGTTTTATATGACCCCCAAAGACTCTTGTAATGTATGAGACGGACCCATTCATCTATAGAGTGTCCCTGGGTCATTCTGGAGACGGAATGGGACACGTGGCATGTTCAGTACTCGACCCTCATCAGATCCATCACTGCCATATTTTACGACTTTACATATCTTGACTATTTATAGAGGCTATCTACCCATTAAATAGTCCATAGAACGTTTCAGCGATAGAGACGAGGAGGAAAATAAATTGCATGCAGGATCTGTAGGGGCTCCACATTCCAGCGAAACATGAAGCTCATCATACTCACAACTCTACTAGGCCTTTGTACGGCCACACCAGGAACTCCACCAAAGAGTCCAACCAGTCCCAAGAAATCTCCAACCGAGAAAAAAGGGGTTACCATCGTGAACAAGATCGTTTCTCCCAAAGCGACTGATAAAGAGATTAAAGGCCCTGAGCTGATAACTAGTTCTGACGATCCCAGGTTACCAGTTACAAGCATTACAAGTGTTGACGGGCCAGGGAAATCTCCGGTAAAAAAGGGTTCTACTCCGCCGGGAAGCCCGAAACCAAAACCTCGTACGAAATCCCAAGATCAGGAGCCAAAGGATCATGACCTTGAGCAAAAGGATAAAGTCTTACAAGAAAAAGAACCAGAAAAGACACCTCCAAAAACTGTTCCACCAGAAAGTCTGCCATCTAAAGAGGCTCAAACTCTAAAAGAAAAGGAACAGGAGTTTAAAGAGAAAAGGGAAAGAGATAGGGCTAAATTAGAGCAAAAGATTAGTCTAGAAAAGGCAAAGCCCATAGAGGATAGGCAAGAAAAGTACGAAGCCAGTAAAGACGGCAAATTTGACGAGTGGCTTGCCAAGTCCAAGGCTGTTGAAATGGGTGCCAGAAAGTTGTATGAAGAAGCCAAGGCAAAGGTGGACGCAATATCTGTACCAGAGTCCAAACAAAAGTATGAGAAGATACTCAAGAAGATTCTTAAAAAGGTTGAGGAAATCACAAAGGATATTGAGGAACTTGAAAAGACTAAAAAGAAGGATGCATCAGAAGCCATTGAAAAGGCACTTGGACACTTTTTAGGCCACTTTCAAACCCGTGCCATGGTAAAGTCCGACGTTAGTGAACTCATCCTCGACATTGCCAGGGACCAAGAGGATGGAGACGAAGTCCTCAAGACCCTGGAACAGTTTCTAGTAGCCCTCGAAAGGTCTCCACTGGCTTAGAAGCAGGTAGACCAATAGACTTAATTCCCTAAATTCATGATACATGCAGATTCTTATTCATGGAATGAATGGAGTGAGATTAGCAGTATCAGGAAGTGTAGGATTTTTCTGGTATACTCCATCTTCCTCAGTATTTATCCATGATAAGGTAAGACCAACTATTCAGTATCCAAGCTAGTATCTCTAGATTATCTCCATAGACTCCTAAATCTGTCTAACCCAAGGGTCTCCGTAGACTTCCCAAGAGTGTCATTAGATTAAGCGTACTAGAGGTAGAGCCAAACGCTGTCCATAGTACAGAACCAGCAGCACTCTTAAGAACGCCCGTAACAGCTTGAGCAGGAGCTTGAGTTTCAGTATGAGTAGTAATAGTAGGTTGAGGTTCCTCAGGTTCTTGACCAAGTTGATCTCTATCAGCTCCTCTAGATTTATTATCATCAGTAGCAGAATCAGGAGGTTTAGCTTTAGGAGTAGGAGGGCCACTACTATGTAGACTAGCAGTAGTAGGATTGTTCTGAGAACGTCCAAAATAGTTGTTATCAAAGAAGCTATCCTCTATATAATCGGTTTCTCCTTGTGTATTTTCCAACTCGAATACTGGTGTGGTTCCACAATTAATTCCAAGATTTTGCTTGGTTCTCTCCAAAGCACTTTTAAGAATACCATTTCTGTAAGCTTTATGTGGAGGGATTTTAGTAAGTTTACGGGAAGCATGCCACCCATCACCCTTGTTCATGTTCTCATACCATTTATGACCATCCTTGTCCTTAAAATAGAGCATGAGAGGAATACCCTCTTTACCACAACTCGAAAAATATACCATTACACTCTTAACATCTTCTACAGGTGTAACTCCTGGGGAAAATATCTGACTTGTACCTCCAACTGTAAAGTCTTTTATTCTAAAGCTCTTTCCTCTGTGACTATAAGTGTGTTGAAAAGCGTTGTATCCTTTCACAAGAGGAGGGTTGTGGTAAGAAGTAATATTAACCATATCTCCACCATTTTCATATTCAAAGTAAGGATGTCTACTGTCAAGCTTTATGGTGACTCCTGCTCCAGAACTACCTTTAGTACCAACAATAGGAAATGTAGGTCCTATAAATCCAGGTCCTTGAGTAGTAGTAGGTGGAGTGGTTTTAGGAGGAGTAGGAGTATTAGGACCAGCGTAGTTTCCAGTACTTGAGGGGGTTCCAGATTCTTCAAGAGAAGTTGTAAGTAGTTTGTTAAGTAGTTGTCCTCCAAGTTCTCTAAAGAGATAACCCAATGGCCTTATCCAGCTACTATTTCCAACTCCTCTATTACGACCAGCCTGAGCTTCTCCACCAAGGCCTACTCTAGCATCACCAACAGGGGCAAGTTTAAGACTAGCCGGTTGAAGTTACCGAGAAGGTGGACCCTCAGAAGGTTTAATAGTATTTTCAGATTGTGTTTGATCATGAGAAGCGGGCCTTTCATCAGTTTTAGTTTTTGGAGGTTCTGGATCAGAAGCTTGTCTACCTCTACCGGCACTACCTTGAATAGCAAAAAGAGGTTGATGCTGGTTTGTTTTCTTTTCTCTTTCCTTTACTGCTTCTTTCTCTTCCTTTTCGAGTTCTTTTTTTAGTTCTCCTTCATCAAGTTTAGAACCCTCAGGACAATCCAGCAGTCCACCACAACCATGATCCTTTAGATATTTCTTAAGTTTCTGCCACTGTTTACAATCAAGGTCCTTACTCTCGAAATTTTCTGGTTTTGTACCAGCGTGTGTCCATCTCCATTCTCCACTACCTTCCTTATACCAACCTTTGGTCATAACACTATCACTATCAACATACATGAGTGATGGTCTATCCCCTTTACAGTAGAAGGCATAAACATTATTTACAGAGGTTGGAAATCGTGATCCGTGTAATTTTATATTCTTCCTTTGACCTCCAACCGTATAGTAGATACCAGCGAGTTGAGTACCAGGGGTCATAGAATGCTTGTAGTACTTAGTAGAAAGATTGCCTTCACCCTTAACTTTAACTGATCCTTCGCTAACATTGACTCTACTTTTATGGGTACCACAACAATATGATCCATTAGTTCTAGAAGAGGATAGATCCAATGTAACATTATCATGCCGTTTGCATAATACCTCATCGAGCTTTTCGGAAAGCTTTGAAGTGGGTTGTGGAGTACCAACATTATCATAGAATGTATTGCCACTGTCATAAACTTCCAGCCATTCCTTACCACTCTGATCTGTACTCTCAAACCATCTAGATATCCTATTGTTTGATGGTTTGAACTCAATCATAAGTGGTACACTATCACTACCAGGATAAGAGTATAGCCTTATTTGAGAAGCTGGACCGTGCTTAGTAGGATCAATATCAGTGGGCTTACCGTTGTAAGTTACTCTAGATATTCTTGTATCCCTATCATTATCACGAATGATATGTGCTTTAGCGATATATTCACTTCCTGGAGGATTAGGAGAAGTTTCAGATTCTATTTTTCTAGTCTTATTCATGCAATTAGCTTTATACTCTTTGAGAATATGACCTGAGTGAGCATTCTTTATATCAAATACAACGGCATTGTTCTTTTGGCAGTTATGTTCATCCAGAGCTTCTTGTTCACTCAGATGAGCTACTGGAGTATGCAACCAAGAACTGCCTTTACTATAGTACTTGGTGTCTTCACCCTTTTTAATTCCAAGGAGGATTGGTTTTGCGTTGTTACCATCCCAGTAGTAAACAGAAACTTCTTTAACGGCCTCCACAGGTTGTCCCCTTTTTGCTGCAAAACCTCCTATTATTTGATTTCCATCTTTGAGTGTGGTATTAAGCTTAAAGGTGCGTCCTTCAAGATAGTGTGTATATTTGATGAAGTTAGTGACGCCACCAATATTAGTCTCCTTTTTGACCTCTAGGCCAGGTATTTTATCATTACCTGGACAATCACATTTTGGTCCTTGACAATTTACATTTAACGTTAACACTCCAGCACTCATCCTCCATGTTCAGAGAGTATGCTCTTTCAAAACTCTGAGGTCCATGAGTATCTCAATGCGACCAAAGGGAGCATACAGTAGAGATAGACTCCCTCACAACTAGCTCACCGTCAGAGAGAGCGTCCACAGAACAAGATGAGTATCAAGGCAGTCATCTGAATGATCTCTGCGGATAATCCAGTAAGACTACATAGTCCTTGGTTCCACTCTTGCCATATCTCTAGAGATACACAGACTCCCATTGGTCGCCTTTGCAGCTCCGATACTGCGTATACTCGCCAATGCTCACTACTCCGTAGTTCGTATTCACAGCTCATGATTGCCGAATTTCGCCCTGAAAATGCCCATGGAGCAGTCAAGAGGCGAATGAGGAATAGTAGACAAGCTGCAAATTTTGGCTCATTGGAGCGGTTCTTCTCCTGTCTAGTGGTCAATCTGGAATGTAATATACCCATTCATTCTGGAAAAGGACAGAGAGCACATCTAAATGCCTATCGATGGGTAGTAGAGAGGCTGGCGCAACTCCGGGGTCGATATGAGGGTCTCAGAGGTCACACATTTCCATTCTCTGCCCATTCCCAGAGTCACCATAAAATAAAGTCTCGCATTCTCCCTTTATAACACCCATTCCTCTTCTCATTCCACTCCTTTTGTCTCCTCCGGCGTCGCCTCCATTCCCCATAGTCTCTTCCTTCTCTGTCCATCTCTTCCTCTCGTCCACAATTCCTCTTCCTTATTCCCCCCGCACTTTGTCCATTCGTTTCATTCACAGGGAATGGACAAGACAGCGCTTTGTTACGGCCACCGAGGCGTTGGCTGTAGCATAGCCCATACTCTCTCAGAGTACCCTGAAAACACTCTGACGTCCATTGGCAGGGCGGTCGAGTATGGGTCACACGGGGTCGAGTTTGACGTCTATCTGACCGACTTGGACGACATTGTCCTGTGCCATGGAGGGGAACCGGACGGTAGGATAAACTACAACTATTTGCGGCTGGTAGACGGGAAGACGGAGGTCATTCCTGACGAGGTAACCTGCCAGAACCTCACCATTCCTCCCGAGGAGCTCGTGGTCAAAATGCCGTGGATTAAAGGTCGCAATGCTGATGAAGTAAAGAGGACGTTTCCTGGGCTAACAAAGGAACAGAGGGAGAGGATAACTGCGGACTATGTGAGCGACAACACCCCGTGGAGAATGGAGGATGGGAGTCTGGAACACATGCCAAAACTTGAGCATGTACTCGATAGGTATGGAGAAAAACTCAAATACAACATTGAGCTCAAGGGAACAAAGCCAGAGCTGGGTCTAAAGGTCCTGAAAATACTCGAGAGATATCCCAACCTCGACGTTATGATCTCGTCCTTCACATGGGTTCCACCAGAACTCAGCCCAGACTCTCCACACCACGAGAGTGAGCTCGAACACTGGCCAAATGGAAGGATGAAGGCGGATATTCTGAGACCACTTGTCGACAAACTCCCCGCAAATGTCTCTCTGGGTGTCCTCTTCAATTATGAAAAAACGGCGCTCTGCAGCGTACCACGAATCATCGAAATCGCCAAGAGCTACAAGGCAAAGTTTGTAAACGTGGTACATGACTTTTGGATCGAAGGAGAGGGACTCCTCGGAGGAGACCCAGAGACCGGGAAGGACGCCCTCAAACACCTCGTAGAAAGACTCCACAGGGAAGACATTTCAGTACTCACCTACTGGTGTCAGTCTCCAGATCTAGAAGAGGACTATAGGCTACACATTGAGGCTGGAGTAGACATCATCTGCCCCAATGACATTAAAGTTGCAATGAAACTTGTCAATCAACATGTTAGGGTGTGATGTCCGTAATGTGAGCTTTGGAATAGCGAACACCGTCGTTAGACGGAGTCCCGAAGGATGAGGGACTGAGCGACTAACAGGAGCTCTATGGCGATCTCTGGGAGCCTAAAAGAGTACTCTTCTCAGTACTACCAGAGGTAGTAATGACCCACCGACGTCGGAGACTAGGGAGTTTGTCACTATGGAATGAGTGTAACGAATGGGCGACCAACGGGAGCTTAAAGAAGAGTAATGAAGACTCTATGAGCGAAGTGGATATAGGATAAGTTGCGAGTATACAGAGTATATGAGCTTAGGTATTCACAAGGCTCTGTGGAGGAGTTCCCTATTCTGGACTTTGGACCGTCTTGAGCTTGTAGGAATGGATCCCATAAGGAGTCATTAGAGTCTCTATAATGGCAGAGTATGTCCATACTGCCAAACGGTGAGCTACTTGTGATAGAGGATGCATGACTAGACGGTATTGCATTGAGACTCTCATGGATTTCATAGTTTTGAAGAATGGTGAGTGTGGAGGAGATTAGGCCAGTGAGAATACCGTAATGATACACTTGTAATAATGACTCAACAAGAAGTAATCATTGAACTCAAGTATAATCAAAATCAAGATACTACTACATATCAAGCAAGTACTTCTTCCGGAGGTAAGACTGTTAAAATTACCGTTACAAGATCTGATGATATTCCTAGCTTCTACCGGTACACTCATAAGGCTTCTAATGGAGGACAATTCATACTTGAAAAAGTACTAGGTGATGGTAGTCAAAAATTAGAAGGGATTCCTCCCCCTGAATCCGATGGAAAGGCATTCTCTGTTTCTGCTTACTACTGGAAACATGAGAATGGTGGTAGGGGTCTACCTAGTAAGGTTCTCATGGTGGGAATTACCACCACTGACACTGGCAATAGAACTAAGTATTATAAGAATAGTGATGGTAATAAGTGGGTTGAAAAACATGATCTCTCAACAAATGGCGAGCTTATTGAAAAGAAACTAGATGACCTCAACTGTTATAGTAATGACGCAGTTACCGTTAAACTCACAAAAGATGCATACGGGACAGGAAAGTTACACTGTTGTGATGGTCATAAAAACCATAGTAAGGTCTCTGTTGAGCCAGTGTCAGTTAATCATCCACATAGCCGCCACCATCTGGGTTCAGAGAATCTTACAGTCAAAAAATACTCAATTTTGGGTACAACACTGGCAGCTATCAAGCATGATTCAAGTAGTGAAGATAAAAAGAATAGAATAAAGAGAATAAAGATTCCTGGTCTCAAAGCTTCTGGAAATGATCCAGTAGACATATACACCGTTTATTCGGGTAATAGTAAGAACCCAGAGTTAATCTACGTCAAAGGTGGAGATCCTAGTGTTGATAGGAAGTGGTTTAAGAAGGGTGGTAATGGAGATGAAAACTGGACGAAAGCTCCTGAACTCAGTGGTATAATACCAGAAAATATTACCGAATGCGCCAACTGGAATTCTCTTGTTGGTGAACTAAGAGATAGTAATAGTGACTTGCAAGACTGTTCTCAAGAGAAGCTTAGAAAACAAAAACTACAAACACAACGTTCTGAAGAAGTAGCTCCTGGAACTACTACTCTTCCTACTGCTCCTGAAGTTACCGAAATTCAACATCTTTCTGATCCATTTTCTCTTACTGTTGCTACTCAACCTTATCTTGAAGCTCCTCCTGCTCATCAACCTCGTGGTAATGATTCTTCTTGGATTGAACATACTGTCTTTGGATGTCTCGCTAGTTGGTCTAATGGAGTACTACTTCACTGTGGATGAATACTGAGAGAGATGGAGTATATATGGGAGAATATTACACCTCCATAAGCTCCTATACTGACGTATATTCGCCAGAGCTCACTCCAGTAATGACCTTAATCCTACTCTTCTCTAGGCTCACTGCATTCGCCATTCCTCATTCTTCGGGACCCATGCTACCTCTGGCTTATGCCATCGACGGCATTATACTCACTACTTCGTAGTTCGCATTATGCTACGGACATACTACACATTAAATTTACTCGACTCACGATCGAGTTCCGCAAAACTCTCATTCTCATTATACAATCCCCTCGGCCAGAGAATCTCTGATCTTGGGGATAAATGCAGTTTAGTCGCTAACATTTTAAAATCTTCAAGTCTTTGTTCACGACTAATCATACATATGGATCTATAAAGGCTCTGCATGCAGGGCAATGCCAAACTGAGGAACTACTCTGGGCAATTGCACGGGCTTTAAATCGTCAGTAACATTCCAATGATAAAAAGTGGGTGACTAAAGGCCGAAAATGGAGGTGTATGATCCGATGACACTGGAAGGTACAACTACTCTACCGTACACAGAAGAAGAGAATGAAACGCCTGCCATTATCTAGAGGACGGAAATGCGAGAAAATACCAGGACGCTGATGGTGAAGGAATAGGTGAAAATGTGAGACTCTGAAAGAGAGTTGTACAGACAATCTAGCAGTAGGGATGGAATGAGTAAGGATTGAATGGGAGGGTCTAATGGCTCACACATGCTCGCCAGGGAATCCATACTGAGGCATTACCCATTCAGACATTCTCTCGAGATTTTAAAACGGTCAAATGTGCCATCGGAGCGTGTAAAACTTCCGTTACATTCTCTTCCTTCCCCACACTTGTCTATTCATTCCTAACTCTACACTTTTCAGCCATTCCTTCAAGGGGGTTAAATTGGGTATCATCGTAGATGGGTAGGTTTCTGAATCGTTTGTAGGTGGTAAAGAAGGTCAGGGTCCCCTGGGTCTATGGACCAAGTGGTGTGCAAATGGAATGCAATGTCTTGAGCAGAGCGGAGAACGAGTCCCTAAGAATGAGCAATGGTGAACGTAGTGAGCCTGAGCGACCAACGGGAGCTCTTCCGTCTAGTAGGATTAAGGTCATTACTGGAGTGAAACGGAAGGAAGAATGACCTACCGACGTCAGAGACTAGGGAGCCATACAAGCTGTGAAACGGCGGGTTATGCTAAATCAATGGAGCCTAAATGATCACTACAGAGACTATAAGAATGGAGTAGTAGTCATAATACTGAGGATGAGAAGAAACTACCGATGAAATGCTCTATCCACCTATGGTATACTCTCATTCATCTACCAATGAATACACAGGCTCCTATCCTGCTATGTTCTATTATACAACTCGATGCTTGGCATATCCTAATGGTAACTCATTCATCTATTCTTCTAGAGACTCCCTACGGTCGTCCAGTACTCCTTCTGGACTCCATTCCTACCATCTCAAAATGGTCCTTTTCCCTATGGTGGATTAGACAACTCGATGCTTGGCATATCCTAATGGTAACTCATTCATCTATTCTTCTAGAGACTCCCTACGGTCGTCCAGTACTCCTTCTGGACTCCATTCCTACCATCTCAAAATGGTCCTTTTCCCTATGGTGGATTAGACAACTCGATGCTTGGCATATCCTAATGGTAACTCATTCATCTGAGGATGAATTCGCATCACTATTCCACTCGTTACACTCACTCCATAGTGATCTACTCCCTAGTCTCCGACGTCGGTGGGTCACCTGTTTCAGTACTCCCTGTAGTCATACTTGCACAGTGAAGAATCCTACTGGTAAAAGGTCCTCTGAAGAGTCCATTAAAGAGTCTACTGGAGTGAAAGTAGATGACCATTTCTCCCTTCGGCTAAAGCCTATGGTCGCTCTAGTCCCTCATTCTTCGGGACTCTTTCGCTATGCTCAAGACACATTCTACACATTGCGTACATTACATAGAGAAAAAAGTTAAAATTCCATACCAAAGGCAAACATTAAAGCAACAGTGACAATGGAAAGAGTGGCGAATCCGGCCACCTCAACCTTGGCATCGAATGCTTCCTTGGCAATTGGATACCAGCCAAAGGTTCTCTTTTCGAGGTAAAGTTCCTTTTCTTCTTCTCCGGCTTCAATGCCGAGTTTGGCAAGGATGGGCTTCTCCTCCTTGAACAAGAGGGAGGCGGAGACGCAGGAGGTAGTGTTGCCGGCCCAGATGGTGGTGTTTCCTTCAACGACCTTGGTGATCTTGGTCTCGGAGAGAGGGGCAAAGGTCAAGAATGGCTGCTTCTCGCTTGGTGAGAGAGTGACCTCGACAGCGGCATTGCCAACCTCCAAGACGTCTACGGTGAGGTCACCCTGGACGGTCTTTTTGGCGCCATCTCTCATGAGGTTGTACTTGCGGGAGAACTCCATTGAGGAGACGGGCTCCCATGCGCCATCGATCTTTGCCAAGTAGTCGTACTTGAATCTCCTATCGTTGGAGGCGACCTCAGTGCTGCCTTCCTTGAAGTAGAGGTGCAACAAGGCGGCTTCGCCGTTGAAGCTGTAGACGTAGAGGTTGAGAAGCTTCCTTGGGTAGCTTCTAATGTCCCAGACGTGGGTCTTGCCATCGTAGAGGTCAGAGAAGTACTCACCCTCGAGTGGAGTGTACTCTCTGTAGAGGAGGCTGCCTTGGCGTTCCTCGCGGGCAACTGGGTAGGCTATGTCGAGGGAGGAAATGTCAATGGTCCTTGGGGTCATGGCAGTGTTGTAAAGGTCCTTGCGTGCTCCGCAAAAAACCTCCTCTGAGACCTCGATCCAGTTGAAGCCCTGGTGCTCAAAGAAGAAGAGCTTGGGCAAGCGCTTGCTGCCAGTCACAACCTCAACGAGCATGGCCTTGCCGTACCTGGTGTAAAAGTTGACGGCGGAGGCGCCTGCTCCGGCCTCTGCCCTCCATACATCCTCATCGTCAAAGACGACGTTTCCGATGCCCTTTCCGCCGGCGGCAGCGAAAGTCTTGATGACTACATGGTCGCTCTTGTTGACAGAAATGCCAAAGTCCTTCTCCGCGGGGTTGGCGAGGTCGAGAGTAAGCAGCGATGTGTGAGAACCCAACCCGCTCGAGCTGGCCACATCCTTAGCAACACTCACATAAACGCTAAGAAACGATAACGGCAAAAACGTCCACAACATCTTCATTTTTCGTATGTCTATTCACTAACCAGTCGCTTCGTAGGGCAAATTTCTTCTGGGGGGAATTTTCACCTCCGACCAAACCAACCGGCAACTCGGATGCATGGTCTCAAAATACCGCTCCTAATATCGCAACGGACCCATGCAGGAGCTCCGAGAGCCTGCACTGCACCCAGAGACGCCAGGTACAAGTGGTGGCCCTTGGGAGGACCCACCAACGCCCCTATACGTCAATGCAATGAGTGGAGCGTAGCGGAATGAATGCGGACTGCAAAGTAGTGAATGTGTGAGCTGGCAGAGTATCCTACGGAGTAGGTATAATGGTAAGTCCCGAAGAATGAGGGACTCTGCGACCTCTGGGAGCCTAAGTAGTATATCATGAGTATACACAGTATGGGAGCCCAAATGGTCGCTAGAAAACTAATGCAAGGATATTCTACTGCTAAATGGAGTCTATATGGCGAACATAGGAGAGCTGTATAGCTTTGAATGGTTGTTGGTAGATATACATCGTACTCGTTTTGACGCTCTTGACTCAATGGTGATCTCTACGCTGTACAAGAGGGAGAAGCCAGGCTCATAATGACACCTTTGAAGTAGGAGCGTACGCGATTCTACTATTCTAGGCTCCCTCTGTTCGCCAGTCCTTTGCTTTGCTATGGACATAGCCACCCATTCGCTGCGCTCATGGTACACATACTACGCTCGCATAATACAAACACACAGCTAAACCTTACGATGGACCACCTAGTTGGTGTGTACGGTGGCGATTAAAACGATGGATTGACCTTTTGGCAGGGAATGCAAGCGCCTCTGCTCCCTGTAACGCATGCAGAAGCCAGTGTGCATGCGAGGTCAGGTTAAATCCAAAGAGTAGCTTCTACCTCCTACCAAGGGTAGGGACATTTTTTCTACAGTACTGCTTTCCAGAGACAAAGTATTATACATACGGGTTGTTAGGAGGTCACAGGGTGGTGGACTTCCCAGGGGAACTACACTAGAGTTGCTGATGGAGGTGCAGAGTTTCTCATTTCCTGAAGCTTCCTATCATAATCATCTTCTGTAAGATCTCTCCATTCCTTGCCCTTTTGCTCAAAGTACAATGTGCTGGAGACTCCGTTGGTCTGAATTCCCAGGGCAAGGAGAGCTGCGGAGCCCTTTGCTATGAGTGTCGCAAATGTACATCTCTCCCCTTCCTTGGCATTCCAGACGCTTGTACCTGCCTCAACTACGGCTAAGATCATCTCACTACTGTTCACGGGGTCATAGTCTTTGTTTTTGACTCCGTTCTCGCCTTCTTCCTCAGTGACCTCGACGTTTCTTCTGTCCGGTTTAGCGATGTCCAAAGTAGTTGGAATGACACTTCCGGTATCTTTAGTGGGTGAAAGAATTGTTCTATCTTCCTCCATTAACTGTTTAAACTCGGCGCCGCTGACTGCAGTCCATTTTCCATCTGCAAATTTACGGTATCCTTCCATCAGTCTTTCACCTCTCCTGAATCTATATAGAGCTCCTACGGGTCCCTTTGGTTTTATATAAAGGGTTGCTGAGGAACAAGAGTCGTGTGGGTACCTGCCTTTCCAAACGACTTGGCCGTCGTATAAAAGCGTGTTGGTAGACTTGGCGCTCTTTTCTGTGAGTTTAAGCACTGTCATAACGTCTTCCTCAACTTCCTCTACCTCGAATATGGATGAGTCGACCTTGGAGACGAATGAACTCGTTGGTTTGGACTCTTGAATCTCCTCCGAGAATGGGTCAGAGTTGGGGAATAATTTCTTTATTTCCTCCGCCTTCTTGAAGCATTCCTCCGTCGGTAATTCTCTAAAAGAGTCGCCTACTTTCTTGAATCCCTTGACTTCTACTGGAGCGTCCTCTAATCCAATGTCTAGGAGAATTACGTCCCCGTTTGCCACTACAGTTACACTCGTGCATGTATCGCCTTCAGAGGCATCCCAGAGTAAATCCTTGAGAAATACAACAGATTCGATCTCTGGACAGTCTTTTGGAAAGTACTTTCTGCATATAAGTCCTCCATTATCACGGATAACGCTCTGTATCATATCCTCGTCTGGGCGGAGTAGGTCGAGTTTGCAACGAAGTCTAGTTCCCCTTTCCAACTCTCGCAGTCTCGCATTAAACATCCTAAGTCTAATCTCTTTCCAGCTTCCGTCTACTCTCTCAAAGCATTTGGGAATTTTCTGTTGGTCGTCCTTGACCTCCAACGCGAGGAGCATTGAATCTCCCCTTGTAGAAATCCTGGCACCCAGACATCTTTCCACCCCAAAGGCTTCCCAGACTTCTTCCTTGCCGTATAATACGGCAGAGATGTAAAAGTCGTCGTTTGGGGAGTATTCCTTAAAGGAAACTCCGTAGGAATTGCCTCCACAAAGGTCCATCTTTGTCATATCAGGATCGGTAAGATCAAGAATAACGGGATTTCTATGCTTGCGTTTCTCTATCAAATCCTTCATTTTCCTTTCATATACCTTCTCGTTTGAGTCCCACTCTTTGCCATCGCGGTAGAGAAAGAGAGTGCGATCCCCGCCATTCTCCCTATACTGCACTGTTGCCAGTTCCGGTTTACCTTCATCAAAGTAGATTTTGGCCGATAAACATGAACCTCTATAGTTCCTCCAGATTACTTCCTCATCGCACTCGAGTTTTTTGGCTACAGTGCCTTCCTTAGCGGTCAACTTGAGGACCTCTATGCCATTCTCTTCTGTCTCCTCGATGTCAAAGAGGGAGGCATCAACCTTGGAAACTAGGTCAGATGAGGGAGTAGACCCATCCTCTGGTTGAGTGGCTGGCTTAGTATCACAATAACTGTCCTTTGGAGGCACACAATCGCCGCAATAACCTAATCCAACCAGACAGAATGCATAGAGTAGTATTAGGACCCTCATTTTCCCCAACGACCTTGCTCCCATATAGTTTGCAAGAATTCGGAATTATAGACTATTATGACCCTGTCTATGACCCTAGTCTGTACAAAAGACGAAAGGAAGAGGATGTCTATTCCTGCAAAGACCCCATTGGGACGGCGGATAGACGGAGTGTTTGGCGATTAATTGGCCGAGGACCCGGGGTTTATGGTCTGTAAAGAGCTCGGTCTCTTTCATTCCAGGAGTTTTACCAACTGTGAATCTGCCAGACTGTCAGGGTCCTCCAGAAATATGGTAGGAACATGGTCACTCTTGAGAGCCCCGGAACAAACCATTTGCGTTGTTACCAGCAGTTGCAGAGGAGTATATTCGTTCTTTTAGATTATGCCTAGTCTATACACATCCGAAAATTCTGGTGACCATGGGAAAACGAGGAGGAAGAAGTGGGATGGATGGCACAGGGGTCAAGGAAGAAGGTTTTCTGGGCTCATAACACTTTATTTTGGTACCAAAAGGGTAAAAGTAGCACTCTAGCTGTACACCTAAATGGTCAGAGAGTACAAGTTTGTGGGAAGGTTGTCTAGACCTAGACCTTGGCTATAGGTGGCTCCAGCAGTATTTATGTCCAGAATTTACTGAAAAACAGTCTAAAACCATCGATAAAGTATTTAGACAGTGACTCGGATGAAAAGGGAGAATACCATTAAAGTAACAAATTGGGAGGTTTTGTGGATACGGAGCGTCGTATTCCTACAGTTTCCGCATTAAAATTGGCAAAGGATTAAACCTGTGAGGTTAAACTGGTGCTGTAGTCGGTAAAGGCTTCAGATACTTGTGCATGCAACGTCCCTCCGCTTTCCTGTGGTATACCATCAGTGGCTGTACTCAGGAAATGTGAAAACCACCAGCTAAACTAGGAGGAGCATGGGTATGAGTGACAGTCAGGGAGCCTAAAGAAGAGTGATGAAGACTCTATTAGCCTAGTGAGTAGAGGAGAGTGGCTAGTACATAGAGTATAGGAGCCTGTATTCTCCAGATTCTTGTGACTTACTTCTGCATTATCATTGGCAGATGGAGGAATGAGTTACCATTATGAGAAATGTTCAGTACGGTACTCTAAATGCTCACTAGAGAGACGAAAGTGGTGGACATGAAATTCACCCTCTGGTGGATGAACACCTGCATGCCATTGCTGGTTGGCCTACTCATCCTGTAGGAACTCTTGCTCGACCTTTAGTGAGCCTTTTGGGACTATCAACCAGTTTACAAATTCTCAGAACTCCACCGATCACCTCATCCGTTCTTCCTTCCGTTATACTCCAGTACCTACTAGACGGAAGAACTCCTTTCAGTCGCTTTAGTCCCTCATTCTTCGGGACTTATCATTCCAGCAGATTTGTAGTTCATATACCATACATTCTACTGCGTTTAATTACAAAATGAGCGGTCCATTTGTATTTATAAAAATGCTAGTCTTCATCTTTGGGAGGTACGGCGGACCATTCTGTGCATAGTTTTCTAGAGAGGCTCATCTCGAGAATTTTGCTCTGGAAATCCTCCTCCGGTAGTGCCATCCACATCCCGCAAATATTCTCAAAGTACTTTGAGTTTTTATCATTTACGCTAATGAGGAGTAGTGGGAAGCTCAGCTCATTGTGATACAATTCGCAGAATACACATCTTTCATCTCCAGAGGCTTTCCAGAGCGTCTCTTCTCCATCCTTCACTTCCACTACGGAGTAGCCAGGATTTGGAACATGCGAGCTGAATGGTACACCGAATAGTTCAAGCGAAAAGACCTTTTTCTCTTCGCCATCCTCCTTGTCTTCCAATCGCATGACAATGTCGCCCTTTGGTTCAACAATTGTCCTCATTGCCCTAATCTTCTCTGCATGTATTCCACCGCAGTCAAACCACTCTCCATTTATACGCTCATAGTATTCGTCACGGGTTCCGGAAGGTGAAATTTTTACCACGAGAGCAATGTCAGGTTGACCGTTTTTCAGGTAAACGATGCACTGCGCGCATTTGTGGCTTTCATCGCCTTCCCAGACAGTTTCCTGACCGTTTAGAATCCTAGTAACTGGGTATTTCCTCCTCGGAATGATCATTCTCCTGTGAATCCTGTCGTAGCAATACTCGAAGAAACTGACAAGCGACTCGTCTGGATTCGCGATATCCAGAGTATGTCCCGGAGTCGATGCTCCAAAAGGTGATATTGTGGTTTGCTTGTCGTCACCTTCCACATTCCCGGGCGACTCTTTGGAGCAACTAGCGCCAACTGGCTCTGCCTGTTCTGGGTATAAGATATGTACCATTCAAAAAATACCTGCGCAAAAGCAATTGGGTGATCCGCTGCTGGAAAGAGCGGCTTCGCCTTCCTGCAGGTCTCCTGGAAGGCCCTTGTCCATCTTGTAAAACCTCGTCTCATAGTCGTCATTGACGATGTCCATCCACCTTCCTCCGACTTTAACGAAGCATTTGTTCGGTATACGGCCGGGATGGATCCTCATGATGGGAGAGTGTCCCTCCTTTTCGTAGATGAAGCAGGACCTGAAATCGTCACCAGCTCTGGCGGTCCAAATGGGAGAGTCGCCTTCTACGACAAAGATGATGTTTTGGCCCCTAATTTTAATTAACACAGAGCTTGTAACTCCAGTAGGTGAGGTTACTCGTCTCATGGTCACGAGGGACCTATTGGGATTTGAAATGTCAAGAATGAAATCGGAGGCATCTGAGGAACCTGCAGAGGCTGCATCTTTTGATTGACCTCCAGTCCTCTGGTAAGGGTTCGTGACGCCAATAGGTCCGTAGAGGCTGGGGGAAGCCTGCAACGGACCCCCAGGGGACTCTGGAAATGCACCAGTCTCGTTAATCTCACCGACCTTTTCACTAAATTGCTCCAGTGTGATATTCTTCCACTCTCCGTTCACATTCTCAAGACGCTCAATCCTGGTCTCGTTCTTGACCTTTAGCCAGAGGCTGATGATACAAGTCTTGCAACTGTAGAAATGGACGATTATGCACCTTGTATCATTTTCTGATTGCCATATAGTGGTATCATCGTTGACTACACAGGCGATATGGAAGCCTTGCTTTGGTGTTATTTGTTGGTGGCTTAATCTGGTGTACTGGCGCTTCTCTACCTCGACCCTATCATGGTTTGGGTTTGTCAAGTCGAGAATTATGGGAGCAGAGTCTTCATCTTCATCAGAGTCTCCTGAAGATGAAGGTGGTCGGTTGGCACTTGCACATTGCGATGTAGACTCTGGCTTTGAGACTGGCAAAGAGCGTCCCTCATCATCTCCGCAACGACAAAAGTTTACTAATGAGAGTATGTATAGTATGGTTATGACATTCATCTTTGTGACGTGAACTGCAGTCTGTTTAAAGTGATGCCAAGTCCCCTTACAAAACTCTCATGCATGGGGTATGGTTTTGTAAATTTAATGGGAATCAGCTATCCCTTGACCTTTTGGAACATTTATAGCGTATACTGATTAGTAGTTTGTGCTAATGATCACGTGACAAGTTCTGTAAATTCGAGACGGGTCGTCAAAATCCCTTGTCACTCACCAGAGATTTGATGGTCCATCTAAACTTGTCTGTTTTGTCTAGATGCTGTGTATGGATGATAAAAGTAGTTTGAATGCATTTTTAGTTATTTACACAGGTAGGTAGTCAACGGCATGTGAATTTTGGTCCCAATTGGTGGGACAAGTAGGATGTCCCTACGGAGAGATTTTGTCTGCATGCTCACCTTTTAGACTTCACAATCTCTTATGGTTACCATCTGCACTAATTTTATAAGAAGGTCTTTTGTAGTTAGTAATGGCTCCGGTTTGTCCAGGAGTCAAACTTCTCAGGTGGCTACCTTGGTCCTGTGTTGGCTTACCATTTGGTTGACCTGCAGGAATGTTACCATGTTCGATAGCTTGAGTAGGACTGGGTGAAGAATGTTTTGAAAAAATCTTGAAGAGTACCATTCCCCTGCAGGATTTTGTTTTGTTCCTCTTGGGGCTGTTTTCTCGGTATTCTCCCTTTTAATATTCAATGATATATAGTTTTGGTTTCCATTGTCAAATCTAAATGTAAAAAACAAACAATTTCACCGTATTCGGCCTCCAAAATGCTGGTAGAACCATTCCTTATTTCACTCACATGATTCCTTGTCATGAAACAAAATGATTTTGATTTCATTATTCCGGTAAAACCAATGGCTGCTGGTCCATAAATAGCGCTTTCACCATGTCTTTTTAATGAAAAGGGATGTCAACAAGGTCTTCTCTGATTCTTATTACCATGAACCTTTAAACGGTTTGCATGTACATTTCATAGTCTAAGGGTTTTACAAGTTATAGAATAGTAGAGTGTATGAGAAACAAACGAGTGTTATAACAGTCCAGATATTCTCTGGACGACTCTATATATTCCTGCCTACTGGCAGATTTACTGCATTAATGGTGAGCATATCCATCCAAAGGATGAATGAGTACTCTTTAAATGGCCATTATATTGTACAATTAAAGCATTTTGCTCTGATTCACAGAGTTTATGAGTAGTGGCTAGTATGTTGTATCATTATCAAGAACCTTTCATACTAGTTAGTTTCTTATTAAACTCACTTTTATCCTTGAGCTTATACCAGTCTCCAGCTATCTTCTCATAATATTGGTGCTCAGGAGTTTGACCCTTATTTATGGTAATCATGAGTAGATAGGAACTCCCCTTGGAATACAAACGTATAGATCTAAATTCCTCTCCCTCTGAAAGCTTAATAACTGGTATCCCATTATTAAGAATGTAGTCTATCTTGAAACCTTCCTTTGGAGAAAAGTCCTTTTGTGTTACTCCACCTCCATAATTCTTATTTTCATTCACAACTATTTCGTCCTCGTCAGGTTTGGAAAGATTTAAAGCGCAATTTGTAAGAGGTCTAGATGGAGCCGGAGGTTCTTCATCTTCCTCTAAAATTTCAGATTTACCGGTGGAACCATTTTCAGAGTTTGTCCTGTTATCTTTACGGGGCTGTAAATCAAAATGGGACTACCCATCATTCTGTGCAGAGTCTTCATCAACAGACGTTCCTTTCATTGTCTTTAGTTGCAGATTAAACACATGTTCAGGAATGCCACTCCATACTGCTCCATTTTTCTTATAGTACTTTGGCTTAGCGTTTCCATTGTTATCTTTGATATCTAAATAGAGGATTTCTCCACTAGATGAGTAAGACTTTGCAAGTTCGCACTTCTCATTAGCTCCTTCAGCTGGTTTCCAAAGAGTACTTTTATTGTAAACAACTGAGGATATATGATGACCTTCCTTTGGAGTATATGTCTTTGTTATTGTTCCACGATGAGCAGACTCAATTTTTGTGATTTCAGATGCGTTAGGTTTAAAAAGATCTAGAGAAATAGTAGTATTAACCTGCTCAGCTGAATGAGTACCTACTTTCTGTGAAGATTCTTTGGCTGTTTCTGTAGATGATTTCTTAGGTTCAGGAGAAGTATGATCAGCAGTTTGAGCATTATCTTCAGTAGAAGCGGCAGAAGTAGCTTCAGAGCCTTTCTTCTTTGCCTCATTAAACTTATTGTTAAATGTCGTAAAAGGTAGGCTGTTCCACATTCCACCCACATCCTCAAAACAGTTGATCTTCGTATTTCCGTCTTTTACGACATATAAAGCCAAGAGTTTTGTCTCTTCATTGGAATAGACTTCTATGCTCTTACAACCATCCTTGGGGATCCATCGGGACTTCCATAACTGTTTATCTCCATACTTGACCTTGTTTATACGAAATCCATCCTTTGGGGTGTACCTCTTGCTCTCTAGTCCAGAGTATTTACTAACATTAACTTTCGTTTTATTTGAGTCTGGTTTTAAAATGTCAAAGGTAACCTTCTTTTCAGACCTCACTAGCTTTATAAATAAGATTGTATAAAGCAGTGAGGATAATCTCATCCTCACCCTGAAGGCCTAAGAATGATAAAAAGGAAGAGGAATAGAGACCACACATGGGGGTGAAGGAAGACTAAATGAGCAAACCCCCTCCGTATCCATATGAACTCTTTACTTTGGTAGGCTAAATGTGAAAATTGCGGCTTAAAATATTTTTATCATATTCACATTCCAAATATATCCATGAATGGCCGTACTTGCGAGCTTCACCGCAGGAACAGTTACAGTCTATTCCTACAAGATCCTTACCTTGATGGATCATGCTCCTCCAACTACCCTCGGAATTTGGAAAAATTCAAGCCATAATCCTGGCGGTAGTCGTATTTTTTGAAAACAAGTAGCTTACCACACGCAAAAGAGGTCTAGAACCAACATTCTTGGAGAGCCTTGTCTCGTTTTTGGCCTCTAATACTCGATCATGGTGACCCCGCAGACTGTAACATTGGAGATAATTACTCGTGTAAGTCAAAAATCGACGGGTCTCCATTCCTTGCCACACTTCTCAAAGAATCTCCCTGAAGATACCTCCGCCAGAATCATCTCCAGCACTTCTCATCACCACGTTTATAGAAAATACAAAGAGAACAATCGCCGTTTCCATAGGACTAGGATTGCTTTGGCTTCTCGCTGGTGGAGGTCTCTGAGGGCGAATCAGAGATATCAGATCTTCCTTTTCTTTTCTTTATTTCATCAGTAACATCTTTTTAAAAGTACCTGGCATGAATCTTGTTAGATACCGATTTTTTGAACAAGATAGGGACAACTGGCCTACCAAACAGTTTACCACAAAAAAGGCCTTTTGGTTCTGGTACTGGAATACTACAAAAGTAGCATGCAAAGCCATGAAAAGCGCTTTTACTAGAAATGTTAGAGCTGAGATTCAGACTAACAAGGAGTTCCTCTTTATTGTTTATGAAGATGCTCCTCCCGAGGATGACCCCTTCTTTGACCTTTCACTCATTCACAAGGAATATCCCACACATAACCACCTTTTAAAGGGAGCGTACATTTTTCAACTATACGCCACTATAAATGCAGTATTTTCACGACTCTGCAAGTTCCGATAGCATGGATCATCTCAAGTTGTTTTACTTCTGTGCATGCCCTTTGGTCCTCCGGTTAGTGCAATGGTTTTTCAGGATGTCACCTTTGCATGCATAGAAATTATAAATGTTTAAAAATTATTTGTCCCGATAAAATTCATTAGAGGCATTTAGAGAGTTGATGGAATCTGGGTTTCCTTTTCTGCTGAACTGCTCTCATTCTTTATGTGGATGGAAGAAAGACCCTTTCCATTCTTGTCGTAACAAGTGCAAACTATCTCTTTGACGTCCTTTTCTGCAAAGGTGTCCTTGTTAAAGATCCACAGGGATCTCAGCTCTCCGGCAAACGTTGGCTTTGGAAAGAGTTCCAGATCTGTCTTTGGTTTGAAGGTTCTCTGGGAAGTAATGGACCTGTCATAGCATCTAATCAAGAGTTGGTATGGGTTCTCGGCTGCCTTGTCACCCTCTGCTTTATACATTCTCTGGTCTCCCTCCAAGAAGTGCTCTGGGACGTAGCTTGGACAGTGGAATCCTACACTGTTTGTATCGTCAATAGTGTAACTACATTCTCTTCCGGAATCCCTACCATCTTCATCTACAAATACTCCCTTCTTTACGCTACAACCACTCAGCCTCTGAGGTCTATACCCCGGGTCTACTGCTATGACTGCGTATGCGTTTCTGCTCTTCTCCCATTCTTCACTTGTCACATCACGACCGCAGATAAAGTAGAGCGGTTTAACATGGTCACTCTGTATCATCTTATCTTCATCAAATATTATCTCTAGGTCCACATCAGTCTCTGGTTTCTTGAGTATACTGATTCCCCTAGCCGCAAACTCCTCTCCAAATTGCACAGTCTCAATGGTCCTGGGATCCATAAATCCGTCACTCACATTCTTGTAGACAGTATTCTTCCCATTTGGGAACAGGGTCGGTAGATGTGGTCTATAGTATTGAAAAAATTCCTTGCACGAAATCTTGATACTATTTCTGCCATCGGCTTGTACCATGTAAAATATAGACTCTCCACTGTCGTCGACCTTGTCTTTCACAATAACCGTACCGTCCTTGTCAATCTCAGTTTCCTTGTTGTGAAGGTACATCCTTATCATCTGAGATGGGTCCAGTATCCCCTCACCCCTTTTGGCATCTTCATTCCTCAGCATGTAAACTGGGTTAAAGTTTATGGCGCCGTCTTTTATAGTGAATTCCTGTTTTTCTTCAGCTATACTTACAGAGACTGACATGTCCCCGTCCTCAGTATCAATAGGCTTGTAGTAGCAGTCCTTGCAACTCCCATTGGGGTCATCAACCCTCTCAAAGAATTTTTCGTCAAATTCTAAAGTCTTATCATATCCAAAATGCTCAAGTGGTCTAGCCACCAACGACTGTACAGTGCCCGAAGAAAAGAGAGTGCATGTCTTCTTGTCGGAATCCAGAGACTCGGGGTCATAAAAGTTGCATAGGGGAGAGACTGTAATATCCATCCAGGTAGTTTTATGACCGTCATCCTGAGGAACCTTGGTATAGCACGAGACTGTAACTGTTTTGTATGACGACGATGTTGATAGGTCTAAAATTTTCACTGAGCTGGTCATCCTTACCAGTCGTGTGTCCTTTACAATATCGCTAATCTTCACAACTTTGTTTCCCAGGTAAACCTCATTGAGGCAGTCGTTTGGGTATATGATATTCTTGTTTGTTGGTACGTCTACCAGTACTCTTGAATTGGTCCTAGTGTCAATTTGGACTAGATCCACAGATTCTCCAAGGCGGTTTGTCTTTTTGCCAAATTCCTGGTTTATGTTAAGTCCAGGGGTGTCTGATGAAAGAGGTGAACTGTACCTCAAGTTACAATTTGGATTGTTTCTACAGTGTATTTTTACATCTAAATTCTCATTTACTACATTTTCATTTTTCAAATCGATCTTGTGCATTCTGTTCGTAACTCGATGCTTAGATACATGGTCAGTGATGTCCTGATATTCCACTTTAGTAAGGGGATTAATGTAAGTCTTAGCTTTTGGTTCTTCATTCAAGATACTTTGTCCATCGTTAAGAATAAGATCGGAGTTCTTACACTCTGTGATTGTCTCAATTCCTGGTCTGGCAGGTCTATAGTATGATACAACTTTATCCTCTGGTAGGTGCAGAGCGTCAAGGACGAGGTGCTCCGTTTTACCAATAATATGTTCCAGTCTAGGCATCACATTCACCTGGATCTTGGAGAAGACTATGGGTCCCCTATCCTCAGTTATAGCAATACAATCAAAGTGTAGTCTCACTATCTCACTCCCTTTTATCGGACTAGTGTAGTGGAGATTGTAATTCACTTCATCAAATTGAGTTACTTGAATCTCTGGGACTGCATCCTTGATGCTCTTTACTTCTCTCTCCTGTTTGAGGTTCTTTTCATCTGACTCTAAAAGGCTGTTTTTCACATAGTACCCTCCCTTGTCCAGTGGAACTGGAATTGTATCATATCCATAAATGTTATGTAGACACCAGAGAGTCACGTGTTGGTGCGGGTATAAATCATATTCGTCGTAGTGGAAGATGCTTTCTGAGATTGAATCATGGTCATCAGAACCTGCTACTTGAAGCACGTTCCAGGTGCAAAGTACGTAGAGTCCTACCATTCCAAATACCTTCATCTTGGCGTTTGGTCAGAACAAGTGCATGTACAAATCAGAGTTATTACCTCAGGAGATTGACTCTAGAGGTGTTAATTGAAACATTTCAGTTATAATATAGTAACAAAATCAAATGTCTTGAGTGCATGTACTTGTTTACGTGTGCCGTTTTTAGCCTCTGCCCTTGCGGATCTTCAGCTTCTTGTTCTCTGTAGATTTCAAGGATATTGGTCTGATTATAAGAATGTAGTATTTGTGCACAAGATGGCTAGATATGTGTCTCTGGTGGATGTCATAATCAGATCTTGCGAGTAGAGACACCACCAACAGATTGAGTACATCATGGTCCCTGATTCTGCTATGCAAATGCATGTGAAGAACTTGAGTATTTATTGTGCTGTTTTGAGGTATATTTGGTGGAATGTACTGCATTAATGGTGATCAATCTATCCATCCATGGGATGAATGAGTGTCCATACAATGGACTTTCTACCGAAAAATAATCCTCTTTTGGGATACAATAATTGTGGACCTATCATGGGTTAATGGCATATTTTTAAAATTGTAGAATCTATTTGCCCATTACTAAGCTCCCTTTCTGCATGCACTCTTGGAAGGGCAATAGCATCCTTGGAATGGAGCTCACAGATGTGAGATACAGAGCCACTATTCAGATTTTAGATATTTACATTGCCAGCTTTGGGCATAAATGCTAGTCTTAAAACGATTGTATTCAGAATTATCAACTGCATTTTTCATTCTTTACCAGGGAGGTGTCAAGAGATAATCGTTGAACCTGGACAGATCCCTGTATTAGTATTTTAATTCTATTATGGGCATGGCAAGAAGACAGTTGCCACTGACTGCCATCATTTTCGACGAGTACTTGAGAAAGCTCTTTTCCTTTTGTTCTAACGAGTGCTATAGTCGGTACTTTTTCCCTCAAAAGGAGTGTACAGTAGAAACAAGACTCTCCATCTTTAGCATTCTATAGGTCTTTTCTGGTCTGGGTACTAACTGCTGAGTGACTGTGTTATGGACTCGGTGGAAGTTGATGATTGGATAGACGAACTAATTTCTACTGACGTGAGTGTTGATTGTACTACAGACGACTGCCTTGATAGTTGCTCATCTTGTTCTGTGGATAATCTCTCTGACGGTGAGCTAGTTGTGAGGGAGGATGAATGGGATGTGAGTATTAAACAGAGAGTATTAGGGATAATTTTTGAGGAACACAAAGTGGAATGTTAGAAAGAAGGTGACATTATGAATGTCTCAAAAAGGCATAGATATAAAGTACAAATGCCCTTCTAACCAAACTAGTAGTACAGGTACCTGTAAGGATGATCAATCTATACAGGCCGATAAGGGGAACCTTGAAGGAGCTCCATACTATGGATATGTTACTCACAGTTCCACTGGGAAAAGGATAGGAACGCTTACCTATGGTGGAAGGTCCCTTGAGATAGAAGATGGTAAAAGAACTGCATTTTCCACAAAGTATCATAATTTAGAGAAAGTGACTACATATTACTATACAAAGAATGATAATAGCAGCGATAACATAAATGTACCTCTTATCCTAAGAATTTTTAATAGAGGAGGACCATATTACTTGTACCTAAACCTTGGTGGAGACCATACAAAATGGAAGCGGGTTCCTCTGAGTGATAACTTTAAGATTCCTACAGACAATACTACAAATAAAGAACTAACTAACATCCTAGAGAGTCAGACGTGTATACTTTACAAACTACATAAAATTGATATATGTAATGATGGAAATAGTGATATTAATCCGTACACATGTCCTGTTTGTGACAAGGCTACAGTATGGTCAAATGCAGAGAGACATGTGAACTCCATTGACTGTTACAAAATATTTTGTCATGTCCTACTAGATGATGGTAATAAAATTATACATCCAGTAACTTATGAAAATGAACTTATTGTGTACAGGAACAATGCTACTAACAAATGGAAACCGCTTTCAGTCAGTAAGAGCGATTGTGATTATCTCTCCGTCTATTACTGGGAAGGAGATAGTAAGCGTAATAATCCTCTCCTGATAGAAGTTAAATTTAGCGGGAAATCTACTTGGTACGAGAACAAGAGTGCAGGTGGAAATAACAAGATATGGAATAAAGTTCAAGATCAGTATAAGGGAGTACTTGCTACAGAGAATGGTCTAAAGACCAAACTTGACTACCTTAATTGCACACTCAATAATGCTGTTAGGATTAACTTAGGACTAGATTCTGGTTGTCATGATTCTAGGGATAGTAATCATAAAAGTAGAATCAAAACCCGTCACAATGGAACTGTCGATAAAGCTCTTCTTCTTTCGGCCTATGAATACACTAGTAGCGAACATGGTGGAGGACCATTTTCCGTGGCAGAATCGTTTGTTCAGGATGCAAGACAGATTTTTGGTAATACTAAGTTCTTCAAGGGTATTGCAAAGGTTATTGTCTATGCTTCATCCTGCGATGCCACGAATCCATTCTTGCTTTGTATAGAATCAAATTGTAATGAATACAAATGGTACTGGAAAACAAAGTTAGGGAATAACTGGGAACTCTATCCCCAGTTCTCTAAGCAGTCTCCTAAGGATGTTAAGAGTCAAATCGGAGGAATTTTCAATAGCGTGAAAGATCCTCTCGGAGTAAAACCATGTCCTACCAAAACCCCTCCTTCCACTGGCCTTAAGTTAGACATTAAAAGGCAGCCGACTGGTGACGAACTTGAGAGTATTTATTATGACTCCAGTTCTGATGATATTCCCATTCTGGTTACTAAGGATACTAACAATCTTCCAAAGGGTTTCTTCAGAGTTACCCACCAGACAACCTCAGATATAGGACATTTTACGGTAAGTAATACACTTAAGGACGGAGATGGTATAAGAAGGAGCAAACGATCTGTAGATTGTGTTTCTGTTTATTTTGGAAGTTCGAAGCCTGATTTACCCATCCTACTTGAAGTGAAGGATGAGACCAACGAAACAAAGTATTATTCTCGTACTGAAGTCACCGGAACGAGCCAGGGTAATTGGGCACAACAAAACGATTATGATAAGCTAACATCTAATGAGCTAAATGACATGCTTGATGACCAAAATGGTAAGAGGAATAGCACAATACCAATTGACCTCAAGACTCCCGAAGTTCTTGAACCATTCTATAAGGCCATTAAGGTAAAGACTACAACTACTCCGCACCTTGAGAAAAGGAGATATGTAACTCCATTGTTACCTGGACCTGAACTTCCCCAAGGAGCCAGAAAGGATTACGAAGTAAAATCCTATCTTATAGAGAGTGGTCAAGGTGCAAAAATATCTAGGGTCGTTTATGGCAGTAATGAAACTACTGGTATCGAGCCTCCTAAAGATAAAGTTTCTCAACTTAGGATATATCAATGGAAGAATGACTCCAGTCTACCCGATAAGGTGCCTCTCCTAGTTGAGTTCATTAGTAGTGGTAAATCTGAGTGGTTTGAGAATCTTGATAAAAAGAGTCTTGCCTGGCAAGGAGCTGACTCTAAGGACTCACAAAAGTTTTACAAGAGTACTTCTCCTCCACAATATCCGTATCAATTTGACCCCTCGTTCACTAATGAGCTCGATAAGGTTAGCTGTCATATTCATCATACTGTTAGTATAAATATATCCAAGAATAGTGGAATGTTGTATTGTCATGATATGTGTAAGTCAAGGAGGATAAAGGTTGATAAAGAGAAGGGTGGAATATTTTATGGATATACTGGTTATGAACACACATCTGCAATCAAAGGTCAGGATAATTTTACGCTTACTTCCATAGTGTATAATAAAAAGAAACAAAATGTGAATAATAACGTAGAATTCCCTCTCAAAGATGTCAAACAGGTGACTGTTTATTTTCCGGTTTGCAATCCAATGGTTCCTGTTATGATATACATAAACTATGATGTTACAAAGAATAACAGTCATGGAAAGAGTATGTGGCTAAAGAATGAAGATAAAGAAGGAAACTGGGATAATGTTAGCAGTACAATCCCTGGAGATGATAAAGAGAATCTTATTAAAGAAGCAATTCAAAAGATTCTTGATGGTGTAAAAAGTAATCTAAACTTATGTCCAGGATCTCCTAAAGAGTCTAAATCACATTCACAACCACATTCTGATGGAGGTCCCGCTGGAGAACTAGGTACATACCCTGAAATTAGTAATGAAGAAGATGTAAATGAACAGGAGGAAAAAGAAGAAGAGGAAGAAGACGAAGATAAAGCATCCAGTGAAGACGACGATTCTACTCAAGCTGAAACTCTTAAACCTAAATCTCTTCTCCCCGCTAAGTCTCAAAGTGTTGGTAAAGTTGGAGCTAGAGGAGACACTGGTAAAGAACTATTTAAAGCAATCGGTGAAACAGTTAGGTTTGGATCGACTATTGCTGATTTAACTCTTGGCTTGGTTAAGGATGTTTTTGCTAGTCGATCTCCTGATCAAACTACTGCTAAAGCTTTAGCTCAATCCTCAGACTCTACTCTTGGAGATGGTCTTGCTCGTTCTGGTGAAGCTCCTGAGGAAAAGTCTCCTGATATAAAGACTATTTCTATTATTACCTCTTCTGTTCTTGGTGCCTCAGGTTCTCTTACTGGATTTGGCTGGTGGATATATAAACGTTCTAAAGGAGACCCTTGGGTTCGACAAATTTAGGAGTCTATGGAGATACTCTACTAGCTTGGATACTGAATAGTTGGTCTTAATTTGTTGGTTTGTTTTTGTTTCATGTTTGTTACTTCTGCTCCTGTTAGGTCATTGTCTATAGTATAGTCTACCCTCTCCTACCGCTTGTTGTGAGTTTGTACGGCAAGGTCCTACTATATGTTTATTAGTGCATGCCCTTTGTCTTTTCTGTGCTGAAGTCTTCCAGATTATATTGGAATTTCTCTGTTCACTGTCAATCCAATGCTCACTACTCTGCAGATCATACCGCTTCTTCATTATCCCAGGTTCTTCCATTTTTGTCAGACCGATTTAGTTTCGTCCTTTGGTTGACATTATACCCTTTAACATCCTGTTTCCAATTGCATTCTTCCCCATTTATCTTCATGAATTAACTGGAAAGTTACTCTGATGTAGAATTTGCAATCTTCATGAGTTGTTGAGTACCAGGATTATCAAAAAGGGAGTCTAATTCTCCATTCTTCCCGACTTTTAGCTCCGCCAACTCTTCTTGTGGTCCTTGAACTTTGGTGATGGTCAAACATTGTCCTGATTTGTCTTTTATTGTCCTACTAGTCTCATAAATGAGCCACTGGACGTGTGCTACACCCATCATCATTCTAGCTAAAGATGAATAGTAACTATTAAGGGAGATTACTTATGGTTATAGACCATATACTAAAATAAGCTGGCGATCACAAATTTATCTTTTGGCTATCGAGTATTTGTGGATGAACCGCCTTAATATTCTAATATTAACCAGAAAATCCGTATGCATTATCAAAGATGCTTTTTCCGTCGTCAATGTGCCCATACAAAATCTTCACGTAGCCTCCCTCTCCCCAATTAGATCTGACCTCTATGATTGGTTTTAACATCCAATACTTTTCCCTGGTATTTACATCAGTTCCTAAACCAACGACTACTGCAGATATCAGTGAGCCTATGCTCAATTTCCCCTTGTATATTCCACCAGTGTAGACATTTTCCAGTCCATAAATGTAAAACTCAACCATGAATGGACCGTTTGTCTTCAAATGTCGTTCCGCTTCGCTTTCAGAAATCTTTACGATCCTCTTGACAATCGACAGTTTTGCGCACATTCTGTCTCTGCACCTCCTCTTTTCACCAATAAATGGATATTTTCCCCTGAGGCAAATCGCGTGGTCCTTAAAGTAGCCCAGACTGGTCTCGAGAAGTTCTGGAGAACTCCGTTCTGGCGCGCAGTCCCAAATTTGCTGTGCACTGTGGGTTAGCCTTCTGCCGGTTTTGAGGGTCACAAAGGCATCATATACGATGGATGCAGCTACCATCCAGCATGACTTGCATTTGTTTAGTCTATAACTTAAAAACTCCCCAATATAACCGCCGTCTCTCAGGTCTATGGAGTCACTCTCTACCTCAAAGGGCAGCGGCGTCTTGATAATCTCTGAACCTTGGAACCCATTAATGAGACTTGAAGTGTCAACACTCTTTGTTTGCCCGTAAATGTAATCTTCAGCGAGTCTGGTATGGTACCCTTTCTTGTACTTTTTCGAGGGGTCCCTGTTGTGGATTTCCATTCTAATGACGTCCCTCCGGAAGGTGTAATAAAACTTTAAAAACCAGTCGTGGTTGTAATATCTAATTTCATAGTTTGCGCAGTACTTTTTGAAGAGAATGAGGATCTCAACCTCCAACTTTGGTCGGAACTCTTCCTTGAGAATATTGATCAATTTCAAAACACAAGAGGCTTCATAGGAAGTTATGACCTTTACTTGTCCATGCTGTACGCAAGTGTCTTTAAGGTCGTCTCCCAGACAGGTTTTTTCGTCTTGTTTATATTCAATATTATTGCGTACAACTTCATCCTCAAACTTGACCAAATCACCTCTCATTTTTTCATCCATTTTGGCCTTTATGGCCCTTAGTTCCTTAAGAAAATCCCTTTCATGTTCATTCTCTACTACTTGCACTGGTACATCCTCTTCATGACTGACATATTGGTCATCTTTGGAGTCAACCACTATAAAGTCGCTTATCGGATATTCGTTAGACGGTTCTATATCTAAGCCATTTAGAAATTTGATAGTCCTTTTCTCTTTAGCTTTGGATCTTGTCAATACTAACGTTACTGGGACGATTACAGCGATGATAGCCAGCACGATGATTACGACCATCCATATGGTCCTTTTACTGAACCTACGCCTTTCCTGATCATCGCCATTTACAGTATCTATGCTTAAAATTCCGAGCTTCATTTCCTTGATTCCTCTATGCCCATAAAGCTCCAGATATACTCAAACCAAAGTTCCGATTAAACACAAAAACTCCTTGCATGCACTGATAAAACTTTAAGAAAAAGTCCAAAGACTTGAAATAAATGATTAATGGGTATATAGATCTAAATTTAAAACATGCGAGACGTGACAAGGTTGACGGAGGTCTCGATCTATGGTATTGATGTACAAATTAAACTGGTATAGCTCTATGGATTGTGTAGTCCCGGAAATCATAGTCTCTTTAAGATTCCAAAGAGTTCTTAGCCTGGTCACATTCCTCATTCATACGTCGTCTAGCAGTACAACGTTCCTCCTATTTGTCAGTATAAGGTCTCCAGGAATCTTTCGAAGAGACATTCCAGCTTTTCTTCTGGAGCTCTTTCTTATACTCCTCTTCTTTTGTCATCTGTTCATGCATGAGTAATGTTCCTGAAGTATAAGAAAAGACACTAATCACTCATCATTATTTCTATACATGTAAAGAGACTACCATTAATTAAGCATGCACACTCTAATGGAGCATGAGCAAGATGCAGAATTATGGAACTGCATTATATCCATAGGGAGTAAGGAGTCACTATTTAGATTGAGTAGAAGGATGCGAAGAAGGATTAGGAGATGATACAGATTTACTCATGTCAGTAAGCTTCTGATCATAGTCCTTCTTATCGATCTTCTTCCACTCCTCATCACACTTTTCAAAGTACTTGTAGACAGTTGAACCACTCTCTACTACAACTATCTTAAGTAATTCCATAGACCCCTTCTTATATATAAGACAAGAAAGACAACGATCATTGGCTCCACCGGTCCATAGTTCCTTATTACCGTCCATAACAGTAGTATCCTTGGAAGTATCCTTTGGATAATGGTACTTAACAGTTACCTCTGATTTTGTTTCTGTATGCACATCTAACTTGGACTCATCAGGATCGGTAAGGTTAAGAGTAACTGGATTGGTAGGTTTTGGAGATTCATCAGCAGGAGTAGACTGACTAGAGCGACCTGCAGTAGGAGCCTGAAGAGATTGAGTAGGAGATTGAGTAGGTTGATCACCTTGAGCTTCATCAGTTTGAATATCCTCAGCTGTTTCTGGAGATTCTACGGGTTTATCGGCAGGCTGTGCATTCGCTTGAGTTTGTCCTTGTTGAGCATGTTCTTTCTTGACACTACCCTGGAGATTTTTAGCTGGTTTTTGCTCCTGTTTATCTTCAGGAACTGACCCTGGTTTGGCTGTTTGTTGAGGAGCTGGTTGCACAACTGGAGATTCCTTACTAGTTGTAGGATCCTTAGGAGGATTCTGAGGTGCCTGTGGAGTGGCTTCGTTAGTAGATTGTTCAACGCCTCTTTTAACTTGTGGGCTAGCTACAGACTGCCCAGATGGTTTATGTGTGTTCCTCAGATTCTCTTTAGATTCACCATAAGCTCCATTATCGTTATCAGTGGTCTTACTCTTTCCACAACAGCCTGCACTGCATAATCTTACCAAAGATACAGTCCATAGTACAACTAGAATCTTCATCTTGTAGACCCCCTTGTCAAAATAGCAACTAGAGTCTCAGTATAAGCAGAGTTATCAGCGTAATATAGGAAAAATAGATTTTATCTGGCAGTAGATAGTACCCAAAAATGTTCAGAACAAGAAACAACAACAAACATGCACTCGTGTTATTCTACTAGAAAAGTGCGCAATAGACAACAGAGAAGATTGAGTAAGGAAACAAAGACTTTGAGTCTTAACAAGTCAGGAGTACAAAAGAACTATAAAGTCTCTTTGATAAATGAATGATAATGTGAATAGAGCATAACGGAAGTCGAACCCAGGAATGTAGGGGTTAATGGGGGTAAATACCAGTTCTTGTCGCTATTAATTCATTCTCATCATTATTCAGCGTCTCAGGGCACATTTCCTTGTCTATTAAGGGTATTCAAGCGTCTCACATTCTCAGTATTCCATTATAGATAAGCATGACTGGAGGAATAGATAGAGCCAGGAAAGAGTGTTGGAAATACCCTTTTATTTTTCTACTTTATAAACTAAATGAGTCATTAGTCTCTCGTAATTTACAATAGAAGCGCCAGCTCTTTACTAAAGTGTCAGTAGATCATTACCACTCCATTCTCCTACTCTCCAAGTGTCCTCTGTATGCAAAGGTACCTTTGGTGAACAAGTTAAGGAGAATACATTCCATATCAACATTCAAAGCCAGATACATTTCCCAGTTCTATAACAACGGGATAATTTTCAACTAACAAGTGCCGAGTTTGAGTGTCTAAAGATTTGCTTTCCTTGATAATGAATGTAGCCAATAATTCACATCTATGGACTAATATTTGATGAGTACTACTCACTACTTTCTCCAATACATACTCCCGTATCGTTTATAAAATATACCATAAACCGCCTGAATATATAACATGAAGGAATCCTCGCTACCATTACACGGCGTGTGGATGTCTCACTACCTTTTCTCAAGGTGTTCCAAAAAGTTAGCAACATCTTTTCAGATCTAAAGGTTGCTGATGCTAGTCCCCGTCCACATTGTTCTCTTTTAGGTAGAGTCTTTCAGGGGATGCATTCAGGTAATGTATCCTATGTTTGACCAGGATTTTGCGGATGTCCAAGTCTAGTGCCTCAAAATCATCCGGTAAAAGTCTCAAAATACGTCCAGTTCTCTACAAAAATTGTCTAAACAACTCTCGGTAACGATGACCGTTGCATGCTAAGAGTTGGTCTCAAAAAATTCCATTTCCAACAATCTACCATTATATTAACACAAGGGGATAATTTAAACGGTAAAAGCCTCAGACTATAGATATAACTTCCCCATACTGTCTGGAAATATTTACATGCAGACTCCTGTGGTGACTTGACCATCAGTAGAAAATGAACTTTATCGCAATATTTATCCCCTTATTTCTTCTTGTTCGAGCAGAAATAACTCCATGTACTCTCGATCTTTTGAAACCTGATGACATTGTGGCTCTTACCTCAGACCTTGAGAACGGACCCCTTAAGCTCAAGTTAATTGTGGCGATATCTGGATATCCCATTACCAAAATTGCCATTGGAAATATACTCCTGTGGGAGGGAAGGTCATTTATAAAACACTGTGATACTGTGACTTTGTATTACAAAGGACAAAAAATATTCCTTACAAACATTTCAGTCAGGGGTCTTAATGGCGTCCATAATGAGTATTTTGAAATTATGAGCGGTAATTCTTACAGAAGAATCAGCCAGATGGGATACAATGACAAGGTTTCCGAGACGATTGGTGATAATATGGAGGCGATAGATCTGGACATTTCCACCATTGAGGAACAGAGTAAATTCAGCATTGATACTGTGGATGAAGATGGCCAAGTCTCGAGAGTTTTTAGTCCAGAATTTGGATTTACATGCACCGAAGTTAAGGATGGAGAGGAGACTCTATGGATCGCTGAGGATGAAGAAACAGCACCAATTGTCGTTGTTTATGGAGATGGATGTTGCATTTTCGTTCGAATATTCGTTTCACATCCAGTGAACAACGCAAAGAACATCCTCCTGAAGAACGAAGGCGGGACTTGGATATCGATTGAAACGGACAATTGTCAGTGCAATTCACAAGGATGTATTTCGTGCAAAAAGTATGAGAACCTGAGATGTATAGCACAAACAGAATCGAACTCAAAGGTGTAATGAGGAGCTTTTAATATCCGGTGGAACCCACCAATTATATAAAGCACGAATGGACCCTGCAATTGTGTTGAAACTTGATTTAATGAGTACACACGTGACATTTTGGTGGGAGTGAATGTATGTTCTACTGGAGTATAAAGAGTCCATGAGAGAATCTCCAGTGAACGCCGAAGAGTCAAAGAATGGTAAATGTAGTACAACACCCCTGTATTTTAATATTCTCTAGTAGCAATTCCATGTACACTCCCAGGTAGTATCCATTCTGAAAAATCGACCGTCATCTCCTTGATCGGTAAACTCGTCCAAAGGGAGTGTGTCTAGTGTTCCTCCATGGACAACTAGTACTTTAAGAGTACCGATAGGCAAACTTCTATAAGATAAACGTTTAAGTGGTGATGTCGCAAGTCGGGATAATTATCACCACTAATCTCCATTATTTCTTCAGCAATTACAAGAGTCTTCTATTTTATCAAATATTTTAATTTTATTTATCGTTTATAGAAGAATGAGGGGACGATAGTACGTAAATGACCTAAAAGCGGCACAATAGAGATTCTTCGTCCTACACATTTTTCAGTATGGCTGATATGGCCACTAAAAGTCATTAGTGCAGTTTCATCGTTATCATTACTATGCTACTTTGTAGAATGATGGGTAATATCCTAACACATTGGCTGTGGAGCAGTAGACAATCATGGATGGTCCTACATGGATGTCCTGCTCATCATTAAAACTATTCTGGCATCATTACAGGGATGCGTAGGATGGAAATGGAAAGATTCTCTACCTCTTGTGGATATAAACTTGAACACATCTCCATTATAAACTGTGGAGAATCCTCAAATCCTTCAATGCATGGTTCCATCCTGTCCCCCAGAACACATGGACATGCCAAATTCTAGGTATAATCCACATCTATTAACCTGTGGCATAGAATAGAGGAATTAGTGACAATGCACTGTCTGCGAAACTTGCACAATCTCCTGCTCACACCATAGACACTTCCAAATGTGTGAGTGAATGAGGATGTTGATGAGACAATATGGGCAAAAAGGATGACATATCATTGCAACAAGCCAAAAATAATCCATGGAATCACGACAATATCAATGCAGTATGCTCTTCCAGTAGGCAGTGCTAGCGATACAGCCCTCTAGACTACTCTCGTTAGCTATTCCTATGGAAGACAATACAACCACCATCCAGACACTTTGTCCAACAACGACATTCTCTTGATCTGTAGCAAAATTTGGCATAAAACTCACCAATCACGGGGCAACATGCAAAAGTCTACAAACTCACAGCAGATGGAACTCCTCGTTTTGTACCGTGACACACATGTGACAGTTTTCAAGAGCAAATTGGTAGGATGAACTAAAAATGTCGCGATTAAGACAAGAAAAAAATTATTCCGGAAGAAACATTTTCTCTCCTCTTTCTTCGCTAATGGGGATATCCGAAGAATATTCTTCGCAGAATTTTTTTCCACTCTTTTATTAGTGCAGGATGTTAGTTGACCAAATTTATGTTTTGTTTTCATGTAAACACATGGCTGCTCATTTCATAACATTAGAATAATGAGGGCAGAGGATGGACCCGTTCGGCTCTGTCTCTGCAATTCGCATCCTTCCACACACTAGAATCCCAGGTTTGCGTTCTATATAAATGTTAAAATGTCGGATAAAGTGCATATATCAGAAACTACCACTCATCACTTTTGGGAGAGTGAAGTGGAGCTGGTCAGGAAGAAGACTCTTGCTCCAGATGGAAAGAAGTTTCGCTACTTTGACGATAAAGGCGTTTTCAATTACTCAAAGAAGGAATGGCTCTATATTTTAGGATTTAAATTTAAAGAAGAGGAATACGAGAACACCTCTACATAGCTATCTATCAAAGAATAGTTGTCAAAGAACACTTATGGATTCAATGTGCAGTTCAGAAGAATGAAGATCACCACACTCATTCTTTTGTTCTCCTGCAGATTATGCAGTGGTGTAGACCCTCCCGTTCTTAGCGGTAAAGAAGCAGATGTTAAAAGTGGACCTAAGGAGACTGGACTGAGACAATCACCTCTATCATCTCCATCCGGTGGTTCACATGCCAGTAGACCTGGTCTGAATGTTCAAAGGAATCCACCTCCTAGATCTGGAGGACTCATGGAGACAACAACAAGAGGTACTCTTCCGGGAGCAAAACCTACTGGTACACAAACTGCAGTTGGAAGGAGTACTACTAAAGTAACCGTAAACTCCAGGTATAATACTCATCCAGACATTGAGGATATTGGCGAGGATCTGGAAGAAGATTTAAAGCATGTCAAGGCGTATCATGAGAATAGACAAGAAGCTATCAAGACTACCCTTGAGGCAACTACTGATGCTACAGAGCCTAAAGAGAAGCAGGTGCACCCAGAAGAGACTGGGAAGTTCCTGATGGAGACTTGGACCATAGGATTCATCCATCCTCAGTCCTTAACGTCGCCAAAGGACCAAAGCCCAGTGATGTATACTCATTCACAGGATATTGAGAGACTATATGGCCCATTTCAACGTAAACATTTCGCTATTCCGGTCCCTTGCGATTTTGCTGCCTGGATTTCGGGATTCAACCAGTTTCCATACTAACTACTCCATCACGAGACTAAAAATCATCAATCAAGTTTATAATTTTCGAAAAACACGCCAAAACGATAGAGTAATAGCGGAAAACAATGGATCGTTGGAGTGGAGGGTCGCACGGGGATGGGAACGACAACTTTGGACTCTAGATAATTGTAATATTGAAAATACTGGAGGAAGGACGAGGAAAGTGCGGGGTATGCCTAGAATGCAGGGCCGAGAGACTGGCGAGAGCCTCTGGAATGAGACTCGAGGAAAATTCCTCGGCCACACGAGAATCTTCTCTCACAGACCTTCCACAACGCTTGAGAGGTGACAGAAACTTAAAATGCGTGAATTGCGTGCGGGTGATGCTCCTTCCCATTATATTCGTGGGGCCGCAGATTCTCTTCTTAGACATGGCCGGGTTTCATCTTATATCTTTGCAGTGGATGTCTCACTTGAAAATTTGTGGATTTTACTTATATCCCGCCGTCTTTCAAGTCTATCGTGTAGTTTACGTGGACATTGACTGATTGCCTAGCATTTACGTTTCATGCAAGATGAGAACAAGATGTTCTGGCATTTTTAACTTGTAGAACGTTTTCATTCCTGACAATTCGTCCATATTTTCTTGTCTTCTCTTTTACTACTGCAAGGGAGAGTATTCCTGCTCTGTTATCGTATCGGGAACATCGTTGCCTTCTGCTTACCAGGCGTCTTCCGCAGCAGCGCCATTAAAACAGCTGGGTAGAGCCAAAATATTTCTGATAAAAACCACAATTTAGATTACCCGTTGGCCAAAGAACCTTAACAAATTTGGAACCCACCTTTACTTGACTGCGAAAATGGTAGTTACAAGGTATAGGAGCTTGAGGAATAAACCAGATTCCTCACGGCGTGACTATCACTTTTGGGAGAGTGAGGTGGAGCTGGTCAGGAAGAAGACTATCGCACCAGATGGTAGGCGATTCCGCTACTTTGATGACAGAGGAATCTTCAACTTTGTCTTTCTGGTATGGATGGGAAAATGGGCCAGAGAAACGTCAAGGAGGTATATGGACCCTTATATGCTCCATCCACTCCCCCTGGCCGACCAGCTTCTCATATGGCAGCCTATTCTTTCTAAACACATTAGTGATGGCATTGCTAGTTTGGAGATGCATTCTACATTCATTAATGACGACAAGAAACCAGCAGAAATACTAAGACCAGTGAGATATGTTCTGGCGAGGGCAATTTGGCTAACCTTTTGGAGGAGGATTCTCTTCGTTCTCATAGCCATTGTTTTTATGAATGGTGTTGGTATGAGTATCGCCATCTTCCTCCATAAATTGCTCGGCTTACTCTCCGGAAAGGACTTTAGGGTGGCTACTCTCATTGGATTTGCCGTAGGAATAATCTTCGCAGAACTTGTGAAGGAAATGTGTATGGATCATATTGAATATTATGTTAGCAGACTTTCATTCGTGATGGATGGATGCCTTCGTGTTACAATTTTCCAACATGGAGTCTGCTACAGGCGTAGCCAGTTCAGCAATTTCAAGTCAAAGAAATTGGGACAGTGCAACAGTATTATCCACGGATGTTCTGGAGAACACTTGTGCACACAAAATCCGCTATTGTGCCCAGCTAGACGCTACAAGAACAATGAGGTTACTCCAAAGATGTACGCCTTGATTCTCAATGACCCATACTACATTCCACTCTTTGTTGAATGTATGACAGGTCTCATCGATTTCCTGACAGCGTTCACATACGGTCTCATCTTGATGGGAACTCAGTTCAATGTGAAGATTCTTACCATTTTGCTCATCTCTCTCACTCTGGTGGTTGGTATGATTCTAGTTGAAATTGCTGGTGGTTTCCTCATGAGGTACTACTTGGGTATTAGGGATCACAGAATTACGAAATCGTTTGAGGTTGTCTCAAGTTTGCACTTGATTAACAAAATGTCCCTGGATGATATGGGTCATAATGCTGTGACAGAGGCGAGAAACGATGAATTGCGCTTTGTGCTCATCCGTTTCTTCTTGTCCCTAGTAAACAAGGTTGTTATTACTTCAATAATGTGCATCAACATTATTTTCCTCATTAACGACTTTGTCGCTCAAGTTAAGAGGTGTCCAGATATCAAGAGCATAAATCCTTCTGGACTTCTAGCCTCTATCTTTGTTTTGATGAAGATTCTTGGCCCTCTGTATCTTGTACCTTTGAAGCTCAAGCTCCTTGTTTTCACCTTGACTTCCTTTAAAAGAGTAGAAGCCTTCCTCGAAACTTGTTCGCCAAACTTTTATCTTCCTGATAACAGGTATTCTGGAGCAACGGCTGCTGCAGCAACTGCCGCGGCAAAGGCACAGAATGTACCAAAGGATATGGTGGTTATGTTCAAGAAGGCCTCCTTTTCCTGGATTCACAGTAGAAGGGATCTTCTCGAGGAAGGAAATATTGGCATCCATTTGGACAGACTTGACTTTGTCCTAAACACTGGTGATCTTGCCATTGTCACTGGTGCTCAGGGTTCTGGTAAGACCAACTTTGTCAAGGCTATCCTTGGTGACATGACTCTGGTAGAAGGATCAATGGCTGTGTTGCCTCTATCTACCAATATGCCAATATTCTATGCCTCTCAGGATGTATGGCTACAAAAGGGTACCATCAAGTCTAACATTACATTTGGTCACAGGTTTGATGAGGATGTCTACAACACTGTCATTAAGGCAGTTGAACTTGAACATGACATATCTACTTGGGAAGAGGGTGACATGCGTAAGATCTCTGAACATGGCTACTCTCTCAGTGGAGGTCAGAGAGTCAGAGTTGGACTTGCTCGTGCCATCTACGCTTACCTCATCTTCAGTAAGGCTAATGGTGAAGACAATAGCTCCCAATGTTCCTTCCTTGTAGTATTGGATGACTCATTTACTGGACTAGATCCATTTGTAGCCAAGACAATCTTCAAGAACTTGTTTGAAAAGGGAAGAGGTCTACTCTCTGGTGGTGATGTTGCCACAGTTCTAACGATATCCAAGCGTATTTTGGATGCCTGTGTATCATCCGAGTCTCCGGATTCGTACCCAGATGCTCCAGTATACACATTGAGGAATGAGACTCTTATCCAAGAAAATAGACTCAAGTCTTTGATAGAAAACGAAGTTGGCCGTCTTGATATCGCTCCACTATCTGATGATAGAATGGGCCTTCACGCTATGCCTAGCAAGTTGCGTAGGATGTGCAGCTCTGATGAATACACAAGATTTGGACGCAGAAGCTCTGTAGAAACAAAGTACTCTGAATCGCCAACGGTACAGAATCTATACAATAGGATCAACTTCAAGCGTGGTAGGAATGATAATTTCAGAGCTGTTAATGTTTACATCCGTGCGGCGGGTTGGCCTATATTCTTCTTTTTCTTCTTTACCCTAGCATTTTCAACTTTGGATAACACCAAGTTTATTATTGCTTCAAAGGTTTCGGATTCCGTTGTTGATTACACTAAAAAACACGGTGCTGTGGATACAACATCGTTTTCGGATATCAAAAACTATTCTGTTAAGGCTCTCAGACGGATCGTGATTATCTCGGTATCTGTTATGGTTGGAGCTATCTTGCGTATACTTTCAATGACAAAGGCTTCTGTTAATGTTTCACGCAGGGTTCATGAGTATTGTATCAATTCGGTCTTTGTGAACAGTTCTACGGTTCTAAAGATCAAGAAGTCGTTGGGCAGTGTCATTACTTTCCTATATATGGACACATTCTTCATTGACAACCTACTGAGTTACTTCATTCACGATGCCTGCCTATTGCTGATTGAATCAAGTGTTCATCTCCTCACGTTGTTCTTCATGATGCCATGGTCTAGTCCACTTGCCCTCGTACTTTGCTTTATCATTTTCCGGTACATTGTATGTTACTACGTAAAGTCGTGCAAGAATGTTTACTTTGCACGTTTAGAGACTTGCAACCAAATCGATTCTACAATTGAGTCGGCCATATCTGGTGCACAAATTTACCGTAGTTTCAAAAAGGAATGGGAATTGATACACGCAATGACTGAACATGCTGATTACAACATTAGATGCAGCTACGTTAGCAAATCTGCTATGACTTGGAGTTCTATTGCCTCTAGATGTTTGCTCTCGCCATTGGCTCTTTTCATTCTCCTCTTTCCTCTTATTAGATCAAGATATTTTGGCACAAAGGTCAATGTAGGATACTATGGTATGGCATTTTCCATTGTTTTAAGTCTAAACAGCACGTTCACAATTTTCCTCAAGCTCTATTGCTTCCTTGAATTGTATATGGGATCTATTAGAAGATTTGAGCACTTCGTTCCTCCAAATACTCCAGTCAAGTTTGATAAGAAAAGGGACATTCACCAAACGGATCTTATCGTCGACCGTTCAGGATATGAGATTACTGATAACACTTCTGATGATGTAAAGGGTAAGCTTCGCAAGAGGCGACGTAAGGAGTACGCCTCTAGGAGAGCTGCTAGATGTACTGGTCTCAGAATGTTATTCTTTAAGCACAAGATCAATATATTTGATGTATCTGATCATATGTCCCATGAAGAAGTCAGGGTAAAGTTGGATAATGTAAGTGTCTACATTGTCTCTAGGATTTCGAAGGAGAAGCATGCTATTCTCAAGAATGTTACCTGCTCGGCTAATACATCTGATATTATCGGTATTATCGGAAGAACGGGTGCAGGAAAGTCCACCATGCTTTCCGTACTCCAGAACTTGGCCCGAAACAGGGAAGGTTCTGTCCTCTTGGATGGCTGTGACTTGAATGATCTGCCAAAGAGCGTCACTAGGCAAGTTATTGGAGTACTACCTCAACTACCATTTGTCTTTAGAGGTTGGACTGTACGTAGATTCATTGATCCAAGAATGTTATTTGAGGACGTTGACATTGAAATGGCTCTGGAAAATTGTGGCTTACTCAAGTTTGTCGAGGGTATTGAAGGCGGTAAGGGTCTTGACACGGTCATTTTACCGGATCATTACCACAAGGATATGCCAAGGTACTACAAGAGGGTATACTACGGCCCAGAATTGAAGCCACAGGATACTTCTTCCGCAGACAATGTAAATATAGACTATGGAGCTGTACTCTCAAACTCACAGCTACGCACACTTTCAGTAGCAAGACTAGTGCTCTACAGGGAATTCTTCAAGGTTCTCCTGATTGATGAACCTCCAGAAGATGAACATGAGACCTCCTACACTACGGTTGGAATTCCAATATATGAGCTCATAAAGACCCACTTTCAACATTGTACAACATTTATTGCAGCTCACGATGCAAGTGTTTTGCGTCTATGTACGTCAGTTTGGGTATTCCACAGCGGTTCTCTCATCAAGACCTGCAAGACTGAAGAAGTTGTCGACAGCGGCTCCCTGTCAAAGATCATAGAAGACTGCATTGTCCAGTACGCGCAACCGGAGTCGTAGATTTAAACTGTACACTATTTACGCGACTGAACTTTTATAAATTATGCATTTACGCCTACTATCCGTATTTTTATACTTTATAATCTGCCCGCTTCTTCCTTCATCCACAGTTCATCCGAGCGCCCCGTTTTGTCAAAAGTAGTGAACCTAGAACAAAAGTTATTATGGTAAATGCCAAGTAGACCGATGTTAAGAACGACGTTGAGAAGAATCGACTATTTGAGCCAATGAGTACAAGATATTTATTACCTCCAAATTCATTGATTTTAAAATAATTTTCAAATTTGATATAAAAGGGGAATTTTGTGGGCCCACTGACAATTCCGTATAGCTTCATAAAATTTTCAAACGGTGGAGGTGTCATCCACTGTACAAAATGTCCATTTTCCATTCCGTCTCCCGAGGATATGGATGATAGTAAATGAGTCATTTTCGGCTTATCCTCCCGTCCACTGAGGGTTTTTACACCAGAGGAAAACTTTAAAGATTCTACGGATGTAGCTCTTAACCAGTTATGGATATCAGCTTTACCATCGAATGACCCCTTTGGAGGATCCTTTATATCTTGGTAGTCCTGATATTTAGCTAAAGTTTCAAATCTTTGATCAATTAGTATCTTTTTATTGTCGTGAAACATACTTTCGGAGTAAAAGCCAAATTTGTCGTTGTATACATTTACCGGATGTGCACCGCACGGGAACAAGAGCTTCTTTGTACCTATAATCACGATGAGAATAATGAATATAATGGATGTGAGCTAGTTGTGAGGGAGGATAGGAACGATGATTAACCATGAGAATTTATTCTCAATTGCCACGATCACTACTCCGTTAGTTTTATCCTCTCTAGTGATCATTCATGCTCCTACTAATAAGAAGAGCTCCCTTTGGCTAAAGCTTGTGGTTGCTAGTCCTCCGCTTTGCTACGGACATTACATTAACTTACCTGTTCCCTTGAGAAAATCATATGGGAAGCATGCTCTGGCATTCTCATCCACGATTCCTTTGAACTGCGTCTTATTGTGTAGCTTGTACCCTGCATATGCATGCAGCGGATATCCATCAATTTTATAATAAACATAAATATTTCTCTGAGTAAGTTCTATTGGGCATTTTCTCTTGTCAATTTCAATGGTATTAATCTTTTCGGGATACTCCCCAAGATTAATCGTACACGATACCATGTCATTTGAAAAGTACGAGTATAACATCATTGCCAGACAAAAGAAAGACGTGACAAGCAACTGTATGGAAAGCTTACTACGTCTGTGCTGTTTATTAAACGCGGAGTAAAATGTGGTTTGGTACATCCTGGAGAGTTTTCCACTTTGAAGCGCGTCATAAGTTTCAAAATCCCTTGTCATTTTGGAGCTTAGCATAGTTTCCATTGACGTAAACCTGCTATGCAACCTAATATGTTTGTACAGCCCAGATCGACTATACAATCCACTATGCGATCGAGACTGGCTCGCATATCTAATGCGTTTGCCTCTCCTAAAGTAGGACCTAACCCGTGATAACTGCATTGTTCACAATTTACAAACTGCTAAGTGATCCAATGAGACTAAAGAGGACGAGAATGGAGTGATGCGTAAAAAGTCTGGAGAGAGCCTTGTAGACGAGAAACCAAAGGAGAGACTTGAGTGAAAATTAAAACCGAAAATCCCCCCTTAGGACCACCAGTAGACAGTGTTACAAGGCCAAATAGTTCCAGATTAGCAAAATTACCCTCGTTCGTGCAAGTACATTGATAAGTCAGCATGTCACCTTGAGAAACCTTCTAGGTACCCTTGCCACACTTTATCGAATTTCGCCTCCAGATCGCCACTTGTCCCTTTCCAGACGTACTTTGTCGTAAAACAAAATCTACTTTTACTTTTTCAAAAATTTTCAGTCAAAATATGTGCATTTCCCCCTTTGGTCGTCCCTTTGAGCCACCGGATGCATTGCTAGGAGTGTGTGCCCATTAGTCTCCAATCTTTGCTGAGTTCACGCAAAATTTGGAGTTTGACTTTTGATTGAGTGGTTTAAAAGGCGAGAATTGGTGACTGGGCCACACTACACATTTGTGGTGGCAGACGGACGAATCTCCCGGCCAAATTGAAAAGTTCGGGCCTCTAGACACTCTCTGCCGACGTTTTACTGATAAAGACGCCATTATATGAAAAAGGACACCATGGTCTGCCCGTCTGGCATCTAAAATGCACGCCTTTGGGAATAGAGAAGAATGCAAAGAGAGTAAGTTGATGCTGTAGATATAAACGAAATGCAAAGCATTGGATGGCAGGACCTGAGGAACTAGACGACTGAAAAGAGGACCAGAGCAACCATAGGGAAAATAAACGAATGGAGCGCCACTGTCAGACAGAATAAGCCCTAGTATGAGTATCATTTCCATGGCGAAGCGGATGACTAGCAAAACAAAGGAATCTGGAGGTTATGCCACAATCCTTAAGTGGTGAAAAGTATGAGCTACTCGGAGTAGAGAATGCGGGTAGCTAGCATATTCCATAGGGAAGACGTTCCCTACTACAAGAGGGTGAGCCAGTTGTGAGGGAGGATGAATGTATGGATGAGGAGGTACGGCTAGATGGAGGAAGTACTATTGGATGATGGGTATGGTTCCTGTGGAAGGACAATTACTCTCATCAGTTCTATTCTCTTACTCATACTATAGAACCATACCTTTTCAAAGACACTCATGAGTGTGATAATGGAACACCATTCACAGTTGCTAAAGTAAAAGACGACACTAGACTTTGATATGCTACTCCTGCAGAAATATAATGGTAAGAGAGACTACTCATCCCCTCCTAATTTACATAAAGAGATCTAAGCCTAAAGGAATCTACTACTGCCAAGACTAGGAACTGGGAGAATGCCACCACCTGGAAGTCCCTGCCCCTCAGGCTTTCCCGGCATAAACTGCATCTCTGAACTTGATCCTAGAGGTGAAGGAGAACCTCAACCTCTTCTTGCTTCTCCTCCTGAAAAATCTCAACTTGATGATATGTGAGACATCCAAGCTCATCCTAAGAAAAGCTTTCCTTGGATTAAGTATGTCTTTGGAAGCCCAGCTATACAGACTCTCCTGGTGATAATTCTCCTTAGACCGTGCTTGGAGTTCTGACTAGGATAGATTCGGCTTACGCCACAGCCTATCTTGCAGAATGGAAACTTCATAAATAGACCTACCTCTTAACCATAAACACCTATTGGGAAAGATACCATGGATTTATTACGGGACTCATGTCCCATATACTTATTCTTGGTTGCTCTGCCCTTTTATTTTAAAACTTGCAAAACTGCGCATTAGCATAGATTATCATGCATGAAGTACCTTCATAAGCGCTCACATTAACACAAATTTACAGGATGAAAGAGGAATACGAAGAGGAAGATGTCCCTCTTCCTTACAAGGACTTCAAGTCCTTTGCCAAATATCAGAGTGATGTTCTCAAATCAGAAACTGACGATTTCCTCAAGAGACATAATCTAAGGCTTAAAAAGTATATCCTTCCGTCAGAGCTTCCTCCATGGGCAAAAAGCTTTGACGAAGTTCTGGATACTGGAAAGGAATTTGAACCACTTACAACGGTATATAGACACAAGCACTTTTTAAAAGCCAGGATATTACACAACTGGAGCTACATTGAAACCAGATGGAACCGCTCAAAGGACCCTAGAAATAAAAACATCCCATTTGATTTGCGTCCTCTCACTACTGAAATTTTAAACCAACTTGATGTAGTTAATGAGGATATGTTGGACCCAGAGTTTTCAGGTCTATTAGTCACTCTAAACACATATTCATACCTTCCAGAGGAAGACGGGACAACTGCTAAAACAGCAGATGTATCCGGGAGTAAAAAGACGGATGACCCCTCGATGGCAGAATACAAACACGGAAATGCTGGAGACTATGTACAGAAAAATGATAAAGAGTCCGTAGATAATGCAGTACCTGGGAAAGTATACACTGCTATGCATAATTTACAAAAAAGCGCACATGAAAATCCTACATCAGCTCACAGTACAACATACATGGATATGGCTATTGATAAATCATTACCGGTGGATGTTTCTATAGACATCAATTTGGAACCTGAAGATGATTCTCTTTCCATGCACATGCCGGTCAAGAATACATATGACTCTATGAAGAGCACTGATTCTGTAGGGAAGCAGGGTGATGCAGATAGTGTTGCCAGTGGTTTCTCTATGCAGAATAGTGATTCCATAGACTCTCTCAACAATAATGATTCAAGATCTCTGAATTCAGAATCCACAGAAGCTGCAAAATCTGAAAAGACACTCGAAACGTGCGATGCTTTATCTACAGATTCAAGCGACTTGGATTTCATCTTGAATAGTGACGCTAGCGAGGAGACAAATGAGACAATGCATGGAGAATTGAAGAGGGTAAAATTTGCAAATTCATCTGCTAGCAAAGGTAATCATAATTCACAAGGTTCAGTGGATGCTTCTCAAGATGCTAAACCATCCGAAAGTCAACAAACTGATGAATTTACTAGTACAACGTCAGAAAAGCTTACGGACTCAAATTCCATACATTTTGAGAGCAAAGATTCTGCACCTGTACATGAACATGGTGCATCAGAAGCAACAGGAGATACTGTTGATAGTTCCACGAAACATGTAAAGTTTGTTGATCAAGATGAGATTTCAAAGACATCAACAGACGAAAAGGGAGAAAACAATGAAAAGAGGGTAAGTTTTATCCTTATATTTACTGTAATATATGGGCAAGGTTGCCACAAGTAACGTATAGTAGAATAGAGCTGTTAATAAGGATAGGATTTATGACAATCAAATGCTTAAAGTAGAATAAAAGGATGATTTAAGGATTGTTAAAACATGGAAACAGCAGCTTTTATTTGGACCTTGAGACCTCATTGGTAACCCTTCTGGTGCTTTGTATTAGAAATTATGATCTAGCAGGAACTGTAATACATTGAGTTTAATTGTATACCTACTTCACATTCAGAATATTTCTGAATCTCCCATTTTAGGATACGAGATACACTGAGGAATACACGTGCATAATGTGTAGACAAAGAGAAAATAGCTCGATAGACCAATTTTCCACTCTATTTACATCCAACGTTCTTCCAGAGTCCACATCTTCTTTTCCATTCCAATGGGGTCTGCATGGTTGTCTATTCATCTTCCTTCTGCATAGGGTCAGCATCTTAAGGAAGAATAAATGACTAGAATTTTGAGATATAATAAATTGGTATATAAAATATATTGGTAACATTGAGGATTTTGGGGGAGATGAGGATTGTAGCACTACTTTACACACTGTTCACGCTCAAAATATGTACTTGTAGCGGTAAAAATTGCAAAATAGAGCTATAAATAGCGTACAGAATGGACAGGTAGAACCAGCTGAACAAGGAACAGATAAATCTACACCTCTTGTTGCTGGACCTAAGAATGTCACCTCTCCTTCCGGAATGATTGATATAAATAATCCAGATATATCACAATGCCGATCCTTTGAAGCTAGTATTGCTGGAATCTCATCCAAAGTTTACTTTGTTAATCCAGGTGCTACTATAACAAAGGTTAAGAGCAATGACAAAGATATTTGGCAAGCAGAGCGCGGAGGGAAATTTATATATTGTATAGCCTTCCTTAAAGGAAATAGTGTACCAATGTTACTCCTTAGGTCAGATTTTAGGGATGGTTTATACCAGATACTATATAAATACGAGGCCAATCAATAGAAGGGATATAGTTTGTCCTATGATGCAGAAATGGAAAATTTAAAGGTAGAGGGTACTCTCACAACCTTTACGTTGGATATTTCTTCTCCTAAGGAGACAGAGGAGTTTGAAGTATTGAATTATGTTAGATATGGAGCTCAAACCTACATTTACGTTCCAAAGGATACAAATGACATAGATTTTGTAAGAGATAAAGATATAGATATCTGGAAGGCGGCTGAAGGTACTGGTGAGATGTTTTCTCTGTGAACGCCATTATAGGGATAACTCCAAGATCCTTATGTTACACATTAAACATGGCTCCGGATTTAGATTTTTACCTTTTGAATTTAAGGGTGATCAATGGAATAGCATCGGGCATACCTTGTTTCATCACGTTCTTCGTACAATGAGGAGTGATCCTTAGAGGGTTCGGAGGGATAAATATATTTCGAATAAAACTACTTTGTGTAAAATAAGAAGGCAAAAGGCCCATACAACGATATTTTAGTACTATTTGTGGTATTTTTCCTTTTGGAATAAAATAGAAACTTCGACATTCTAATCATTAATGCAGTTTACTCTATCAATAGAGATATTTGTCCTGAAACGCAGTAGTTTTGAACATTTAAAAATACATTTTGCGAGCGTTCAACCCATGTTAACCTTGAAGAATACTTTATAATCATACATTTCGTCATCGGTCAAACCCTGCCAATTATTCTACTACACTTTAGTTGTGATGCCTATTTACAATTCTCATAATTTGCTACACAAATGTATAGAAAATATCAAAAATAATCGCTGGGGCCCTTGTAGAGTGTTTGGTTACGAATGAGCGTTGCATAAAGTGCATTTGGGTTCATCCTGCGCTAACCAAACATTCTTCTAGGATACTTTTGCAGGCATTCTTGCCTCGATTAATGTATGAGATCTTCCAGGTACCTTCTGTGGTAACTCCAACTGGTGTATCTCACTACAACAAGTTTGCCTATGCCATGCACAACGATTTGGATTTATTCCCACGTCAATGTTGGCTGTTACTCGCTTCCGCAAAGAAAATGTCACTTCCACGGCATTACGAACCATCAACATTTGAAGAACATCCAGTTGATCTCGAGTACGGTGATTGCCATACAGACGAGGCTGGACATCTCCTCCTAAAGGAGTTTGAAGGAGTTCCATCGCATAATATTCTGAACACCGTTGGAAGTGAGGTATCCGCCAGAAGCGTTGCTTGCAACTGCAGAACTGAAAAGCTTAAAAAGGGACTAGACGATCAAGCGTGGTTGGACAGGCTTGTAGGATGTACTGAAAGCTACATGTACCTGATGCTTCCAAAGAGGAAAGAAAGAGCCAGACTTGGGCTATTGGAACGTGATGGATGGAGAGACCTAATCGCTGAGGCCATCGATCCCATACTACACGGAGATGTAAGTTTACATTATTCCAGAACATATTTATACTCATAATTCTATGCGCTCGCTAATTTTAACATGCAGATTTTAAACATTTTGCCAGAACACGCAAGGTCAATGAGCTTATTCTCACTTGATCCAAATGCACCAATTATGACCATTCGATCAAATGCAAATTTGAATGGAGATACTGAAGAGTGGTGCAGACTTCGCAAGGAAGACCTCATTGATGTTACGAGTGATACCGAAGTTTACATGAAGACAGACAGTGATGTCCCTCTGGAAGAAGAAATTGGAATTAAGCGGAGAAAGAAGAGATGGAGAGAGCGATAATCTCTTTTATGGGTAGTATGCAAGTGTACACCCACTCGTTGGTACAGGGAACTAGAGTTAATAAAGCATGATGAGTTTTAAATGGTGTCTCCAGACCATTTACGGTGGACTGGTATCACCAACAATTTGACAAGACACAATAGCCATGATTTGGACTAAATGTTTCTGCATGAATAGAGATGTGGTTTTTGTTAGTCGCCATTTTATGCACTACTCTTGGTCAGCATGGATACTTTAACATCGCAGAGTCGCTTGTTAGTGGTATAGATGCCCAGGGAAAATGGTCACTTACCAGGATGCGTTTCCCATTAGCCACCCCTGAAACTAGGGAATAGAGATCAGTAGTAGCAATTACTCCTCTCGCCTATTGTTCCCAGAACATACCTAAACATTCATTTAGACACCATTGAGTACCATACATGGAGACAAGGGTACCTAGAAGATGCGAGTAGACTGATGACTCTCCTTCTCTACACACTCCATTTTCCTTGTTCATGGCTACTCTACGGCCTTGAGGTAGTCTATAGAATGTACATACTATTCATGAACGCAATATGTGGACAGGACGGACTCTGCAGTCGTTCGAGTTCACTCCGTTCACCTTTCCAGCTACGTTTTGGTCAAAAGAACAAAAATTTATAAAAGCACAGCATTATTCACTCGTAAAGGGATAAAAGTGCCTGTTCGTCGAGCGACGTGGTTCCACTACACACCCATCGGGTGTGTTTGTTGCCAGTCCACATTCCAACTGCAATGCCGTTGTGTCTCGTGGAAGACTTTGAGAATGAGATTCTCAGTTTGGATTTTCTGGATGAATTCGATCCGTCGGCCTCCCTAGACGCCGGAAAGGCCGGGATTTTTGTTTTTTACCAAAATGACGTCGATGGTATCGCCGCTATGTTTATTCTCGAGGTTAGTTGGCGTTTGTGTCACGGAACTTCCGCGTTGCACGTCCAGGGCTGGCGGTTGACCGAGGGAAAGGAGCGATAATGGACCAGACACAGCCCTTTCTGGATACCCAAAAGAAACGTCTCTACGCTTCCATGGGATACAATGGCTCTCTAAGGATACGCTTATCCCCTTCTCTTGGTCCACTCGTCCCTCTCCGGCACAGGAATGACGAGAATATGCACCAATACAATACGCTACAGCATCACGCAAGGTTCAGGAATGGACTAAAGCTGGCAAATCTGCCAGTATCCACAGAGTCGGATGTTTACACCTTTATCAAAAAGAGCCTCTCAATACAATCGGCATATCCAGATCTCAAGGTAAGCGTATTTTTCAGTTGTAGATAGTGGTGGCCGTAATGCGTAACATGAAGGGAGCCTGTCCATTCTCAATTCTTAGTATACTGCGTCTATGATATGGCAGTGATAGAATCCTCCCAAACTCTTTATATGCAACTCTCATCTCCATTCATGCATTAACACCCATTACATCAATTTACAGCCAGACTACTACCTTCGCGTGGTCCTATTGGGAATTTACGGTTGGAACATTCAGCTCTTGTATGCCATCAAGATCCACTTCCAACAGCTCCTTCCTCAAGAGCTCAAAAATGACCTCAAAATCGCAATTGTCTCTGTAATGAGACCCATTTCATTTTTTCATGTTCCACACGTAAGTTTTTCTTGTCTATGCAATGACTGATGTTTTAATAACTACTAACTGCTAATATAGGACGGGGAATGGTATTTTTTCGTTCAAAACGAGGAAGAAATGGCAATAGAAGAACAGGTTAGCTGAGTAATTTTATGGAGCTTTTATGTCGTAAAAGCGACTAATAATGCGGCAAACTGGAGTTGAACGAGTATCATACTGTAAGCGAGCCTAAGGAAGATGATGTTCACAACCAACAGTCACCTACCAAGTCCTTTAAATACACAGGCTCATATCCTTCCTACATAGACTCCTTACAGTCGTACTGGGACAGTGAGGAATCCTACTCTTCTTCCTTCATGCTACGCATTACGGTTGCCAGTGCTCATTCTGCTCCGCTCCATTCACATTCATATATTGTTTAGGAATATGATGAAATGAGTGGTATTTACCACTGCAATTCAATCGCATCGATAATGGAGCAAATATCAAAGGCAACACACGAAGCAAATCAAGCAGCAATTATTTATGCAGCTTCAGTTGGTATTTTAAGCAAAGCGGAGCATTCGAGTGGGATACACTTGAATGTGAATGCACGAATTACGGAGCTTTTCCAAAAAACTTTTTTGCTCGACGGAGGACCGTTTACATCGTATGATTCAGAAAAGTCGTTATTGCCACTCATTATGTTTACATCAGTCGAAGAAGCACTCAGAATTAGTCCAAGTGTTTTGGTCTATGATCCAAGGAGAACACCAGAGACTCTAGCTGATCTCAGGATTCACTGCAATCTCAAGCCAGATGAGTTTACCGCAGAATTTTGTAATTTAGATTTGGTAAGTTTAATGAATGTGAACTACTAGCGGAGCTATGATCATGAACGAACGTAGTAAGTTCGTCTATCCAGGGGAACAGTGCCAACAGGATATTCATAGGAATATCTATGTAATTAATGTAGGCCCATTTGATAACCACAAGTGATGGATCCATGGAGAGGATATAAAAGGTCTAAAAGGGATGAACAGTAAATTTAAAAGAGGAGATACTGGATAGTATCATTTTGCATGCAGATTTGCCATGGCCTCTATGAATGGACAACTATGGAGTGTAATATATACCCTTGTCCATAAAGAGTCTACTGGAATGAATATTTACAAATACAGTACCTCTAAGGATGCATAGGATGTTATAAATTGAGGATATCACAGCTTACAAATCCCCATATCTTCCTTTGCACATCTTGTCTATTTGAGCGGATTTTAATGCTGGTTTATTTTTAGGTGAAAAAATGAGTACTTGTTACAAAAGCAACTTTTGGAGCAGTTATGCAGATATAGAAATTGCTAGAAATGATCTAGGAAAGACCTACAAGGACTCTTGTAGTAATGTAATAAGCCTTGAAAATGGAAAACCACCTGCCACTGGCTACAAGAGATACAACCATTTACTATTCCCATGGGTCTATATTAATGATGTTAAGCATAATAATGAAAGACAAAGGGAGCTTATAGGTCTAGGAAGTAAAGGCTACAAAGGAGTAACAGTAATATATTGGAGTTATGATCACGATAACCTGCTGCCATTATTGGTTGGACTTACCACAGATAAAAAGAACTATACATACTATGAGAAGTCTGGGTACTATCTTGGTAATTCATGGAAAAGAATTGGAACTAAGGAAGCGGAACTTCCAAAAAAACTCAAGGAAATCAGTAGTTCACGAAAGGACGTGATTTCAATTAGACTACATGCAACAACAGGGAAGTATTATGGTAATGGAGAAACGTCTGCTCCACCTTTCAACTCAGACGTAGAAATAAATGTTACTGAGTATCCTTTTCATAATACAGTCTACAAAAATACGTTCATACTCCTGATCTTTTGGCAATGATTGTTCTTTCAACAAATGATGTTAACGGAGGTATACCATTTTATGTCAAAAATCTACTTACTCATTACGTTAGTGCCTCGGTATATTTCTGGAATGAAGACCAAAACAATGAAAGGCCGTTACTGCTAGAGCTATACCATGGAGCATCAGTATATTTTAAGATTACTCCAGATGGTAAAAAGTGGATTAATGACAATATAACTACATCAAATATTAATAGGGTGCTTGATAAAGAGAACTGCAGGCGCAACGGAGCTCATCAAATTGATATCTCGAAAAATGTCAGTAATGATTACAAGTGTCTAAATCCGGAGTGTAACGTTAACATTGAAGTGTCGGCTCTTTCCATTTCAGATTACTCCAGGTCTGATCACCATATTTCTGGTCGTTCATCTACCATTTCCGTAGTAAAATTTAAAGATAATGGTGTTGAACAAACGGGACTCCCATCTGTTAAGGGTGTACAGTATATTACCGTCTTCTTCTACCCCGATAAAGACGGGATTCCACTCCTTATTGATTACCAAGGATCTAATAGTCACAAGTGGTTTAAGAGGACATCTTCCACTGTGAATACTTGGCAAAAAGTTCCTGAGAAAGATAGACCTGAACATGATGGTGATCACAAAAATATTTTGATAAACCTTCTGGATTCCTATTCTCCAGAAGTTACCATAGACATTCATAACATAGGTGTGCAACAGAAAGAAGGGAAGTATGTTTATACTGATCCTGATAGTGGTCAAGAGATAACAGTTATAAGGAAAGAGGTTGAAGATTTATACAAAAGTACGGAGTATCTTCAGTTGATTCATGGGACCAGTAATTATTATAGCTTCAAACTAAAGGCAGTTAAACGTGGAAAGGAGATACTTAATAATATTTCCACTGCTGAAATATTTACCTCCGTAACAGTATACTACCGTAAAGAAGATGATTCTCGTAAGGATCCTCTTTTTCTGGAATTTGTTAGGAAAATGGATATAAAATATTTATATTATCACTGGAACTCAGGTAAATCAACATGGATCAAAGATATTAATACATCTGCTCTTGAAAACAAAGGTATAAAAACTAAACTTGATGATATTAGGAAGTTACGTTCGTCTGATGTAAAAGATAAGTTGCAAAAAGGTTTACCTAAACCAAAACATAGTCAGTCTCCTCCTCAGAAATCCAAACCTAGTCCTGATAAATCAAAATCCGAATCTTCCCACGAAAATGTAGGTGAAGACGAAGTTTATTTTGATAAATCCACGCCAGTCGGTCCAGCAGTTGGAGGAACCATAGGAGCATTGGTAGCTGCAGTGGTCATTGTCCTGCTAGTAAAGTTTTGGCCAAGGATAAGGACGAAATTTGTCAGAATATAGAATCCTACCAGTACATGCCAAAGAATGTGGAGTCTGGATAATATGGGATCTGCACTCACTCAGACTCACTCTATTCGCCTTTACAGCTCCATTCATGCTACGCTAGTGCTTTTATAGCTCACAATCTGTCTAACTACGGCACATATTATCCCTATGGCTACTTCCGTCTGTCGTACTCTACCCATTCATTAACATTTACAGAAACGTCAAAGCTTGGTACTTCGTCTTTTAAAGAGTAGAATAAACCTCTACAAGGACAAGCCACAGCTGTGTTGGCTGCGGAGGGCTACTACAGTTCCAGCGATCGATGTAATATACATAATGATGGCAATATTGGCTGGGTGGACCACAAAGGACAACACTTCAACGCAGGCTCATTCTCCAATCATAGCGTCAGACTTTCTCTACAATACTCTCGTGGACAGAATGTTCCAGGAGTCATTCTACGATCGCAGCATATTATCACAGTTGAAGAAGAAGACTGTGCACTTTATCTCGAAATTATACGATCTGGTTTGTTTCTAGTTCATTTACATGGACCACTTGCATATATTTTTCTATTCTTTAACATCATTCATTCTAGATGTCACGTGCTCTCATTGGTATTAAAACTTCAGGCTCAGATTCAGTAATAATCACGACTTTGTATCCGCAATTCAACATTAGGTTAGTGCATGTCTACTTTAATCTTCTTTACAGGCACAGTGACCACTTGAGGTTTCTCGGGTTTCTTCTCTCTTCCACTCAGGCAAGAGCAACGAAAAAGGACAGCTTGCGTTGTCTCATATTCATCAAGAACCCAGGATTCGATGGGTTCATTTGCTATGGATACTCTCCTGACGTAAGGGTGGAGTTTCCAGACCTCTGGCCTCTGGTCTTCACCTCGGTATCACAAGACGATCCAAACTACATTTACGATGTGCTTAACCCGAACATATTGCATATAAGGGGTAACGAAGTCGACTCTGCCAAGGGAATTATTGTTGAGCGACTCAGAATCGCACTAGAAGCCAAACACGTAATGGAGGACGAAGAAGAGGAAGATGATGATTAGCTTCTGCCATAATTGGGTTCTGTTTTCTATACATTATAGTTACTCTAAAGTTATCATTGTTTTAGAATTGTCATGAGCTATCCCCATGAATGAGATGCAGGGATAATGGAAGTACGTATGTATAAAACTCAGGGTTTAAAACTACGGTTGACTTCTCCAAAGAAAATTTGTCTCTACTTTTAGGCGAATTGTGATGATGGGTCATGGTACTCTGCAAGTGTTCTATCGTTTATCAAGTCTTTGGACGAATTCCGGTAATATTTGAAGAAGCTTGAGTACCCCCCAACAAATCCTATCGCCGTTTCTCTTATCTTTGTCTTAAACTCTTCTGTTCAGTATCTGTCTTTTAAAAATATTTACCAACAGAACCGTTACCATTCCTTAATGATAAAATGTTGTGGAGTATCTTGGTAACATGCTAGCATGGACAACATTATATTCACTCTCTTCTCTCTAGGGAAATAACTCCTTGACTACAACCCGAAGGATATACAAACAGGATATTTTCCAGGACTATATTCCCTCAACTCTTTGAGATTCCTCGCAGAATAGTATAGAAAGTCGAGCTAATGAAGACATGCATGTACAGCCTCAGGAGTTAAACCAACTGGTAGAGACTATCTACCGATTTTACTGCGTTCACAAACCACCAATAATCCATAAACGGATTCTACACTGAAAATGACATTCATTGGTCTTCATTTACATGGGACGATTTTATTCCCCTATTCACTGCTTTGAGTGAGTGCTTCTGTTGCAGAAGTCTCTTTAGATACTTCCTCCTTGGGTTGAACATATTTCGATCCCTCATTATTAGATGGTTCTTCATGTTTTGTAACAGGGGTATTCTTCCCTATCAATTTCTTGAAGACAGCTCCACTGACTCGGAACCACTTCCCACCAGAGAATTGACGGTAACCTTCAATCAGTTTTCCGTCTCTCTTGAATCTATACAAGGCAGCCACTGGGTCATTATTTGGTCCAAGGTAGAAGAAGACCAAGGAACAGGCATCCTTTGGATCCCTACCCTGCCATAGTGATACACCATCAAATGCGAGCTCGGTAACCTTAGTATCAGTCTTAGCCTTTAGTTTAAGAACCTTGATACCATTCTCTTTCCCTTCTTCAAGATCAAAGAGAGTAGAATCAATCTTGGATTTGAGATCGGGTAGAGGAGTGGGCTGAGTATCTGGCTCAGTAGTATCTTTTAGAGGTCTACCCTTGAGATGATTTCTATGACTTTCCCATTCACCATAAGTTTTCTCAGAGTCTGGTTGTTCATGAGCTACCTCAGTAGACTCTTCCTTGGCCTATACCTACTCCTAGTTCATACTCCATACCGCATTTTAGAGAATAAAACGTGGTCATTCCGTGGAACCTTCAGTTGCCAGTGATAGGAAGCTGGAATGTTGGTGTAAAGGACTATTTCCAGACAACCTCATACCATTTTCCATGGAGTTTAATGGCAATATGGTAAGTATTCATGTACACATACTTGAGGAAGAGTCACTAATATTCATCCTAGTATCTTCATTCACCTAGACAGGCTTCTTGGTAGGCTATAAAGAGACATCCAAAGTGACATTCTGGGAGTGAAGGTTCATTATCTTATCAGATAAAGGCATACTGTAAGTGCATATATAGCTCAAGCCTTTATAGATGCTCATTCCAAGATCTCAGTGAAATGAAGATGGAGAATTAAGCCCGCAAGTATTTAAGTGTAATGGCGATGTAGACGCCTGTTAATAAAAGGACTATGTGATAATCTTCCAATGTAAGGAATACGTGCAAATTTGCGAACAGAGGAAAATGCAAAATAACTGTAGAGACACAATATTATAATGACTATTATGAATCCAAAAATATATCCAGTAGTATTTTGCCCTTTATCATAATGTGGGTTATTATCCATACTGGACAGTAACCCCAATCCAGCAATGGACCCTTTTCGAGCATCACCATCTTCGTCATCTTCTTCCTCAGTATCCAAAGGATCCTCTGTTACCTCTTTTATCTCCTGTTTAACATTTATTCTTCTTGGTTGATATTTGGACAAACTGTTTCCTAGTTTTTCTCCAAGCCTTTCAGGGGCAATCTTTCCATCAGTCTGCTTGACATATGCAATTAAAGCATTTCTGCCTGAAGTGTCGTACTCCTTTCCCCATTTTGGGGCTTTTGTTTCCAATCTGTAAGCTACCCACTCATTATTTTCGTCAGAAATGTAGTAATAGTCGATGCAGGTGGAAGAGTCATCTGTGCCAGGATAATCATAGAGACATCTGAGCTCAATAAGTAGTGCGTTCTTGTATGAATAGTCAGCGTAGTAGACATTTAGTCTTCCAAAGAGGGTTCCAAAGGGAGGAAGATCATCTTCAGCTATATCATTGTCTGTACCTGTCCTGATACTCTGGACGGTAAAATAGGGAATGGTAGAAGCATGCCTAACTATAGAGTAACCACGTGCATCATTATACTTTTTGTAAGGTATTCGTATTCCATCAGAGTCATAACTACTAGCCTCACTCATTATAGTTAAGCTGCTCTCTTCTGTAGGAGGATCATTGGTCTTTGTCAAATCAATAGATAGGCCTTGCCTTATATCTCCAAGTTTTGTTCTAAGACTCTCATCTGATATTTTGTCAACAAGAAGCCTATTGTATGTAGCTATATTCCTGGCAATCTCTTGAATATCAGAGGTACTTGAATATACAAGCGGAGATGTTTGACGAAGGTCCCATATTCCATTGGCATTCCTTGAGAGAATGTAGTAGCCTGGAATGTGATCCTTATGGTGATTAGTAATCTTTAAAGTTATAAAGATGGGATTTTCGTACAAAACATCCTCCGTATAATAGTATACACTAAACTCAGTGATAGGGTCATTTGGTAGACCTCCCTTGACTTTTATGCAGTTACCACTGCCACTCTCAATACCCTTGACGTGGAATTCACTACTGTAAACAGTAGGAGTGTGTTGGACTCGGACTATATTATCACCTATTTTCCATCTGACATCAACAAAGATGTATATACCCTTAATATTGCAAGGATAGCCCTGTGAATGACCACCAGGGTTTTTTGAAATGTCAAATATGAGGTCTGAGTGATCAATAAGCTTTCCCGCGAGTTCCCTATTCTTCTCAATAAGATGTACGAGATTAAATCCTCGGTTAGTCCTTATGTGCCTGAGCAAAATTTTCACATCCTCTTCAGATAACCCTTGATTATAAACTGGTGCAAACTCTATAAAAACATTCTCAGTTTCTTCTGATTTTGTGTCCGGATTGAAGATATAGTAATAAATTTCGCCAAGTATCAAAAAGTGTACTAGCAGGACCCTACCTCTCCTGCAATATGTTACAATGGATATAATAGCTGTTACCAAGATGATGATGCTTTTGAGCGGTTTTCCGTTAATATATAAAACGGATATATCAAACGGTTTTCCATCAGTGCTGCTATATTTTAAAGAGCTATACCCATTGGGAACCCCGTCCTTATTCTCAGTGCGTATTATCCCATCACCGGGATTATTGACCCTAGTACCGATATCTAGTCGGTGAATATGCATATTTGATCTCCAAAAGTGTTGCCAAAGTTTTCCTAGCTACAATATTCCCCTTTTAGGTCTTGAATGAGGATCTGTTTAGTGTGTATATCACTACTCCTTAAAACCTAATTAGCCAAGTTTATCCTGTGCATGCAGACTGTAATGGTAAAGTTCTATGGTTGAAGCCTAGCCGTATTCAAGTTTATGATGTCTTGCCATGGTGCCAGTGTGTATGGGTTGTCTAATTACCACTGATGTACCACACAAGAGAGAGTTGTTACTGTCTCAGTATCGAATGTTGATGCATAGAGACTAGTGTTTTAATTGGAGTTTAGGAGTAGTTAGGTAGATAATACGCCTCCATATTTCCCGCAACAGTATGGTTCCTGCCTACCCATGATAAAATCTTCCAATGTCCATAGTATCTGCATTATTGAAATAACAGACTGGGTCATCTGGTGTCTGTTTAATGTCTTATGAGATGGATTTAGTTTGAAGAGCTATTTCCAGGAAGTGACTCCAAAGTTATAGTAATAAGTATAATTTTCATCAGAGTTTTTTAGTTCGATGAGGAGTGTTCAGTTCATCGTGTTTCCAATAGCAGATAGTAATATTTTATAGGTTCACTTTCTTTTGGTTTTATCTCCTAATTTTTATTACCATATCCAAATATTACCTCCTTCACTGTGGATCTCCCTCCACCATTCTCCAGGGTATCTCTCAATTTCCAGAATCAAGAGTGTTGAGGAGTCTCTCCCTTTTCAAGGCTAACAAACCGTCCATATGGGTGAGTTTTTCTTGTCCATTAGGAACATTCTCCCTTGAATATGATGACTCCAGGTGAAGGAGCCCGTAGCATTATCTCCCTCTTTTCGGCCAAGCTTAATCATCCTGAGCCTCATCCTTTGGAGGTCCTTGCAGAGGAGCAATCATCTTCAACTACTTCCTAGACGACCATTCATCATCCATCCTCAGACATAATGTGCATGGATAGTAACGTAAAGGAACCTGTTACCAGTTACTGTATGCCTCTATGGTTGCTCTATAAATCTACAAGAAGTCTTCATTACAGAGCTCTAACAAGGTCATCTTCCCTATAGATAGACGAAGAAATGGTCTACCGTAAAAGGTGTAAGTAAATCATGAAATCATCCAGTTAAACTGGATGTAGCAGATGTTTTAAGCAGAAAATAAGTCCATTCTCTGGTCTAAGTTGGTCAATAGTTTAATGTGCAGTTCGCGTAAAATGATGTCGTAAGTCGGGGTGAGTGCCTCCAGAGTTTCCTCATTATTTTCTCAGCCAGAGGAATTTTCTTCCTAAACCCACCATTTTCCGTTCATAACATTCAGTCAGTATAATTAATGGATGAGGATGTGGTAGACATGGGAGTATTATGGAATTAGACGGGAGACACCTTACACATTTTAGGCGTTAGCCAGTATGGCTAGTAAAAGCCACTAATGCAGTTTATAAGGATAGAGAATGTAGTACAGATATAATTAGGAAGACGTTAGTACAGGAAGATCTTTGAATGATGACTGAGATTGTAGATTGGCGTTCCACGGACTAGGAATGTACAGGCAACCACCAACGGAGAGTATACAGAGTTCTTTTATGGCTAAAGCTGCAGTGGATCCAGAGCTAGTGTTATAACTGCAAGGATATTTATGTCCATTCATCTCCACTTCGTCTCAGCGGACTAGAGATGGTCAGAATAAGTCTGTTATATTAGAGAGTGTTGGAGAAACTTTTTATATGTTACATAATTGGTGGACTGAACTGGAGATAATTGCACATTTAGAGGAGGTGGAGCATGTATACTAAGCAGTGGCACTAATTATCCATATATGGAAGCTGTGAACACTCTACTAATGTAGTTAAAGGACAGTAGTTAGTACTTAGAGACTTCATAGAAAGAGGTAGGTAAGTGTCCTCTCTAGACCATCTCCAGGCTCTTCATTATCCCGACTGGGGGTTTTCCCAAAATGTCCCCGGAAGAAGTAGATAGTAGACCATAGACATGTAGCACTCATCATTCTGTCTATGCATGCAAAAGAGACTACCATTAATTAAGCATGCAGATTACAATAGAGGATGGGCTGTAGGTTAAACAATAGCGTATCCAGAAGGGCAATAACCCTTTAACAGCTCGTACAGATTAAATTTTAGTCATCAAAATATCCATAAGCAAAACCTTTCAGAGGATTTAACAAACTAGTCCAAAAGAGCGATCTGTCTCAACTAGATTATCATTCAGAATCACATACTATGCCAAAACGCATGTAGACAATGAGAAACGTTAGGGACAACTATCTTCTAGAAATAGGTAGTCTCAGAAATGGAATTATTAATCTATCATTCGGATATTCCCAATAGTACCCTTACCTTCTCACTGAATACTTCCCTATCGACCTCATTCCATACTCCATCAGCCTTTTCAAAGTACTTGTCAACGTATCCATTATTATTCTTTATACATACGGAAAACAGTATGTGCTTTTCCTTTGTATAAGACTTGGCAAGGAAACACTTTTGGTCGGCTTCAGCCCTCCAAACAGAAGTTCCAGATTCTACGACAGAAGTAATATGATCCCTTAGTGGGAAATAATCCTTAAGAACTACTTTATCAATGTCATGTTTGTATACATCTAACTTTGCCTCATCAGGTTTTGAAAGGTCCAAAACGAAGGGGGCTGCTCTGGATCCCTTAGACTGAGTTCCATCACTAGGAAGTGCTAAAGTGGAAGGTTTAGAAATTCCTCTCACTCCACCAAGCTTCTTGAAGAAACTATCCTTTTCAGCATTTTCCCACTTTCCATCATGCCTCTTCATGCAGTACTTGAGTCCGAGTCTACCACCAGGTGGTAATACGGAGAGGGTGAGAAGGACAGAGTCGCCCACAGACCTTGAGGATACTCCGGTGCATCTCTCTTCTCCTTCAGCTTCCCAGAGAGTGACTTCTCCGTCCAAGACCTTTCCGAATATGCCACCGACGCTAGGAAAGTAGCAGGTGTAGGTAACTCCGTCCACTACATTTTCATGTTTGCATACATTCAAAGGGTCAAGGTTCTCAAGATCAAGGACAACGTCAGGAAGAGGAGCGTTTCCGGTGCCCATACAATGGGAGACTCCCAAGTATGTCAACAAAAACAGTGAGAAGACCTTCATACTGTCCAGAATCCGAGTTATAAAATAAATGATTAAATTAGTATAATATTCTGTGTAAGAACTTCTTTAAAAATAAAGTATGAGGTCAAAGGAAGAATGGACAAGTTAACAGACCCCATTGGACTATAAAATAGACAAATACCTATTTACTGGTTCCATCCTGATATTTTACGTCATACTGTTTTTATACCATTCAATTTCTCGGTTTATAGTAGTGTAACTGTCAGCATATGATGTCTTACCCTTTTATATGAAAGGTCTATAATAGGATTATTAATCCCAATAAAACCATTTTCTCATCATAAAAACCTATGCATGTATACATATTTAGGTATAAATCTCATTTAACTAAGTGGATAGGTAGATGTGTCATCAGTAAATTAGTAATTCCGTATCTACTGACCCTGTTTATAGAGAGGGGCTACCCTCAACGTCCCAGACTGAAACTCCAAGTATTTCGAATTTATCCCCAAGTAGATTTCTAGAAGCATTTATGTTATTTACACTAAGAGGATGAATAATATCACCCTTCAGTTACTATAATTTACAAGCAGGAATGTAACTTACCATGTCTCATAAATTGCCTCAAAGCGTGGCCTTCAGACAATAAGAGTTATCCGGCGACTATTGTGGAATATTATAATGTGTACAAAGTAGAGATTCGTTACTGACATCCCGATGATGGGACTGGATTGGCGGTCTTTAAAATGTGCTACTTTACGTTCTTGCAATGTCCATAATTCATATATTCAATACGTTATAACATTACCGATGCATTTACACATCATATTATTGCATAACAATAGGCAATCGAGTCCAAAATCAGGTTGTCTAAGACCATAACTGCCATCAAGCCACAATTCTTTTATACAACAAATTGAAGAATTCCAGGGTATTACAAAATGTTGTTTCAATCCAAATGATAAATGTGGTGATAAACATAATGGTGATTATCAAGGTTAATTCTACTTTGCTCAAGGTGTCTTGGATTGTTACAGACTCTTGAGCTGTTCAAGATACTTGACCCTGCTAGTCAACTTCCAGAATCCCCTGTCCTTAACTAGATACTGAAGCAAAGTTAACCCATCTGGATTTATTATGCTCAAGGAGAGAACATTTGGTCCCTTTGTGTCGGAAAATACAGAAATCTCAACGCATCTTTGTCCGTCGATTTTAGTTCCCCAAATATGACTACTATTAGTTTCATCTTCTGCATCATCATCCTCAAAGTCTGAAAAATCTTCAAAATCAGAAGCGATTAATGCAGCAGCTCCTGTAAGCTTAACAGTCGGTTCTGCTGGCTTATCAGCTTCTGATTTTGGCGCTGGAACATCTTCTTTGGCAGAATGTTCTTCGGGTTCTCGTTCGAATATACAAGTTATTCCCTTATTGACGTCCTTTGCTTGATATTTCAGACCTTTTACACCTTCTACTGAGATATTCTTTACATCTACAAGTTTCTGGTCTGGGTTAGAAAGATATAAGCAAGTTGGTACCACAACAGTACCAGCCAACTGAGTGTTGTGATCGAATTCATTGACAAGTTCCCACTTTCCACTAAAGTCACTTGCAAACTTTGTTTCAAGCTTATAGCTCCCAGTAGAAGCACGGAACGAAAGGAATTTGTGGCCATCCTTAAGTATGAGAATGGCATAGAATACCCTAGCGCCTGTTCCCTTAGCATCCCATATCACACGTTTATCGTCTACTATTTTAACAAGATCCTTATCTGATTCTACTGTATAAACATAATGCGGTACTTTAACATCTTCATCATCATTAAGAGTTTTATTTGTGCAGTCTTTATTTATACCACGATTTTCAGCTTTGCTGAGATCCAAAATAATCTTTTCGTTTGAACTTGTTCCCATTGCAGCTATTGTTATCTTTCTTAGGTCTGAATTGTCCTTTTTACGTTCTTTAGCCGCTCTTCCTATGGCTGGAATTGGTGGAGGAACTTCAGACGATGATAATGGAGCAGGCTCTGATTTCCCACCGGCTCTCAGAGTCGGTTTCGGCATCACAGGGGGTTTAACATTCAATGGTACCACATTAGATACCCCTTTAGGAACAGGTTTCCCAGAGGGTTCAACACCGGCTGAAAAGCACCTGTATAAAGCAGTAGCGTAAAATAGAAGAGCAGAAACTTTCATTGTCTTTTACTTTCAGGTTTAAAGTGTTAACGGTGAAGATTAAGAAATGGAAAAGGATACTGAAGTCTAGATCCTAGTATTGTACCTCCCCAAACAAATCTGTAATGGAACTATAAGGTTTAAAACCATGACGCCATGATAGTTCCAAAAGAAAGATACTGTTTTATAAGTGTCTTAAATTCTTGGGCGCTTGTCTATATTTATATGAATAGAGTGCTATTTTCCCCAACTTCCTTCTCGATCATCTTATCCGGATGCAAACTAAAATGGAAGTTTTCGCAAAATAAAAAGGCATGAGTACGATATTTAAGGAGCAATTAGAACAAATATTCTTTAAATTTCCAAAAATATTCCATACAGCCACTTTTCCAGCTAAAAACTCCAGAGTTGTCATTTACCTCCTTTTTATTTGAGGTAAAATGCCTTGTTCAAGCATTTTTACAGATTATATAGCCACTTTTGTCTCTTTTAAATGTGGCATATCCAAGGTATATGGAAAATACTTGTCCTCTTCATCTTGCGGATTCCCAGTAAACACCAACGGTGTCTGAATGTAAACAAATATCTAATCGTTATGGGAAGTAATATGGTGACATGCATGATTCCAAGAATGATAAAATTGTGGTAATTTTATAAATATTGCGTATCTTCTCTCTGACTCTGCAAAATTCGCAATTATTAAGCTGCATGCACAGTTAATTTCAGACGATCGGAGACCATTATTTCCATAAATAAGGGAAAACGACTCATTTCTCGTTAAATATCCCCATTTAAGGAAATGCAATATTATACATAAACTTAGACCAGTTGAGGGACTTGGAGAAGTCACATAGACTGTGGATGATGGCTAACCACCTAGGAAGAGTCATTACAAATTTGTCTGGACCTCTTGGTGGATTAAAATTACGCTGATATACCACTACATAATTCAACTTATTTATTATAATTATCACCTCTAGTATGCTCTGGGTTCCATGGAGGATGGAGAAAAGGAGAGTATCGGATGTGGATTTCTCAACAGATACCAGAAAACATGAACCTGTAAACCGACATTCATCTACGACTACTTAATACACCATAAATTATGTAACTCTCATTGGAGGCTCTCAACCTTCTCCATAGGGTCGTTATAGAGTCTACAAATAACCCATTCTTTTTGAAAATGTCTCCTTCTAGATCTTCTGTAATATTAAGAGGCTATTGTACACGCATATAACAATCAAACTCGTAATTTCCCCACTCAGTAATTATATAGCACATTTATAATTCCACATCTCGCAAATAATCCTACATAGAGATCGGTATTGATGATTAATGGCAAAGAACAAACAATCATTCCCCACACCAAAACTTATAGACAGTTCTCCCTCTTTGAACGGAACTCTACTATGTTTATGAACACTAAAGTCCCCGTAAATGTGTGGCGATACAGTCCCACTCTCCACGCGACTTGACCCACACAAGTAGGTCATTCATCAAAGGAATAGAACTTCACCATATCCTTGTATGGATAGATGGACAAGAAGGGATGAAAAGTAAGATTAAGTTAGCCTAAAAACAAAAGATTTTGGGAGGGAATTATGAAGCATAACTAGATACATACACGGTAATATATTCCAACAAGTGCATCCAGGCGACTAAAAGACGCCTAGGGTAAAAGTAAGAATTGAAGACTTGGGATAAAATCCAAAGGATTCTATCGATATATAACATGTTAACTACATTACACTTGTACCGTTGGCAGGATTATAATTCCTTACGGCTTGGATATCTTACTGCCAAATTAGAACCGGAGGGATTCATTCTCGATCCTTTCAGTGGCAGAAAACTGCATTGTTTATTTTTTAGATTTTCAGAGTATGAATTCTGCGTTAGGGGAATATTTTATTCATTTCTTCATTTCGTCTGCAAGTTGCCAAAACTTTCCTTCGGAAATCTCATTCCATTCATTACCAACCTTTTCAAAAGACCGATACCCAACAAGCTTATTATTCTCATGAATATTTAGTGTAACAAGAACCTTGTCTTTATTAAAGATAACACGCACAGTTCTACACTTTTCAGTTCCTCTGGCAATCCATACGACAGCACCATTTGCAAGTACAGAAATAATATCTACATTCGATCTTGGACTAAATCTTTTGTGTTTTATTCCATGTTTTTCAAGATGTTCAAAGACAGTTATACCCGTGGACTCTTGTTTTTCTGCAATATCAAGAGTTACAGATTCAGGAATTATCCTATCAGAAACACCTCTCAGATTGTCAGAGGCATTAGCAACTTTAATGTCACCAAATTCATCTGGAACAGGAGTACCAAAAGCATAAGAACGGAATTTTAGAAGATTGAGATCATTTCTTAGCTCAGTCAGCTTTGCCTTATGTTGCTCTACACCCTCAAACCATTTTTCACCTTCCTTGTAGAGGAAGGATACCTCTTCATTTCCGGAAGTGTCTTTGATGGTAAGAGTCACTACCCTTGGCTCTCTCCCATAAAAATATATTAGGGCCGAAGAGCAATGTGCCTTTTTCCCTCCGCTCCAAATAGTCTCCTTATCATAAACAAGTTTTTTAGGATTCTTGTCCTTCTTAGCTGTGCATATCAAAAGTGGAACAACTTCAGAAGCAGAGGCTTTTACGTCAAATAATTTATCATCAATCTTTGTAGCCAAGTTAAGAGCATACATTGCAGGTTTTGGATAATTTTTCAAGTGGTTAAATTTCGTCGTAAAGGTTTCTCTGTCATCTACCCAGTTTCCACCAACATTGCAGAGGAATAGTGCTCTAACAAATCTTCCCTCTCTAATTTGCAATCTTGCTAATTCAGGTTTATTGTCATAGTATATATCAGCTAATAGACACTCTGACATTTCTCCACCATCCCATATTGTTTCAGAATCATAGATCAATTGATTTCCTTTCGCACCTTCCTTTAGGACACATTGCAAAGTTGCAATTCCATACTGTTCAGTCTCATTTACATCAAACAACTTTGCATCAACCTTTTTAGCACGTTCACTCAGAGGTGCAGGTTTTGGCGGTAATTCTTCCTCAATGACTTCAGCTGTGGGTTCAACTTCAGGACTATCAGGTTCTTCAGTAGGCTGTTCTTCAACAGGCTGGGGTTTGATTTCTTCAACCTTTGGAACTTCTAAAACTACCACTCCATTCAGCTTTTCGTTAAACTCTTTTAGTGTTATGCTCTCCCATTTGCCTTCCACTCTTTCAAAGCGTTTGATATTTAGATGCCTTCCATCAATGATCCAAATGGCCAAGAATAACTTATCACTGCCCCTGGAGTATAGATTAACAGCTCTGCATATTTCATTACTGCTCTTTGATGCCCTCCAAAGGTTTGCATCCTTGTCTGAAACTGAGCTTATGGCAAATCCCTCTTTTACAGTGTACTGTTCGTGTGTGATTCCAGAATATGCTCTTTCAGTGAGATTGGTATGGACGCCATCCGGGTTGGACAAATCAAAAGGGAAAGCAGTACCGTTCCTCTTGCAACTACAGAGTTTGACGATAAAGATACTTGCTAGCAGTATTAGGATATTCATTTTGTCGATATTTCCGAAAACAAAGGATAATTATTTTGGAAAATACTTTTTATTTATCTGAGAAGACATTTCTTCTTCATGCACTACCCCATCCAATTAGACAATGCATGAGTAAGATTGCGCATAAAATTACCTTTATAGAGCTTAGACATGAGTTAGAATAACTTTTACTATGACCAATTTTAAGTGGGTTTTTGGTGTATCTCTCCCAGGGCAAAATACGAAGATAGAAGAGAAGAAATGTGAGGAGTAGGAGAGTCATACTAGGATTTTCCATTATTATCCGAAGCCATATATCTGATTAGACTTATTGGATGTTTTGTACCCTTTTAATTTCCTGTTACCTTGTGGGATAGACTATTATTACCATGGCATTGGTTTATTTCCTCATGCATTGTCTAATTGGATGGGGGTTGTCTTTTGGGATTTAGACAACGGTTTCCCTCCAATTTAGTCTTTTAATATACACCACAATTAATAAACTTTGTTATACGAAGTCCCCTACCTTGCCATACAACCACAAGATGAATGTCTTATCCGTGCTATACCCACTCTTGTTCTTCAAACTTTGCAGTGCCTTTTGGCCATTTAGGACAAAAGGATGTACTTTGGATTTATCTAATCCAGATATGTCAGTAGTGAAGATGGTAAAAGGATCAAAATCTGGGTCAGATTGTGCGGTTTTCACAAAGAACAGGACTTTGATTAAATCTGTAGTTGATGGCTCCGTTGTTCTATGGAATAGTGACGCAGACAAAAAGGAATGCCGACTTGCAACATATTGCAAGAAAGGAGGTAGACACGTCTTATATCTTAACTTTAGGGAAGGTAATAATATTATATTTTCGCCTGCATGTTTTGAAAAAGTAAATGGAGACTGGCATGCAATCCAAAAGGATGCTTATACGGCAAAATTGGAGGAAATGGTTGGAAAAGATTATGATGAGGAAGATGAGGATAATTATTATAAAAAGAAAGCTTTTGCCGAAAAGATGGTTCAAAAGAATACAAAACCTTTTACCCTCAATATATCCAATCCACCAGAAAATGTCTCAGTTATGGAACATGATTACCTTGGAGTTAGACATTTAGCATACAGTCCTAATTCTGGAACACACATGTCTTCTGTTGTTGACTCTGGAGTTACTCTATGGACTTCCAGAAAGAGCGAGGAATGTGCAACTGCAGAAGTATATACAAAGGCGAATGTTACACTTCTCCGCCTATATGTCTATGATACGGGTATTACTTCTTCCTTATACTTTAGAAGAATAGATGGACAATTTATGCCAATGACAGAATCCGCATTCTTTGATGACTTAGATGAGATGGGCATCCGTACACATACCCAGCTAAGACAATAGAAAAATTGGTTCTAAAATCTCTCAAATAGTCCAAGCTCAGTTTGTAGGCAGTAAAGAACAGGTGTATTTTACTTTGGCAATACTTCAACTTGAAACTATTTGTTCCCCATGGTCGTTTGATCATTCCGCATTCCATCTACTATTATCCATAAGAGCAATACCATTACTTTCAAGTACTTGAAATAGCATCCCTAAATCCGATGAGGGCACCAGATGCAGTGTCTTAAACCTGTATGGATGCAGATTATTCATAAGCTTATTCAAGGTTTTAGTATGGAAATAACTCTTATAATTTAGGAGGGAATATATACGAACTATATCTCAAAGCGGATAATAGAATCTTTGATCATTCTAGAAACAATATTCTAAATCTGCCCTACACCCTATTCTGAAAACAAAGACAGCACAACCTGCCGAATGTTGGCAAGACACTTAATCACAAATGCAGTCGCATGTCCTATCATAGGACCATCCACCAAGTCTACAGTGTAGACGAATAACGCAGTACCCAGATACTATATCTGGATTGTAAATTAGTATACATGTGTAAATCTATGTTATTTTAGTGCATCAGGTTTTTTGAGAGAAGTTACAGGGACGAGGACAGTGTTTCCCATATCAAACTTGATCTTCTAAGTTAGGTTTTATTAGCAGCACCTTGTTGAGAAGCTGCCTTAAGTGGCTGTTCTTGAAGTTTAGCGCTATCTGTAATCGTTAACATACTTAATTTGGTTGAGTAGTTCTTCAAGCTTATTATCCTCTAACTTATGGACACTCGACAGCTTACCGAGACACCACTCCTTATCACTACCTCCATGATTTGCATAGTAGACCGAGCCATTCTCCATAAGTTGAATAGCCACTTCTACCACAAAGGAACTTAACTATGCCATTATGTAAGTGTGTACCTCCAAAAAAACAGCAAAACTATCTAGACTATACCTAAAAACTTACAAATTATGGTCATTTTATAGGAAAAACTGATTGTTCACTGTTCTAAAAATTTCCATAAACACATTTTTCAAATTTACACAATTAGGGAGCGGCATTGCTAATCCCATTATATTCTTCCAACAACTTATTATATTTACTTTCCAACTCTTTATTTGTTTTGTTTAGAGCATCTATTGTGCTCTTTAGTGTATCAATTGTCCCTTGTAATTCCTTGACCTGTTTCGTCAATTTAGAGACATCATCTCCTTGCATAGATTTATCTTCTGGGCTGCTGCGCCCCTTTGTTGAGGATATTATTCTTCTTTTAATATAATAATCATTCTTTTTAAAATCATAGGTGCATAGGAAACAGAGACGGATACCTCCAACTTTATCTCTTGACTCTTGGCCTCTGTTGAATGCGGAGTTGTTTCCGCAAGACTCACAGTTCATGGGAGCTCCAAACTTTTCGTAAAAATTGCTACAACGGGTACAAACAGAGTCACTATTCCACGCTGCCCATGCGCTGCAGTATTTACATAGCCTTGGATCATTGCTGTGGATGGACGTTTGGTATGCACAGTTCATGCATACCGTCTTTTTGTAGATTGATTCCGCCTTTTTGCAGTACCTATGGTTTGAAAACTCTTCCTTACAGTGCACACATTTTAGTCTTGCACATTTCTTGTAGCATTCTGAGCATACTTGAAATTCGTGGTTCTTCCACTTGCTCTTTTCACAGTTCATACAGAGACCCTTCTTTTTCATTTTCCTAATTTTATACCATATAGAATCTCTTTCTTCATCATTATGACCTGTAATTATACTGTCTAGAGAATTTCTGGAGCTTCCATTCAGCGAGCCTCCAGATGGACTCCCAAACGGGGCGCTTTTTGAGAGTTTCACACCACTCCTAAACGAATCCATCGACATCCTATCCATTCTATGATTCATTAATTCAGTATAATACCCAAAATCGTGACGAATCGCTCCGAAAATTGAAAAATCAGCAATCTTACTTCACAGAGCAACCAGAAGATAATTTCGGCTACTTAATACGACTCTAGCATATATATCAAAAATATTAACGATAATAATCCATGAGATTGCCGGCTTTTTCCACGGGAAACCTTCAAATTCACAAGTCCCAACTAGAGAGGCAGCCGTCAGCTAAAAGGTCCCTTGGATAATACAAGAGAAGGAATAAAAGAATGAGTAGTAAAAATTACTCTGCGATAAAATTTAGTAGCGATATTTTGTGGAGTAATCCTTTGGAGAAATAACCAAACCACGCCCTATATGATGAGTATGACAGGGATAGACGAGGCAAAATATATGAGCACAGAAGGTGGTAGAAATACACCACAGAGCGTACAAAGTGTTGCAGAAGGGATGAGAACGACCGGTAAGCAGACCACCTGGGAATCCACTGCTTGATCCAGAAGAGGGATGTGTAGATGGATACACCCAGGGAGGATAAATGGTAATATGAACCATACACAACCAGAGGCCGTAGAGTAGCCATGAACAAGGAAAATGGAGTGTGTAGAGAAGGAGAGTCATTAGTCTACTCGCATCTTCTAGGTACCCTTGTCTCCATGTATGGTACTTAGATGTTCTATTGGCAATATCTGGGTATTCTCTGTGAGTGATAACCTGTAAGGCCTCCAAATTATGGGTGTTAACAAGATCAATGGGTTCCCCTGACATTCAATTTTTGTTACATCTCTTCCCTGGTAGTCACCGAGCAGGAATAACCTGCGTATATTGGTGAAAACTCAAACTTTAGCCAGTGCATATTTCAGTCCACCTCGTATCCCTTTCAGTAACTGTATTTCGGGTATTACCTTTTCTGGCGCCTCTGTAGATTGTCTCGATGATATCAATGAGTTCTTGCTTGTTATTCATGGCCCAGTTAATCTTGTTATTGTTTCCAGTTCCGAGATCAACCATCATATGCTTATTTCTGAGATGTTTTAATGAAAGTTAGGTAGTGTATGAAGGACTACCTGGAATGTATAAACTCCATAGAAACGTAAATTAAACAAAATCAACCGTAATTTACCATAAAAACGAACCTATAAAAGAACATTACCGAAACTGGATCGTAGAGCTCATACATCCCATTAAAATCTGGGACCTCTGTTATGTCAACCTGTGCATTCTGATGTTAATATAACATTTTGATTATGGAATGAGAGAAGGAAATACTTGCAACCAAAGAGAGCATATACGGCAGATAAGTCTACTCCCTAGATAGCCATTCATCCTCCCTCACTAGATCCATAATTTAATCACCATTCATTTCAATAAGATTTTACCCAGAGTTCCTCGTGGCTGCAGTAGAAAACCTCAAATCTCCTTTGTCATACATTCCATTCACTATTACTTACCACATAAATAACGCAGAAATTCTTCACATCATCAGCAATTTTATAGAGCAATTCATCCATCTTCATACACTCTGGGTTATGATCATGTCCGAATCTTATGCACTGTATATGTTTGTGATCTTCGGGATGTGTAAAACGGTCATCACTGGTTATTCATCTTTGTCAATTACCATGAAGAAGCCACTTTGAGCAGATATTGACAAATATATACCACATAAGATGACAATATACCACTATATTGGATAAAAAACCTACTACTAGTCGTTCTTCCTCGGTTACAATAGCCTGGTCCTAGAGACGTCGGTGTTTACGGTCATAAACTTACCACAGCCCAACCAGAATGCAAATGAGTCAACATAAACGACATTTTTATGAAGTTAAAGGAAATTTATAATGAGCTTTTTGGCTAAAAAATGTCAAGTGACGTTCCTCAGTCCCCATCGGTGTCCGAATTTCACTTTAAACATTTTTTTATACACACAAAGTTCTCCCATAGCATTTATCATAATGTCTTCTTGTTGTTCCTAAATTTTGGAAAAATTTAAACCGCCCGTTGGCCACTTGGCGATAAAAGATTTTCTTTACTGTTCTTCGTCGTAATTTGCCATTTTATTTCTAAACAAGGTAGATTAGCAGCGACAACATAGATTACTCTCATGGATCGATGAAAATTTAAACCAAATAGCGACTAAGAGTGGTAAAAATGGATGACTCAGGGAAGAAGGAAGATGGGCCAAAAAATGACCAAAAAACAGAAATAAACGGAGATTCAGAGTCTAAATACACTGAAGATCCGATGAAAGAGCTAAATATAGCTTATGAAGCTACAAAAGGAAGGAATTTGGATCTAAAGGATAACCCAGAGTATTTGGAAAGACTCAGAATTGAAGCCCGTAGAACGTATCTAGAAAGCCGTGAGGATGACAGATTAATCCTAGCAAAGAGAGCTTTAGATGAGAAGGAAATTGTATACAAGGGAAGTCGCGACGAATACTCCAAGAGATCATTAGAATTCGAGAGAGAGACGGTATCTCTAGCTAAGGGAGCCATTGAAGCCAGAAACAAAGATTCAGGTTTAATTACATACCAACTTCCGGACAGCTATGATGAGGATACAAATGCAAGATTAGCTGTGCTCAAGAGGAAGGAGGTGAGCAAAGATACCTCCGCGCCAGATGAAAGACGAGCCTGGGAGGACACTCAGATTAAGTTTGGCACTGTATCATATGGATCTACAGATAAAACCACTGTGGATAAAAAGGAAACTCAAATGAAGGGAACATCTGACGGGATAGATTTTGTACTTGATGCATGTGATCCAGGGAATTTGGAATTTGATTCAAAGGCAGCAGCCGCTTCAGCCGTATCCGCTTTATCTACAGATATTGTATCAGATGAAGAATATACTAGCTCTAGCGAGGAGGAAGATGAAGAAGAAACTGACAAGCGTTTCAAGTTTTCAGAGAGAATACTAAGGAGGAAGCTCAAGAGGGAGAAAAAGGAACGCAGAAAAATTTTGGAGGAGAGGATGAAACTTCCAGTTTATCTTTATCGACACGACATCCTAGCCGCTATTAGAGAGTATCCAGTTCTAATAGTGGTAGGAGAAACGGGAAGTGGTAAAACTACGCAAATTCCGCAATATCTCCACGAAGTTGGCTATTCCAAGGCTGGAATAATTGGATGTACTCAACCTAGGAGGGTTGCCTGTATGTCTGTCTCTGCCAGAGTCGCCAGAGAGGTTGGGACAAAGCTTGGTAACGCTGTGGGATATACTATCCGTTTTGAAGATTGTTCTACAAGCTCTACGAATATAAAGTATATGACCGATGGTATTTTACTAAGGGAGCTGATGACAGATCCTCTACTCTCAACCTACTCATCTATGATTATAGATGAAGCACATGAACGCACTATTCATACAGATATTTTGTGTGCCCTTTTAAAGGACCTTTCTAGACATCGAAAGAATTTTAGGTTGATCATTTCATCAGCAACATTGGAGGCCGAGAAGTTTGCTTTATATTTTGATAACGCACCAATTTTTAAAATTCCAGGAAGGAGGTATCCTGTCCAGATTTACTACACAAAAAGTCCAGAGGCTAATTTTTTGGATGCTTCCGTCATTACTGTACTTCAAATTCATCTCACCCAGCCCCTTGGTGATATCCTTGTATTTCTACCCGGGCAACAAGAAATCGAAGAGGTCCAAGAAGAGCTTCAAAACAGGTTTGTTGAATGGTTTATATGAATATATATCCATTTATTCCAATAATAAAAACATACAGAATTCGAAACAAGGGCAAGGACATGCGTGAGTTGATAGTATTGGCAATTTATGCATCACTTCCGAGTGACATGCAAGCAAAAATATTTGAACCTACTCCAGAGGGTGCAAGAAGAGTTATTCTGGCTACTAATATCGCAGAGACTTCAATTACCTTGAATGAGATCGTTTACGTGATTGACTGCGGGTTTTGCAAGTTGAATTCTTTTAGTCCGAAAACAGGTATGTTTTTTCTTTACTATATAAGAATAATCACTATATGGAGCGAAATAATGGTGAATTAGTTGGCTAATACAGTGAGTTTGAGCCTATCTTCAGGCGACTGTCTACGCTACGTAATACTAAACGTGAAGATATACCGTACGAACAAGGCTATATTTTTTAAAATGGATATATTTGTGGATTTTCAAATTGTAATTTAACAAAAAACTCTTCATAAGTGATGAAGAATGCAAGCATGCACAAAATACGGAAGGAGTACAGTGCGACCACGGGCGTACAGAAAAATGATCCTATCTTGCAATACAATTTTATTCTCTCCATTATTTCACATTATTTTATCACTTATTCTTCTCATATCACTATAAATCACTATCTGTCCCTACTATTATTGTGATGCTTGCATGCACCATGTCATATGGTGAAAGTTTGAAACTGATACACTTAACAAAGGAATATGGACATTTAAGCTTTGGATATTGAAAATCACAATTGATATATGAGGAGATGAAAGTATTTACAGCACTGTGGATGCTATGTTTAGCGGGATTTATTCATTGCGGAGATGATGAGAAAAAAGGTGTAGCTGGAAATACAAAAGACCAAGAGACACAAGATAATGAACCAACTACGGATGCAGTCCCATTTGCCCCTACCCAACCAACTTCTCCAATAGAACCAGAAAACTGTGTCCTTGACCTTTCCGATGTGGACCTCTTCAGGATAGATGTTAGTGGACATGGAAATTCAAGATTTAAATTTAAGGAGTATAGACAGAGGGAAGGTTTTAATGTAGTTTCCGTCGTGGACAAGTCAGAAGTTCTATGGATTTCAGCGGGTAGGCGTTTTAATTACGTGGACGTCTATTCAAGAAATGATTATCATATGATTGTCGTTTGTTCTCAAAGCGGTAAAAGAATGAATTCTGAATTTTTTGAGTGTATTAGAGGGTCATGGAATTGGGTAGATGGTCCAACATTCAGCAGCAGGGTCCAAAAGATGATGCTAGGACGTGATCCCCTTTCCGATGATAAAGAGGATGAACCTAGAGAGAAAACGGGAGATGTAGAAGTGGGAGGTGCATGTGCACTACCTGAAGCATATCCATCAACCTCTAGAGATTCTCAAGGGGCTACTGCTAGTATCACAGTAATTCTAAATCTTGCAAATCTTGACTTAACTCTATTTAAGTCCTTCGACTACATTTTCGCTCAGACTCCAATGCGACTAATTGTTCCACAAAAGGGTATTGCTATATCAAGAGTAGTTAATAATCAAGAGGACATTTGGATCCCTGGAGAGGGAGAAAAATTTGACCACTCCAGGCTCTATCTTGATAATGAACGAAAGCCCGTAGTGGTTCTTGTAGTAATGAGAACACCATCGGGTATAACGAGAAGGTACTACAAGTTCAAGGATGGTAAATGGGAAGAGTCAAAATGTTGTTACGATAAGAACATTGGCCAGTTGAAGGCACCTGATAAACTTAAGGGGACTTTTGTCCTAAATGTTGAAGCTGAGGATGATAGTCCCACTTGTAGAATATTTGAGGTTGAACTTTTGGGTATCACTACTAAACATTTTTTTCCAAAACCAGACTTTCACGCAACTGAGGTTAGATCTGATCGAAGAATCGTCTGGAAGACATTGCAACGTGAACAAGACGGTACTCTACAACATGTGGATTACTGTATTTCCTTGATTCTGCATAAAAAGGGAGCTGAAGAATTGCTAGAAGTGACTGTTCAGGAGGAAAAGATGAGAAGATACAGGCATTTTAAGAAGGTAAAGGGAGGATGGAAAGGAATTGATTTAAAGGAGTTTTTTGAAAAATTCAATGCAATGTGTACTTAGCCTACTAATTCACCCAGAGATTGTCCATGTAGGATACAATTCATCAACGTTTATACTGTACCCAGACTAATTAACCATTTAGGAATAGAGAGTTTGATAACAGTGCCGTGTTCCAAGGCATCTGCAAATCAGAGAACTGGAAGGGCTGGAAGGGTAAAACCCGGCCACTGCTTCAGACTGTACACTAAATTCTCCTATGAAAAGGAGATGGACGACGTAAATGACCCAGAAATACTTCGTTCGAATCTATCGCATGTCGTACTTACTTTAAAGGCCTTGGGTTTGTCCAATAGGTTGTAATAATATCTTTTAGGAATTGACGATCTAATAAATTTCGATTTTATGGACTCTCCATCTCCAGAGACGCTAATAAAGGCCCTTGAGCTCATATATGCACTTGGAGCACTCAATGACAACGGCGAATTGACGAGACTTGGTAGGAAAATGTCGGAACTACCGCTTGATCCAATGTACTCTAAAATGCTGATTTCATCATTCCGTTACAAATGTACAGAAGAATGCGTCACAATTGCCGCCATGTTGAACGTTGGAAATAGCATATTTTATAGACCAAAGGATCGCATATTCCATGCTGATAATGCCAGAAGAAACTTTTTTAAACAAGGAGGTGATCACTTGACACTTTTGCATGTTTTTAACGAGTGGGAAGAGACTGAGTTTTCAGTATCCTGGTGTTATGAGAATTATATTCAATATAAATCGATGCAAAGAGCAAGAGATATCCGAGAACAAATCATGGAACTTATAACACGCTTGGACATTGGTGATGGTGAACAGAAGGAAAAGGAAAGAGAAAAACAAAATAAGGAGGAAGGAAAATTGGAAGATTTGGGAAATGTGACAGAAAATATTCTAAAGAGTATCACAAGTGGTTTCTTTGTGCATGCGGCAACTAGGAGTACATTCAGGGGAACAGCATCATATAGGACTCTTAAATACCCCCAAAATGTTGACATCCATCCTCAATCGTCTCTATTTGATCAGGAACCTAAGTGTGTAATTTACGATGATTTAGTTCTGACTACAAAACATTACATGCGACAGGTTATAGAGATTAAACCGGAGTGGCTTACACAGCTTGCTCCTCATTATTACAAACAGGATGAAGCGCTGCTAAAGCGCAAAAAAATGCCAAAGTAGATTAACACAGGGAATACATGGACTAATTTTTAAACTTTTATAGCTACAAGTTTTTATACTCTAAATGAGTCCATATGATTCCGATTTATTTCCATAGTTTTATTGACAACTTTTCTATCTGGGACTGCATCTTCATTTCTGACTGGCGATTACAGCTAGTTGGGTGAAATGAATGGAGTGTTGATATTTTTATTTTTGCATATTTCAGGGGTAATGTCTTTTACCAATCCCTTCATGAATTTAAAAACATTGTGAATCTAGTTGAGTAGTGCAATGAGGCGTATTCTTTTCTTCACTCTTATTATTTACATTATGACTAAATTGGTGGATTCTCTAGTTAAAAGCTCGAAAGAACTTAAACCCATTACACTTGACCTGAGGAATAACTTTAATCCGATGATTTCAGAATCAAGAATTTTATCACTCGGAAATACCCGTATATTTAGCCTAATGGAGGAATACATGGAAGAATACAGAATTGGTGAAGTAAGGGATGGAGACATTTTAGTTTATGAAGATTCACTATTTCTGATATATAGAAGTGTACTGTTCTTTGAGTACAGCTCTGGAGTCAGGTTAGTTACTGTGTTGATGAGATTATGGAAGTAACGAAATGAATATATATTGAGAGTATTCTGTTACACGTAGGATGTCTATAGTTGTAAAAGATCCAGGATGATCTTAAAGACACTCTTCTGTTGATTCATGATCCTACTCTTGTTCCTCTGTACACTGCTGATTCAAGGGTACCATGTTGAGTCAGTGGTCTCCCTCTTGTATAGTACTAAGATGACCAGTGAGTCAAGTGTACCACTAAGAGTCTAGACTAGCATTAATGTGGATGAGGGAGTAGGTAGAGAGGATAAGGTGTCAGAACGAGTATCATCTTTCAAATGTGATATACAATTTCTATTAACATGCATGGCTTTCCGGATGCTGTTCTCGGATACAGAATCATTTATCCCGTATTTTATCATTTAATTTCGTTCATTTACTGATAAGATTTCCAATGTTTTGCTTTAAAATTACACTAATTTTCGCCATTATATAGATTATACTTATATTACCACTCTCCATTTAAATCCATAGAGTCATTTAGGTATGCACAAATAACAAGTAGTTATTTAAATAAGGCGGGTTCAATCACTAAGGAGGTTGTGGAAAGAATAAACGAGGCAAATTACGGAGTATATACTGAGCTTATCAAGGACTTTGTAGTTATGGATTTGAAAAAGAAACCACCTCATTACTTGATAAAGGAGAGCGGAAATAAGGTAAGGAAATTTCAGATAAATCGTCTCTTTACACCAAACGTGGTTATTGGCCCAGTCAAGTATGGTGAATACATTCTGGATGATGCAGTAGAGGGTGTGATTAGTAAAATTGTTGAAGTAGAAGGAAGTATTGTTAGGATAGAAACATTGTTTAATGATGGATTTGGAATTAAAACTCTCCACAGAGTTGTAGGATCTGGAGTTGTGACTCTGTACACAGAAAGGAATCTGATAATTTGAGCGAATTAATGCAAGATTTGACATAAACTAGAGGAAACATACCGACCACATATCAGCATATAAATTATCAAAGCGATATAAACCATCGAGCTGAGACCAGTGATGAAAGATGTCTCAATATTTCGCCAATATGAATATATTGTACATGAAAGCGAAGGGTAGCCTTCACGCTTGTCCACAAATGTCTCTATAGAAACCACCAGTACAACTAAAGGTATGGAGTATACAGATTAAAATTTATGGTAATGTGTAGTTTCTGTTTCTACCCGTAAAATTTCCCCAAAACTGAGTTCTAATTGGTACTCGTTTAATGTAGCCTTGTGGATATCTGCTCATGCGATCTCGTCTCTTTTTAAAATATAGGACATAATCCTTGTGGTTTTTGAGCAAATTTTTGGCCTGTATAGGTTTTTCATAGTCTCTCGTAAACCTTCCAGATTTAAACGCCGAAGATGTTGACTTTGGTTTTTGAAAATATTCCTAAATTTATTCGTTAATAAATGTAAAGATAGTTGTAGCATTCGGAGTGAAGATGTAAAGAAATAGAGTATCTTCACAAGTCAGGGGTGATTATTGACTTTACAGTCACACCAAAGTACCCCTACTGGAACCATATTTGATTCTCTAAAATCTGTCCCTCTCTATTTTTCACCAAGGTATACCCCTTGGTGTGGTAAGCAAGAGTCTTGTTTTTTGACCAGTACCTGACTATGGAGCCGGTATCAAGACTCCAAAGTAACCTATGGTCACCTTTTATACAGACAATCATGAAAAATCTAAAACTAACCTTAAACAAAACATTTGACCCTACAGAAATACGTACACTTTCAGGTCCATCCTCTATCTGTGTGCCCTCTGATAGGACATAGGTATCACCTCCTTTTTTGTACATGATCATTCCAATTTCTGGGATAGTAATTATATGCACTACTTGCGAATTTCCGGGGGAATCGATCTCTAGATCTCCCAACGTCCCATTTTTCCATGAACCTATAACGTCCTGAAAATCGGAGACTAGAACCAGTTTTTTTATGCGATGTGTATTGAGTCTATAGCTCTCTGGGAGATTTTCAAGGTGTCTTTTATATGTGTTCCAGGTTCCAAAGTCGGAAATAATGGTGAGATCCTCGTCATTCGCCTTGAAAAAATCCCAAAATGCCCTTGAGGTTACTGTGTCATACCTCTCACGTGCGGTAACATTTTGTGGATTTTTTATACAATCAATAGACTCGTATGGGATTGTTAACATAGGAAATGCGATTTTTGCGTTTACACTAAGCGGAGCTATGACACCGTAGACATAACCGGCAATTCCGTGTGGTTCCAGAAGATTGGCTATGAGTTCCGATTTTCTGATTCCAATAAGCTTTACAAATTTTAAAGCTTCTGCTTTTATCCCTTCAAGTGCTAAAACTGCCGCTTTAGCACCTGCTGTGAGGATTTCCGTGAATACGCAGAGCTTCCCCAGAGAAATACAATCCGGTGTTTCTATCTCCATTGCCAGTAAATCCCGTGCATGCAGAGTTTTTTGTGATGATAAAGATCTATCTATATGATCATCAAGCTCTTTGGACTCCAAAAATTCCAAATACGAGTGACCAGCCGCTATAGCTTCTTTGTGTTGAGTGGAAGTCAGAATTGAGCCCGGAGTTATTACACAATAGGGAAGACAAAGATCTGTAATTATCGGTTCAATTAAACTATAGCTTGACGAGTTTATCTGTACAGTTATTGATGAGTGTATATAATGTGGGATGTAAAAGTGGTAAAATAGTAGCTAAGCCAGGAGCATTAGCAGAGTACTTTGCGATAACCTTATTGAAAGAGCCAACACCGTAGAGTACGTGTTTTCCCATAACATCCAGATGATTAAATTCATTCATCAGAGATAATAGATGCAGCGCACCCATTCACTAGGTAGTGGATCAGTAGTAGATATCAGGGTGCGACTAAAGGGCTAATATTTTCAAAATATCATCAGTATCTGGGGAAACATCCCATACAGTTGTCATAATGGCTCCTGTATGGACTCTATTCCTGCCATCTTACAGACTTTACTCATCCAATGCTCCTCCTAGCTTCGCTAGTGGTCTGCATTAACTCACCATTAAAAACTCGAAACCACCTTCTACTATCAAATTCCTCAAATTCTGCCGAATATGTTGAGTATTATGGTCTGTCTGTACTTTATCTGCAAGCATCCTTTCCTTTAGTAGAAAATGTGGTAGTGGAACCAGAGTAACTGCAAATCCTTCAGAGAGCATTACAGAGAATAACACTGAAGATGTTAGACTTATCGGCGCAAGAAGAGCGATATTTCGAGATGATCCCAGTGTATTCTTCAATTTTGCCGAGATGCTCCTATAATATTAATGTTTCGTCAGTAATAGATAGCTATGAAAGGACAATTTCCAATGATTAAAGAACCAAATTTGTCGCAGTAAGCCACGGGAAAAGATGAAGAGCTCAAATTCTTATGACCAACATTGGCTCTAGCCTCTCTCATCGGGAGCTAGACTGGATCCTTCAGAATTATACTGGTATGAGGAGCTCCTGCCAGTCACTACTTCATCCACCTTGTTCATTCCATAGTGATCTACTCCCTAGTCTCAGACGTCGGTGGGTCATTCCTACCTCTGGTAGTACTGATAATCCTCATAGTTCTGATAGTACTCGCACAACTCACATTCGTTTGTATAACATGCACACTTACCCTTTAATATCTGAGAGTTTCTCGTTTGTTAAAACCCTGGTAGAGAAGCGTCTATGCCCTATCCACAGATCCCTTTGTTCTGATAAACTACGATACGCTCCAAAGGACCTTTCACAGACTGACAAAAGCCGACCTTTTAGACACCCAGAAAGGATGAACCTAGAACCCATTTTTGCTATTAAAATACCTTCTTTTGACTTTATTGTTACAGTAAAAGGCAGACAATAAGAAAGTGGAGAAGAATAGCGAGGGATCCAGAAGAATTTTGTGGAATCTTGGCTCCTCTGGAGATTCCACAAAATTCTCGTTAAAAGAGATCTTTCTTCTTCCTAGTTGATAAATATATACATATAAACGAAAAGTGTGTGCAAAGGTGCCATTTTATAACCCTTTTGATGAAGTTTGTGGACAGAGATGCAGTTGGGCATTGGGTCAGAGGGATACTCTTTATTTAAGTGTTAATTACACACTATAACCATCAATTTTGGATTATAGTGTATTGATATATGGCTCTGCCATATTTTAGCCCAAAGAAAATAGAATTCACTGGGTTTTAAGGAGGTCCTCTGTCCATTACTATTTGGTCCTCATATTGGCATTTTTATCAACATTATTGGCAGCAATTAAAGCTTAGAGTTGCTGGATTTCCCCTGCAAAGCGTTAATTGCGGAGTTTTGAGGATTTATATGAGAAGTTTACCCTTTCAGTTTAAAAGAGACGATTTTTAGCGACTATTACAGTTTAATCGCAAATAAAACTCTACAAAGGGCAAAGATTGAAGTGAGAACTTTACTAGCGACGGTTGGTGATATAGTTCAGGGCTGACACTTGTGCACATTAGAACTACTCGCTAATTCTCTCTTCTCTGTCATTTCTGCCTTTGTTGTGCTGAACTTTCTACCAGTCTTTCTGTAGAAGGACTGTCACATATAGGAGTATATTGCTCCTATGGATTATTAGAACGGTAGGGTTTGCTACGTTTCTCCACCGTCCATCTTTAAATCAAATGTCTGTTAACCTCGCATAAAATGGGTAGAAAGAGTCGGAAGAGGGCTATGATTAAGCCCTTTTGCTATTTTTGCAACAGAGAGTTTGATAATGAAAAGATTTTAATTCAACACCAAAAGGCTAAACATTTTAAATGTGAAGAATGTAATCGCAAATTGGAAACCGCCAATGGGCTACTAGTACATATGCAACAGGTAAGTGTATTTCCCATCTGGTTTATGGCCTTAGCTAAAGGGAGGGTGAATAATTCTCCATGGATACCCTCTAGTAACTACTATGGATGGATACTAAAGAGATAGACTACCGGGAAGAATCCCTAGGAGCGTTCTAGAAACATTTTATCCTCGTACTCTACTCCTTAGTAAGCATTCATTCATCCATACTGATCATTCTGCTCATAAAATGCGCTGGTTTCTCCAATTTCATACGGCCTTTGTTTTCCGTATAACCAAGTAATTCTCTTTCATTGGTTAACCCATCAAGCCATACATTCTAAATTCAATATACACCCATTTTTAGGTCCATAAAATGGTTCAGAGACGAGTCCCAAACGCAATAGACGGCCGTGACGATATCAACTGCGTGGTACAGGGTATGCATGGAGTGCCTCCGGAGGTTATTCAGGAGTTCCACATTAAACAGGTGCAAAGAGCAGACAGTATAAATAATAAAAAGCAGCAAAGAATAAGTTGGACCCAAGTTGCAATGGCACCGTCGGTCGAACAATTTTTGACCCAAATGAGAACTGGAAATACTCACTTCCCAGGCATGCAAGAAACTGCTTCTGTAATTCCAGCTCCTACTACCGCTGGTTCTCATTCTACTCCTATGATGGCTGCCCAAAGTGCCACAAGGGGAGGAGCCTCTGGGTTTTCTCAACCAGTGGACATAGTACATCAAACTCCTGTTGCACAACCAATATTACAACCAGGGGCGACTTCCGGAGTACCAATGGCCTCGCAAACGAGAGTTATACAGCCACTTATATTAGGACCGAAGGGGGTTCCCGTAGAAGCTCCAGAAGTAAAGGTTAGTTGAATGAGTGAACGCTGTTTTTAGACAGAATATGAACTTTTAAATAACTGGGAGGAACGTTTACAGTGATATCTAACTACTTTCTTGTATATATGCAAGGCATTTACTTCCGGTGTTGTCTTGGCACAAATGCTAAATTCAAATACAACATCAATTTAGGCACCTATCCCATCTAGATTTACGGCTCCAGTGGTTCCTATGGTATTTGAGAAGAAAATAGAACCTGAAAAGTCTGACGAACCCCAGACTCTCTTCTACAAAGCCTGCGGTTTTGCGCCACTCTTCGTGCCAACACCAGCTCTGGGAAACACAAGACTCTCATACTCATCTGATTCGGTAAGTATAAATAATTATAACAATAAAATTCACACATTTATTCAAATATGTTAATCTGAATGTGCGATAAAGGGGAATTTGCTGGATAGAATGTTTTTGAGACTCGACTATTTTCTCCGCATACGGCCATTATTTTTTATATAATTATGACTATGATAAAATAAATGAAAGCTGAGGTATTTACGGAAGCTATTTAGCAGTAACTCATAAATGGAAAAATGGGCCTATTCTATTCACCCAGGTGGGGAATCTGCATGAGCTTTTTTTTTTGAAAAAAACCCTACACACTCTAGAATCACCAAATACAAACTTTCCATATACTAGAGTATATTGGGGTTTACTAGGACTTGCATGAATGCTTTGAGGATGATGAAGGCCTTTATCATACCCTATGCGCTCTTTCTTGTAGGACTGTGTTACGGTGGAGATGATTTACAAGCACAAAATTCCCTTGGTACCGCCGAACTGAAAGAGGGACAATCTGAAGAACCTACCTTCCAATCTGAGACTTCTCAAAGTCTAGGCTTTCAACATGGATTGGATGAACCAGACTCTGGTATTGATACTAATCTATATAGCGGTGAAAGCCATTCTAGAGATGTAGGATCAGGCTCAGTTATTCCTTCTGCTCCTGAGGAACCCTTTGAAGGATTTACTGATTCTGCTGAGGTTATTCCTTCTGCTCCTGAGGAACCTTCCGGTCCTCAACTTCCAGTACAGGGAATTAAGAAAGAAGGTTCATCTCCAGTACTAGGTACTCCTGTAGCTATTTCTGAAGCTCGACCAACCTCAGACCGTTACCCTGTAGCTGATTACAAATCCAAGGTTGATTCTACCCTGTTTGATGTGAGAGAGTCTAATAACAATGGCCCATTCTATTTGATATGCACGCCAAAACCAAACACTGTAGTTACAAAGCTTGTTTATGGAGGTGATACCATATGGGATGGAGGGAACTCTTTTCTCTCTTCAGCTTTGATGTATTTTAAGGGAGATAAGCCATATGTTGTGACACTACAGTATAGGGAAAAAGAAAAGAATTATACTCTCTTCCTCCATTATGACGGTAAGAAGTGGGAACATAATAAGGAAGAACATGCAAATAAACTTAAAACACTGAAGAGACGTCCTCCAGTTACTGAGTCATATGAAAAGTCTTTACTTACAACATTATGGTCCAAGGGAGACTCTACTCTTCTTAACCTGGCTCTTCAACAACCTCCTTCTACTGAGTGGTATCTTGAGAAAATAAATGAGAATTGGAATGATGTTAGAGGGAAAATGTTTGAAGAAGAGTTTAGGATATTGAAAAGAGAACTTAAACATGCAATACCAATCACTCTTGACCTTGCTAATCCTAATAAATCCCAGATAACTGTAGAGACAGGAAATTATAGTGGAGTAGAATATAAGGGGTATACTCCAAAGAAAGGTCATTATTTCTCTTCTTTCTCTAACGACGGAAGTCCTATCTGGACAATTTCTAGAGGTGAAAGGTGTTTCCTTGCACAGTCTTTTACAAATGAGAGTCTTGCTCTCTTTACTCTTGTAAGTGATTTTGGACGCAAGTACTTTGAGAAAGCAGGTGGAATATGGAAGAGTCTTAATAGGGGTGACTTTTTCAATAAGCTCGATAGAATGGAAAGGCCTGAAGTACCATGTGAGAAACTTGCTCTCCTAGCTTCCAAAGTTGATTCCACTCTCTTTACTGTTTTGGACTCTTTTGAATGTAACGTCAAGATTCTAAAACTTACTCCTAAAGATGGTCAGGCAGTAACTCATGTTACATATGATGAGAAAGAGGTTTGGTCTGGCCAGGGAACATTTTCAACCTTTTCCTGTTCTTCTGCAACTCTTTACTTTGATGGTGTTATTCCGTCGCTCGCTGTTATAAATACAAAGAGTACTGGTAAGCAGGGAAAAGTCTATAGATACCATGATGGTAAGAAGTGGAAGAATGGTAACGAGAGCAGTCACAAGAGTAAGCTAGAAGCTCTAAAGGAGAAATGTAGACCTATTACTCCCGTTACTTTGGACATTGCCAAACCGGATGAATCAAAGATCAGTGTACATGATAAGGATGATAACGGAGTAACTGTTAAGGAATATGCTCCAAAAAGTTGTTCAAAAGTTACTTCTGTTGTAGACGGAGAAGACACTCATATATGGACTGGTGTTGGAGAACAATTCTGTACGCACGCACTTTTAAGCTCTAATAAATACCTCAAAGTCCTCAAAGTCAGTGTAGATGATTGTGGTCGCACTTACGATAAATTCTTTGAAGAGTTCCTTGGATCATGGAATGAACTTACAAATAAGGCAGCGAATAAAAGGTTGGGTGTGATGAGGGAAGAATCTATACTATCCCTTTGCACGTTAGACCTTTCAAATCCACAGGTTTCGAATATAGACGTTAAGGTAGTTGACGAATGCGGGATAAAATATAAAGAATATTACCCGAGGGATGGTTATAAGATAATTTCAGTTGTAGATCACGAAACTACTGTTTGGGAAGCTGAAGCTAGTGAACAGTGTACCTTCGTAAAATCACAAGAAGGCAACTCCGTTATTATTAATCTGAACATTCACAATGCTTATGGTCTCCGGAGTAGATTCTTTGTTAGAGAAAATGGAGAATGGAGTGAGACTAATATGGATAGATTTGATGGAAAAGTCGCCGAAATGGTTATAGAACACATAGAAGATCCTGCAACATACAAATCTGATGAATTTTTAAGCCCTTTCCTAGACAAGGTAGACACATCTATATTTGATCTGAGAGAATTAAATGAAGATTATGTTAAAACTCTTAAACTGAAGGCTAAGGAAGGTGTTAGTGTTAATATGCTTGGATTTGACGGGGAATTGGTCTGGGAAGATAATAAAAAGTCATGTCTCTCGGCTGTCCTGTATATGGATGGAGAGAAGCCTACTCTTGCGGTACTTGTTACCAGGGATAAGAATAGTAAGCAGGGAAAAGTCTATAGATACCATGATGGAAAGAAGTGGAAGAACAGTAACGAAGAGACTTATAAGGAGAAGCTCGAGGAGCTAAAGAAGAAATATAAACCTTCTGCTCCGTGCATTTTAGACCTTACTTGTCTGGATAGATCTAAAGTAGATGTAAATACAGAAACTGGATCCGGAGCACTTCTCAAGACTGTTGTCCCAAAAGATGGGCATCATGTATCCTCTGTTGTAGACTCTGGAGCTACTGTTTGGGAAGCTACGGGAGATGATCAAAAATGTGTAGGTGCGCAATATTTTACCCGGGGAGAATCCATACTACTTGCCATTGATATATATGATGCTCATAAGGTCCAGAAAAAATACTTTAATAAGATTGGTGGAAACTGGAGGAGTATTGATCTTGATGCGTTTAATTGGAGAGCAATGAGAATGCACGCTGGATATGAACCTATTCTCGTCACTCTTGATCTTCCTAATCCCGATGAATCTATGATACGAACAGTAGACAGTGTCGATGGAGAAGTAAAATACAAAAGGTACTTTCCAAACGGTGGCCAATCTATAGAGTCCGTTACATATCTAGGGGAACAGCTATGGAAAGCATCTGAAGGAGGGGATGAATGTAAATATGTGACTCTAGCTACCAAGGAGGATAGTGCTCTTCTCGGTTTATGGTTTGACAATGGTATGTCTGTAGAGGTCAAAGGATTTAAGAGAGTAAATAAGTCCTGGGTAGAACTATCAAGGAGTGAGTATTTTGAAACTGTAATCGAGATGAGAGAAACTACTCTGGAACCTGAAAAACTAGAAGAACCTGTAAGTTCCCTTGCCTCCAAAGTAGATGCCTCTCTCTTCAATGCATCAATATACAAATATAACGGTGTATACTGCTTGACATGCACACCAAAGGAGAAAAAGAATCCTACAAAGCTTGTTTATGAAAAGGATACCATATGGAGTGGAAACAAAAGTATACTGTTCCTATCAGCCCTAATACACTTTAAGGGAGACAAGCCATATGTTGTGACACTACAGTATAAAGAGAATGGCAAGGAAGAGACTCTATGCCTCCATTACAATGGTTGCAAATGGGAAGATAACAGAAGAGAACATGAAAGAAAGCTTGAGATATTGAGGGGATACCAACATATCCCCATTACTTTGGACCTTGCCAAACCGGATAGGTCAAAGGTAGATATACAAACTAAAAATTATAGGGGAGTAATTTTAAAGGAATGCTCTCTAAAGAAAGAGTATTACGTAGACTTCATTGTTGACTCTGGAGTAATTGTATGGACCCCAGTGAAATATGAGAAGTGTATATTCTTAGAATCTTTCATGAAAGGAGACTCTATTCTCCTTACAATACTTTTAAAGGATGATAATGGATATACCGATAAGTATTTTGAGAAAGTTGATGAAACATGGAAGAATCTCGAGCATGATGATTTCTTCAAGAAGCTTGATAAAATGAGAGGATTTTCTAGTCAACCTGGTGCTCCATATTAATAGCTTCTAAATAGTGACTCATGACTCCTTACTCCGTATGGATATAATGCAGTACTCTCAACCTATCCTTGGTAGGTAGTAGAGAAAATTCTTATATATTTAGTCTACGAGTAAATTGTCATTTGAAGAATCTCGCGGATTCCCCTTTATCGCACATTTGCATACATCAGACAACTTTTACTCATTCACCGATTTAGGTATCAATAGAGGAGCTGAGAGCCAAGATCAAGTACAACTGGCACGAGACGCCCTGCTGAATAACAAATTAAATACCTAGTCGATATACTATGCAACATAATTTCTTATGTCCCTACTTTGACTTTGATTTTGCCACAATCTTCTCAACAGCCTAAATGTGTATGTTTATGTGTTATATATATGAGTTGCCAACTTTCGCAGCGTATGAATGTATAGATTGTCGAAATTGCCATCAAAGAGATAAAATATACTCACCTTTTGAACATTGGCTTCGCTTGCACTTGCATCAACTTCCTTGAGAAGTCCCTTCTTGTTATAATACTCTACCAATGGCTGAGTCAGTTCCCTATATTGTTCCATTCTCTTTTTGATAATCTCGGGAGTATCATCTGTTCTGCTCACTAGAGGCTCGTTGGTTATGTCATCCTTTCCAGGCACCTTTGGTGGTTTAAAGATCTTGTGGTAGACTCTGTTAGAGCCTGGATGGATCAATCTACCAGTAATTCTTTTTTCAAGTTCATCATCGGACATTTTGAAGAGAATTACGCCATTCAACTCCTTTCCAGAAGATTTCAACATTGAAGAAAGTTTCTCAGCTTGGGTTTCTGTCCTAGGGAAACCATCAAGTAAGAAACCTCTGCGGCACTTTGGTGTGTTGATCTTCTCTTCAATCAAACCAGTCACATATTCATCAGGAACTATTAAACCCTTATCAACGTATTCCTTAGTCTAAATTTGTTATTATCGGTGTTGTATTGAATGAAAATATATACTATTATGAATCCAGGGATCAACTGCTTGCGAGATGTACAGTATCGATCAGGTGGACCCCGAGTAGATAATCTTCCATCCTTTGTTCAAATTCTTCAACGGTTATAGTTCTCCATCCGGAAGCCTTTTTGATGAACTTATGCAACAAAGTCACTCTCCTTCCACAAACAGCAATAGTAAGAGGCGGTGGAAAATTTTATCTTGTGGTCCTCTGGATCCTTGGAAATATCAAGAATGAACTCTTCCACCACCAATAGAGGACTCTTATCTCTAAAAGCTTTCTGAGATATTCGAGTTCTTTCACAGCATCTTTGAAGGACAAAGTAGTGAGAATTGTCCGTTGAGTAAATTCCTTCCCCCAACGGAGCTTATTTAGAATCTTTCTTTTGCTTAGGTCGTTCAATTTCCGTATGCACAGAGATATTCAAAGTACCTAAGCTTAGTACCAGTACTGTCAGAGGTTTCTAGGTAAAGAAGTTCTACATTATTCTTAGCACAATATTGCGCAACAGAGGATATATGAAAGGTGCCCTTTGGAACAAAGACCATTTTAGTCAGTTCGTCATTATTGTAATCACCTAACATGTACTGTTCTGTTTGGTTTCAGGAGATCCAGGAAAAAACCTTGTCTAGCTGACTGAGGAATTGTGAGAGAATTAGAAATTCGAAATTCTCATTATTCACCATTCCTTGTAAATACCCACTTTTACAGTCATTTGTGGTTTAAAGAAAGTATCTGGTACAACATTTCCATGATAGATACATAACACAACGCAGTGTATAACCCATCGATATTCAACATCTCGTTTGTCAGGATCATCCAGTTGTTTTCACTAAATCCATAATTATGCACAAATACTTACCTTTTGTCCAATTTGAGTGTTATTCCTGATAGCTTCCCTAATAAGGTCACCAGTGGACAGGTGACAGTAACAATGAGAGTTCTTTAAAAGGGCTGATTGAGTTCCCTGAACATTAGTGTGGATTTGACGGACGTGAGCAAATAAAATATGGATTGCTATTCATGCAAAGAGATTGTATATCCCCTCAAAGTGCTCGTAACCAAAATTAATGTAGTGGTATCTACACACTCACCTTTCCTGAGCCAGGAGGCCCAAGGAGCACAAAATTACCCTCTGGTTTGCTTAGGCAGCTATATCTGCGCTTGAGCTCATTCAAGAGGTCCACAGTCTCGAAATCTTCAAGATTTGTCATTTTATTCCTGCATATTTAATGTTTATTTGTCGTTGTTTTTAATTGCTAAAACTGGCGCAGATTTATTAGAGAATGATGATTATTTACAAAAGATTTCGAAATTAGACCCCTGCAGTTTTTTGAATCACTTTAATTATTTTCATAGATCCTGGAGTTCTAGAGCTTCCAATACCTTAAGGGACCAGAGGCACAATAGGAGGTTGCTACAAATTTTTAGGTTTATGAGGTATTCCAAATAGAGAATCAGAGGAATTATCGTCAGGTTCCGTGGGACCTAGTTCTCGTTTAGGACGTTTATCCTCAGCCTCGTGCCATGTTTTCCAGAGTTCCTTTCTCTTGTGTTCCCATTCATTTTGACACTCTTTAGTACCCCTTCCCTTTGCTAACTCCTTAAGCTTATTCTCAATAGCGGTGGTAGCATTTGGATCATGAGGTCTCTTGCCAGTGAGTACTCCCTCCTCTACCCACTCTCACCATCGTAGACCTTGCTGTAGTAGACCGTAATAGGTATTCCATGAGAATGTCGATCGGAAGAAGCATAATTACCACGTTCAAAATTTACCTCAACTCCATCATTCTTCCATGTGATTTTATTTGTTTTCCTTTCCAACTGTATGAGTGCATGATCCGTAACTTTCTAGACCATCTATATTCTCATAATGTTTAGCCATTAGATATGTACCACTGGATCCTATGCATGAACAATCTGGATCACACTTCCTGGAGATATCCACTATTATCGTCATTCCTGGTAAGGCCAGCTGATTCTTTTGAGTGTATAAGTGTCAGAGTAAGAAGCATGTTCATCTACGGTCCTGGCTAATGTACTGTTCTTATCATTCCTTTCAAGGTACGCCCAGTCTGGAGGAATATAGAAGTTCCTTAGGGTCCAGCTGTTCTCTATAACCCTCATATATGTCATCAAGGCACTAAGCCATAGATTATCGAAATATACTCTAATCTACTGACAAATTCGGCGCCGAGAATCCCTTGCAGTTTCCATCTTCCGGTACTCTGCATCTCAAAGACCATCCACTGGCAATCCCTCCTCCCTTTTATATCTATACGTTTGTATCCGTAGAAACGCCTCTTCTGAGCCAGAAATGACAAAATATCAAAACATTCTGAGTCTAGTCATATATTCTCTCTCTGCGGCAGTTATCCCGGAGGAAGTACTACGCCTAAATTCCATGCATTACTTACCGGTGCAATTTTCTCGTTTATTTATGCGAAATGCCGAGTTTTATGGGCATAGGTGTGTCCCCATGGGGGCGGAAATCACACATTCGGCCTATTGACGTGTTTTATGGCTATAACTGCACGGGTTCTTGTTTGTTGCCATTTTCGTAACTTTATGGTCCATGTGATGAGTTTTGGCGAAAGAATTCCCGAGATATTCAACCTTTTAGTCAACTACTCATAAGTACGAACCTTCCACCGTTGTTTTTGGCGATAGGCTGCTATAAGGCGCTACTGGAGGAACAAGACGGAGATTAACTGGATAGGACGGTCAGGAAGTGACTGCAATAGACCCAAAATAGGCGTAAACGGGAGAGGGAAAGGAACTAGAGATGGTCTTGAGCATCGTAGGTTTAGGCTTGGGTGACGTTGAGGATGTCACCCTGAAGGGATTCAACGCAGTCAAGGAAGCTGATGTCGTATTTCTAGAAATTTACACGTCGCTCGTCATCAATGCAAACAAGCAGACACTGGTAAGTGTGGATTTTCAGTACGACTGTCCGACCAAAGGAGGGAGTAATGACCTACCGACGTCGGAAACTAGGTAGTAGATCACTATGGAATGAACGAGGTGAATGAAATAGTGATGCGAATTCATCCTTAGATGAATGAGTTACCATTAGGATATGCCAAGCATCGAGTTGTATAATGCATGAAGAGCGGTATGAAAGCTTCTGTATTCATTGGTTGATGGAGGAGTTGGTTCCATTGACAAGAATTAGGCGGGAGTCTCTTACATATTTTAGGCAGTAGCTAGTATGGCTAGTATAGAGATGAGTGCAGTTTTGTAAGGACATAGAGTGGAGTAAATGACTAAGTATGGTGGAATGTAGTATGAAGAATGTAATGTAATACAGAGTAGGGAAGTTTTTGGAATCTCAAGTTAGGGTACCATAGCTGAGACTCTGATGAGGATGACTCTCCTACTACTATGCAAATTTTTCTGGAGTAGGTACTGAAGTTACTACTATGGTAAACAAAGTGACCAGGATGAGATGCTTCTAGAGTCGCATATTCCTTGATATACAGGCATCTCATAATAAAGATATTTCCAGTATTATCCTCTCTCCATCCTTTTCAACTGAAAACATGACCCTGATGGGAATTTAAACAGCAAGAATCTGGTCTATTTAGCAACTAGACTAGACCATGGAAACTTCATCCATATTCACCTTATGTTCCCATCACACGCTCTGTTTAGGAATCATTCTACGGAAAGGAGATTTTGGAAGCAGATAGAATTTGCATTGAAGAACAAAATGACAAAATCTTGGAAGAGGCCAAGACAAAGAAGGTTGCAATTCTGGTTGGAGGTGATCCATTCAGCGCAACAACTCATTCTGAACTATATCTAAAGGCAATTGAACAGGGAATTGATGTAAAAGTCATTCACAATGCAAGTATAATGAACGCAGTCGCTTCTTGTGGGTTACAGGTATATCCGCTTTAACTCAACATCACTGCATTATCCATTACCATATACATCCTTTCATTTAATTGTACACTCATAAAAACTTTTAGCTCTACCGGTTTGGAGAAACTGTGAGTATTCCATTCTTTGAAGTAAATTGGAGACCCAGAAGTTTTTATGATAAAATTATAAAAAATCGCAGTGCAAATTTGCACACTCTGTGTCTATTAGGTTAGTTTTTCTCTTTTCTTCTATAATTGTGATGTGAATACACGAGCTGTTCTTTGTTACTATTACCCGTTATAGCGAGGCTAAAGGTGTTAATGGCTGTTCGGTATTTCATTCCTCGCATTATTTTACCACTTATTCTTCTCATATTACTATAAATCGCTATCTGTCCCTACTATTATTGTGATGCCTGCATGCACCATTTAGACAAATGGGTATAGTGACTAAAATAGGAGTTTTATTAATTATATTTTAAAATGAGGATTGTAACTCTGGTATATGCGTTTTTGCTGGTCAAACTTTACCATTGCGAGGGCAGGACCCTAGGTGTAGCTCCAGAGGATGAGCCATCGGATGGCGTTGTAAATGGAAATGAACAGAGTGTAGAATTTTTGGAAATGCATGATATTTCATCCACAGGAAATATACAAGAGCCTCAGAATGATCAAAATATCATCGCTTCTTCTTCACCTGTAATTGATATTTCTGAACCGAACCGTGACGTCTGTTTTACGTTTGACATAATTCCAAACACTGCAAAGCTGATTATCCAAAGGCTGAACATAAATTCGAAAAGGTTGGTGAACTGCTCAGAGGAGATATATCATGTAAAGCCTGGAGAAGATCTACATTACACAAAAGCAATTTCAAGGCATGGTGAGTATGTTCTGGTATTCATCAGCATAAAGGAACTGAATAAATTTAAACACATATATTTTGAGAGGGATGGAAATGGAGATTGGTGGGAAATTGATAAGGAGGGATTTGAAGAAAAACTACTGGATATCGGACTTATTCCCCCGGATATCAGCATATTTAGCTTGGGATCATCCGAACAAGATGAACAGGATATTTTGTGTGACCTAGGAATAGAAGAATCTGTAGATATGACATTATCTGATGAAGATTATGATGAATATGAACCAATCCACTGAGGGATGGCTTTTATTTGGGAATATAGTCGCATATTGTGCAATATTTCATCAATTTATCTATACAACTTACACCAAACGGACAGATATTAAAGTGCGTGAACGCAGTGTGGAAAATTTAATGGCAAATAGGCTCATATTTGAGCCTCCAAGGTTCATGACTGTCAATGTAGCAATAGATCAAATTTTAGAGATTGATAATGAGTTGAACTTATTAGGTAGGGTTTCCCAAACATATAAGCTGTTTTATCCGCATAAACTATCATATATTCTTAGGAGAAACGGAGATAAAGGCAATTGGTATCTCAAGACTTGGAACAAAGGAGGGGAAGATAATCTCTGGAACTCTCCAGTCACTCAGGAACTCAGACTTTGGAGTTCCCCTTCATTCTCTTATCATTTGTGCTCCAGAACTTCACGATCTTGAACTCTCATTTTACAATCACTATGCTTCAGGTTAAAAACGTCAAATTGTATGTGTTGAGGTTACTAGATATAATAATACCAGTAATCGTGTAAAATACTTGCTACATTTATGCTTAAAGTCGTCAGATGTAAGCTTCGTCCGTACACTATTGATACTACCAGTTCGTTGTTTCACAACTTTTCCATGGCAACAACAAATCTCGAGGCACCTGTTTATAAATGCAGTCAATAACAACTATTAAACAAACCTGCAGCCAACTTTTGCTGTCCGATATGTTTTACTTCAAGTCTTTTGCGATTCAATAACGAGAGACTTTCTCTAACTTTTCCCTGAAACGCCGGAAGAAGAAATACCAATCTCCCTCCTTTGACTAGCACATCTTCAGCGAGGTCCAAAAGAGCTACAATAAGTCTAAATGAAACCTCAACTGTCTCAGTTCCCTTCATACTCTTATCAATTTTTGTATGCTTTGCACTCGCCCTGTTTCCTGTAGCATTTATGTCTATATGTATTAATTGTGAATACAAAGCGTTCTTAAATCACAAAAAACTAACCGTAGGGAGGATCAGTGATTATTGCATCAACCCATCCATGGCTACCAGATCTTCTCCATACTGGATGTTTGATGTCAAATCTGACAATCTCTGGCCTTTCTAGTCCATAGTGGTCAAAATTTGTGAAAATATCAGTAGGACCTTCATTATTATCTAAATTTATATTCCTATAGGCAATTCCCCAGCCTCGTAGGATTCGTATATCAATATCGCTTCCCATGCAAAATGAACCTAGGATTGAAGAAGATATTATAGAGCCTCCGGAGCCAACAAAAGGATCATAAATGATGCTGTTTTTACCAACCAAACCCATATTGCACATGACAAAGCTGAGTGTATTTTCTAGCGAGGTTGGTCCAAGTACTGGTCTTGTAGAAAGTGAGTATTCGTTCCACCAATGCGATATATCATTTCGATCTGCGATTATACGACCAAAGTAGAGAGCTTCCAAATACTTATGCCTGTCTTTATCCTTCAAATATCTCTCTAATAGGAGCATTTTTGTATCAGGGTTAGCCAAGTCAACTTGTCCTGCCTTTTTAAATATTGGAGAAAGTTTATCCAGAGTCTTTACCAAGTCGTTGTAAGTAGATTTATTGTTGTATCTGCTGAGCTTAAATGACCATTTTTTGTTGGACGACAAGTGGGTGTCAATGAGACTTCCAGAAGTTATTAAGAGAGTTTCCAACAGAGAATCGTGACTTTTGCTTTCAGCCCATATCTGCATATTGATGTTAATATGTATGGATGGAAAAATGTATGTATATTAAACATCGTGAGGTGGAGATAAAATGTGGAAAGCCAGGTAGTCTGTTGATAGCAGGATAGTTTTGAACAGGTGAAATTTGCTGTGAATAGAGCAAACATGGAAATTTACAAATCCGTAAGATCCTGTGTTCTAGTACTCCATTGGACCAACTACTCAGTACAGATTCCCTAGTCTCCATACTGGAGAGTCCATAGACTCTCATATCTGTCTAACCCAAGGGTCTCCATAGAGTCTTCATGAGTATCATTATATTAAGCGTACAAGAGGGTCTCTATAATAGCGACTATAGAGTTTCCAGCCTCCAAAACAGATTAATCCAGCTACACCTGTTGCAAGAGCTGCAACTCCAGAGAGTTTAAGAGTTTCTTTATTAGAAGCTCCTCCACTAGCAGCAAGAATAGCACCTAGCACTGCAAGACCAACTGCACCAATTAACAGTAGAGTGTCCTTCTTCATCAGCCTTAGTAATAGCAGGTGACATTCTCCTAGCTCCTAGTCTTCGAAGTAGTAGGCTTTTTTATGCAAAGTAGGAGAAGCCATGACAAACTACATTAACCTTGTATACTCCAAGACCAAATTGCGATTCACATCCGTCTATAGTATGAGTAAGAGAATAGAACTGATGAGAGTAATTGTCCTTCCACAGGAACCATACCCATCATCCAATATTACTTCCTCCATCTAGCCGTACCTCCTCATCCATACATTCCTCCTCCCTCACAACCAGCTCACCGTCAGAGAGACATCCTCTACTAGTTATACACATCCACATTCATGGCATAGTACGCATACTTACCTCTACGATGGCTTTAATAAGCACACATTTCCCAAAAATCTCCTTGGCAACATCTTCGCTTGGCACATTACCATATATAAAAATATTCTGCCCTTCCTTTTCATATTCTAGTTCTTCCTTCAGATTCTCTTCTTCCGCACAAACTTCGCCAAGTCTCCTGTAAAACTCCTTTAGCTCATCTCCAAAGAGTCTAGAACCTCCTGATTTACTGTATGATAGGCTCAACGAATTAGAATCCAGTCCATTTAGAAGAGCAACCGATTCCAATTCACCCTCAATGAGCTCATTGTAGTCCTCATCCATACGCATCCAAAAGAGGATTCTCTTCATCCTATCTTACTTTGAATCCCGGGGTTGTCCTCTTCTAGATAGAGTCAGACCAATGTATGGTATAGAAGTCTCCTTCCTGAGATGTAGGTCCGTCTCCTTGGCAGAGATAAACCCGTCCTCCAAGGCCTCCGGAAAATCCTTTCAGTTGCAGACTCTAGAATGGGATTATTCACTCGGGGTGTAGTCGTTTAGACCTATGGCTGCCTAGGTCCACCAACTGTCCGCTATCCAGGCCAAGTCAAGCTGCTCCCTTTTCGGTCAATTTCACTCCTTTTAAACTCTTTATCACCATAATCTCTTTTAAATATTCACCAAAATGTCATGTACAAACTTTAAAACACAAATAAGTGGATAATTTGTGTTTATTTGAGAAGGAGCGAGGAGTCAACAACCGCCAAGATCTCGGCTATTCAAATACCTGATCATCTGTCAGTTTATAGTATGAAGGAATGGAGATATACCATTCATTTTGTAAAATTCTGAAAAATAAAATGCCTCGAATAAAGAGAAATGACCCGCACAAGACCTTAGTGGGTAGCGCCCAAAGCATCAGACCAAATCTTTCCTTTCCGTCACTTTAATGGACTTTACATGCCAATTTTGACGATATAAGATAATATTCTCCTTGTTTAGCCAAGAACGTGCTGGTTTTCTCTCGACAAGGGCCAATTTGGTAAAGGTGAAGAGAGAGGTGCCAAGGACAGCTTTTAGACGTAAGTTTTTGGAATTTTATATGATTGTGAGATACTTCCCAACTCGGTCTTGCCAGAGAGGCTCTGTAAGGTCAATTCTATGTTAATCGGCATAAGGTACCTAGAATATTCTCGCTCCTCTGCAAGACCATTGCCCTGGTCAATTCGGTAAACCTTCTAGGTACCCTTGTCTCCATGCATGGTCCTCAGGGGTCTGATGTTTTATGCCTGGGAAGTACTCACTGCAATGAATAGACTATTTTGCCAAAAGAGCTTTGGATCTCTTGCAGGGCCTATAACTCATTAATTCCATTGTGTAAACTACAAAACAATATAGGTCGTAAATATACTGCTACGTCTCAAAGATGAGTAAAAAAAAGGCATTAAAGAAGGAGAAGAACGGAGCCCTAAAAAGCGAAATTGCAGATGGAAAAAGGAAACTAGACGGGATATTTAAAGGGCTGAAGAAGGGAAAGGTTTGTTGTAAGAATGGTTAATGAAATACCCAGAGCAATTCTGTAAGTGCCAAGGATGTAAAGGGTGAATCAAAGGATAAATTGGGAAGAAAGGATAAGAAAGGTAAGAAGTACGTAGAATAATTGATCAATTGTCACTAAAATGTTTTGGAATTGGAGAAAACTTGTTGGCTCATATGCATTCATTATCCCATTGTCCAAATAGTGACTCCTCATGGATACTCTGAATACACAACGCAGTATATAGCCGATTAGACAGTACTATAGAAGTATTCTTTTCCAAATATGCATACCCGTGAGGTTATCCCTGCCTTCTTGTTGGTAGACGAGGAGTGGATAACAACTCTCCTGGGTTCCTTGACTATTCTCGTAAACATGGAATCTCTAAACCCATTACCAAACCCTTTAGGAAAGTCTCAAGAGTATTCCACGGTTCCTCTAGAGGGAAAAGGTAGACCGACAATCGACAACCTTCCAGTTTATACCATGGAAGAGCTAAATATCGGTAAGTGAATGAATGCAAAGCGCGTGAGCGGAATGAGTACAACGTAATGTTGAATCATTCTGTGCTGTATCGAAAGTGCAACGTATTCACATTTGTACATTACAAATTCTTAGGAAAAGGAGGAGACACTGAGTTGTGTCCATTCGACTGTGACTGTTGTTTCTAATGTAGTATAAATTGTGCCAAGCTCACATGCAAGTCTAAATCGTCTTTTTTTTTCATTCTCGACTCGTCTAAAGAATTCGTTTACTGGGTAACGTATGCTCTCTCGCCAAGCCTTTTGCGATTCGATTGGCTAATGTGTCTCTGTTTTGAACCTGTATCTCCTCAGGAAGAAAATTACGCCAAAGGAAGAGCTCTGCCTCCACACATTCCCTTTGACAACTCGGAGTATAGAAATCACTGAGAGCTGAAATCTTGTCACCTGGTCCGTCAATCCCTGTCTTTTAATCTCCCCGAGTATCGTCGGCTCTGGTCCGCCTGGTGAGTCCCTACAGTCTCCTTCCGCTGGCCCGGAGCCATTCTAAATCAACTTTTAAATGTACAATACGCTCTTTTGTCGTAACTTTTCAACTTTTGGGCACTATCGACTGCTGGTTAAGGTGAGTTCCCGTCCTCTGTCTCAACTGTTGTTTATTTGCGAATAATTGTGCTATTCCCGGGGAAATACTCATTAATTGTCTTTTTCTCCCATAAAGATGCTCCAAAGGTGACAGGATTCGTCAAACTTGCCGAGGGAGCTCACAGGAAGAAGATAAAGAGGCTACTAGAAGAGAAATTGACGCTAGCAGTTCTTGATGTATTCTATGGGATTTTAATGACCTAATTATTTGTTGCGCATTCTCCGTTTATGTCTAGGAAGAAGGGAATTGTCACACCTCTTCCTGTAAAGTCTCTGCAAATCATACAGCAGTTATAGCGGATGGATCGTCTTTTGTTTTGATCAAAGAGGTTAAAATTGAGCTCCATGGCTCGTTCGGCACTTCCTATAACTTTGATGGATGGACTCAATTGGTCAATTCCCGGCTGTGCTAGTGACCATTATGTGCCCTTTACTAATCCCTAAAGTGCTCATTTTTGATGTCTGTATCTCTCATTCATAAATCATTCATAGGGCCTTCCGTTTACCGCTACAAAAGAGGATCTAGTTGATCTTTTTAAAGGATTTGACCCATCGACGGTCTTGTTAATCTCAAGTTAGACACTTCTTTATGCTCCCGTGTCCATAATTTCTCTGCATTCAACTGTACAGGAAGGAAAAGATTCGTCGGAAGTGCGTACGTTTATCTAGAGGAAGAAACAAAGGCGCTTGAGGCATGCAAATTACTTAACGGATCGTTTTTTAAGGATAGGTGAGTTGGAGATGTCTATCATGGAGGAATTCACCATAAGGAACTCTACCAGAGGAAGAATGAAGTAGAGATACGGGGGAGACTATGATCCTCCAGACATTCTTTTGTTGGCTCATGATCCTACTCTTGTTCTTCTGTACACTCTTGCTCCGGAAGCCTACTAGTGAGTCAGTAATCTCCCTTCCTCCATAGTGCCAAGATGACCAGTGAACCAAATATACCACTAAGAGTCTACACTAACATTAATGTGGATGAGGGAGTGCCATCCTCTATGAGCTTCCGGTTAAAATATCTAATTCCATATTTGCCGTTCTAACGCATTCTTCCAATGATATTAACATCGCTAACTTGCAAAATCTCTCTACATGCCTTAATCCTCCTTTATTGGCACATTTGGTCAGATATTCTGCCCATATTATATACCTTTACATTACAACTACAGGAAGCTTGACGTTTCTCTAGACTTTCTCAACTTTGGATCAAGAATCCAACCGGTTTACAGGCCAATTTCAATGGACAGATACAGAAACCCATCGCGATATTAAAATGTTGTCACCATTCCGGCGGCTCTTTAGTACATTCTCAACAGGCTCTCTGAGAGCTGGTATGATTTTCCTAAATCAGGGTGAGTTGACCTCCATTTACATGTGGCATTCCCAGGCAAATACTGCGAAGTTGTTTCGCACCGTCAAATGAAACAAGGAAGAGGATCAAGTTCAATACAAATAGAATATCTTGATTTAGGCAGCAAAAAGGTCTATACACAAAACTATCCCGTAGGATCCAAAGTTGAAAGTTAGTTTATCTGTACTATAGATGAGTGGAATGAGTTAGCTGGAACTTGCCGGGGGATACTGAGGAACTAGGGATTTGTAATACTTGCCATTGAAAGCTGTAATCCCGGATAACCAGTGAATAGAGGACGGTTCTGCCTACTACTATTGTCCCAGTAATGGAGTAGATTCTGAGAATAATATGGCCGGTGCTAAGTTTGGAGGAAAAATATGTATCTAGTAGAGGATATTTGCAGTAATACTGGTCAACTAAATCCTGGAGGCCTTGCGCAACTTAATACTGGTAACCAGTACAATATACTATAGATCATCCCGGAAATTTTTGCAATTGTACTCAGATTAGACTCTGGATGCAAATGCTGTATAGATAGAATAGCAAATAGACCAAATTCTTGTATAACATCTCTTACCAAGACTTTAGATCCCTCACCCTTGTGTAGACAGCCTTGTAGACGAGGTCTCTTTACTATGAGGAGGCTTGTGCCAGTGGTAACACGAAAAATCCCTCCTAGTTTGCATCAAGAAGTCCAATGGAGATTATGATAAGGATGGTGACACATACTACTATTACTGCAAGGGAGGTGACAGGTGCTGGTACAGATTATGCTACTGCTATAAACACAAAACAAGTCCAGTAAAGTATTACATCATACTGGTACCAAAAGGAGCAACTGGCGAAGGCGCCGAGTCAACTTTACGATGGGAAGAAGGAGAATGGATTACCGGTGCATTGTCAAATACCCGCGAGAAGGTTGGTTAGGACGGACAAACAACTAATTTCAACTCTTTTTGTAACAGGTATGACCATAAACTGTCGATTTTGTGGCTAAATCATGGACGAGTAAAATCTAAGGTTCTCCCTTGGACTGGCCTCCACGAGTGAAAGTCCATTGCCATCATCAGCTTATGATTAGGATACTAAACCACTCAATAACGCCAGAGAAGGAAAAAACGAGTTTTTATCCTTCGTCTTCTTCCTCCGCCATTTCGATGGGGTCTTTGCAGGGATGAATGCGCATTATCTTCCTTCCATCGAATCTGTAGGCTACAGGAGCGTATTTAGAGGTGTATATCCTTGGAATATGAAAGTATAATTCCTTACTTTATGAAAATGTAGTAATTTGCGAGCATGAGGATCTCGGAACTGCTCTGGGCGCTATGGTTGGTGGGAGTATGTTACTGCAACAACGAGAGCGAAACTAACCCATTGTTGTTTGATGCTGGAATGACAAGAGACGATTGTCTCTCTGTTCTTAACCTCAAAGCCAAGGCTGATGCCAAAGTCAGCAATCTTACCTATGATGGTGAACACGTATGGTCCGGAGTAGGAATTATATATAATTCATTATGCTCCTTTGTTACCATCTACTTTGATGACGATCTCCCGTTGCTTATTGTTATAAAGATTAAGGGTTTTTTTGGTCGGGATTCTACAGTCTACAAGCACTATGATGGAAAGAAGTGGCAAAATGGTAACGAGAATGACCATAATAGTAGGCTGACCGTCCTGAAGGAGAAGTGTGAGTCTAACAGTGAATCTGAAAATCCCATTTGTCTTGAATGTTCTTCTTCCCATCCTACCAATGAAGCGTCTAGAGAGGAATGTAAGTTTACTCCAAAACGTGATCCAAATGTCCTTGATATTTCCAACCCGGATAACTCGGAGGTAAGATTCAAGGCTGGTAATAAAAACGGAGTTAAGTGTGAGAGTTATTGTCCAAAGGAAGGTCATTGTATCTCTTCCGTTATGGACGGTAGAATTGCACTTTGGATTGGTCTTGAGGGTGAAAGGTGTGAGTTTGTAACTTTGCTATCAAAGGGTGATTTGACTCTTTTAGCTCTAGATATTAAAGATGGTGGTGATACTGATACTAGATATTTTGAAAAAAATTACGATGAATGGGATGATCTCCCCGGTAACAAATTTCATTCTATACTTTGTATGATGATGGGAATGTCTGGGCAATCATTTCAATCCTACAAACAGTTCTAAACCTAGTGTTTCCTAGGATAGCATTTTAATTGTACACTAGAATGGTCCTAAAGTGGATTTGTTATTCATCCTGTGGATGAAGACTGTATTGTTGTATTAGTAAGACTTTTGGGATGACAGAAAGTGTCAAACTCTTAGTAGGCAATGTGAACTTGCAAGTAATTATTTTAAACTCCCTTTGTTCTCAGTTCCAATCGCTCTCATGTATTTATCACTTGCGCAGTATTCATTCTGACATCCGTTACAGAAATCGACCTTGAAAAGACCGTGGCTCTATTTCAATACTATGACGAAGATACGAAATGTGCAATTGTGTCTGATCAAAACTTTGAGGATAAGTCAATTCCAATGAGCCTAATCGGATGCTCTCAAGACCATCTCGTCGCTGGAGATGAGTTGAATCTGCACTGCCATGAGGATGCTATTGTCAAGATTACACTACCAACTAGTGTACTGTCCAGGATCAAGTAAGTTTTCCATGCGATCTCAATGGATCCCCTAGTATCTATGCTATTTTGCTCCATTTATCATATTCACATTTAGGAAAAAGTAGCTTTGCACATTTTCTTGCCTCTATAATTTTAACGCTTTAATTTATTTCCGTTCGTGTCTAGTCATCTTTGCAGTCTTCCATGTACCTCCTCTGTGTGTCGTTCTAGGTACCTTTGTCTCTTTATACTCTTGTTGATACTTTACCCTCAATAATCGCCTTTAAATTTTCTCAAATACTCTTTTGGGTCCAAGCAGTTGCACTAAAGTACTTGTGCCTGGCTTGTCATTGTTGTCCATCCTCTCTTTGGCCAAGGCCGCGTTGTGGAATTTTCTCCTCTAGCCCTCATTCTAGGTACCCTTGCATCCCACAGGCCTCTAGGCTGCCTTGGGTTCTACACGTCATCTCCTCTTTATCCCTCGTATTTCATACTTTTAATCGTAACCTTTTGCATAAATAAATCGGTCTTGCAGAACTATAATGACCGAGGGTCCTGCAAAATGAGCAGAGACGGTCTAGAGGAACCTCCGTTCGACAAGGCCACTAAAAACCGCAAAAGTTGGCTCAGCGGATTTGAAGGCGTGCCAGGATTTGATCTTAGTGGACTTGGAACCGGAAAGAAAGAAGAAAGTCGAATGGGCTCGGAGAAATTTGGCCGAGAAAGGAAAAGGGAAGGAGAAAAGGGAAAAGATAAAGTTTTTCATTACAAACTCGTAATTCTAGGCGATGCCTTTGTAGGAAAGAGTTGCATTGTCAGCAGATTTGTCAAGGACGAGTTTGTTGACCAACAATCGACCATTGGATGTAAGTTGAATGTGTGTTAAACGAGCGGAGCAATGGCGAATTCACCGTAATGTGAACATAGTGAGCCTGAGCGACTGAAAGGAGTTCATGCTACCGTCAGGGAGCTCTTCCATCTAGTAGGATTATCACTGTGTAGGTCCAGAGACCAAAGCAGGTGACCTACCGACGTCGGAGACTAGGTAGTAGATCACTATGGAATGAGTGTAACGAATGGGCGACCAACGGGAGCTTAAAGAATAGGGATGGAGACTCTATTAGCCTAGTGAATAGAAGAGAAGTGGCAAGCATACGCAGTATATGAGTCTGAATTGTCAGTTGCTCTTACTCCAGTAGACTCTTTAGAGACTCTCTCATTCTACTAGTGGTACTACTGAACGACCAAAGGGAGTCTCTAGAATAGGAATGAATGAGGTAGTAAGATGACTATTCTAAGCAGTATAAAAGTATGCACATTCTCCACATTCTTGTGATTGAAAGAATAATAAAAGTGATGGCCATTATACTCTGTACTCATCCTAGGCAGACAAATGATCTACCTGGATGGCGATATGGACTTCTTTTCACCGAACACCTGCCATTTGGGATCTCATTTCTTTGGCTGTGATATTCAGCCATTGAAGTAACTAGCATCTCAGAATGAGTAATACAGATATTTCTGGACAAATGAGCTCTTTTGGTAGCCAAGAAACTTCTCTTTAGAAATACCATTGAAGAGTGTATTGACGCTTAATCTGGCCTATTTGATGACGATACATGACGGATCCTTTGATAGTTTCTGTAAATAATACAGGGGAATACTTATGGACTTATTGAGGGGACATCCTGGACACTATCATTTTGCATGCAGATTTGCCATGGCCTGTATGAATGGACAACTATGGAGTGTAATATATACCCTTGTCCATAAAGAGTCTTGGAATGAATATTTACCAGTATAGTACCTCGAAGGGGTGTATGGAATACTATAAACGGCGGACAGGTCGTTTTAAAAATCCCCATATCTTCCTTTGCACATCTTGTCTATTTACGCAGATTTTGATACTAACAGACTTTTATTAAACATAAGCAGCTAAAATGGGTGGTATTACTATTGACATTAGTTATTATCCTGGAAGAGGAGAAGAACGAGTCAAACAAAATGAGAATGGATACTACTATGAAAGTGGCAATGGAACAATTCTTCTGACGGATGAATGGTATCCTGATTTAGAAGGAACTTATATAAAGTTAACACATACTCCAGAATATGCCAACATCCAAAGTATTACACACAATGGAAAACCTCAAGCTCTGGTATCTGCCAATCTTTCACAATATTCTGGTGCATCGGTTTATTATTGGACCTTGGACAACACTTATGCTACACCATTACTAATTCAACTTGGTACAGGAGATAAATACTATAAACATTCTAGTAGTCTTAATAATTGGATAAGAGATTCAGAGGCAACTAGTAATCTAAGAGATTCACTTAACAAGCAGAACTGTAAGAAGAACGATGCTCACATTATAGACCTCAAAAATAAGGGTACCGATTTTAGTAGTACTACTTACCAATGTCCAGGTTGTAATGCTCGGGAAATTAATGTTGCACTTAATACCGAATTAGATATCACCTACTATTCACCTTATCCTTATCGTTCTGGTCCCCTCTCAATTACTAGTTTCAAGGATAACGGCACTTATCAAGCTGGACTCCCATCTCTAAAGGGTATTAGCGAGGTCAAGGTCATCTGGAATAGGTCTGGTAATAATCCCATCCTAGTCGCTCAACCAAGTCCGGGGAGATTTTTCAGAAAAACTTCAGGTACTAGTAATACTTGGATTGAAGTCTCTAATGCTGGTTCTCTTCCTAATGGACAATTTCCTACTATTACTACTCTAGATCTCTCTTCATCGTCTGGAACGTACTCTGAAATAAAGATGGCTGTGCTAAGTAATCATATCGGTGATGGCTATTACAGATACCAGTATTCCCTCAGGGGTACTCTATTTACAGTTGGGAGCATTAGTCATAGTGGAACTACTTTAAATGGTGTATCCTATCGAGGCACTCTACTTAGCATTTCTGGATTCTACTACGGAGGAGCTGATCCTCAAGATATGTCTAAGCTTCTTCTGGTAGAACTGTCTATCAAGACTAATAATCAAACCAAGTATTCATACTATCAAAAGGATAAGGATGGAACTGATTGGACACCATTGTCTAGATCTGGAGAAACTACTAAACTTGTTAATCTCAAGCAAACACTAGATGAGATTAAGAAGATACATAATCATCCAAAGATACCAGAATCTTCACCACCTCCTACTGTTAAACCTGATTTACCCACAGAGAAATCTAAACCAACTGAAAATAAGCAAAATTCTGAATCTCCTAAAATACATCACGAATCATCTAAATCTAATGACTTGGATGAATCTGAAACGAAACTTGACGATTCTACCTCTGGGAAATATCCATCTTCACCAGTTGGTCCGGCAGTTGGAGGAACCATAGGGGTATTGGTAGTAGTAGCAATCATTGGCATCATGGCAAAGAGGCACTGGCCCATTACACAAATAAAGTATATATTATTTCACAACGTTCGTTCTGTATAGATGATCAGTGTTTGTAATGGCTCACCATCTAGTCATGAATAACTGCAACGGATCCTGCTCTATGTATGCTCCTCTAAGGTCGCTTATAGCTGCTCTTACCGCTTGTACTCCTAGCTCGGCCTAATTTAATCTTAAACACTAATACCCACTTTTAGCGGCTTTTGTAAAACACACGATAAAGGTCGACGATGCAACGATCATTTTTGAAATCTGGGACACTGCTGGGTACGTTTTAACCTTGTAATACTAATACTATACAGCCAAGAAAGATATAGAACTTTGGCTCCAATGTACTATAGAGGATCTGCCGCCGCAATTATAGTCTACGATATTACCGTTAGGGACTCTTTTGACCAGGCCAAGAGCTGGATACAAGAGCTTAAAAGCTATGTAGAACCAAATATTGTACTCGGTAAGTTTAATGTGGAGTCTCAATCGCAGTGACGATTCACAAAAATACTGCCATGTATGGATCAACCTGCATGCATCTTACTCATTCTATAGGACTGGCTGGAAACAAGGTTGACTTGGAGGATCAGAGGAGTGTGAATCTTGATATTGTGAAGGAGTTTGCCAAGGCCAACGATTGTATATTTATGGAAACTTCAGCAAAGACGGGACATAATATAAACAAGCTGTTTATGGAATTGGCCCGTAAAATCCCGAGAGAGAAGCGAGTAAACGACTTTCAAAGCGGATTCAGAATAGACTTTAGGAATACTACCACAAACCTAAGGTGCTGTACACGATAAGTTTTATTAATTTCTAATTACATTCTGATACTCCATAGGTCTATTACTTTGATGGTGTCCAGACTGGGACAATTTCCCCCTCTCTGGATAATTATAGATAGTGAAGTATTTCTGGAGACTATCTATTTAAAAGTGGCTATGTTAAATGTACAGGTTTTCTGTCGGTTCTTTACACTATAAGTACGCCAATACGGTCAAGGAAGGGAACATTGTTAGAGATCTCAGAACTTGTTCAATTATCTTGTGGAATGATAAAGTAGCACTCATGGAGCCATAACAGCAACACCCTTAGATAAAGGTATATCGGAATTTTGCTGGAAAACTATAGAATAATGTCCAACATTGGGCTATAATACTCTGGATTTAGGCTTAGTCATCTATGTATTACCATCTCTTCCTCCTCTACACCCACGGATTTCTCTGGACTGAATGGCTAAAAGAAGAGTCTCTTGGAATCATCTAATAGCTTCATTTTTAACATTCATAGCAGAAAGTATGGGAAACTAAGGCATGAAAGAAGGATGAATAATGCATGTGGAAGAAGAAATGTTTACCTATCTGGGGTGTCTATAAAACTCTTCCTACACATTCTTTTGTAGTTGAAATGTAGAAGGATGAGGATTTTTTATACTCTCTTGGCAATATTTCTAATAAGGTTGGTAAGATGTGGAGATAAAGGTAGCGTTAGAGGAGTACACAATCAGCAGAATCTTTCCACACATACTCAACCTTCTCAACAGGGTCCACTGAAGACCAATGGAGAAGTTCCTCAGAAAGGTATAGTACAGATAAATACAGAGCCGGTTACAAATCTCCAGGGTGGTGTCAAACAAACTCCTAAACCTGAACAATCTGCAAGCCCTTCCCTAGACAAAGTAGACTCTTCACTCTTTACTGTTTTGGAGTCCCTTGAGGGCAACGTTCCAGTTCTCAAGCTCAAAACTAAGGAAGGTGTTACTACTAACAAGCTCACATTTGGAAAAGAAACAGTCTGGGAGGATAAGAAAAAGTTATGCTCTTCTGCATTACTGTACATGGACAAAGGTAGACCTACACTGGCTGTTATAAAGACAAGGAGTAGTAGTGGCACTAAATCCACGGTATATAAGTACTATGATGGTAACAAGTGGAGGGATGATAAAGAGGGTACTCATAAAACTAGACTCAAGAAGCTAAAGGAGAAATGTAGGCCCGGAGAAACTCTAGACATTTCAAAGAAGGAAAACTCAGTAGGCATCTATTATAATGATATTAAGGACAAATGTTTACACATTTTCGATCTTGATAGTGCCAAGGTAACCAAAGTAGTAGATGGTGAAAATGTCATATGGGAGGCTACCGCAGGCACTGACCACAATTGTCTCTATGCAGAGCTTGTAATTGTAGGAGATAAACTTTGGGATTAAAAATTAAAACGGCCAAGAAAGAAGATATATGGTTTAGAAAGAGAGATGGTAAGTGGCAAAGGACTTAAGGGCCTTCTCAAGAAATCTCCTAATCCCACTTTACAGTCTCACACCATTCATTATTCCTCCTGTAGATAGACTAATCATTAATGAAAAAAATTTTCGCACTTGAACGATAAGCTAATTCTATTATTTTACATTTACACTAATATGCATTTTCTGCCTTATCGTAAATCACGCTCTAAAATTTTTTTAAGTAGTCAAAGCACCCTCTTATTTATTCTACTCTCCCTCGGATCATTCCGCAATATTCACTATTCTAGAGCGATATATAATCTAGATATATACGTGACTAACATCGTTTTGTAGTGAAAGAGCATTCTATTCCGCTGTAAAAACTCCGTGAAGTTCACATTAGAGACCCTACAGTCTCTCTCCTTTCCGTGACTCAGCGCTTGTATAAATCTCATATCCACTCAAAGTTTTGCAAATAGTCCATTTCTCTTGTATTAGCAGTTTTTATGGACGCAAATCCGTGTGAGCTTAAAGACACGAACAATTGTTAGGGCACTTGGTGGGGAAATATTTCAGCGGACAAGAGAACAGCATGCAGACGAGAAATGACTAAAAACGATAGTATAAAGTATAAATAGACGATAATAAACACTTGTTAACATTCTGAAAACTATAAAGAGCTTTGGTGTCTTGTAGAAATAAACTAATGGAGGATGGATGAAGAAATAAATTTAGACATTGGACCAAGCAGGTTTAATGGAAATCATCATAATGATATAAAGGGAGTTAAAAGGCGTGATTATCCTTCAGAGTATATCTGTTATGAGTATGAAAAGGCTACAGGAGTCCTGTTTCAGCTAGATCAACTCTATTATGGAACTCAGGAACTCGATTATATAATTCCACCCACAGAAAAGGTTTCCAAGATTATAACTTACTTTACAAGCACAAGTAATAGTCTATTAGTCATACAAATAAAAGCGGAATATAGATGTTATTACTACACAAATCACAATACTGATGTAGAAATGAATCCCGATTCTATTTTTGACGATTTCGTGACTATAAATCAGAATGAACTCGCTACTGAGGATCTTACTACTATTCTAAAAAAGGTAGAGGAAGAAAAGAGTTTGGACTATGAAAGCTTATCTAATGAAATGAAGACAAAGTTGCTGAGAAGAGGTGAGATAGTCTTTGACCTCAAACAACAACCCAAAGGGGGCAAGAGAGGAAGGTACAAATCCAAACTCACAGGTGTGGAAATATGGGTAGAGAACTCCGAAATAAAATCTGGTGAATACACCAAGGTTAGACACAGACAGTTGTGTCACCAATTTTGGATCAAAGGTATAAAGAATCCAAAGGGTGATGACATCACTCTAGAGGCAGGTTTTCCTAATGAACCTCTGGAAGAATTTAGTGTTTACTATGATAGTCAAGACAAGAGTTATGCAAACCCTCTCCTCATTGTTTTAACCGTCTGGGCTAAATATCCCGGTGGCAGTCAAGAATACGGCCCTGGTAAGTATCTACTCTCCAAGAACAGAAACTGTGCCACATGGCACATTCGGAGAGTCTCTTCTGCACTATTTAATGAGGAAATTTGCATACCAAAGATTATAGACAATATTGAATTGCACAACAGACTTGAAGTGTCAAAGCTAAAGTCCAGTATCCATGATAAAGTCAAAGACGTTACCAGGGAGCTCAGTTTGGATGCTACACAAACAAGCTTGCAAAGGGGCACATATAGTAACAGATCAATCATACATTACAGAAAGGGACCTCTTGTGGAGGGCTATAATACCGTTCTGCATGCAGACACTTTCCCCAGTTTTACAGTCAGGAGTGTCAAAGTAAATGGCGCTACAACCATTGATTATACCAGACTTCCTCCTTTTAGCGTCCCCTTTGTCAAATTTTGTGTATACTATACCAACTCATACAAAATCCCAGTCCTCATTGAATTCATTTGTCTCAACCCTGTAAAGAGTGATGCTCGTCTTTGTGCCTACTATTACTCTAGAGACTATCATGACGGTGTATGGGTGGGATACCTTCTCACTACAACCGCAGATGAGAGTGAAAAGGACCTTATAAATCTGCTCAAACATATCAAGGAGAATCGTAACAGGATAAACCATAATACCCTCGGAACTCATGGACTGCATAGAAAACTCACAAGATATGAACCTTATACTGAGGATATTGGAGAAACTGCTGTTTTAGTTGGAGGAATTGTGGGAATAATAGGAGCCGTAGCCATTACTGCATGGAAGTTATGGCCCATGGTAAAAAAGGCATTCTGATGGTATAGGCCTCAACTCTAGTCTTTATATTTGTTTTAATTTTGTATAATTCATGGTTCTTTATATTTATAATAGTGTATGTCTGTCATTCACGCAGGAATGGGAAGATGTAATCTACGGCTTTGGCAAGATAAACGACCGACTGAAGCGAGAATTCTAGCTCTTTGAAAGGATTAATGTCCTCCATACTATACATTCTTGTTACTATCTGCAGTTGAGCGGTAACTATGGGAGGATGGTGAGTAAAAGAAGGATAGGATGGGTTATATAGGAAAACAGGTTTTTACTAAGACACTTTGGCCTCATTATAACCACCTGGTGTTGTAAATTGTCGACTGATAGCATTGTAAATTTGTACCCCTTATTCCAGGTCAAGGGTCAGGATTCGTGATAATTCCAGTGGGCATGTGAGAATTTTATTGACCAAAGAATACTAATGGCAAGGATGACAGAATGGAGGACAACTTCTGGGCAAGGAATAGGAGGAGGCGTTGTTAAGGAGAGACAAAATCGATTTATTCTCTACAATTTAGGATAGAGTCTCCATAGGATGTCCATGTAGTGGGCCATAACTTCCATCCGGACACATGCAAAATAACTTCTCACATTTCGGCGGTAATTATGCAGATTTGAGCACCCTAAACTATTCCCGCGTATTTCTTCTTTACATTCCTGGTGTGTTTATAGCAAGATGAGCCTCTTTTCAGCATTACCCATGCTCTATACCCTTTCGTTCTATAACTCATGCCCAGCCCAATATCGGCAAATCCGATGTTGAAGGGACCCCTAAAGGAGCAGGTAATGTGGATAGAAACGCTTCAAAGCGATGCACATGATTCGCCATCTTCAATATTAAAAAAACTAATGGCTAGTTAAAACAGCCAGATTCCCCATATGTCACCCCTTTGATATAACACTCCCGTATTTATTTGTTTTAAATACACAAAGGTATTTGAATCAAGCCTGCTTTATCCAGTAATGTGCGACAGCTAGTTTCCTAATATTTATGATGCAATAGTGTACCCTGTTGATTTAAATTTTAATTAACAGCGAACCTGTTTTTAAGTCGATTCTGTAAACTACTTTGGAAATACATATTTGTTTGAAATTTTGTCAAATCTCTGTAGCATACTTTATAGTTACACGACTCACAATGCCAAAGAACAGTCAGCCACAGTTGATAGTTGGCATGACGATTGCGTCACTGTTAGCCCTCAGTTTTGGGTTCACCACAGCCAATTTGAACATTTGCAAGGATTTTATGATTGTGGAGCTCGAGTGGTGTAAAGGCACCGATACTATTGAATGCAGTAAAGCAGCCATACTTGGAGGTATCGTCAACGGGGCGGTCTTTGCAGGGGCAGCTTTGGGGTCGCTTCTCATGGGATTCATTGCAAAGTATGGAAGGAGGGTAAACATGACTCTGATATCCTCCCTATACATTGCTGGGTCTACGATGATTGCCACCGCACATTGTTTTAATTGTCTCTTAATTGGACGCATAGCCTGTGGCGTTGCCATTGGTTTGTCTGGCATCGTTCCAATGTTCATTACCGAGATTTGCCCCTCGGAGTCTAGAGGCTTCTTTGGCATAATTTACCCTGCATGCATCACATTTGGGCAATTTGCGTCCTGCGCATTTCAACTCTCACACGGCTACGTTCTTGATGCAAAGAGTGTGGATGTTACGATCCCGTTTCTTGACAAGTTTTTGTGGCGCTTCTGCCAAATGTTCCCCGCCTTCTTTTCAGCAATTGCTCTGGTCCTCCTCAGAGTTTCATTCACAATGTCCACACCTCACGAACTCGTGGAAAAGGGAAAGACCGATGAGGCGAAGGCGGTCATTGAGAAGCTCCACGGACCTGAAAGGGTGGATGAGGTCTACGAAGAGATTGATCGTAACCTCGAGGTTGCCAAGGCTACACCAAACATTTCATTCATTCAAGCGGTAAAAAACAAGACGTATAGAGTAGCCATCATGCATGGCATCATCTTGGCTATCTTCCAACATCTTACGGGCATTTCAATCTTGACCTCAAATACCGCCAAAATGTTTACCGTTATGCTAGGTCGTACGTACAATGCGGTTGTACTGTCCTGCAGCATTACACTCCTTAATACCCTAATAACAATTTTTCAAGTCCCCTTTCTGGACAAGTTTGGGAGGAGGACATTTTTCCTCACCAGTATCTCTATCTTCACGGTATTCTCAACACTACCCGCACTTTCCAAGCTGATTGATGCAAAGGCTGCGTGGTCTGGGTGGGTCTCTGTTGCTGGAGCAATCGGTTTCGTCTTTGGTTTTGCGTTGGGCATGGGGGGTGTATTTTGGGTTTACATACCAGAAATGTACTCCCCCGAATACAAGAACGGAGCCTTTTCCGTCACAGTCTTTGCCAACTGGACTACCGCCTGCTTGATGCTTAGTACTTCCGACATCCTGCTCTCTTGGTCCGAAAAGTTTGTCTATATCATGATCTTTGTTTTTTCGGTCATCAATTTCCTACACGTTTACTTTTTCATCAAAGAGACCAAAGGGCTTCCCATTGGCAAGGCTTACAGTTGATATTATCTTGGTCAAAAAAAACGAGTTGAACTGGGAAACCCATTGCATGCAAATTGGTCTGAGTTTGTCCATAAATCGATAGAAATGCGTTACTACAAGGTCCGAAGATTCCCAAAACCTACTGAGTGTAAAAGTCCGTAGGACATGCAAGGGTAGAAAGTAAAAACCGCACATGTAAAATAAACCCTTGCATCAGGGGTATTCTAATTTGTTGCTCCATATATAGCAACTCCTAGTTTATGGTGGACAAGTTTTACATACAATCACATATTACCAAAGTTCCAGCTTTAGTATCATTAAGTTTGCCATATGAGTTATGTCTTGATGTCTAGGAGTCCTACTCTAGAACCATTCACTTGTATGGCACCTTCTTCGGATCCAGAAGGAAGAGCCAGGAATAGACCAAAATCCACTTCTTCCTTTTAAAGTCACATCATAAATATTAACAGTAGAAGTGGAGGATTTGTCCAGTCATTGTACGGGATCTATGAAGAGGGAGGGATGGAATCTAGTGACTCTTCCTCTTCAGGGTGCTCTTCTTCCTCGGTAATTCCGAGAGTGCACAGCGGCACCCTTTTTGCCAGATTACCACCACGCTTTCCCCGAAGGAATGGACCAAGGAAGGTCTTATTCCGTGCACCAGAGAAGAAGAAATTGGTGGAATCTCGGAGCACACCACATGGCCGAGTCACAAAGGTGCTACTTATCTTTAATCCCCGTACACATCTCCTCCCAATTCCACAGAATGGATCCTTTACCTGTGTTTTATTTGGTGTGTATAGTAGCCATAAAGGAATCTGTTTGCACTACTTCTGCAATTTCCTTTGATTTGTCAAACCCAGATGTCACTCATATAGATCTTATAAAACAAATATACTCCGAAATCGAGCATAGACAATACATTCAAAGGGACGGACATTATATAGGTTCAGTCGTAGATAATAGTCTCGAAATATGGAAAGCAGGAGAACATGATATTTGTTCTGCCGTTAATTTATATTCCAAGGATGACAAAAGATTCCTAGTTTTACAGATTCTTAATGGAGGGTCCACAGACTTGCACTTTGAAAAGACAGGTGAAAAGTGGCAAAAGATTAGCCTGGAAAGGTTTAATGCACTGTTGAATGGAGTGGTTTGAGGTTCATCCAATTCCAATGACACTGCATGCAGCCTTAGAGATGTTCAAGAGCAAAAATCTGATGCTAACGTCTTGGATATCGTCAGGCCGGATGGCTCCAGAGTAAACTCTGGTAAGATCACGGGAAATGGTCTCATTCGTGAGACCTTTGTTCCAGACTTTAGCACAAATATAACTCTTGTTTCGCATAGCGGATCTGAGATTTGGAGGAGTTCCAAAGGCGAGAAATGTATCTTGGCCAAGCTGTCATCCAAAAACGGGTATTTTCTCTTTCTAATTTATACCTCAACACGTGGATGTGTCGAACAGCACTTTTACGAGAGGAAGGACCATGGCTGGAGTGAGATTGAAAGGGATGATTATTATGGAAAACTTGACGAAATGAAGGATGTTGCCGCAAAAGCCTAGGTTTATTCCATCAAACAGTCGTTCTCTGAGCTCAATACTCTTGAGTATCCAAGAAGCACTCGACTTACTCCTTGTAGGAAGACCACATGGCATTAACTGTCGCCATATCCTAATGCTTTAACCTTTAATATTCATCTGTAGATAGTCCTGATGCCGTGGGCCCTTGTACTTTACGTAATTGCAGAGTATTTTTGTTCTAAGTGTTGCCTAAGTCGGGATAATTATCACCACTAATGTCCATTATTTTCTCAGCCAGAGGAAAATTCTTCTTAAACCCACCAGTTTTCTGTTCATAGTATTCAGTCAGTATAATAAATGGATGAGGATGTTGTAGGATCCATGAAATGAGGAATTAGGCAGGAGACACCTTACACATTTTAGGCGTTAGCCAATTTCAAGCCTTTGAAGGGGGAAAGCACAAATCGACCAGAGGCCCCGTAATTTGCAGGAATTCGGAGAATAAAGCGCTCAAGATTGCCATACATGAGCTTCCCGTAACTCATGTATGGAGGCATGGCTAGACAGCATGCACCCATAAACCAGAGAAGACGATGCCCATGCATTAACGCTGTCATGGAGAATATGGAGTAGGAGAGGCAGATCTCTGCCCATTTGCAGCAACTATCACCTGGGTTGAATCATCTCGAGCCACTCCTCTTCATTCCGTCCCCCTCGATAGTCCGCCTTGCATTCGTATGGATCATTCATCAGAGAAAACGACCGACTTTGCTATGAAATGGGTGCATGTGTACGTCATTGGCAAAGATTCCACTTTTGCGTTGAAAACAGATTCCCAAATGTCAGCATTCCATCTCCAGTAAAGACCGGGAAGAGCGTCTCGCGATGCGCATCCTGTACTACCAGACGACCGCACAATTTGGGGCCATTTTGACATGTCAATGGGTCCATAGAATATTCATAACATCAATTCCAAGGCAGAAAACGTTTTCTAGCGGGAATTAGACTTGGATTGCCGCATAAATCAACTGAGTGTAGATCATTCTCCCCATGAATGCCGAAGGCACGGATACAATCCGGAGGATTAAGGATAATCGTTGCAATGAAGTGTATCTTATTCCTTTGTGTGATATTTATGTCCATGAATTGTGGTCTGGCGGACCCCCAGGGGTTCAAGGATGTTTCCCTCGACATTGCCGCTCCGGATTCTTCTTCCATTGACGTAATTGCGAGGGTACCTCATGAAGTGAATACAAAGATACATGTTGCCAAGGCTGGCCACAGGATATCCTCGGTGGTAGAGAGCGGAGCTTCCATCTGGACCTCTGCCAATGGCTATTCCTGTGACCATGTTTCAGTCGTTAGGTTCAAAGAGAAGAGTGGTCGTTCGACATCCTTTGTGACAAGACTAGTGGCTGTCTATACTAGTGATGGTAACGGAGCAAGGAAGTCATTCTACTATGAAAAGGATGAGTCATCATGGAAGACTGTTGAGGAAGAAAAGTTTTACAGGAGCTTTCATCACGAAGCGCTAAAGATGTCCATATTGAAGAGTCTGGTCTTGAATATAACTGGAGAGAATAAATCACCTGAATTCTTGTCCAGCTCACCAGACTTTCCCTCTTCTGCCTATGCACCAAATGTAGGCTATCGCATTAAAAAGGTAATTTATAAAACCGCCCTAGGACACAGAAATAACCGTATACATGTAGTATGGTCAAGAAGGTCAAAGGATGAGCATTGCATTTACGCTTCCTTTTATCCAAAGAAGGAACCCAAAGTTGGCTACCTGATCATAGAAACTAAGGATGGTTTGCAGGAAAGGTTTTATGCCAAGACAGGTACCTTTGGAGGATGGACTGTTAGGACGAAGGAAGACTACCTGAATAGGCTGATAAACGCTGGTTTCAATGAGTCCACCTTCAATAATAACATTACTATGGACATTAGTAATGTGGACAGCAACAATTTTTACATTAAAAATGATCCCTTGGATGATTGTAATAGAGATACATATATACCATCCATTGGCTTTAAACTCAAGGAGGTTATGGATGGCGGAGTATCACTCTGGAAAGCTCCAGAGTCAAGTGATGCTAAATGCAGATTTGTAAGACTGTTTATCAGGGGAAGTCCATTGACCCTATTGCTTCTTGTCGACGATCCGAAAAATGGACGTCATGTTGTATACTTTGTAAAGAGTGGTGGTGAATGGAAAAAGGTCGGTAAGGATGAATACTATGATCATATTGCAAAGGAGAATGGTCTAGAGCCTTTGCGAAGGATTGAGAATCCAAAGGTTGTAATGAGTAGTTTTACGAATAAACAAGGACTGCGTATTGCAACATATGCCTCCAGAGTTGAGAATGCCAAGGGAAGCATTGTGTTGGCCCACGGTATCCGTTCCCACTTCAAGATAGACTTTTGCTCACCTAATTTGGAGTGGAACTTTGAAAAGTTTGGATTTCAACTTGCTCCAGACATTAGTGGGATATTCATGCAAGGAAATGCCCAAAAGACCAATTATACTGCCATGTACAAGTACCTATTTGAGCATGCCAGACTAGATGGAATGGATGCGTTTGAGGTGTTCCCTGTCTTTGAGTACAGGAATAGTCTTGTAGAATACTTTAATGCATCAGGCTACAACGTATTTGCTCTGGACCATCAGTCCCACGGCTTTTCCGATGCCATTTCGAAATTCACTGCGTACGTTAAAGATTACAAGGATTACGTCCACGATGTCATTCAGTTTGTCAGTATCGTCAAAAGAGGTAAATTTGGAGATCCTAATGAAAAGTGGGACGAAAAGGTAGCCTTCAAGAGTCATGCCACAGATGGAAAGGTGTTCCTGCTAGGAAACTCCATGGGAGGTAATATTGTCTTTCAGGCAGTTCAAGAATTTTATAAGAATGCCGAAAAGGGAGCAAAATTCCTGGACGGCCTCATTTTAACCTCTGGAATGTTTGACCTGGATTATCACTTGGATACAACCGCTAAAAAGTTTAAAAGGTTCATGGCCAGATGTGCATCAGAGTGTTTACTAAACACATTAAATAAAGAGGACAAGCTGTTCAACCATGGAGAATCATTTGATCTGTTTATCATGTACCAAGATCCACACTTTTACTCATGCATGCTTACATTAAAGGCAGGAAAGTTCTTGTACGATGCATGCGATTATGTAAAGAACTCCAAGAACTTGGCAAACTATCCCAAGACTCTGCCAACTCTATTCTTACACACTGATACTGACTTCCTGTGTGATGTAAAGGGCCCAAAGAAGATGCGTGATACATATCTAAAGGACCATTCAGATGTAACTTTGGCAGAGTTCAAGGGAACAACACACTTTTTGACTGTCCCTCATTCTATAGTTTTAACACAAAAGGCCTTTAAGGAGTGGTTGAGCAAACATACTCCTTCAGCTACTAATGCTAATACAGTTGATAAAACTAACAATGTCGGTAGAATGTAGTAATTTGTAATGTTTCTATTTCTCCTAGATAGCTCTATAGATACTAAAGTGTGGAATGCTCAAGAGGTTTATAGTCGTAAGATAAAGGATAACTTCCAGAATCATGACGCAATAAAGAGTGTATATCACGTACACATTTGTCCAAATTTGTTGTTACTTTTGACGGCAAAATGTACATAGTTTTTGAAGCAGGATAGAATGTCATATTCCTTGACTTGTCTCTGCAGATACCAAGGCGGTAGGAGGAAAAAATAGTAGCGACATAAGATGCCATGGGAAACACTGGCTTAAATAGAGAATATAAGGAAGAATGTTTTACTACTCGGGAGAGTAGGAGGTAGGTTACCAATCTCTTCTTCCAGTAATGCCTGTGAGTCCAGAGCATCTAACAAGACGGACATTATTGTGACTAATAACATACAGGGATGAGAGTCTCAAGGTAATACTTAGTGATAAGGAAGAATAAGATGCCTAAAGAAACTGTTATTCACCCCATCTATCTCTGTATTCCTTACTTCCATTCTTACCACACTCCCTGATATTAATAATTCCTATTTACACTAAAACTCTAGTTCTTATTTTGACAGATCAAGGAGCTTATAAGATGAGGATTCTAGCACTGCTCTGGACGGTGTCTCTGGCAGGACTCTGCCATGGTAAGGGTGGCCATAAAAATTACCGTAGTAACGATAATGAACATTCTGGCGACTCTAAGAAACCACAGAGTATTCCAGCAAATCCACAAGGATCTGGAAATGTTGTAGCTGAAGGGTCAGGGACTGCAGAGGGGTCTAATTGTAGGCAGGTAGATGTTGATGTCAGAGGCTCCGGAGACAATTTAGATGCGCAACCTTCCCTTGAAGATACTGAAAAGGAACCTACTAAGCCTGAAAAGCCAGCAAGCTCCTTGCCTTCCAAAGTAGATACCTCCCTCTTTAATGTTGTGGACTCTGTTGAGGACAATGTAAAGGTTCTTAAACTGAAGGCTAAGGAGGGTGTTACTGCTAACAAGCTCACTTATGAAGGTTTGACAGTTTGGGAAGAAAAGAAAAAGTCATGCCTCTCAGCTGTCCTGTATCTGGACAAAGGTGGACCTACTCTGGCTGTCATAAAAGCTAAAAGCACTAAGGGTGATGCTAATTTCACTGTCTATAGATACCATGATGGTAAGAAGTGGAAGAATTGTACGAAGCGTACTCATAAAAATAAGCTTAAGAAATTAAAGGAGAGTTGTAATCCTGCTAATCAAGCTCCAAAAGAGCATTCCAAAGAGTCTCTTAATCCTACTACTTCCACTGTAGCACCTCCTGCTGAGGAATCTCCAGTTACTCATAATTCTGTAAGTAGCGAGCATCATGAAGCTAAGCCGGAGGGGGCTATATCTCAAGACAATGAGGAAGAACCTGAGACTCCTACTGCTCAACCTTCTCAACCAGCTGTTCAACCTACTTCTCTATCTGATTACAAATCCAAAGTTGACTCTACCCTATTCAATGTAGAGAATGGACAAGAGAATGGGTTTAAGGTTCTAAAGCTCAAGGCTAAGGAAGGAGTTACTGCTAACAAACTTACCTATGGATCTGAAGTAGTTTGGCAGGCTCAGAATGCTGTTGATGTTCAAGCTTCTGATACTCAACAACTTAACTCAACTGGCCGAGCTAATCCTAATCAAGGTACTCTTTCTGAAGATCTTCAACAATCTACTGTCTCATCTGCCCTAACTGCTACTGCTCAAGGTGGACTTCCTCCTGATGCTCCTCAATCCGAAGTTGGTGAAGGTACTCCTAAAGATAATGGAACCAGTAAACCTGTTACTGATGAATCTCAAGTTCCTCAACCATCTGGACAAAGTGGTCTTGTTCTAGATCTTGCTAGTCCCGATGAAGCCGAAATAGTTGTGAAGGAAAATAAGGAATACGGAGTAACTGTTAAGTACCATTATCCAAAGGATACTTCCAAGGATACTTCCAAGATTACTACTGTTATGGATGGAGAGAAGGAAGTCTGGAAGGGTGTGGATAAGGAGCATGCTCTATCAGTATTAGTATACTATGCAAAAGGAGACTCTTCTCTCATTACCATAGGTATAAGCAAAGGTAGTGGCTCTAAGCTAGACTTTAAGCATTTTGAAAAGAACGCTGATGGTAAATGGACTCTCATCAAGAAGGAGGATTATGATCAGAAGCTAAAAGATCTCAAGAGTGGTGTGACTAATCCTTCTTCTTCAGATCCTTCTACTCCATCTTAATAGCCTCTCAAGACTCTAATTAGTGATTCCTCATTGATACTCCCTCTACGGATATAATGCAGTTCCATAATTCTGCATCTTGCTCACACTCCATTAGAGGGTGTACATGCTTAAATAATGGTAGTCTCTCTTATACGTATAGGCAAAATGATGAGTGATTAGCATTCTTCCAGGGACACTTAGGGATGTCAAGTATGGAGTATAAACTAACCATAATACCACGTGGGAGAATAACAAATTAAAACTGCAGAGTCGTGAAAAGACTACATTTGTGATGGGAGCCTAGTGAAAAATGTTTGCCACGTTTATATGTCATGAACTATCTTCATTACTGTAGGATCTTTCGCGTTAGGAGGCTTTCTACTATTATCCACTTCATCAGCATATACGACATAGAGAAATTCCCTCTTTTCAACGATAGACCCTCTAACATCTGTGGTAAAGGCTGTCACAAGATTCTTGCATGCACATTTTGTGGAGCATCCACACCAGTACCAGAATGCCTTTCTTGTGGTAAAGTGCTTGGTAGGCCAGTTGTCTGGATCTTTCTCATATTTTGAGTAAGTCTTGAGATAACCATTACCCATGAAGGCGAATATTAACTGCGTTATAGAATAAAGTAGTGTGTTTAATGTAGCCATTTTTGAGTTTTTCTTACTATTACCCTCTTTAGTTTGTCTTGAGGCCCCGTTAGATCCAATACCCCTAGTAGTATGTACACACATATCATACAAGACAATAACAAGTGTGAGGAGTATTGTGCTATGCCGAAGTGTTCTGGCTATAAACCCATCTGGATAGTGCAATATAATCGTGAAAATGTATGCACATGTCACCTCTAGAGCAAAAAGGAACCAAGCGTAATGCCATCCATAATATTCTGTCCAATTTTTATCTGGACCCTTCTTTGCCTCCTTTAGATATAGTAGAATTGCAGGTGGTATTGCTCCAGTATAAAGCAGTGCCAAGGAAATGTAAAAACCCTTTTGAATACCAGCAAGTTTATAAGGTGCAATGGCCGGGTAGAAGGCATACTGTAGTCCGTAACCAAATGCAGCTAGAAATAGTGGTGACCCAGACAGGCTCAAACCAGTCCAAAAATCATCTTCTTCAGCAGTAGTACCAGAACTAACAGCCTTTCCATCACCGTACGCAACTATCCAAATTCCCGCTGCAATTACTGCTAAACAAATAGCAGTGATAATTTGCCATACTACTACCCAGTAGTTTATATTCTGAAGTCTAAATTTGTTTCCAAACTTGACAAATGAAAGATGGTATGAGGAAGAAACTATAGACGCCGCTGGTATGGCCGCTAAATATCCTGCAATCTCGCTCGACGCCAAAGTTGTTACAGAGACAACACTACAACCATACATGAATGACGTTAATACAATACCCCAGTAGTAAGCTGTAATGTACCCTTGGTCTCCTCCAGTGTAGAATGTCACTAACGTTAGAGCATAACAAAGCGACATTGAAGAGGTACATATGGAAGATACAATACCCAGGTGTTGTTTAAAGTTAGGACAACCCAGAATTAATCCGTTCATCACCATTGTCCCAAGTAAAGCAGCAATTCTATACGAGATAATCATCTGATTAAGGAAGAGAGGAATGTAGCTGGAACTGATCCTGAACCTTACAGCAGAAAACTTACCAGCGGAAACTGCTAAACGAGGTACCTGGGCTAAGGTAAAACCGGCCATAAAGACTGCCACCTTTTGGTTAGTATTACTTTCAGTTTCCGGTGGGCTAGTCATTGTGTTCATCCGTGTCATTCAGAACACCCTTAATACCCTAGAAGAACATTAAACCCGGAAGACTATCAGAACGAACAGCACTTCAAACATCTTCACATCCTTTTGTCTGAGTCTACCAGGTAGACAAGGACCTTAGCAGATTAGACAGCACCGTATCAGGACTATACGGCTACATATCAACTGGAACGTCCGGTTTGTTAAGACTATACTACATTAAAGCGAGAATGAGGGACTACCGAGGAAGAATGGAGCCCAGGAAGAAGAGATTCCAGACCCCATAGGTACATTTCTCGGAGGAATAGACTGAAAGTAGACTAGTATAAAGCTCGGTAGACTCCACTTGAATACTCAGATTTTACTCCTTGTGCTCCATCTTTTGCTGTGACTGGTACCCATGTAGATCCTCTCCATGTACAGTAGAATAGGCATGTCTAATTCCTTAGATTATTCTCTACATTCACTCTTACAAGCATCTTCTGCTACTATCCTGGATAAAAATCTCATATACAGTATGAAGTTTGATCTTGACTACTGGTTATCCTAAGAAGAGTAGATTCTCTGTCTAGGGACCCATCATTCCAGTAGACTTAACTCACATTCTCTAGAGCATAAAGAGTGTTGTCCAATCAGCTTCACTCTTCAACTATATGCATAGTCATCTAGGCACTAGCATGTTTCACAGAGTGACTGTGGTCCATGGTAGACTGTTCACAGCTTATGTAGATGGATGAGATCTTCCATAGACAGTAACTTGTCCCACCTCCTTTAGATTTTGGAAGGTGAGGCTATGCCGGGAATGTGTAGAGAGCATTTTCTCTATAGAGGCGGTAGATTCGCCAAATATGCCCATCCTGGACATGTTTTCAGTAGAGGGAATGCAGAGGTACCGGGGTCCCTATTACCTCACTCGTAGCTCTATAGGAGTTTCTAGTCCATAAAATGTCCCTAAAACCCCCAATAGGATCCTATGCCTTCATAATTCTGATTCCTCAACTCTACCCACTTGCCCAGGAAAACTTGTAGTACACATGCCAAGATTCTGGCCGTTAATTCCATGCAATGAGTATATTCACGGTGTTTAAACACTATTCAAGTCGCAATTTGGCAAAACTGGCCGCCATTCAGTAATCTTACGACATCACCTTGGTGTGTGTCTTCTTGCAGACACCCAAATTCTACACTTTTATTCTCACGAGTTTATCCACACATACACATCATATTCATGGGAATGGACTATTCTTCACGGCGAAACTTGCTGTATTCACTGAGATAACGTTTATTCCTTCTCTTCACCCCATCCATCTACCATCCATTCTTCTTCCTTTACCTTCTCAGTTTAAATACTGAAAGATGAGTGCTTTAACATTTCCATTTATAGGATTCCTATTTGTAGTCATTTGGGTGGCTGAATGTGTGAATTTGACCGGGGAGAGTTTTGACATTTCAGGGCAAGGAGATTCTCGTTGCTCTTCCTTCCAGTTTCACTTTGACGACGTTCCAGCGAATATTATCGTTCCTAGCGACGCGATAAAGGTGACAGCGCTAGCATGTGCTGGGCAGTCCATATGGACCTCCAAGGATGGCAGAGGGTGTGCACTGATAACTCTCTTTTTTAGGGGCCAAGAGACGGTCCTTGTGGACATAATAAAGGACGATCCTGGTAAGAACATGGTTAGTCTACTCAATGACGGTGGAGCCTGGACAGTACTGCCCTCTGACGATGATGAAAAGTACCGCAAAGCATTTACAGATTTAAGACTCGCTACGTCGTCAAGATCCGCGTCCTCCATAGATTTAACCGAAAATGATGATACATGCGGCTGTAAAACCTTTGAAACTGTGCTATTCGGGGTACAGACTCGTTTCCATGTTCCTCAACCTGGCCACCTTGCCACCGAGGTTGTCCGTGGAGGAAGGCTAGTCTGGAGGGGAGGAGATGGAGAAAGATGCATAGCCACAATATCTCACTTTAAAAACGGTGAATTGTGCCTATTTAACCTGGTAAAGCGGGACCAAGACGGGTTAATCGATACCGAATACTTTGAAAAGGTGGATGAGGAATGGAAAGCTATAAACGTAATAGCTTTTGATTCAAAGCTAGAAGAACTAGGATTTAATGATGCTTTAGAAAAGAATGAATCTGTACAAGTAAATGACAAAATTTTAGTGTAAACTTGGAGAATAGTTTGTCACAACAGTCTACACACTAGAGACGTTTTAATGCAGTTTATGCATAATTTTGGAATAATTTAAAGGTAGTTTGATTATAAATGTTCATGATTAACTAATGCATTGCATGGAGGGGCTGTTTCGGCCTCCATGTCCCATAATATTAATTTACAGGTATAGCAGCCATCATGCGCTTTTGAGTATCTGGACCGTCTACATCACCTTTTCACATTAAAATGAGTTTAAAGGTGGATTGTAGAAAGTTGACAAGTGGTGGACATGGAATGCCTAGTATGGAACCGGTCGGAGGATCCACAGTAGGAACGAGACTATTGGTGAATGGCAAGTTACTCTACCAGAGCAAATGCTTCCATACCATGCACATTTATGAGTAGTTAAATACTGTGAGAAGATATGGATGGAAAAGTTGCAATGACCAAATAATGCGTACCAGCATAACGAAGGAAGGGATGGGCATTTGGTCTTTTATACTCTCATTTCAACCACGAATGCAGTATAAGTTCCATACTCTCTCCCATTAGAGACCCTTCTAGACTGGTCTCTTGTTGGCCGAATAGAAGTATTTGAATTTTAATAAGGATTTAGGAATGGTAAAAGGCCATAATGCCAATCCACCATCACTCGTTCGAGAGAGACTCCGGATCTTACCTTCATGTTCCCAGAAAAGTCAATGGATTTATATGCACAGTGGACCACTGTAGATTGTATAGACCAGTAGAGAGATCAAGCTCCGTATAATTGGTCAAGAATGCGCTCCAAGGATGACTGGATGAAAAGAATGTGTAGACCTTTCGAGACACCATGTCTGGAATTACGGCCCACAAACTCAGCCTTTTTAGTCTTGTAGAACTGCCATGTTCTTTGGAGTAGTTTGGGTGAAGAATTTGGAGCATGAAACGTGATGGAGAGCTCGTGCGTCCTCCAAGCACTGGAGCCTCTTGAGCGGCACATCTCTTTCTATACAGCGCAAGATCCATCCTTCCACAAACCGGTTTATGCATATGACCATAGAGTCCATAATAACGATGAAATAGTCGGAGAATTTAGTCTATAATAGAATGAGAATGAAACCATTAATCTTCCTTTGGCTCAGGGATTATCACTGCTGATAACGGGCCAGAGAGCGGTCGAAATCCTCCATTTTTGGCACCAATAAAACAACTGATTTTATGTCTAGACGCACATCCTGAGGAGCTGAAGACGGAGTTTATTCTCAGGAAGAATCATTCCTTACACCCCATGAGTCGGTGCCAGGAAGAAGAACTTTTCCTGCTCTTTTGAGCATATTTATCGCACAATGAGGATCTTTGGCGCCCTCTATCTTGTATTCCTGGTAGGAATCTGCGCTGGTGGTCCAGGAAGGCGACTGGACCATTTGGAAGGCTGAAGATGGCGAAGTATGTGACTTTGTAAGGCTAGTAGTAGATAACGGGAACCCAAAGTCCATATCCTTGATCGTCAATAGAAATGGTTCCATAAATACCAAAACTTTTTCAAGGGGCTCTGATGGAAAATGGACTAGTAGGGACAAGCCTACAAAGGTTTAAAGCAAAATGGTGAGCCAAGACAAGACCAAAGACCTCACGCATCCTCCACTTCCGGCCAGCATCAAGATAAAAAGGGCAAGGGTAGACAAGGATATGCATGCAGATAGATAAAACATGAAGGCTCCCAAAAGCATTAAACGAGACTATTCAAGACAAAAGGGGACATGCAAACTCACGAGTGCATCACACAAGTCCTCTGTGTACATTAATGAAGTTTTAATACTCTACATGATCGTTATTATCTTCCATCTCCTTATCAATGCCATGACATGCCCCGTTAATGGCCATTCATTACCATCAACCAAACGTCTTATTGCAACGACGTTTCTCGGCCATTATGTAGCATTTATAAACCATGAGACCGTCTATGGAGCTGGATGGAATCCTCCATGACAGAGTACTCTCTTTTTCCTGAAGCCTCAGTTTCCCTATTGCACTAATGGAGAAGATGTAAATGTAAAATCTCAAGCATTTATACAGACTAATGCCTGTAAAACAATCAAACATTATACTGAATGCATGTATTTCCATTGTCTCATGCCAAAGCTTGACCATTGAATAACGTGCTCCATGCATATGTCAATCAAATAGCCTTGGCACTGTAGGAGTGATCCCAGGACCCTCCAGACGAAGGAGTGCGTCCACATGCTGGCATTGGTTCCGTTTTAATGCTCCAGAGCCTGTTGTAAAACGTGTGCTTTGTCACTCGCATCCAACGGTCACCATCCTTGGCAAAGTATATGATCCTCTGGAGATTGTCGAGTGTTATGAAGATGTGAACGAGTTTCGGTTCATTCCTTGGTCCATGGATTACGAGGTGTTCGCATCTTTCTGCCTCCATTTTTGCTTCCCAGAGAGAATGTTCTCCAACTTTTACAGCCTTGAGAATATAGTCGGAGATAGGTGTACAAATGACTGCAGGAATACCAAACGGAGAGTATTGTTGTACTCTAAATACGTTCTCATTTATGGGCTCATCAATGTCGATTTCTCTATTCCTCTTTGTATTTTCCAACAGCCTCTCGTAAAGTTGACAACTTATCAAGATCCAACCTGTCTGGTTCATTTTTAGTTTATACGTTGTGTATTTCGTTCCATCATAGATTTGGATGAACCCAACTGTAGGTCTTCCGTATAGGTAGTAAAAGTTAAAGTTCATGAGCTTTTCTTCCGGCCTGCGCTTCCTCCATAAAATTTGGTCCGCGTAATTCAACTGAACGACTGTACTACCGTATATTGGATAGTAGAGTACGTACGAAACTCCGTCCCACTCCTGCATGTTCTTTCTGTGAACACTTGGCTGGTCAGGCTTTGAAAGGTCCAGAGTGACATCCATGGACAACACTCGGCCAAGAATAAGAATAATAGAAGGAACAATTGCTGATGTTTTCATTTTATACTATTTTGCGATTTATTATTTCTGATTGCAAATTTAAATGAGATTGTAAGGCTCGTCAGATATAGTCTTTATCCCCGCATGCATGTGGAAATGTGTCACATGTGTGCAAATACGCCATACAGGGACAATTAAATGCTCTTTGGTGAGAAATTATCAGAGTATATCCGCTATAATGCCTCCAACAGAGGACATGGCATCCATTCCGCTGTTATTTGTAATCAAAACTATTCACACAAATCCATAAGCTTCCTGGTTTCCTCCAAGAGGTGAACCGTTTTGGAGTCGATGCTAAATTTGTACTTTGTCGTTACATCTGCCCCGTCAGCGTAGCGAGTGAAAATGGTGATGGAAGGAATGTTGTAGACCATTCCCAGTGCCACCTTCCTCTCCATGATCTCCGAGGTTACTGCTTCAATCAAAAACTCGCCATATTGTATTTGGCCTATTATAAAGTCATCCTGCATATTCCTGTGGATGGTAAACTCCTTGATAACATCGTTATTATTCCCACAGATTACAGTCTCCATCTTGATGAATTCGTCGCTTTCCTGAGTCTTTAGATCGATAGCAACTGGTGTCCTAATAACTGGAATATATCTCTCAGCCCCTGTCCTCTTTATAAACTCTCTAATCCAAGTCACGTACTTGTGGTCCTCTCTTCGCCTCGTCGTTATCCTGACGTATTTGGCACCACCGTCTCTGACAACCACAAGGACATATCTGCTCATGTAGGTCGATTTACCATCTAGTAAAACTTCATCTTCGTCAACAATTCTGCCAATAACGTGGGTGTGTCTGGACGCCTGTTTTATACTGTAGTTGAGTCCACCGGAATACCTCAGGGATGAGGAGACCTTGATCCTCCCGGGTACATTTCCAGAAACATCAAAGTCTATAAGGAATTTGTGCACAATTGGAAACGCGTTTACAGAGTCAAAAGATGGGGAAATCACCAGAAGAATTGACGAAAAGAGGATGATTGATGAGTATTTGTCTACCATCCTTTTCTATATATTCTGGCAGTGTTTCGAGCTCTATTTCCGCTTTATAGGCTATTTGCCTATACAATAATCCGATTGTTTAGTGGTATTGCCCATTAGTATCTGTAAAAGTCCAATAATCTCTGGGGAAGTCCTGGAGGATTGTGGTGAGGGCAAAGTGCATGCAGTGACCTATTTTGCTCCATGAACGTGGCCTTTTAGAGCTCTTGCGAACATTAATGAACGGTGTAAAAAACGAGTAGGTTTATAAGTACTAGTTAACGGGATAGAGATGAGTCTAGGTGGTCTGTATGCGAAAAGGGAGCGATTTATGCATTCCAGACATGGCAAGAGGTATTTTTGTAAGCCGCAAACTGCAGTAATTGGCACTACCAGAGGGAGTTTGAGGTATGAGAACTTTATGGATAACCAGAGACAAGTAGTTGAACTTTATCCAGCTAAAGAGTGGAGATCGCTGTAGAAGTGCGACTGTCAGCTCTTCTGTCTAGAAGGATGGATGGATTGTTAGAATAGATTGTCTTTTTAGAATAAGTGTCATTACTATCCATTATTAGAGTAGCTGTAACGATGGTAGCCACCAGTAGGCCATTTACCCTGATGTTCATATTTGGAGTAAGTCTTGAGGTAACCGTCTCCAGTAAAGGCCAAGATGAGCATTAAAGATTGGGATGTAAAGGTGTTGAAAGAGGATATAGTACCCTCCCTCTCTTTACAGCATTGGCAGTTTTTAGATGTGCATTTGTCAGGATTACAAGTTCCTCCACTGCTTCCACATTGACAACCGCCGCTTTGGCAGTTTTTTGTGCAGTATTTACCTACTTGTTTACCGGTATCTACTCCAGAAGGATTTGCATAGTAGTAGGCAGTCTCATCTATGGTACCCTAGCTTGAGATTCCAGGAGCTTAACTACTCCGTACTAGGCCACATTCCTCATTCATTCCTATTCTAGAGACTCCCTAAGGTCGTCCTCCTAGCTCCAGTAGTAGAATGAGTTCCTAAAGATACTCCTAATAAGTCTAAGAAAGACACTAATGGAGAAGCTCAGAGTGGCATCTCATTCATCTAAGGATGAATTCGCATCCCTACTCCATTCGTTACGCTCATTCCATAGTGATCTACTACCTAGTCTTCGACGTCGGTAGGTCACCTGTTTCAGTACTCCTTACATTCGTACTTGCACAGTGAGGAATCCTTCTCTTCCTTAGGCTCCCTGACGGTCGCTCATGCTCAGCATACTCACTTTGTTCGCCATTGCTCACTACTCCGTAGCTCGCATTGCTCACATTATGCTACGCATTATGGTTGCCCATTTGCATATGAATTCTGGTCTTGAGCCACAGTGCCATGGTATTGAAATTTGGACCATAGACCTTGTCTTGGGACGGAACGAGTTTGACAAAGGCATCGTCCACCTTTTTAAGCTCCTCTGGACTAGCTTTGCAGTAGACTGGGAGGTGCTTTGCCACGGCCTGGTCGTCCCACGAAAACTTGTTAAAGGCTTCAACCATGCCCTCGGGGCTGAGGTGCTGAATGGAGTCTGCAAACTTGTTTATGCTCTCCAAGTCTGACCCAAACTTTTCCATCTTTCCTCCTGCGAAGCAACACGTTGGCAGATGTCGAGACCGAGAATATTCTGTCAACCCCGAATAATAGCTTTTCCGATTCCTTTTGACTCTTCTACTGGCCTTGCCCTTTATCGCACTTGTATGGCTGTTTGTACGCCTCTATGTCCAGGTAAATCGATAAAAAGGCCAAAAATGGCCCCTGGAAGACACACGTCGAGTTGGAGGTCGTCCCTCTGCGTGGCTGCGTGTCCCTTTGATTCTCGCGAGTCCAGCGTCAAATTTTGGCACTGGGAACGAAAAGTGAGAAATTACGGAAACTGAGTGGAGAGGAGGCCACCCGGATGGGGAGGCCCAGGGCCACGACGCTCAGTCGATTTAAACTCGAAACCAAAGTCCAGTCGCTCTCGTTTTTGTGCCAAAACTTGGTAGCTGTACTGCAGTAGACACATTGTGGTAAAACACGGCCAAGGGAGCACCTGGAGCGATTTTAAAGGCGAGTATTGAGGAGTAGAAGCCGCGGGGAGCCCACAGGAGACAGGTGTACCTAGAAGGTAGGTAGGAGGAAAGGTACCTAGAAGACAAAGTGACATCTTGAGTCAGGGTGTAGTCCCCGAGACGCCTTTAATTTACATCTTCAAGACTAGTCGTAGAATTGGCGACATGGAGGTGAAGGAATACACACTGGAGGAGATTACGAACGTGATCGTGAACTCTGATAGCCTCGAGGGTTTGCGCTCGTTTGCGGTTTCGGCGATTTCTGCGCTTCAGGAAGAAGTACTGAGGACCAAGGAGACCGTGGAAGACTTTAGGAAGGTTTACGGGTACAATAAAAAGAACCAATTGCTCAATGTCTTTGTGGATCCAGTGGTCAATAACGAGATTTTACACCTCAAGAAAATCATTAACAAAAAGAGCATCGAGCTTCAAGAGGCCAAAGATGCACTAGAAGGACAAAAGATCGACTTTAGTGGGTAAGTTAATGTCCGTAGCGAAGCGGGGGATGAGTCCCGAAGAATGAGGGATGCGAGCAGGCGACTGGAAGGAGCCTAAAAGAGTACTCTTCTCAGTACTACCAGAGGCAGTAATGACCTACCGACGTCAAAGACTAGGGAGTAGATCACTATGGAATGACTATCCGACTGAAGGGAGGATAGAGTCCGAAGGACTGGCGTAAGCCTGAGCGACTATATGAGCGAAGTGAAGTGAGGAGCCTTGTGAGTATACTTTAGTATAGGAACAGGCGATCTATGGGAGCCTAAGGAGGAGTGGGATTCTTCACTATAAAAGTATAACTGGGGGAACGGGTGAATGGAAGATGATGGATGTTTGAGAATGTGGTACTACTGGCTTGCAAGAATGTACTCAAGAACCCGCTAAACAACTACAAGGTTCATCTTCATTAAAAGATGTTGAAAAACCTGCTTCTAATCCCTGTAAAAGTATCTCCCACATCTTCCCAAACTGTGAAAACTACCTTGATCCTACTAATGGTAACGGTGTTCCAGAATCTCCTGAAGCTTTCTGATTCTTCTTGATTAACTGGCCTCGCGGGATTTAAGTTCTATAAGAGCCGTAGTGGAGACCCTTGGGTTAGACACGATATCCTATAGTTTTTAAAGAATGTATCATGTTGAGTATACATAGACTCTCCTGTGAACTTCTCTCTAGTAAGCATTCATTCACCCATACTGACCATTCTGCTCACACCAGTTGAGACATGAATGGATTACTACTGTGGAAGAATGATGGGTAAGGATAGTATGAATGAGGTTGTGGATGATGGAGAATCTAGGAAGTCTTCTAAGGAATCTCATAATCCTACTTTCTTGGTTCCTCTACTACTCAACCTGAGGAATAACTAAAGAATGGAGGTGCTAGTAAAGCTTAAGAATTTACTTCTGGGTCTTCTACTGGGGACGATGTCCGTGGCAATGCTAGAGGACCCGAAAGACTTTATGCTAAAGTTAAAGAACCTGAAACAGTTGGATTTGAAGAACCAGCTCTTACTTCCTCTGACACTATCTCTACTACTTCTGTTCATAGTGTCTGTACTGGCGTTACCCTTTGCCATCTCCAGTGGAGATAACCTTTACAACCTATACCTCTCCCTGCTAATACTCTTTCCTTCTCTATGGTTCCTCAAACTGATACTCATTCTTTTTGTCCTGAAAGACTTTAAGGTCAGATTCAAGCTATAGTTTTTAAAGACCCGGTCACTTCTAATCAAGGCTCTTCTTAAGATCTTTTAGGGAAAATCTTTGGAGCTGCTTCAGTTTTTGTACAGGTGGAGCAGGATACTACCTCTGGAAAAGCTTCTTCCTCGACGTATTTCCACGTCTGATATTTAAAGATCTCCCAGAGGTACTCATGGACTCTCATCAAGAAGAAAGAGTTTGATAAGAAGCTTAATGAAATGAGTAAATCTGGATCATTATCTCCTAATCCTTCTTCGCATCCTTCTTCTTCACATTCTTCTGCTCCATCTCAGTAATGACTCACGGATACTCTCTATGGATATAATGCAGTATGTTCTCCCTACCCTTGGTGGGAGGTAGAGACACTCCCTCTGGACTACTCTCTTGTTGGTATACTGGAATGCTAGGATTCAGAGACATTCTTTTCTAGCGACACATTCATCCATTTTTAGGGCCGTTGGCAAGAACCTTCTTGAGAAGGTCCGCATGTTAAAACTGGAGAATGAGGAGCTCTCCAAAATCATAATCGAATCGCAAGTTCAGCCGCTCACCTTTGAGGTTAACAAGGAGAAGGAAAAGAACAAAATCTTGGAAAAGGAGCTCAAGTCCCTTTTGCAGATGAATATACAAATAAATAAAGACAATAACGAAATGTCTGCCAAGATCTCTCAACTCACAGCAGAGATTGCAGATCTTAAAAAGGAGAATGATTCGCTCCTAAAGAAGTTGGACAGGCATCGCGAACCATCAAAGTCGAGACGTTCGAGGTCAAGAGGTTCACCATCCCCGTCCAGGAAACGCAAGAGTAGACGGGATTCAGCAGATCCTGCGCCTCGTCTAGACCCTAGACATCCAGAGTCTGGAATGGATAAAGGTTCCAAACGCAGAGACGGATCGAGGGAAAGAAAGTCTAGACGGTTGTAATTGATGTCTACTAGAATAGAGAAGATGAGGTTCCAGTAAGTTCTTCTCAGACATTACACATTCTTTAGGACCCTGAGGGATGGTTGACTAAATCGTAACAGGTTTTGTGTACATGAGTCTCATTACATGATCTTTGCTATTTGTGGGCTCGGTGGAATTTTATGGAGAGTGTATAGACGAACTAATTTCTACTGACGTGAGTGTTGACTGTACTACTGAAGACTGTCTGGATACTTGTTCATCTCGTTCTGTGGATAGTCTCTCTGACAGTGAGCTACTTGTGAGGGAGGATGAATGAATGGATGAGTAGGGAGTAAGGTACTGGTCTGCTCCCTTTGGTCGCATTGAGATACTCATGGATCTCAGAGTTTTTAAAGAGCACACTCTATGAACATGGAGGATGGGTGGCTTTCCCTCTTCACCACAAGATCCCGGGGTAATCATTCAGCTCAAGCACAAACCAAACAAAGATAGAGAAGAAATTCAACACTCAGACTGGGGTAAGAAGTTTACCGTCAAAAGAACTATTGAACCTACTGGATCTGACTTCCTAAGGTATACTTATACTCTGGCTTCTCATGGAGAAAAGTTCGAAGTAAAGGAGATCCAAGATGATCATGATACTCCTATTCCTGACTCCAGTGGAAACAATGTGACCTCAGTTGAAGCTTATTACTGGAGGTATGAAAACCCCTCTGGAGAAACACCTACTAAGGTTCTTTTGATAGGAGTGATAAAGAACACGAGTGAGTACTCTTATTATGGCAGGGACAATGATAATGGTAATCGCTGGAATCTTACTTCTAAACTCACAGGTGAATCCTTGGAGATCAAACTTGACGACTTTAACTGCTACAATAATAATGCTGTAACTATAAACCTTACCAAGAGTGTACCTAAGAATCATGTCAAAGATAATAAATATTGTTGTGGTGCTAATCATGGTCGTAAAAGAGTCTCCGTTACTAGCAATAAAGTTTCTTGTAAAACACATGGTTGTTCTACTTCATACTTCAAACATGAATTTACTTCTGATCGTACTTCAAAACTTGCAGCTATTAAGTACCATACTTATCCCAGTAGAAGGAAGAGAGTGAATATTCCTGACCTTAACTTACCTACCAACCAGTCAGTAAAAGTTACAATTTATGCCTTTTATTGTTCTAAGAATAATCCAGCTCTCATTTATGTAGAGTCAACTGGGACAAAACCTAATGTTACCGGTTGGTACAAAAAGAACGGTAGTAAAAGTGAGAATGAAGACTGGATAAGAGTAGATCTCAACACAACACCAGGAGATTTAGAGAATAAGGAGCTTGACTGTAGTAATAACAAAAATTTTAAAGAACTTGCAAAAACTCTAAGAGGACTTGGATGTAAAGGCTTGGAGGATTGTACTCGTGATCCAGAACATCCCGGACAGAATGGAGTTCAACGTGAAGAGGTTCCAGCAGCTGACTTATCTGACCAGGTTCCTGATACAGAGTCTGAGACTAAGATTCTCCTACAAGGAACTCCTGTGGCTCAAATGGCTGAAGATGGAGTAATCATTAACCTTGGTGTAAAGCCAGAGAAAAATGGAGATCCTCATACAACTGGTAAACAGATCAAGGTTACAAGATCCGAAAGGTACTCTGGCTTCCACAAATACACTCATCAGAAGCCTTATGGAGGGAACTTTACACTAAAGGAGATTAAAGACGATGATCAGAGTGTTATTACTACGGAGTTTAGTGGGAAAAAGGTAACCTCCGTTGCTGCCTATTACTGGATTGGCAATACTGATAGTGCTCTCCTTCTAGAAATTACAAGTGATAGTACAACTACTTACTATAGCAAAAATGCTAATGGTGGTGAGACTCAATGGTATCTATTTTATGGAGATTCTCGACCTCCACTCAAAGATGAACCCCTAGAAAAGGTGTTGGACAACCTCAACTGTTCACTCAACAATGCAGTTACAATAGATTTATCTTATGAAAAATCCACAGGAGAAAGCTACTGTTGTGGTAAAGACCATAAAGAGAGGGATAAGCAAAAAGTTACTGTTACTCCTGTACCGGTTTCCTGTAATCATCCGGGTCACATCTCAATTCCCATTATATCCTATAAACACTCCATTGATCCTTCTAAAGTTGGACTTGCTAAGATTAAGTACTATATTAGTAATTCAAATGGTGAAGAGATAAAATCTCATTCGTTAACCTTTCCCACCCAGGAACCAGTTAGTGTCTACGTTTTCTATTGCAAAGATAATAGTCCAGTTCTTATATATTTAGAGTCTACCGGAGAAGACGATGCTAAAGGATGGTATAAAAGGAATGGTAGTAATGGCAATGAAGAGTGGACACAGGTCACTAGTCTCAAAAAGAATATAACACCAAGGAATCTTAATGCCACTACAGACCATAAGCAATTTAACAACCTTGTGAGGGCACTAAAAGAGGCTAAATGTAACCACTATCCGTTTTGTACTGCATTTCTTCCTGGACCTATAGTTGGTGCTACTAAATACTTATCTGGACAACAAGGTGAACACGCTCCTCTCGGATTTATAGGTGGTTCTAGATTAGGTCATGGACTAGAAGGTGAACAATCTCTTATTATTACTACTACTGAAGAATCCGCTTCTACTGACAACTCTTCTAAATGGATTAAGATTGGATCTGGAGCCGGTGGTACTCTTACTACTGTCGGTGGAGCGGCTGGTGCAGGATGGCACGTCTATACTAACTATTTCCTTGACGCTTTGGTACGCTTGGTCTAATGATAGAAGTAGATAGGTACGACAAATCTAATGGATGTTCTAAGAAATACCAAAAGCATGATCGGTACCAAATATAGTTCTTACAGACTCTGTCTACTCCTTACAAATCTTTCAAGATTTATTTTGAGATTGTTATCTTGTTGATGCGAATGGGTACTGAGTAGTTGGTCTTAATTTGTTGGTTTGTTTTTGTTTCATGTTAGTTGTTTCTGTTCTTGTTGGGTCACTCTTTCTGTACTTTACTCTCCATTAGGCTCTTCGGAGACATCTTTAAACATCTACACCTATCAACATACCTACACAAGAAGGTATAAACATTACAAATTACTTCATTACTCTGATACAATTGGTGCTATCAACCACATTACCATTACGAGCGATGCATGATCAATCATCCAAGAGACTCTCTATTCACCATTTTGGTTTGAAAATATCCAGAGTGAGTTTGGAACTACAGGTGCATTTATGGTCAACAGTCCACCCACAGGATGGATGAGTGGTCATTCTAGTAAACGGTCCTGCATTTATGAACTAGGCTAAGGAGCATATGGTCTCGCCTTATAATCTCGCCATTAAAGTCCTCAGTAATGCTCTTCCATCTACAATCTAGTTCTCGATGAATTTAGCTTTGAAATTATTACCACTCTTTACAATTATATTGAGGGACTGTATAGCCTCCCTTGGGAAAGTTCTAGAGAAACAACACTCTTCTTCATCCCCAGAGGTTTTCCAAATGAGCTCCATTATCCATAGCAGAGATAACCTTGGAATAAATATTCGGAAATGCTCCTTCTACATTCACCCTTGACTGGTCAGGATGAGCAAGATCAAGAGTAATGGGAGTATCAGGTTTAGGTGGAGCAGTACCTGTGTCACCTCTTTTAACTCCAAATAGCAACAAAAACCTGCACTGCAGAGTCCCACCAGAGATGCCGCCCATAGTGCAATCAGCACCTTCATCTTGCGGGCTCTTGTCTAAATCAAAGAACGACTAGAATATTGGTATAGGCAACGAGTAATTGTAAGATATAAATAACATGGAAGTAGAGGAAGAAACAAAGACCTCAGTCTTGACAAGTCAAAGATACAAGTGAGTTGGAAAGGATCCTCGGTCAGTTAATGATACTGTGGAGTAGGCTTGGTGAGAATGGAACCCAGGAATGCAGGGAGATGGGGAGGAATAACGGTTTGTGTAGGCATTTATTCCTCCGAATACTCAGCTACTATCTTTGGACTTTAATGCTGATAGATGGACTGTCACAACAATGTTCACATTGTTAGATCTTCTAGACTCATAGGTATTGTTTATAGAGGAGATTGAGAAGATACCAAAGCAATTACCATACAAGTGGACTTATTCTCTCTTCTTCCTTTACTAGTGGTACGTTCATAAACTTGGCCATAGTCTCTGTATAAATGTGCTGTTGCAGAGGGTGAAAGGTTAAGGATCTGCAGAGATAGTCTATAATAACCTGCACTCGGGACATTTACTCGCCTTTGGCGGTGACAGTTTCTGGGTCCCATTGGACCACAATAAAGACCTAGGGATATTGGCGATGAGGCTACGCGTTTGTCTCCCCTCTGTGTCACGGACAAAGCAGAGGATGCCATATACTCCGCTGATTATAATGCGTCTCTGTCATAACAATTCGTTTATGCGCCAGTCTTGCGGAATTGCCATAAATATGCGATTTGCGGAGTCAATATTCCTAGGATGTACGATCTATGGTTACAGGATGAAAGAGTAATAGCAGGATAGAAGGCGTAGATACTACCCATAGCCAAAGAATCGGACTTTGGTCGTCCATTGATGCCTATAAGTCTGGACTCACAGGAAGAATCTGCCTCCTATCCTGTCTGTTCTCATAAGATGCCCTTGCATACTTTAAATCTTTTCCCAGGTCATCACGAATTTTGTACCGTCTATTTGTATTGATGGTGTTTGTGTAACGGCCCGGTGGAGGTAAAGGATGTATAACGAGTGCATACTTTGGGGTACCGGGGACGCTTTGTTCAGTCTTCTCTGTAGGCAATTGCGTACTAATTCAAACACCCTGTCATTTGTTCTAGTCTAAAGGACTTTATTGGTCACCACGAACGCTATAGATGGAGCATTTTGTGCGCAAGGTTACGGGATGAATGTTCCCATTCCCGTTCTGCATGCACGTTTTATTGGCGCCAAATTATGCTATATAGTTAAACTTTAGGTTTTACAGTTTTTAGTAATTTTTTATAAGCACATGGTCGAGGCTTTAGCCGGAGGGAGTAATGACCCACCGACGTCCAAGACTAGGGAGTTTGTCACTATGAGCGAAGCGAATAGGCGAACAAAGTGAGCTTAAAGAAGAATGATGGAGACTCGATGAGCGAAGCGAATAGGAGCCTTGTGAGTGTACTTTAGTAGAGGAGTCTCTGAATTCACAGTTCTCAGTATAGGAGCCTGTATAATCATTGGTAGATGAACGAGTTACCATTAGGATATGCCAAGCATCGAGTTGTACAATACAACAATAGCAGGATAGGAGACTGTCCATAGTGAAGTGAAGGACTGACGAGTATGCAGAGCATAGGAGCCTGTGTACTCACCCTTGGATGAATGAGTCGGTAAAATAGATTGAGTGGGTCTCTTTTTAGAATCAGTGTCATGACTATCCATTATTAGAGTAGCTGTAACTATGGTAGCCACCAGTAGGCCACTTACTCCGATCATGCTCATACTCGGAATAAGTCTTGAGGTAACCGTCTCCAGTAAAGGCCAAGATGGTCATTATGGATCGGGATGTAAACGTGTTTAAGGAGGAGATATTACCACCCCTATCTTTACAGCATTGGCAGTTTTTAGATGTGCATTCGTCAGGATTACAGGCTTCTACTCCTCTAGGATTGCAGTTGCATCCACAGTTCTCTTGGCAGTTTCTTCCTCCGGTGCATTCTGTGCAGTATTTACCTACTTGCTTACCAATACTTACTCCAGAAGGATTTGCATAGCAGTGAACAGAGCTATCCTCCATCAGTATCAGCTATGGTACCCTAACTTTAGATTCCAGAAGCTTAACTACTCCGTGCTAGATCCAGATAGCAAACATTAATAACTCCTATCCTGCTATTGTTGCATTATACAACTCGATGCTTGGCATATCCTAATGGCTCCTTCATCCTTCTTCTAGAGAGTCCCTAAGGTCGTCCTAGCTCCGCTGGTAGAATAAGAGAGTCTATAAAGATACTCCTAATAAGTCTAAGAAAGAGCCTACTGGAGAATCTCAGAGTGGCATCTCATTCATCTAAGGATGAATTCGCATCACTATTCCACTCGTTACACTCATTCCATAGTGATCTACTCCCTAGTCCTACCGACTCTGGAGGAATGCACTCTCATCACTGTAACTCCTGGACCAAAAGTAGGAGGTTCCACCTGCTATACCCGCACTCCGAGCACCTGCTCTTGACATCACTGTTAAAAGTGCCCGGGATACAAAGCTTGAACATGGTGGATCAGATCCAAAGGATATGGCATAGTAGCCTACCTGCACCTCGGTACCGGATACCCTGGACTTGACCAGAGGGAGGAGAATAAATCGCTGCGCTCCTAGTAACCCTGAAACCCATGGAATAGATGGATAACTCATCAAAGTTATGAAGAATCGCCGGAAAATGGGCCAGAATGACTTCTTCCTGGTGCCTCTTGGTAGGGCCCTGAAACGAGTACACATTTCACCCAAATTAAAATGTGCACTTGTTTACCATATTTCCTCATCATTTACAGCTTTACATTGTGAATAGCTTGTCTGTGCTTCGGGATTTTTGTGCATGGCTTTCAGTGGGGATATCCACGCTCTTTGCGTCGGAAGAAGCTCAAACTCCACAATTCCTCCGCACTTGACCGTTCAGCTCCACGAATCCAGCCTTCCTCGTATCATTTGGCTATACGAACCTCGGCAGGCTCCAAAGAGGGCACTTCCACCGCATAGTTTTACGAGTCGAGGAGGAAGAGACGATTTATGGGAGATTATCATGACACATTTATCTACATTGCAAGAGAGTACAAGGGCATGTTCATAGGTACACTTTGTGCTCCTCTGTTGGTGAGCATGAGGGGCTATCGATACACAGAAAGTGTTGCTTTCATTCTCTGGGTTAATCTTTGGCTGGCGAGTACTCTGGGCGATTTCTGCCTAGCGACCTTACTCATCCAACCATCATACTGAATGCACAAGAAAGACCCTCCAAGCCATGGCTACTCATTTGGGAAGGGGTGGAACCCGTAACAGGAAACGCAAGAGAGAGGATGAAGGCATTGCCCTGGATGTTTCTGCCCCGGACTCTTCTCTTGCGACTACGCTGGTAAGGAGACCCTATAACATCGTTACGGAGATACACAAGGCAAGGGAGGGCTACAGGATATCCTCAGTGGTGGAGAGTGGAGCTCCCATTTGGACCTCTTCCGATGGCCATTCCTGTGACCACGTCGTCGTAATAGTTGGAGAAAACAGGGCACCGACCCATCTCATTCTCTATTTGACCGATGGAGGCTTTAAACAGGACTGTTTGTACTATGAAAAGAGAAGGGAATGGGTAGGCATCCAGGAAGAAGACTTTTACGGCAAATTCCATGCCATGGTTATCATGAAGCTACTTGCCCTTTCCATTTCATTTGACACGAGAAAAAAGTACAACCCAAAGATACTATACGTCAACAAGTCCTCCAAGTTCCCCTTTGCAGTATACGCTCCAAATAGTATATGTCGCATAAAAAGCGTCAAGAATGGCACCGTCATTTGGAATGCAGGTGCTAATGACCAAGGCTGCATATACGCCTCGTTTTATCCGAGGGATACTCCCACTTTGGCCTACCTGGTCATTCACTCTTTGGGTGAACTCAAGGGTCTCTACTACTCCAAGATGAGTGGGTCATGGAAGTCTGTTGACAAGAATGAGTATCTGGAGGACTTGGCCAAGGCTGGCTTTGACAGATCAAAGTTTAGCAACAGGATAACTCTGGACATATCCAGTGTAGACAATGATCTGGTCTACACTTATAGATACAATGTACATGAAAACATTACGTACATGTACACTACACTTCCTGGTTTTTCACTTGAGAGGATAGTTGATGGAGTCGCTACAATCTGGAAGGCCAAGGACACTGAACGATGCACTTACATCAATGTATTTGCTAAGAAGACGGGATATTTGGGGTTATTTATGTTTACGACTGACTCCACAAGCTGTCGTAAGAGTTTATACTTTAGAAAGGTTGGTAAGGAATGGAAAAAGGTTGACAGGAATGGGTATTATCACATTCTCGTAAATGATGATTCTTCAAGGTATACCCACCAGGGTGACGGTAAAATCATCATGAGTAGCTTTAAGAATAGGCAAGGTCTACGGATTGCAACATATGCCTCCAGAGTTGAGAATGCCAAGGGAGACTTCATTTTGGTCCACGGATTCAGGTCATCTTTCATGTCAGAGTTTGGCATGTTTGACATGGACTGGAATTTGGAGCGGTTCGAATATCCGTCTATTCCCTACGTTGACGGGATCTTTATCAACCACTGGGACCACTTGTACCAAACTTCTTCGTCCATTGCAAGATATAAGCATCTCTTTAACTATACAAGTCTGGATGGGTTGGATGCCCTGGAGGTATTACCGGAATACATTTACAACAACAGTTTCATAGAAGCCCTTAATAGGCTTGGCTACAACGTTTATGCAATGGACTTACAGTCCCAGGGTCTCTCTGGATCCATTAGCGATTTAAGATGCTATGTGAACAATTTTAAAGACCATGTCTATGACTTAATGCAGTTTATAAGTATCGTCAAAAGAGGTAAATTTGGGGATCCTAATGAACAGTGGGATGAAGAAGCAGTTTACGAGAACATTCCTACAAATACAAAGACATTCCTTTTAGCTCACTCAATGGGAGGAAACATTGCAGTTCAAGCTGTGCAAGAATTTAACAAGCATGCAAAGGAGGGAGCAAAGCTTATAGACGGCCTTGTTGGTCTCTCGGCCATGCTTAATTTGGATCACCATTTAAACACCCCTGCGAGGAGACTATTGATGAAATTCTCCAAGCTATTAGAATGGCTAGTTCCAAAAACGTTCAATCCCTGCGAGAATATAGAAAACTATGGGGAGTCGTTTGACTTTATAATGAGATTTATGAACCCATTTCACTATTCCGGGAAATGCGCTATAAAGCCATATATATCACTATTTACTGCATGTGATGATGTTAACAGGGAGGACAATATGGTAAACTACCCGAAGGATTTGCCGACGCTATTTGTGCATACTAGAGACGATTACGTTTGTGGAGTCCAGGGCCCTAGGGACATGATGACTAGGCATTTAAAGGGGAGCAAAACGGCCAAACTTGTCGAACTAGAGGGAACATGTCACTATTTAAACGCTTACCAATCGATATCCAGCGTCATGCCGCATATCGACAGATGGCTAGAGGAACTGTCTACAAAACCATCACTTTCTGGAAATGAAGTTTCAACCTCTGGCGAGTTAAGAAATCAATACTATGGCGATTTTGAGCATCTCAGAGTTGCCTTAATGCAGTAAAGTTTTAATTTCAACCCTTGTACGTGCTAGATTAAGGTCAGAATGTGTAGCTCCCAGGAGCAACAGGAGGATCCTATGGAATGCTATTTAGGGTTTTCAATGGAATTACTTACTATTGATGTGGATGTTGTTGATGCCTATGGTCTGGTTTAATGTGTAGTCCTTGTAGAACGACGTCGTAAGTTGGGGTAATTATCAGCGGAAAGACTAATCTTGGTAATACCATAAATGTGAGTTGTGGGCAGGATATGAAGTACCAATGCAGTTTTATGAGGATTAAGAATCTAGTATGGACTATGGATGATAGAATGAGGGTAGAAAGAGACTAGGACTGGAGTCACTAGTTCTCCTATAGACGAGGTACTGGACTATCTCACTGGAAGATGTCATGGGATAAGCTTGTGAGTAACTCAGTAATAACTCTGTAAACTGTAGAATCTCGAGATACAACTCACTCGTTCACTTGGTGGACTGGCAATTCCCTTGGACAAATGTAGCCATTGATCAGAAAGTTAGGCCGTAAAAGTCTGATGACTCTCCTAACTTTTGTCTCATAAAGTTTACGCGTGCCAAGAATGGTAGTAATGGAGGATGTTTTAGACTTGGTGAAGTACAGTATAACGAGCATATCATAGAGAGCAGGACTGAGGGACTAATGAGCAGACAAGTTACCTGGGAGGGAGGAGCGGAACAGCCAAGGATTATCATTCTATCCAGATATGCAGATAATCGCGAGATAAGAGGTGAGCATCAGTTTGTAGAGGAACTGGACATGTTTGAAAGTCACATGAATGAGAAACGTCTTAATAGCATCCAATAAGGGTGTAGATGTTTTTGAGAAATGTAGAATGTAATGCATTCTTTTGTTGCTGACAGCTTTTGGTCTGAGCTCAATGCTCCAGGGTAGTGCCTATATGTTTGCTCCTTTGCCAGTTGCCCACAGTAGCCATCCATAGGGTCACTAAATGGGCTGGTAATAGGAATTGTTGATGGAATGAAAAGGATGGACGGTGTCTGGGGAGTATCGGAGACTGGAGTGTGTGGACATTACGGGGGTAAATGAGTCGTCTCAAACTGTAAGGTTACGGGAATGATGGATGCATTGTTTGGGAGAATCATAGAGAGTGTAATGATCCATTCTTCTGACCATCCAATGGGATCTTGAGCATCTGCTGTATTATTCCTGCGCATATCACCCGCGGACTACAGGAAGAATGAGGGAGAAATGGCCCATTAATTGGGAGTGGTAACCAGTTTTCTAGGAAATGGTAGTTGGAGGGGATGAAGATTCGGGCACTGCTATTGGCGGTATGCCTAGTGAGATTTTGTGGCGCCTGCTGTGTTTTCAAGTATTTTTATCTGACAATACGCGGAAAATGTTGTCATAAAGATTATGATCGTGACGATGACGATGATGTCTATGTACAAGTAGCGCAAGAAAGCTCCGATGAGGTTACTACCGAATCCCAAAATGTTCCTTCCCTCCCCGGAGTAATTGATATTTCTCATCCAAGTAGACTACTATGCAAATCCTTCGACTATTCTTTTGACGGTAATGCAATAAAACTGGTCGTCTCTAACAAGGGTGTTAGCGTCTCCAAGCTTGTGAACGATACTGAGACTGTATGGACTCCTTCATCTGGAGAAATAATTGACCATACTAAAGTCTATATTAACAAGGATGGTAACCCTGAACTTGCTCTTTTAGTAACTACTTTATCTGGTACTTCTAAGGAAACTTATCTTGAACTTAAAGATGGGAAGTGGGTATCTTCTAATAATAATGAAGAGAGAATCTGAGGCTCCATTAAATCCTGTTGATGAAGGATCGAGAAATGACCATACAGATGTTCCACCTAAAGACGTCGTTCAACAACTAGAAGGAACCACTCTGGACATCTCTTCTCCAGTCCTTCCCTGTTTACCATAACAGACCATGTACTTTCTGGAGTGAGTCACATGGCTTTGTCCCCAAGGATGGATGTTCTCTAGTATCAGTGGATGACGGAGATACCCTTTGGACTTCTACGGACCCTCAAGAAGGATGTACAGGTGCCTACCTTTTTTCCAGGGAAGGACACTCTCTTCTCAGTGTCTATACCAGGAGTTCTGGAGATGAGACCTTTTGTTTTGAGAAAGTTGATGGAGCATGGAAGAATGTGGACAAGTTGGAGTTTGAAAGTAAACTGTTCTCAATGAAGGACTTTTCCGCACCTGCTGGTGAAGAGTATACGGAGGAAGATACATGACCTACTGGGATTTACTCTCCAGAAGGAGAATCTTATAGCTGAAAGCATCACACAAAGCTGTAAACACTTGTTATTAATGCAGTAAAATCTACCAGTAGGTAGTACCAGAGGCACTCATCATTCCTGTGGCTTTTCTGTTTCATGTTGGAGCCACAGAGGCCTGTATACACGAATTCACTGCACATTATATTCACAGAATGGTCAGACACTCGCATTCTGTATCACAAATGTCAACGTATAGTTTTAATCACCGCCATATACACCAACTAGGTGGCTGTAAATTTTAACTTGTACATGAGATTTTTGTTTACAGAGAAGAATAAAGCTCATAACATAGAGACTACAAGTGCATTATTAAACAGACTTGCATTCTGCATGTGTTGGGACAAGTGAGGATCCACTCTGCCGGTCATCTCGATACTGTATGGACCAGAGGTACCTAGAACTATTTCCAAAGTGTCACAATGAGTCTAACTGATATCTATACATATCATAAAAGTGTAGAATGCACATGTACCGTAAATTGTTTCTACACATACCTCATTGGTGATCACGTCGCTCTGGTGCTTCCGACCTCAATCTGCTCCTACTACTGCTTCTAAGGCTCATACCCCTAGAGTTCTTACTTTTTATACTCTTCAGGGAGCTCCCATCGCTCAGAGACTACCTCTAAAATAGCAAAAGGACAAACATGCAAATTCTGACAAATTAAATGACCTATTCTACCATTTTGTAGTAGGCTTTAAGTGTGTTGATACTAGGATTTAAACTGCATTAGTAGAGCATCCACAGCTTTAATGGACAAATCTCCTTTACTGTTGTTGATAATGTAGGCTCTAGAACCTTTGTACTTTAATATGAGCCCTTCGGTGGTATCTGAAAAGACTGAAATAAACAATACAGCTACATTGATTGTCAGAGTTGCAACGTCTGAGACTCCGGGGCCGTTAGCGACCTTTTCTTCTACCATAGGCTTTCCCTTTTCATCCAACTGTTTAGTGTAATAGTCAAGCACTGGCTTACAGCCGTTAATAGATCTGGTTGACAAGTAGCCATATGATATTCCCATCATTACGATAAAGCAAAAGATGAATATGGGTGACTTTGAAAAGTGATACCTGCCAGTCAAAGAGGACCACAAGATAAAGGACGAAGATCCAATGGAGGCAAGCATCGCAAAGTGTAGAGAGGCGTCCCTCATTAGCAAGAACATGGCATGTGACTGAGAAGGATCCTTCTCCGATGGATTTATAGCCTCGTTGATACTTACAGTATTTAGCTTTGATATAAATTCTGAGATGGTGAGCGATAGAGAACCTATGAGCTTGATGTGATGCGGAATATCCAGTACAAATGGGATGAGACAAGGGAAGAAGAAATACCTTAGTAAATATGCACAAACGACCAAAATGAGCCTCGAGTAGTAGTACCTTGCATATCTAAAACTTTCAACAGTCTGTAAAATTTTTTGGCCAACACTGAGCTTCTTCTCTTCAGTCTTGTTCTGTTCACCTTCACCCTTTTTGTCATCTTCCTTAACAAAATGCCCATACTTGATGTAGAGAAAGGTCACCCAGAGATATCCGATTGCTGATAATACAACGTGACATCCATGGCATAATACCAGGTTCTTTCTCATTTGCGAAATTGTGGCAGTTCCGACTACACGGTTCAGTATGGTCTGGGTGGTTCCCAAGAAAATGGAACCTGCAGGGAACCCTGTGAATATCATCGAGTAGGTTGAATTGAGAAATAGTTTAGAGATGACAGTAGTGGCTGAAAAACAGATGAACGCCTCCAACGCTCCGTTTATTCCGTAGCCCAGGATGAAGATGTTGCGAGCCATCATGCCATTGCCAAACATGCCTACGAGTACATGCATCGAGTGGGACGTCACCAACATCCATTCACTCATTACCATGGTCGAAAAGTCCAACTCGCAGAGAAATAGAGCCACGAATGATGCCACTGATATGAAGAACATGTAGGCAACCAGACACTTGTTGGCAAAGTTCTGGCACCTAAAGACCTTTTCCGTCAGCAAACTAGTGTTCAAGTTCGTGGCCATAGAGATGCCCATGAGGAGAAAGAGGTATCCGTGTGTACCACTCATCTGCTTCCTGGAGAATGATTCGTCCTTTGTTTTGTCTTTAGATGATGAGCGAGCGAGTCTCATGGCCATCCGAAGCCTGAATGTACTCAGCATCATCCTTTTGCCCTTAACATCTACTCCTTTAATGCATTACAAGGTCAGAGTGTTCTGCAAAGTCTTTCATGCTCAATGGAATGTCAAAGGAGAAGCCAAGTGTAACAGCTCTGGCTCTTACCCAGTGACAATGCTAGCAGAAACAGTTGGCAATACCGCATCTTCATTTTAATAACGATGAAAAGAATCTCGGGTTTGGAGGAATAACCGAGAAAGAAGAAGGAAATAGACGAGCAGAGAGGACCCCCATTCCAGGAAGAAGAGTTGGAGTCTCTAGTAATTCTCCGGAGCTCTTCCAGACAGACTCCGATTCTCAGCATGATGAACGTTTCTTGTTCACTGAGAAATCCGACTGGATCCCCCGGGTTGACCCGCAAAGTCGAGAATAACCTAGGGATAGTCTAGACATTCTCATCACTCGCCAATTCGTTCCCATTTAACCTCCTCTGCTCTTTACTGGCTGCCTTCCTTTATTCAGTCACTGGAAAACCGGGTAAAGGCGCTATTCTTGGGTATTGATTCGTTCCTCTAGTCGCCCCTTTGAGGCTATGCCGAGTCTTTGCTCGGTCGTCTGTATGGGCACAGAGACTGAAATACTCGTTCAACATTACATTCAGTGGGTATACTAGGCATGCATTAGGCAACGGCTGTAGGAATTAAAGTGCATTACGCAAGGGATACCGTTCCTTGGCGTCAAAGATTATGGTCCAGGTGCTGGTTCTGTGGAGAGTCCGTATGCGTTATCGAATATTCCGTTCGTTCCCTTGGCTGCACCGTCTGTGATTCTAAAGTAGCCGTTCTCTCCCCAGTCGGATTTTGGGCTCCAGGCGTTTTGGACGATCCAGTACCTATTGCCGGTCTTTTGGTCTGTGCCAAAGCCTACCACCAGCGCCGTGACTCTCACGCCTACACCGAATCTCTGGTCATGTATTCCACCTCTGAAGCCATTGATGAAGGAGTTGGAAGCGTCAAAAACGGTGACAAATGGTCCATGCTTCCTGAGGTGCTGTTCGGCAGTTGGCTCCGATATCTTGATCACGGACTTGACGAGTGGTTTTCCCTGGCATTTAGTGTCTTGGCAAATGCCAGGTTTACCGATAAACTGGTACCTGATCTCGGGGCAGACCGCATGGTCCTTCAGGTACTCGAGGGCCTTTCCCAGATTTCCTCCCCTGTTGTCATCAAAGCCATGGGCGCAATCCAAGAGTTGCTGTGCACTGTAGTTCACTCTTGTCCTCCTTTTTCTGGCTACAAGTGCCTCGTACATTGCAGCGGCTGCCAACATCCAGCAGGAGGTGCACTGCCTCTTATTCTTGATTTTGATGTCTGGTACATATCCGCCTTCTCTCCAGTCCACGATTGCTCTCTTTTCGTCTGCCTGGGCTTCGGGTTCAAAGTGCAGGGGTGTGTGTTTGAATTCTCCGTCCTTGACTCTGTCAAACAGGTTGCCGTAGCCGATGACCCGTATCTGTTCCGCTGGTACGTCTTCCGCGAGTCTGGTATAGTATCCCATGGTGTATCCTCTGTTTTGGTTCCTGTTGTGCTTCTCCATCTGGATAACGTCCTTGCGGAAGAGGTAGAGGTACTTTTTAAAGGTTCCCTCGCTCTCCCAGTCAATGCCGTACTTGGCGCAGTACTTCTTGAACTTGATGAGCAGCTCAATTTCAAACTTTGGCTTTACCCTGTGCTGCAGAAACTCGGTCATTTCCGCCAGGTAAAAGAGCTCAGAGTAGGTGATGTACTTGACTTCCCCACCTTGCATGCAGGATTTTGAGAGACCCTTTGCGAGGCAAAAGCTGGCGTCTTGTTCGATGTATTCGACTGGCTTTTGGATGCCCTGCTTTAGTCTATCCATCATGTCAAATCTGGGTTTGAGGTTCCTCTTTAACTTGTTCTTTTCCAGCTCGATCTTTTCGAACGGCGTAGGCTCCTTACCCTGGATAACCTCGCTTCTTATGGACTTTTTTGGTTCCCTTGCCTCCTGAGGTCCCTTGTTGTCCTGTGATTCTGTGACATTCTGTTCTGCAGCCTTTTGCTCATCATCTGTCGCAGTTTTGGGTCCATCCTCCTCTGCCCCTTGGCGGGAGTCCGTTGGTGGATTCTGATGTTCTTGGCCATCTTGATGATCTTCAGTGCCATCTTCATTTTGCTGTTCTTGCTCATTTGTTTGTTCTTCAGTGACGTTTTGAGCTTGAGCTTTAGCATCAGGTCTTTCGGGTCCTTCTTCAGCAAGGTTGTTGACATCCTTTGCCTCCTCATCGGCACTCTCCTTTCCAGTCGGTCCATTAACTTTATCATCCTTTGGAACGACAGTCTTTTCGGTTTCAGCAGGCTCTGAGCTGCTGGAGGCCAGGGAAAGTGGGACTGCAATTGCAATTACAACAATGGCAAGTAGCAAGAGTACGGCCAAAAATACCCGTTTGGATCGTTTCCTTCCACCTGCATTGTAGCCTCTTTCAGTTTCTGTACTCGAAATGCGGAATTTCATCTCCTTGTCACACTCTTAATCCTCAAAACTTTGCCTCGGTTACACAGTAAAACAGATGCATGCACTGACTTTGCGATAGTAAAGCGACAGTGTTTTTATAAAATGAAGTTATACGGGGAGATTCAGATCTAGATGCTACTGTCTATAGATCTGTAAATTTGTCTTTAGACCGGAGATCTGAGTCTGAATGCGTCACAACTCTGGCAAATCTACGCTCGTAGATAAGGCACCAGAGATCCCTAAACATTTGCTTGGAGTACCTCGGCGTCCGGAAGGAATGGATGAGACCCGCCCTATCACAGAGGAGATGCTTAACGCCAGACATTAATTTCCAGATCTACACTTGCAATGCCTCCATAGTGCGACTCCTCACCTCCACGGGACTACGACCGTCCTGCCACTCCTGTACTTGAGCCTCACTTTTCCTTCTGGGATCCGCTACACTCGCTAGATGATCGTTAAATGTCTTCAGTAGTACAGTATGGATAGTCTACTAGAGTCCATGAGGGGGTCCCTGGTGTAGTAGGGATGGTACACTGTATAGGCTCCCAGAGGTCGCCGTCATTAGTGTAACTCAAGACCAACTTTTGGGCATAAACAAGGACACAAGTACAGAGTTTTTAGAGCCTAGTGCAGGTCCACGGACGGACCACAAGATCCACCGAATGTCCTGATAATTAACCCTACAAGAAGAGAGAATAAGAATGAGGGACCAGAGCGACTGAGTAGTGAACATAATGTGAGCTATGGAATAGCGAATGTGCGACCTCTTCTGTCTAGTAGGATTAGGGTCATTACTGGAGTGAAACGGAAGGAAGAATGACCTACCGACGTCGGAGACTAGGGAGTCATACGAGCTGTGAAACGGCGGGTTATGCTAAATCAATGGAGCCTAAATGATCACTACAGAGACTATAAGAATGGAGTAGTAGTCATAATACTGAGGATGAGAAGAAACTACCGATGAAATGCTCTATCCACCTATGGTATACTCTCATTCTTCTACCAATGAATACACAGGCTCCTATACTCTGTATACTCGCCATCATTCCCATCCTCCCTTCAGTCGGACAGTCATGATCTACTCCCTAGTCTCTGACGTCGGTCGTCTAGTACTCCTTACAGTCGTACTTACACAGTGATAATACTACTCTTCTTTAGGCTCCCAGAAGTCGTCATAGCTCACTGCGTTCGCATTATGCTCCGTATTACATTCGTATACATAACAAAACTGCATGCATGCGGAGCAAAATAGGCTAAGCATGAAGAATAACATGGAAGGCTTTACTGACCTGTTCCATTTACAGAAACATTGAGCTTCTTTAAGAAACCCTTGTTGAGATAATGTCAGGTTTAACCTGCTTTTAGGAATACTTTAGACCAATGGCTATTCACTACCACATTCGGTAGCAGTCTGCGATTCCTTACAAGCGTCCAAAACAGACGCTACATTGTGACTATCTTTAGGATTTAAGTTTGGAGTTATTCCACAAATTTTGGTTCGTCTACATTTGCATTGCATTCATCTGGACTAAGGTCCAAATGCACAGAGAAGTAGTGATGCTTGTTAGCATCAAGAGCATCCTGACGTGGATCATTAGCGTTGTACCTCTGTAGTACTAGTCTAAAAACGAGTGTATCATAATCAGTTGTCCTACTTCAGCACAAAATTCACAGTACAACCAGTCTCTATCCATAAAAGGTTTCTAAAATGTTCCTAGAAAGTTTTCCTGATACTCCTCAACCATCCGTCTTCTAGAGACTTAAACTCCCTACGGTCGTCTAGTACTCCATTAAACTACAACATGCGCGATATGTTAAATAGGATCTCTCTACCTAATTCCCAGCCACCATAGGCTGCACCTCCGGTGCCAACGGCTGAGGCGCCCGTTTTTACGGTCTCAGGGGAAATCTTTAGCTTATCTAGTAAGCCTTTAGAATCTTCTGTAGTAGCTTTATCGGATCCAGAATGTCCACCTTCCTCACCAGATAAGTATTGAGAAGAGGCATAACCACCTATAAGCTCTGGAGGAAGAGTACTAGTTCGACTATCAACAGTGATAGCGGAACCTTCTAGTTCAGACAAGGGTTCAAGACCTTGAGAACCACCAAATTGACCAGGTAAGTGCTGAGGATTACGACCACCTACAACTGGATGGGTGGGACCGTTTAGAGACAGGACTGGGCCGTTACCACCTTCCAGTCCGGGGCGAGGAGCAAACCTGTAACCGGTGAGGGGAGCTTTATTGCATTCAACATAATCTTTACATCCAACAAAGTATTTCATTACATTCACAAGTTGGTTGTAGTTTTCACAGGTTGAAGGAATATTCAACCACTCTGGTGTTATGCCTTGGAGGTCATCAGAAAGTTCTACCCACTCCTCATCATATGTGTTACCATTCTTCTGGTACCACTTATTAACCTGAGGGTTTCCGCCTTGAACATAGATAAGTACTGGATTCTTTCCGCAGTAGAATGCAGAGACGCTATCTATCCCGGAAATTGGAAATGGCAATCCCTTCAAAGTTATGTTCCGCCTAGTTTTAGTACCATGCTCCTTAAACATGATGGCAGCTAGCTTAAACTTATCCGTAATGGTATGCTTGTGATACGTAATAGGGTTAGACTGATGCCAACAGCAAGCTGTCACGTCATTAGCGGAGATCCTTTTTAGGTCATCCTCTTGATGCTCATCACAGCAGTACCTTTCTTCTGATTTATATATTTTGTATGATAGATCGACAGTAACACCGTTGTGGTATTTACAAATCACCTTGTCAAGTTGTTTGGTAAGAGCTTCAGTAGGTTTGTCATCACTATCATAGAATGTAGTTCCACTGGTATCATGTCCTTGCCACTCGGTACCATGAGGATTAGTACTGTAATACCACTTTGCTCTATATTCAACATCCTTCTTTATGAACTGGAGCATGAGAGGCATGCCACTGCCAGGGTAAAAAAACATTCTAACCTTGGAAACTGGATAAGTTTTTGGAAGGCCAATATTTATATCCCGGTTGTTATAGGTGATTCTGGACATTTTTGCTCCGTTGTTAATTGTGTATTCCTTAACAGTGTAGTTGCTACCAGGAGGATTTTTAGAATTAGGAAGGAACGATATCCTTCTGTAATTATTTAGACAGTTGGATTTAGTATTTTTTGGCCTAATGGCAGGATCGGTAATTTCGAATGGAATAGCGTTATTAAGCTGGCAGTTTTGGTGATCAAGTGCATCTAGTTCAGTAGTGGTATGTTGTGGACCATTCAACCAAGAAGTGCCCTCTTTTCCATTCTTTCCATAATATTTCACTTCACCGCTAGTCTTGGTAATTCCAAATAGGATCGGTTCAGTGTCTTTACCACCCCAGTAGTAAACAGAAATAGTCTGCACATAGTGTATGGGAGCTGGTTTTCCTCCTATCTTGTTTCCATTGTTGAGAGTTTCACTTAGGACAAATGATCTTCCATTGGTAGGTATATAAGTGCGTTTCAAGTAATCTTCTAGACTCTTTTCTTCGGATGCCTTGAAGGGGTGGTTTATAGGTCCTTTGTAGATGTCCAATACTACTGGTGTTACAAAGTTGAGGCTTAGTTCCTCTAATTTTTCTCTCAACCCTCTTGTCCCTTCATCAATGGATACAGGAAGCTTAATACCTCCATTAGTAAAATCATTGGACTTTTTCCAAGTACCATCTACGGATATCTCATACCAGTGGTACTTATTTTTAGCATCTTCAATCCTTATTAGAAGGAGATTGTTTGTTACATGTGAATTTTCATCATATTTTTTATGATAGAATGTAGTTATGGAATAAGCATCTGGATGCTTATCACTGAGTATAGTAGGATCCTTTGCATTGCTGCCTTCTATTTCAAGAAGATCATCACCGCGGGTGATTATACTCTCTTCTGGTTTTAGTCCACTATGGATACAATATCCAAAGTAATCTGAGTCTCCTACAGTTCCACTGAGATTATTATTGTGGGAGTGGCCTTCCTTTAGACAATCTTGGATGTCTATGATTGTGGTCCCTTCCTTGTTTTTACATTCGGGTATATTCAACTCCTTTAGTATATCATAAAGCACCTTCTTAAGACCGCTTTTCCTGATGGCAGTTAGTATGGATACTTTCTTCAGCTCTGCTTCCGTCGCTCTGGTCCATTTGTTTTCATCCACGGGGTCTCTCTTAAACCACTCAGTATCCCCGTTTCCATGATGGATGTAGAGGAGAATAGGTTTATTTGGAGAACAATTTGGATAATAGAGGAGCACTTGAGAGACTCTTGGTATCGGAAATTTCTGTCCATCCAGTGTCAAGGAAGATCCTCCATTCTTGATTCTACTGAGCGTATAGCCATAACTTTCTTTGGGAACGTGTCGTATGTTCTTGTACCCATGAACCTTTCCAGCGCTATATTCTGATACAGTAATCTTATGCCTCTTACAGTATGTTCCACATGGGTAACTTTCAGTCTCCTTGGAGATATCCACTGCAAAGAGATTATTGTACTTGCAGTTCAGATCATCTAGTTTCTCAATTAAATTATTCGTATTTATATTTGAATCCATTACCCATTTACTGTCACCCTTGTTTCTAATGTAGAATTCTGAGGCACCTCCCTCTTTCACCAGTTCCAAGATGAGAGGGTTCCTTAGGTCAGTGTCTCCATTACGTTCTCCGTTAGCATATGCAGTATTGCAGGCACTGTAGTAGATCCTGGCAGTCTTGTACTTATTCTCTATGATGGGCTCTGTGAAGCGTATCTGCTTATTCTCAGGAGTGGTCCAAGTTGAGAGAATGTTCATATGTTGTATCCCCTCCAGTTGCTGAGTAATGGTGACATAACCCTGACAGGGTTTGTCTTCTTCTTTATTAACATTCATTGTCGGGAAATTCTTTCCATTAAGCTTCCCATTCTTGAAGCCATTTTGGGAGGGATGTGGACTGTACTTTCCATCTTTTCCTTGCAGATTGATGATCACAGCGTTCTTGAAGAGCTCTTTTACAGTATCATGAGACCGTGATGAGAGACTTTCCCACTTATTACTGCGTATGCCAGAGGCTTTGTATAGAGTGGGATTCCGGAAAGTGTCACCCAGTTCAAGGAGTAGGGGACAGAGGTTATCATCGTCAGCTTCCCAGTAAAAGACCCCAACGTACTTTGGTTTCTTAATTGCAGCCGGCTCCAGGCCAGTTTGTTTAGTCTCTGCATACTTTACTTCCTCGATGTAGTAGTCTAAGAAGATCTGATACGGTAATTCGTGCGTGTAGATCTTGAATCCAGGGAATTTCTTGCCATCTTTAGTGTAATGGTCCTTCCTAAAGAGTTCCACCAAGTTACCCTTGGTATCCTTATACTTAATTGTATTTGTGCCATGTGCATCTTTCCTACTAATATCAATAGAATATTTATTTCCCATCTTGTCCAGTCACTATCCTATTTACTCCTCTTGATTAGTTATCCATAACAACTGGATCAGAGTCAGAGAGAGTATCCACAGAATGACAAGATGAACAAGTATCAACACAGTCCTCAGTGCTACAGTCAACACTCACGTCAGTAGAAATCACTTCAATGTCTATGCGATCACCACCCAGTTCCACCGACTCCATACATCAGCCTAGTTGGTACTGAATGTCCAGACCGGAAACGTATCCCTTTAACGGTGAACTTTGGGTTGGTAGAGAGGATCACTACCTTTGCAGGATCCAGCAGATATATAAACGTGTACGATTCTAGCTAGGAAGAATACGACGAGTTTGGCTATAAGAAGGGAATATCATAGAATTTTGGGGTTACTCACAGGGAATTGTTCAGTCGGAATGATGAGTGAAACTACCCCACCACCTATAATAGTTGGACAGTTAGAGGGTCTCTCTGGTGAACACATTCTTGAGGTCACACTTTGCGAGTAGTGTCTTTCTCTCTCCTTGGTCTTTTGGCTCATACAGAGCATCTTCCCCTTGCCGAAACCACGTTATGCAGACCCTTAATGCATGACACTCAAAAGGTTTTAAACAGGGGAAAAGAATGGGATAGTACATGCGATAGTCTCGTAGATTTATCAACTGTACCATCTGATGTCTTGTATGAGAAGGGAAGAGTCCATGAGAATGTTTACCCGAGTAATAATGCAATTGTTTGCCAGAAAGAAGATGTGCAGTCTCAAACATGATGAACTTTTACGTTTATATGAGCTACTATTTTTCTGTATTTAAACTACATTGATTGATGTCTATTCATGTCATTTAGTTTCGGAATAAAGGGCCTTGTTGTACAGGCAAAGCTCTTCCTTCATTCCCCTCTTCTTGAATGCACTACAAGATGCATAATGTCCTCTACAAGGTCTGTAAATTACCCACACTTTGAATATTTAGGCTTTATAAATAATCTTGTCTAGTTGAGAGTCATTAGACAATGCGACGCAGATATGGTCTCCGTACATCTCACGGGGGAATGTTAGAGGACTCAACATTATGGGATAGATGATGAGTGGTTATCTGGAGATCTATCTTCATCAATAGTGTAATGACAATGGGTTTTATAATCACTCTGTGAGCGGGTGAGGTGCCATACTGTCATCAGTCTAAGATGGGAGACCAGGGTGTGCTCCCAATCTGGTGGTTAAAGAGCGTAGACCGCTAACCTGAGTTGCCGAGAAAACTTACAAGAGGATAAATCAATGAATGTTAAAATGTGTGGACTAGTGGGTAAGGAATAGAGACTCTATACTAGGGACCCAGCAGAACTTGAGAGGCAGGTACTCGAACCTCGACCATAGAGTAGACAAACTTTATCTCGGAAGAGGATTCTCGTGAGATTATCAGAGGAGCTCCCGACAAAATTATGGAGTTTATGGAGCATATACCTGCTTTATTATGAGAACAAGATATCTCTAGCTCCTCTCGTATAAACCAGAGAAACAACGTGCATGCAAACCCCATAAGTTGTCTGAATGCTTTAGAAAAGGAATAATGGTGAACGGCATACTCTGAATGGTCCCAGGAAGCCTAGACAAAGAGATGGAGGTGCTCTTTGGACTCATGGGTAGATAGACCATGCTGTCTCTAGGGCACACCATCCATGTAGTAGACGACCCATGACAGTCTAGTTAGCGTAGATTAGGATGATAGACTGTATCTCTACATCTCTCTTGCTTTAACTATTGGCTGTGTTCTAGTCCAAACATACTTGTGACTGGACTGTGTTATGGACTCTGTGGAAGTTGGTGATTGGATAGACGAACTAATTTCTACTGACGTGAGTGTTGACTGTACTACTGAAGACTGTATTGATACTTGTTCATCTTGTTCCGTGGATAGTCTCTCTGACGGTGAGCTGATTGTGAGGGAGGATGAATGAATGTGAATACTGAACCAAGACACGACTATAGCGTAATTTAAGACATGTAAGGTATGAAGTTAGGAAGAAAGTAGCATTATGAATGTCTACCGTCGACATAAAGAAAAGGTGCCCTGAAGGAAGAAGTCCGGGTACATGTCAGGATGATCGATTTATACAGGCAGAAAAAGGAAATCTTCCAGATAACGCCAAAGGCTACGAATACGTCACTCACGATTTATCCAATATTACATGGACAGGAGAACTAACATATGATGGCCACCCTCTTGTAATAGAAGGTGATAGAGGAACTACTACGTTTTCCAAAAAGTATCCTAATCTCAAGGAAGTGACTACATACTACTATAGAGAAGGTGAGAAATATGAAGAAAAGATACAGATACCCCTTGTCCTCAGAATTCATAGTGTAGGAAGACCATATTACTTGTACCTTAACAAGGGTGGAGACCATACAAAATGGAAAAGTGTACCTTTGAAAGATTTAAAGGAAATTCCTGCACATGGTAATACCACCGAATACCTTAATGAGAAGTTAAAGCGTCAGACGTGTACTCTTCACAGACTCCATAAAATTGATATACGTAATGATGGAACTAACAAGACTAACCCGTACACATGTCCTGTTTGTAAAAAGGCCAAGTTATTTTTAAAGGTGGATACGCCAGGACAGCCTATCGACTATTACAAAAAGTGTTGTCATGCTCCACAAGATACTAAAGGTAAAATCAAATACCCACTTACTTATGGAAATGATCTTATTAAATACCGAGAACGTGATGACAAATCAAAATCACTATCTGTTAAAAAGGGTGATGATATTTCCGTTTACTACTGGGAAGGAGATGATAAGCATGAAAATCCTCTCTTGATACAAGTTAAACGCGCTGGCGGAGGTGATTCGGAGTGGTATGAGAATGATCTGCAATATAAGGATAAAAATTACAAGTGGAAGAAGTTGGGAGAACAAGAAACTAGCGGTTTCTCTGGAATGTCCGGAAATTTTAAGAAAAAACTGGATGACCTCAATTGTAAACTCAATAGATCTGTGAGGATCAACTTAGGATTGGACTCGGGCTGTCATGATTCCAATGATCATAGACACAAGGACAGAATAAAGGCTTTTCATAATGGTGCATTTAACAAATCTCCTTTGATTTCTGCATATGAATATACAAGTAAAGAATCGGGTGAGAAACTATTTTCTGTAGCGGAACTATTTATTGTAGGCTATAGACAAAAGGTACAATCCACTAACCTATTCTTAAAGGATGTTACAAAGGTTATTTCATATGCTTCGTTTTGTGATCCTACAAATCCATTCCTTATACGTGTGGAATTCAATAATAGTAATGAGAATAAGTGGTACGAAAGAAAAACTAATAATACCTGGGAGAGGAAAGATAATGACTTGTCTAGCCAAATCGGGGAAATTTTCGCCAATGTTAAGGCAAAACTAAGTATAAAAGAATGTCCTACTTCTGCCCCTCCTCCAAAAGAGGGTGTCAAGATAAATATAACAGAACAACCAAAGGGTGGTACACTTAATGGTACCTACAATACTATCTTTGGTGCTCATACCGATTATGTCGTCATTAATAAGGGTTTTGCCGATTTAAATAAGGGTTTCTTTAGGGTCACTCACCAAACTGCTACAGAGAAATCCTTTCTACTAAGTAGAGAGCTAGATAATGGAGAGGAAATAAAAACTGGTACAGGAATGGGAAGGCCATTAGACGTCCAGTATGTAGAGGTATACTTTTGGCAGGGGGTCCCTAACTTGCCAATTCTACTTGGGATTAGTCAGGGTGGACATCTTAAGTACTATAGCAAAGGTTTTTCGTGGATAAATGCTGGTAACTCTAATAATACACTTGAATATCTTCTCGATGAGAAGAATTGTCAAAGGAACAACGCTATTCCAATTAACCTCCGAAACCCTGAAGACCCTTCTCAGCTTTATACTGATTGTCAAGTACCGACATCTATAAAGGAGACAAAAAAAATATCTATTTATTCACATTACTTAGTTTCTAAAAGTGACTACACTGTTAAGGAATACAAAGTTGGTGGAGGTGGTGCAAGAATATCCAGAGTTACATTTGATAAAGATACGAATATAGATCCTCTTCCTACTCCTGTTACTAAGATTAAGCTATATTACTGGCAACATGGAAGGACTCTTCCACTTCTTGTTGAGTTCATTAGTGATTCTAGCCAGCGTGCATTCTTTGAGAACAGTGATGAGAAGAGTCTTACTTGGGCACCTGTTGGAGGGGATGAAGCCAAGAAGTTTTACAAAAATGGTCCTCCACGAAATGATTATACTGATGAAATTACTAAGAAGCTCGATGAAGTTAGCTGCAGGGTCCACCATACAGTTAATATAGACGTATTTAAGAAGAGGGATAGAAAGTCGTATTGTCATGATAGATGTATACCGAATAGGATAAAGGTTAACGCTAAGTATAACACCCCTGGATACACTGCTTACCAACATACTTCTAATATTTACGGGGAGACTTTTACAGTAACCGTTATAACTAGTCATGGTCAAGAACAAAATACCAGTCTACCGTATCCTCTCAGAGATGTAAAACAAGTTACAATATATTTTCCAGAATGTAATGTAGATTATCCAGTTGCTATGCATATTGAATCCGGTGGAGAAAATTTAAAAGAGGGAAAGTGGCTTAAGAATGAAACTGGAAAGGGGAACTGGGTTCAGTTTAATCCAAGTGGCGAAAACAATATCGCTACAATTCTAGGAAAACTCAAAGTAAATATACCAAACTGTGAAGAGACTGCCATTCTGGAACACCAATTAAAATCAGAAAAAGCCGCTGAAATTGGTGAACAAGCTGCTCTTGAATCTGCTGATCCTACTCCTGCTATTATATCTACTGACGAAGAAGAGGATGGATATGACGATATTACTACTTCCATGGAGTATGCTCAATTTGCTGCTCAAGGAACTCCTGGTCCTGACTCTTCTCCAGCCCCTTCTAATAAAGGCTCTAATCCTCCTATTAAGACTATCTCTATTATCACATCTTCTGTTCTTGGTGCTTCAGGATCCATAACAGGGTTTGCTTACTGGATCTACCAGCGCTTTGCTGGAGACCCTTGGGTTAGACAGATTTAGAAGTCTATGGACTCTCCAGTATGGAGACTAGGGAAGCCATACTGAGTAGTTGATCTTAATTTGTTGGTTGACTACCTTGTTGTTGGTTCAGGAAATATCGGTGGATTTATTAGTATCTCTATAAGAAGAATTTCCGTTATATATACCCATGAATTTGCGATAACAGGGATTGTTGGTTAGCCAAAGACCATTACACTCATGGACAAACTATCAGCATTATGGGTTATAAACTATAAATAGGCATATACATACACGAGTACTAGGACAATGTGGCTCATTAACACGGTACTTACTCATTCTATTCACTTGAGTGTTCAAAGAATGACGAGAATAATGCACAGCATGAAGGAAGAGAGTCTTATGGAATCAGCTTCTGACTAGACACAAAGTATAGCAATTTCCCTCACAATCCTGTAGACCAGAATGGTGGATTCGTATTCAGACTTGTACAGTCTCTATACTTGGCATCTAGCAATCACTCTTCAGTCACTTTGTTCATTCCATCGTGATACATTCTCTCATTCATCCTTCTTCTAGAGACTCCCTACGCTCGTCCAGTGGTACACTTGTGGCGTCTCCAAAAGAGAGCCCCTTAGAAGACACTTGGGAAACCTCTACCAGAAGAAGAATGCGATCCCCCTGTAGTCATGAGAATGCCTTGTACTGAGAAGGAAGGAGCAAGTCTTTGGATTCTGGGAATGATAAGGCAGAGCATCTCCGATGTTAATGCAGAGGACTACACAATACGCACAATTCATACCCCTAAGACGCTCAATTTACGCTTGAAATAGCATGTGGACATGGGAAAGTGGGCTTTAGCCACTGGTATGAATCTTGTCTTCTTCATACCACTCAGCAGATTACACACTAGAGGAACTCGGCAAGCATCTTTCAGGGCATCACGAAGCTCCATTAGAGACATTCTGGGCCACCAATCAACTCTTCCTGTGGTGCAACTGCATTGGAGGCTCCTGGCCTTGCTGGGCAATCTTCCCGGAAACTTTGGCCTTCCAGGCACAATTCTACATCTAAACAGCTTCCTTCTCTCTTTACTACTGCGAATAGAGGAGTATGTCCGGTCTACACATTCACATACCCCATGCATTCCAAGGAAGAAGAATGAACATATTCAGACCAATTAACTGGCACTTAAAGATGGATTTTTCGTGGGTTTTCATCTTCCTTGCTTCTGTACACATTTGTGGTCACGTAGGTTGTGTGGAAACCAGAGGAGGCACAGAAGGAAGATACGCAGGATCAAGTTCCGTTCGACTTGACGTTGCAAAGAAGCCCAGTGTTAGATATTTTGATTCTAAAGATGTGACTGTTGGTGGACTGAACTTTAAAGAGTATGAGCCAAAGCTTAACGTCAATGTGACTGCAGTTCTTCATTCTTCCTCCACCCTGCTGAACATAGAAGCTCCACGCCGACTTAAGAATGTCCAAATTTCTGACCAAGAGGGTGTAAACCTGCTGGTGATAACGACAAACGGCTATGGATCCGACGAGAAACTCTTCTTTGAGTTCCGGGACACGGACTATGTAAGTATTTCAAAGGGAGCATTTGAGAGCAGAATAGAGAAGTTGAAGCTACCAGAAGGTGCTCAAACTACCAAGGAATCCCAGAGCATTACTGCATTTGACCTTGAAAATACAAGCATGAACAGTTTACGTATCATTAAAGATAGTTTCAGTGGCATAAGTAGTGTTTCATACAACCTCAAAACTCCAGTCAGGACTGTTCGTTCTAATGGTACTGTCATTTGGTTTGGAAGTGATGGTACATGCTCACTTGTGGAGACATTTTCAGATGGCAAGGAGACTCTGCTCAAGATACTTGTGAAGACGGTGTTACTCGCTGGTCAGACACCTGATGAAACTTACGCAATGTACTTTATAACTACGGGCGATAATAAATGGAGGAGAATGTACGAACAGGAGTTTGATGAGGGACTGGAGAATATGAAGGTAGAGGGCGTGGAAGGCTCCAATGGTTCCATAGAGTTGGAGGATACATTCTCAGTTCTTCAGCTCACTCATGTAGTTGAATGAGAGTGTCAGGATGTAGTCTATTCTAAAGCATCTATGGAGAAGTACGGACTCACTCTGTATGCTTGGAGAATCTTGCAGTGGCGGTTATTCAGCAATTTAAGGAGTAGCTCATGCTCCGGGTTACTAATTCCCAGGTATACAGCATACAAGTCTGCAGGGAATTTCGAGGGTAACCCTTTACAATGCAGTTACCATTTAAACACTCATTAGAGTCACGATTTAAACTAAAGGTTTAGCGAATGCAGTTGTAAAATAGGTGACTGTATGCCACCAGAACAGGACAATGCAGAGTCTCACAAAGTGGACAAGAATTACTCTGCTTAAACACGTTATATCCTGAATTAACACACTTGGATTTTAACCGACACTGAACGTCTCTCGGGTCTAGCCTCTAACCAATTACTGTAAACTGGGCATTTCACATGCCCTGGATGGCTGGTGGGACGCCTATACATTTTAACAATCGCTCATTCACTCATTCAGTGGACAGTGAAAATTCTGTATCGGCCTCAGAATGGTCGAGAATAAAAGAGTATAAGGGTGACATGGCCAGTGTCAGCTGTGCAGCCTCTTCGGGCTTTAATTCTTACTTTTATGAATGTCGTTATACATGGATTCTGCATTACTGGATATACTAGTATCAATTAAGCATGTAGAATCCATTAAAAGATATTCGTGGTAGACTGATGAATAATGAGTAAGAACATTTATTCTCTGGACTCTTCCATAGGGTCACTACTCCATCATAAGACACCAGTCACCATTAGGAGCAATAGCAAGAATGTACCATATTGAGTATGGATATACTTGCCTGTGGACCTTTATAATAAAACGAGTAATACTACATACCAAGAGTTATAGGCTATCTGGCATTCCAGTATATCAACAAGAGAGAAGTCTAGATGGGGAGAGTCTAATGGTCCTAGTTCTGCTATATTGGCAGATGTATGAGGGGTATTTTACAAGCGAGTGATTAGAGATGACATTATAGTAGGCCACTTCCATATAGTAACACCGACGAGACCTCCACCTCCTAGCACTCCACTAGATATTCCCGCTATAGCTTCTGGACCAAGTCCAGAAGAGGAATTAGTGTGAGTTTCAAGGGTACTAGATCTATTACTATTTTCATTCTGGTCGTCCCCTTGTCTCCGTTCTTCTGTACTTTTACCTTCTTGAGTTTCCACCCACAGAGGGTCCGGTGGATATTTGGTAAGTCTGCCTTTTAGATTTCCCTCAAGTTTTTCGAAAACTACCTTATCAGCATTCTGTTTGACATGTCTAATAAGATTTTCTGTGTCTGCAAAATCTTCTCCTGCCCCTCCCTTCTTAAATTGCGTACTTAAGAGATATCCGTTCCAAGTATTGTTACCATCTTTGCAATAGTAATAGACATACTTGGGGCAACCATCTGATTGCTCATATTTACATATAACCTCAATGAGAACTGGATCTTTGTAGGCCTCCTTAAAATAGATATTCAGCTGCCATATCTCTGTGCCAGGAGGATGAAGATTTTTCCCAGTTATATCACTACCTGATTCTGTCTTAATGCCTTTTAATATGAACGAGGGAAAGTAAGGCTGTTGAACAACATAATAGCCAGAAGATGATAGTGTTTTATATGGAATCCGTACTCCATCTGAGTCATAATATTTCGTATGAATCCCACCTGTCTGTTCAAATGTCCTCGTTATATCAATAGTAATTCCCTTGTTTATATCACCAAGCTTACTCTTTAGGTCTTCACCTTCTATCAAAGTAAGATTTAGCTTACTTCCATCAGAAATGCTCTGTATTACCTTCTTAAGTTCACCTTCCTCTATGTATGAACCAATCTTGCGGATATCCCATTCTTTGCCTTTACCGCTCTTTTCGGTATTCTTAGATAAGAGGTACCTGCTAGTAACATAACTACCACTTATAACGTCTAGACTAATGTTCAATTCCACAAGTAAAGGGGTAGTATAAGTAGCATCTTTATAGTAGACATAAAAACCTGTGATGAGATCATTCGGAAGTCCTCCCTTAACTTTCATATCGTTCCCACCACTAAGCTGGATATCCTTAACACAAAATGGACTATAAGTTGGATTGTGTTGAATCTTTTTAAATGTACCTCCTATTAAACTACCGGGTGTTACAGTGATACTTGTCCCAGAATATTCAGAATCGTATTTACCATTTCCACCACTTGTACTAGGCTTTTCAGTAAGGTCAAAAATGATGTCACTATCTCCGAGCAGTTTCTTGGAAAAGCTACCATCAGTAGCATTTAGCTGAGCAATGCTAAATCCATTGTGTGTCTCTACGTTTTGGAGTATATTCTCTATATCATCGGTATTAAGTACATCACTAGAATCCACTATAAATCTTGTAAAAGTGTTTTCCCTTACGTTTACATCGGTATCTGGATTCGCACAGTACCAATTGGTTCCAATGGAAAGAACAATATGTATAAACAATATATTGGTCTTGTCACCGTTAAAATATGTGGAAATAACTTTTACAGGAACAGGATATGGTATGATTCCCTTAAGCACACTTTCCTTGTGAAGAAGAGCCGATAAAATGAAAGGCTTGCCCTTTCCTGGCTCAGAATAATACTTGTAGGAATCATATGTACCAGGAAAATTATCATCTTCGCATGTTATCTCCTCTGGAATTTTGCTCCAACTTTTTGGATCTATGTCCAGTCGTATTCCACCAGACATCCTCCATTTTCACTCATTTTGTAGTATTTCCTGATAGTCCCTCCACTTGTTACTCTCTATCCTACTCGCTCCTTCATTCTTCAATGGTAGTACTCCATTAATGTCTCAACTGGTGTGAGCAGAATGGTCAGTATGGATGAATGAATGATCAGTATACAAGGATGAATGGTGATAACTATGTAAAGAAGAGACAACAAACAATACGCAATAGGCGTGACAAAGACTATAGGTCTAAACAATGGGTAGTCTAACCAGATGTTGTAAAGGAGTATCATTCTCAGGGACCTTACATCCTCTACAGAGACTTATGCATGTTAAGTTGAGGAGGAAGAAACTTTGGATTCCTGAAGAGTGAGGGCCTTTAGGAGATCTTCATGGAGTAATACTGAATCAGGCGCCTCTAGAGGCTACCTGTGAAGAGATAGGATGCTATTACACTCCCTTTGGTCGCACTGAGAGACTCATGGAGGCACAATAGTATATTATGATGAATATAATACCATCAGAGAAAGGCTTTATAGTAACCTTTGGCTCTGGAATCATTAGGATAGTGATGGATTCTTCACGGTAGTACTACTCATGGAGCCAATGTAATCCACAATTTACTACTTTATAAGTATCATCTAACAATATACTGGTTGATAAAAGCATGTACTGAGGATACTATGGTCACAGGTTACCGGTTATTGTTCCATACACCTATGGGTTTCTCCGTAACGATTGGCTCCAAGAAGAGCCTGTTGGAATCATCTAATAGCATTGTTTTTGGCATCCATAGTAGAGAGTGAGGGAAACTCAGGCATGAAGGAAGAATGAGGATTGCTCATACACTCTTGGCAATATTTCTAATAAGATGGGTAAGGTGTGGAGATAGTGATGGAAAAGGAGTAGTAAAGGGAGCAGATAAACAAAATCCTCCTAAGCCCACACACCCAGCAAGTTCATTGGCTTCCAAAGTAGATGGGTCACTGTTCAATGTTGAAGAGTCCCTTGAGGGCAATGTTCCAGTTCTCAAGCTCACATCCAAGAAGAATGCTAAGGCTACTAAGCTCACATTTGATGGTCAGACAGTTTGGGAAGATGATAATAAACTATGTCTCTCAGCTGTCTCGTATCTGGACGAAGGAAAGCCTACCATGACCGCCATAAAAGCTAAAGGCGTTAAGGGTGGTGCTAATTTTACTCTCTACAGATACCATGATGGTAACGAGTGGAAAGATGGTAAAGAAGAGGACCACAAGAAGAAGCTAGAGGATCTAAAGGAGAGATGTAAACCTGGAGAAACTTTAGACCTTTCTAACCCGGATACCTCCAAGTTAGATGTGCACACAGAAAATGCATATGGAGTGTCATTAAAGGAGTATACTCCAAAAAGTGCCTTCCACATATCCTCTCTGACTGATGGTGATAAGGAACTATGGAAAGCTTCTGGAGATGGCCAAAAGTGTAAACTTGTAGAGTCTTATTCTAAGGGTGCTCTAGAACTTCTTTACCTGGAGACCTCAGAGAGTACTGGAACTAAGTTTAACTACTTTGAGAAGACTGATGGTAAATGGAAGGATATCACCGAGAAGGATTTTAATAGTAAATTCAAAGAAATAGCTCAAAAGGGGAATTAACAGAGCCAAAAGTGTTATAATTTATAGAGTATTGTAAACTATTAAATATTAAACAAAAACCATACACATTAGAATATCGACTGGAGAAATCCACAATTTAGTATTGAAAATATGGCAATTCCAGCTCTATCCTATTACCAAGTAAATAATATAACGTAGTCTAGATCATAACGGATTCCGCTCTCAATAGCCTCTTCCATACTAATCCACTCTATGTACCTCTGCGGTTTCCAAGACTGACAGATTCCAAGTATATCTCCAAAAGTTCAGCCTGATTACTTTGCATTAAGATGTAAGATATGATGTAGCAAGTAAAGTAATGAATTATTGCGGGAATTGGACGAGTTGCATGCACAAGTGTGACTGGAGATTTATCCATTGAAAGGTCTATAATGATCATCATAGTGGATCAGTAAGAGTTTTATAAGGTAGTCATAGCTTTTACCATGACTTTTCTCCTCCAGACTAGAATGACAATGGATGCCACCGCGCCCATAACTCCAATGGCAATTCCTGCTATAACACCTGAAGAGAGCCCTGCAGCTTTACCTTGAGCTTCAGAAGCACCTCCAAGTTGAGCAGTTTGACCACCAGCAGTGTCTGGTTCTTGAGATGAGTTCGCAAGCTTTTCCTTTAACTCCTTAAGTTTATTGGTGAGAGAGGTACTCTTCAGTTTCTCAGTCTTTCCATCAAGAAGGGTCCACCTATATCCAGTGTTGTCCCTACCATAATATGCGTAGTTATTACTACCACTACCTCTTTTCTCAAGTTCGACCATTAAAAGGCAATCCATAGAATCAAGATTATCTCCCTCATAGTATGCTGTTACATTTTTAAGAATGAGACTTTTATCTATGCCAAGGAGGGTGGAACCGTTATGTTGTACATTCTTAACTATAAAGGCAGATTTACCTTGAACAGAGTGAGAGAGGCTTGAGAAACTGCCAGTCAGATCCTGTCTTTTAAGATTAATCTGTTCAGAACTATCAGAGTAGGTAGGAGAACTTCCACTGGTTCGTCCAAGGTCTATAGTAACAGTTGGTAATATGGCCTTTAAAATCTTTAGTATCTTTTCCTTATCAAATGTAGATGTTGGTTTACTACCTCCTACTGACTTCCATGTATTAGAATCTACAGAGGTCCTCTCAAACCACTTATTGGATGGTAGTGGAAGATAGATCAAGAGTGGAATTCTATTGTACCCACTTGGATAGTAATATACATACACTCGAGTGGTACTCTGTAGAAAGTTAATTCCAGTCTGCTCCGTCATTCCATCCATGAATCTCAAGAAACTACCACTAGAAAGATGATGAGAGTAGGAATAGTCACCACTTGTCTCGGTCTTATCATAGTTGGATACTGATACCCATTGAAAATTACAACTAGGACAATAATAACTGCTATTCCGTGAAATGTCTACAATATGAGCTCTGTTCTTAAGACAGTTCTGGTTGTTAAGTTTTTGCCTGAGAGTACCAGCTGCCCCTTGATCCTCGCTCCAAGTATTGTCACTACCAGCATTAACAAGTGTGTAGTATGAGGAGGATTTATTAGACGATGTAAGCTCGAGTAAAAGAGGATTACTATGAGTATCGTCACTCTCCCAGTAAAATACTACTACACTCTCACACTCAGTTATGGGATTCTTAAATTTGGTCTGGGATTTGCTATCTTGAATACTAGTAATCTTAGTTTCTTTGTCCTTTGGTTTATGGATCACACTCTTGTATCCAGAGAGTCCAGCAGGATTTCTATTCTCTTCTATGGAAACATTTCCACCATCATACGTATAAGTCTTTCCATTACCATTAACTCCACTAGCTCCAGGATATTTTCCAAGGTCAATGGTAACACCGTTAGTCATGCTAAAATTGCGTTAAATTTGTGGCTTTATCATATACTCACAGATGAATGAACCATCCGCTTTGAAACTTTGCTCGCGTCCGAGTCCATCAGACAAAATGCGTAAACGACGATATGGGGATTTGTAAGCTGTGATATCCTCAATTTATGACATCCTATGCACCCTTTCGAGGTACTGTATTTGTAAATATTCATTCCAAGACTCTTTATGGACAAGGGTATATATTACACTCCATAGTTGTCCATTCATACAGGCCATGGCAAATCTGCATGCAAAATGATACTATTCAGTATCTCCTCAATAAGTCCATAAGTATTCCCCTGTATTATTTACAGAAACTATCAAAGGATCCGTCATGTATCGTCATCAAATAGGCCAGATTAAGCGTCAATACACTCTTCAATGGTATTTCTAAAGAGAAGTTTCTTGGCTACCAAATGGCAGGTGTTCGGTAACAAACACTCCATATTGTCCTCCAGATAAATTCTTCATCTGAGGATGAGTACAGAGTATAATGGCCATCACTTTTATTATTCTTTCAATCACAAGAATGTGGAGAATGTGCATACTTTTATACTGCTTAGAATAGTCATCTTACTACCTCATTCATCCTTATTCTAGAGACTCCCTTTGGTCGTCTAGTACTCTCTTACTAGGCCATCATACTGATCATCCTTCTCTTCTTTAAGCTCCCTGAATGTCACCAGTCCTTCTAGCTCCACTAGTAAAATGAGAGTCTACTGGAGTAAGAGCAACTGTCAATTCAGATTCATATACTGCGTATACTCGCCAGATCTTCTCCACTCACTTCGCTCATAGAGTCTCCATCACTCCTATCCTCCCTTCAGTCGGATAGTCATTATAAACTCCCTAGTCTCTGACGTCGGTGGGTCACCTGTTTCAGTACTCCTTACAGTCGTACTTGCACAGTGGTAATCCTACTCTTCCTTAGGCTCACTCTGTTCGCCATAGAGCTCCTGTTAGTCGCTTAGTCCCTCATTCTTCGGAACTCATCCCCCTTTCAGTCGTATAGTCCTTCGCTTTGCTCAAGACATTGCACTCGTACTGACGTACTCTTGCACAACTCACTACGTTCGCATATTCGCATTCATTTCCTTTAAAACTCCATTTAATCTGCAAGTGGCCCCGAGTGTGTGCCACGCAGGGCTGCGAGGAAAATTCCTCTGGACTTTTCTTCTCACCACCTCCACTTATTCTTCCGGGTACCTTTCCCTCTTTCATCCTGCCCATTGTTCTAGGTACCTTTCCTCCTTTTCTTCCCTAGACACCATTGTTCTAGGTACCCCTGTACTCCGGAGGCTCCCTGTGGTCGCCGGGGCCCACACACGACGGCGTGGTCCCATTCACTATGAATCTTCTCTACACATTTTGCACATTTGGCGTTTGCAGTGCGGTATTTGTGGTAAGTTGCCATCGTCTGGTCCATACAGCGCCCCTTTAGCCAATTTTGGAGACGAATAGTCCTCCGTACACGCTAATTAACGTAAATCTCGAAAATGACTCGAAAATAGGCAAGTTTAATGGAAGATTTGGATGCAAACTCCACAGATCCCCTCTATAAACCAAAGACTGCAAGGCAAATTGAAATAGAATCGCAATTGGTGAGTTGAATGAATGATGCGAACTACTAGCGGAGCTAGGAGGAGCATGAACGTAATGTCCCGAATAATGAGGGACTGAGCGACTGAAAGGAGCTCTATGGCGATCTCTGGGAGCTCTTCCGTCTAGTAGGATTAAGGTCATTACTGGAGTACAACGGAGGGAAGAATGACCTACCGACGTCGGAGACTAGGGAGTAGATCACTATGGAATGAGTGTAGCGAGCGGAAGAGTGATGTGAATTCATCCTCAGATGAACGAGATGCCACTCTGAGATTCTCCATTAGTATCTTTACTAGACTCTGTGAGCGGAGTAATTAGAGATAAAATGGCGAGTATAAAGAGTATAGGAGCCTGTGAGATGACAGGAATGGAGTCCATAAGAGCATCTATACTCAGTAGACCATTCATACTGTACTGCTGAAGACTCTATTGATACCTACTCATCTTGTTCTGTGGATAGTCTCTCTGACGGTGAGCTAGTTGTGAGAGAGGATGAATGTATGGCTTTCTAGGGAGTAATTAGATGAAAGAGTTACTATGGCATAATTTGGAACACAAGGTGGGAGACTATAACATAACATTATGAATGTCTTCCATCGATATAAAGAATAAATGCCCAAAAGGAGAAAATGGTGGCCACAGAACTGAAGAATGTGCCAGGTATAGCAGACTTATTGCATCACTGAGAAATTTAGACGGCAACAAACCTCCACATTACAGAGTATGCAAACATACAGGGGATAGGATAGTATCTGTCACTAATCTAAAATATGGTGAAAAAGAGCTTACCGATGAAAAATATGATCCACTTTCCACTAAACACCAACCAATCACTGAGGTATCTACTTACTATAGTGCGACCTATGACGGAAGCCAAAACAGCATAGAGAAACCCCTTCTGCTTAAAATCAAAGATGATAAGGAATACCACTGGTATGAGAATAAGGGAGATCCTTTAAATACAAAATGGGAAAATATCCCGGATGGAGAAAAACTATTTTACGATGGGTATAATCTAAAAGGTGACGCTCTTAAGAAACGACTCAATGATCTTACCTGTAGAATCCATAATTTCCATTCTGTCAACATTTATGAGAAAGGTGATGATGGAAAATACTCTTGTCCTGCCTGTGGAAAATACGAGGTTACAGTTAGTTCTGAGACGAAAACAGATATTTCTGGATATACCAAGCACAAACATACATATGATGCCGATACAAACTTGGTTAGGTATGACGCCACTGTTCTTGAATGGAAAGATGGAGATAATTACAAGCCCATTCCACTTAATGATAGATACGATAATAGTCTGGGAGTATATTACTGGGACAAAGATGAAGAGTGTAAGAGACCTCTACTCATGGAAATTGGTCTCTTTGGTGAAATACCAGTTTCCCTAGGTAATAACGGAGAAAAAGGTAACAGCAAGTGGACTATGATAATGCCTGAAGGTGATGAATTACAACTAAAAGGTAATGAACTCCAAAAGATACTCCATCAACAAAAGTGCAAACTTTTCAGACCAGCGGTCATAAATGTCTCAGTAAAGGGAGAATCTTACCTCAATGACTATTGTAATGGTAAAAATTGTAAGAATGGAGATTGTACTCATACTATACAAGTTAAAGATTATGGTGGTTCTCTATATGAGGAATTTAGCTTGGAGAAATATACCGCTTTGAAGCACACTTATGGAGGACCAGAAGAGACGTTCACTATAACGGGTTTTACTAATGGACCTTCTCCAATTGATATCCCGACAGGATCCTTTCCAATATGGGATGTTAGAGAAGTGGTGGTATTTTTTCCAGAATGTAAGAACAGTCCCGATGACAAAGCTACCACTACACCTCTCTTGATTTATGTTAACAGTAATAATAAGAATGCTAAGAAGTGGTATAAGAACTCTGGTCCAAAGGGTGGAAATAACTGGGTGGAAGTTGAGGGTGAACTAGAGGATAAGCCTCCAAATGAGGTTCGTGATCTTGAAGGTGTTATAGATGAAATTAAGGAGCTAAAACTTTATTGCCAAAATGAAGGGATACTTCAACCTCCTCATATTCTTGCTGCTAAATCCGCTTTTAAGAGCGAAGTTGTTAAAGATACAGAAGCTGAACCTAGAATACCCGGTGAAAAGCTATTGACCACGCTAACCAAGGCGTTGGTAGAGCTTAGACTAGATGCAGAACAAATTGTTGAAGACTTGGTGGAAGAGACTATTGGATTTGCTAAGGTGCTGAAGGATGCTCTTCCACTGGCTAGGAAGCTTTTTGACCTACCTCCTGAAAAAACGCCCTCTGTTCCAACTGCTCCTGCCTCTGAACCCTATCTAGATTCTGCTGATACTAGTGCTGGCCTTGAAAGTAATACTGGAGTACCACAAGTACAAGCAGTAGTATTACCAGTGGTAAGAGCTTCAGTACGAGATTCTTCAGAATCAGAGGAAGTAGAAGCAGAAGTAATAGAATTAGAGTCAGAGGGACAACTATTAGCAGGAGAGGAAGTTCCACCATTAGAAGTGACCGAGTTTGAGATCATAGCAGCAGCTTTTCCAGGCACAGTAGATGGAAAAATAATAGAGGAAGTAGAAGTAATAGAACCGGTAGGAATAACAGGGGAAGTAGTACAAGAAATAGGAAATACTATTACTCCTGTTATTGTAGATGTACCTATCACTATCACTGATTCTACTTCTCCTCAACTTGATGGATCTCCTCCTATTGCTGATCTACTACCCATCACCACCCCTTCTTGGAGTCCTACTACTGTTATTATTGATCTTCCTGGTCCTGAAACTGCTAAACTTGAAGTCTCAGGCCCTTCTGTAACTGGAAACTCTAATTCTAACACTCCTAACATTATTAAAACTACCATCTCTGTAAGTACCGGGATTCTTGGTACTTCTGCTTTGGCTTGTTTTGCAGGATGGAAACTTTATAACCGCTATAAGGGAGACCCTTGGGTTAGACAGATTTGAGACCCTATGGAGATACTCCAGATACTAGCTTGGATACTGAATAGTTGGTATAATGGACTGCCGCCATGGATTGATGGAGTATACTAAGAAGTTTACCAGGGATCATCTTCCCTTCCTTAGACTCTTTACACCTACCCATCCTTACCTACAAACATTCCCATTTCGCGCGCACATGTATTTATGCAACAATCACTTTCCACATACATTCCAATATTTAGAGCAAAGGACGCATCGAATTAGACTCAAGGTACAATAAACTTCGCAAAAAGCAACTTGAACTCTTGGAGATATCGAATGCTCTTTCCTAGGATTTTGTTTGCCAAGGTGCGCCCTTCTAGCCTTCGCATAAGACTTCCAAAGTACGGTCTTTACGATGACTCTAGAAATGTTGACAAGGCTCTAAAGAGCATTAGGAAGGAGATGCAAGATGGCGACACATTACCCAGAAAGCATCCTAGACGAAATTTGGCAGCCACTGAACAAAATGATCAGAGCAGTGCCAGTCAGGATGTAAGCTCTAGCACCCTTCCAATGGAATCGCAATCCACTATAATACCCTCTGACGGGGCACCACCTTCTATTAATGGTTAGTTTGTTATCCATAATGACCTTAATCCTACCGGTAAGAAGAGTTCTTGCTAGTCGTTCATACTCTACTATGTAGTCCACATTATGCTCATCCACCTTACGGTGAACTCGCTCATTCTTGGGGACTCACCATTTAATGGATGATGTATACAAAGACCCCGTACAATGCAAACATTTACAATTTAGGAAAAAGAGCAATAGACGTGAGAAATCGCCATCACAAGGACATTTGGGTCGCCATGAAGAGGAGGGACTCCCTTTCATTTGAGAGACAGTGTAAACTTCTGAGAACATCGGGTGTAGAGTTGGACGGTGTAAGCTACACTTTGATGATAAACGGGACTCTGATATTCAGCAAGAAAAACGACATTCAGCAGCCACTGCTCATGATTGAGGAGATGAAGGAGGCTGGAATACATCCCTCTTTAATTCGCTTCCTGGCGGTACGTTTTTATCGTTACTAAGCATTTTGTTCAGCGTCTAATTGTCATGTACTTTGAAATGTGGTCCCTCAATTCCCGTCCCATAATTTCAAATTGGCTCGCCATCACGAGATCGTCCTGGCTCAGCGCAGTTTTTGTAACCAGAAGGACGAACAAGTGTGATGAGAATGCACTTGTCAAGAGTGATGAATGGTAGTTTACCCCGGACTAGTAATGACTAAAAGGAGCCTATGCAACTAAACATCTTTACGGTTATGAAAACGGTATAATATGGACGGTAATAGGAGAGTTGCGCATTCTCTGTTTAGCGCCTCGTGCAATAATGGCAGCGGTTATGCATGAAAAACATCCAACAACCGCCCTAATTCGCTCTCATTATCATCTCTATCTGAAAGTATTCTAGACTTTTACATGCACACACCTCACCACATTGAGGATATCGATAATCTCCCCAGACAATTTTAAACGTGGTACATTGGCCAGAGAGGTAATAAATTTATTTAAGCCATTAGAGTTTGTCTATCTATCTCCTGGAAAAGACAAGGAATGAAATAAAACGCACAGGACGGAGAAAGATTGTGGAATGAAATGGATGCTTCATACCACTGTCTATTTTTGTCCATTTCACTCATAATCGCAATTTTGAGGCATACATGCGCCTCTCCAGTGTACAAGAGTATGGTCGACTTGGACCTCTCGGGACCACTCCCAAGGAGAATTAGAGATATCCAATCTGCGGAAATACCCGGAGGAGTTAATTATACCATTAAAGCTGGATCAAGACACACTCACATCATCGGCAGAGTTATTGAATCAGGTAAGAATATGTACAGTATGTGAACAAAGTGAGCATGAACGACCATCTCCGCAGCAAGGTGGAGGACTGGCGACTAGACAGAGTATAGGAGGCTGTGTATTCCTTGGTAGACGATTGCCTTGATACTCATCTTGTTCTGTGGATAGTCTCTCTGACGGTGAGCTAATGTTGAGGGAGGATGAATGTATGGTTGTCTAGGGAAGAGTGACTAAGGTACCGGTCTGCTCCCTTTGGTCGCATTGAGACTACTCATGGATCTCAGAGTCTTGAAAAAGCATACTCTCTAATCATGGAGGATGACTCAGGGATTCAAATTAAACATATATGGAAAGTGTGGTGGACAGAAGGAAGACCCAAGATGCATCTGTTCGGATAACAATAAACCATCCGACTTAGAAGTCAAAAAGGTGACTAATATTGAAGATGTCACCAGTTTTACCAAATATATTCATAAACTTCGGAATCCCGGTGGAAGAACATTCACTCTTCAGAGAGATTTGGGTAATGGAGGTACTATAAGATCAACCGTAGGAACCAGAGTAAACTCCATAGAAAATGTCACAGAGGTATCAGTATACTACTGGAATGGTAACGAGGCTACTCCAATATTACTTGGGATCACTACAAAAGATCCTAAAAGCGGTAACACAGAAACCAAATACTATGGAAGATTTGGTAACAGTGCAGGTCTATCTTGGTTTTCTAGTCTAGTGCAAAACCTTAAGGAGTTACAAGCACTAGACCAACAAAACTGCTATAATAATAAAGCTGTCGTATTTAATCTGGAGGGCTCCCAATCTGGTTCTTTTCTAGACGGTGTTGGCTCTACTTGTATAAAGAAAACTAGAAAGGTATCAACTGTTTCAAATTCTGCATCTCCCCCTGGTAGCGAGTACATTGCAAAATCTTACATTATTAATGATAATGATCTTGATACAAAGATCTCAAGAGTTACCTATAAGAACCAGCCTACTGACATTCCTCTTGTTGATTTTCCGGTTGATGTAATAACGCTCTATTCATATCGAGCTAGTGATCAGGTACCACTTATGCTTGAATTCAGACCATCTGGTGGTGGGACATCTTCCTGGTTTTATAGTACAAATTCAAATGGTAAAAAATGGATGGAACATGGCAATGGAGACAGCTTCTATGATGGAGGCAGTGATCCTCAGCCCACCGTACAACTTTCCGAAAAGCTCGACGAAGTATTGTGCAAACAATACGGTAATGTTACCCTGGACTTTTCACACATCAGACACTCTGGGACCTATTGTTGCAATGAACACAGTAAGAAGGAAGGTGGTGGAAAGGTCTCTGTAAGTGAAGTACAAGTTTTCTGTGCACATCGGATTTCAAGTCAAATTACAGCCTACAAACACTCTCTTTCCGGACCATCAGTAGCTGGTATTTATTACAAAGATTATGCTACGAATAATAGGAGGAAAATAAGCGGACTCCCGTTCCCTATGGATGGTATAGATAACATTTATGTTTTATATTGCAACCGGAATGATCCGGTTCTTATATATGTTGACTCACCTCAAAATGGTTTAGCAAGAGGTTGGTATAAGAAAGATGGTGATGGCACTCTTTGGAGATGGGTTGGTGGTATTCACAATATCAAACCAAATAGTTTTAACAACCTTGAATGTAGACAATGAAAGAAAGTAAGGATAGTACTAGGACAAGTTGGTTGTGGTGGTTTACCAGACTGCCCTGAGGGGTCTAAACTTACTGACGAAGAACTAATAGAAGAAATGCAAAAGGAAGAACAGGAAGCAATAAAGGAACGAAAAGAAGCCCTTAAACAGCAAGCACGTGCTACCCAATCCGGTCTGTCAGCTGCTGTCTCTGGAGCTCCTCAAGATGGTGGATCCTCTCCAGGTTCTGGAAGTAGTGTAGGATCTGGATCCTCTAGTAGTAGTTCTAGTCAATCCTCACCTATACTGACCACTCCTAAACCTGTTGTTGATGGTAGTCAAGGTAGAGCTGGAGGAATCACCATACAGCTTGACAGTAAATCTCCCTACCCTATTAACTATAGCGACAGGAAAAGGATAAATGTTTCCCTTTACCTTGATATTCCTGTAGTTGGATATTCTGCTTTTCAGCACAAACGCAAAGAAAAGGATTTTACTATAGAAAAGTTTACAGTTGGAGGAATAAGGCAAATCTTCCCAAAAGGAGTTACACCAGCACAGGATGTTAAGAGCGCAATAGCGTATTTTCTCTCCTGTCCGCAATCTTATGATCCTGTTACCAGCATTCCACTTCTTGTTTACATAACCGATGGAAAGAATCACAATTGGTATACTAGGAAAAAGAAAGGCGGTAATACATGGATGAGTGCCTCCAGTTTGTTAGGTAAGATTCCACAGGAAGCTCACAGCAGCCATCTTCTTCAGAGTGCTTTAGAGGAAATCAAACATAGCACTGGAATCGACTGTGGGATTCCACAAGCATTCAAGTCTAAACAATTTTCAAGAGAAAACAATGAGATAGGGGATGGTTGGTTGTATAACTCAGCCATAGGCGTAATTCCTCCACTTCTTAAAGATAGGCGTTATCTAAACCATGGACTACCTGTGAAACAAGATGAAAATGATATTGTAGGTCAATTAGGAACCATAAAGCATAAGCCTTCTGCCACTCAGGTTGATAATTCTACTCAACTCTCACCTCAACTAAGTCCTGGTCCTTATGGATCTAAAGGACCTGCTGGTAAAGATGGTGATAGAGGAGAATCTAGTCCGGCTGGTGCTCAAGGAGTTACTGGTGAAGGTAAAGCTGATGGAGCTGAAGAAGGAACTAATGGTGTAGGTGTTAATCCTCAAATTGAAGATAAAGGTACTGGACCTGCTGCTGATACTCTTCCTACTACTGAAGTGGATAAACCTCCTGGACCTGCTATTGGTCCTACTGCTACTAGTAATCTTCAAGGTAATCAAACTGGAAGAGAAACTCCTGGCGCTGGTTCTAATGCTGCTAGTGGTAGTGAAGCTTCTGGAGCTGGTGATAGTTCTAATTCTAGTGACTCTAGTGGTGAAACTACTTCTCAAGCTGCTGCTATTGGTGCTCCTCAATCTCCTCCTGAAGGTGCTCCTACTTCTCAACCTTTTGGTACTGGAATTCTTGAAGCTCCTCTTGGTATTGGAGTAACCGTTTCTTCTGTTTTTGGTGGAGCTGGTTCTCTTACTGGACTTGGTTGGTGGGCTTATAATCGCTATAAAGGAGATCCTTGGGTTAGACAGATTTGAGACTCTATGGATGGATACTCTCCAGTAGGGAGACTAGAGAGTCTACTGCCTAGTCTTTGACGTCGGTAGGTCACCTGTTTCAGTACTCCTTACAGTCGTACTTACACAGTGAGGAATCCTACTCTTCCTTAGGCTCCTTTCAGTCGCTTTAGTCCCTCATCCTTCGGGACTCCGTCTAACGACGTTCGCTATTCCATAGCTCACATTATACTCGTTTCACTCGTACACATCACATTCATTTAGGAAATGTAATAGTCGAGGGCGATCCGAGGTACATGAGTAGATACGTCCTGGTTGTGCCTAGGGACTGTGGCGGCAAATACATTCGTGTGATTAGCAGATACCGAGTGGACAAAAACTTTGTTACAACAATCAGGGAGTTCCTCAAGAGGTCGCACGACTTCAGTTACTTTCAGCTCTTTAGAACGGCCTTTGAGATTGATGTGATAACGCAGGAGACGACAAACACGGTCAGCGTGTATTCTGTGAATAATCGAGGGGTAGAGACGAGGCACTATTGCGTCCAGAGAGAAATGCGCGACAATGTGGTCATTGGGACCGTTAAATTTGGGGACCACACTGTGGACGACCGGACTGATGGGCTGGTCCGCAGGGAAGTCACCTGGGAGGGAGGACTCGACAAGCCGAGGATTACCATTTTTTCAAGATACAATGACGGAACCGAAGCCAAGTACCGGTACATGTTTATGAATGAAAACTCCAAGCGGTTTTTTGTCTTTGAGGAAACCCGGGGACTCGTTAATTTGTTTAATTAGTGTATGATGTGAGCTATGGCGAGTATACGGAGTATATGAGCTGTAAAGGCGACCAGAGGGAGCCTCTGTATTCACAAGGTTTTGTAGATGGAAGTGTGAGTGGTCATTACTACTTCATCCATCCTTCTAGAGACTCCTTACAGTCGTACTGAGAATCCTACTCTTCCTTAGGCTCCCAGAGGTCGCCATTGCTCACTAGTCCATAGGATGCTCCTGCATGGGGTCTGCATGCAGAATCCTATGGGCATCAAATGAAGATCTTAATTTTGCTGTTGGCGGCGCACATGTTCTCCATGTTGCCGTATTTCCACTGCGGGGACGACGAGAAGCTCAGGGCAACGACTGGCGGTTTGTCTACCGGCGGCTTGAAAAGTGCAGACGAGAGGAATCCATTTGCAATGGCAGACTACAGCGGAGACCCGTTTGAAGATACTGAAGAAACAGAGGCAACAGCTTCGACTCCACTGATTTCTCCAGACATGACAAACGTGATGGACCTGACCGTGGAGGACGACGTCAAGATCCAAGTGAAGTTGGAAGAGGCTCGTGGAGTAACCTGCAGGACTTACACCCCGAGGGACGGCGTTTACATTGCCAAGATTGTCCACGGCAGAGCGACAGTTTGGGAGTCGACCAAGTGGAAGTGCAAGGAGGCGGAACTCTTTACAGTCGAGGGAGTATCGCTCGTGACTAGCGTATGGAGCAGAGGCCGCAAGCTCGAGTACAAGTACTTTGAGGAACAGGACGGAGAATGGAAGAGCATCGAACCGCTCTACTTTGATCGGATGCTCCAGGATATGATGTATCACAAGAGGCAATGTAATTGCGTCGTCATTTAAGGTCCCTAATGCGAACAGGGTGAGCCTGTAGAAGAGAAGGATTTCAGTACTACTGTAAGGAGTACTGAAACAGGTGACCCACCGACGTCGAAGACTAGGGAGTAGATCACTATGGAATGAGTGTAGCGAGCGGAAGAGTGATGGAGCCTAAATGATCACTACAGAGACTATAAGAATGGAGTAGTAGTCATAATACTGAGGATGAGAAGAAACTACCGATGAAATGCTCTATCCACCTATGGTATACTCTCATTCTTCTACCAATGAATACACAGGCTCCTATACTCTGTATACTCGCCATCATTCCCATCCTCCCTTCAGTCGGACAGTCATGATCTACTCCCTAGTCTCCGACGTCGGTAGGTCATTCCTCCTTCCGTTTCACTCCAGTAGTACTGAAATCCTTCTATTCCTTAGGCTCACTTTGTTCGCCATTGCTCACTACTCTGTAGTTCGCATCCCTCATTCTTCGGGACTCATCCTCCTTTCAGTCGGATATTCGTTTCACTCGTATGTTACACATTCATCATTCACATAAAATTTATACGCAAGTGTGTATAATGCGCTAGACTTGTACCTTGACCTTGTCGATAACCTTGGTTGCAAAGGCGACATCGCCATTTCGTTCCTTGACTCCCTTGATGACTTCTTCGGCTAGTTCTTGGGCGAGTTGTTCGTCTTGTGGGAAAATGAGCATTTCGAGCAGTTCCCTACGATTGGAGCACTCGCAAAAGAGTGCAATTAAAATACGAGAAAAGATGACCAGTGCCCTGGGATTGTCCAACATTTCATCTTGCAGGCGTTCCAAAAACTGGATGGAGAGCGTATCGACAAGTTTGTGCAGAGTAGCTTGTGACTCTGTGAGTGTGGTAATTACAAGTGCCGCAAGCTCCGCCAGGGCGCACGAGACCTCCAACGTGCTCGCATATGTCGCCTTTTGACACATGAGCCTGAATATTCTCGGCTTGTCGTTTTCCTGCACGCCAATCTTTTTCCACTCTTGAACAAAGACCTCCCTGCTTGGTCTCTTGGTGAATATTTCAAGCACGTCCTCCCAGAGGTCCACCGTTTGTCCGGATGGTGGTCCTACTGCTGGCGGTGCTGTTGGTGGAACTGCTGAGGAAGCCGGAGCCACAGACTGACCACCAGTTGGCCCCTTGTAGACGCCATCGACCAAGAGGCTTTGGGCCTGCTCTCGGAGGGTCTGGAGGTGGGCAGAATAGTGACGATCTGCACGGAGTCCGGCGGTGGTGAATCTTCCCTCTTGCTCTGCATGAATGGAACCTCCCTTGAGTTCCTCAACCTTTGCCTGCGTGTGAATCTCATCCACAGTGGTTGCCTTTTCTCTAAAGAGCTTCTTCTTCCAGTTTTTGGTCCTGAGGTCCATCAGGTCCTGAATCTTGAAGCTTATGCGCGTAGAATAGACCCCCGAAGTGCGCAAGCCCAGGAGAACCTTCATGTACTCATCAAGCATTTCAGATCCTCCTGGAATTTTCTCCATGGTAAACCCAATTGTGGTCAAGAGCTCAGTAAAGCACTCCATCAAATGCTCAGAGGGTACCTGATCTTTGCAGAGTAACGTACTAAATATGCGTTTTAAAATTGCAATGGAGAGGATTTTGCGCAAAAACAACTCTCCCATAAACCTGATATTTCCAAGCACCCAATTCTTGCTTGGTAGAGATGGATCCTCCTCTGTGCCAGCAGCAGCGGATTCACTTGGAGACTTGCAGGTTCTAGCAATTTCTTCAAAGGCGTCCTGGCAGCGATTGAGCAAAGTTCTCTGGAAACACGTGGTTCTGAATCCAATATCCAGAGCATCATTAAACTTGTATTTGAGCAAAAGCGCCAAATCAGCGTACATGTCGCTGTAATCAATCTCAGTTGTGGCCTTTTCGTGCAATAGTCGCACCAAAATATCCACAAGAGCGGAAGAATCCAACTCCTGATACACAAGCGCAACCTTTTCGCCAACCGTCAAAAACTTTTCCACAGTCAGCTTATTCAACAATGTCCTTACAGTTCTCGTAAACTGCTCCTCCTTGCTCATCTTGGCCTTTTTCTGCTCACCAGGCGGAGGATCTGAACGCCACTTTTCACTCTTTTTCTTTTTACTTTTCGCACTCTTTGGCTCACGCGGAGACTCTGCCTGGTAATTTAACGGAACCAGCTTGAAAAATCCCAACTCTTCAGGCGCACAAATCTCCATGCTAAACGCATACCTTAGCAGAATGTCTATTGACTCGTTTTCCTTCTCGTCATCCTCATCTTCAGATTCTTCTTCTGGTCCCTCCTCAGGTTGAACATCTTCAGTGGGAAGCTCAGGAGTCTCAGTATCCGCAACAGGCGCTTGCGCCTCCCCCAAACTCTCCTCTGACTGTGCCGCAGTATCTACCGGAACCTCAGAGCCCTGGTCATCATGCTCTACAGTGGGCGTAGACGGCAGAGCCTCGTTTACGACCTTGGCCCGTCTTCTTGCGGTGCTGCGAGAGGTGAGGGGGTGTTGTTCCGAGAGCGTAAAGAGAGATTCCGAGGGTGCGATCGGTTTATTTTTAATGCGCACGTGCAGACTTTTATAAATCGCATACTGTCCAGCCATGGCGGTGTGTTGGTTCTGCATGACTTGCGCATATTTCATCATATTTGAAGGCGATATAAAGAGTGTTTTGGAGGCGTCGCTTCCCTCTAGAGACATGTCTGAAGCGGCTCCATCAATGTCCACCGACCCCGAGTTTGAGGAGGTGGCCTGGCCCTTGTGGCCTATTGACCCTTTAGATTCAATGGAAGATCTCCTCTGCAGCGGGAATTGTATCGGCATATGCACACCGTCGATTGGTTCTGCAATACTTGCATCTTTATCCAAAAACGTGAATCCGCCAACATCGGGGATTTCATGTGGTAAATAATAGTAACCAAAGAGTTCCTGAGGTGGATATTGTGGCACCTGAACGTGGCGTGCGTATGGGTTTACATAGGGATTATACTGCCATACGGGCCCCTGAGCACTCTCTGGTGGTTTCGGAGTCTTTCTTTGCTCCTTGCGAGTTTCGCTATTGACAACTTCTCCAGTTTCTGGATTTAAAATTTGAAGCGCCGCGCTCTTTCGCGGCTTTATTTTCGGACGAGCAACCGCTTGTCCATCTACAGTGTCCGCATTCATGACATCTTTGGAGGCACGTTCAGGAGGGATGAAGGGCCCAGGTAAGCTTCTAACATATTGCACGCCAAAACTAGTGTCAATGGGCGGTAATGTCCCATACTGTGGATATTCCTGTTCCACTGGATATGTATATTCGGCGTGTTTTGGAATGTGGTACTGGTTTACAAATCTATAATCAGGCTCACCAACCTGAGCAGCTTCCCTTTTCCTGCGAGGGCCGTGCTCAGAGGGCTTGTATTCGTCGTGATGCACGTAGACGTTTGATGTGGAGTGGGTCGCGGCTTGCTGCGCCTGGGAACCGGTATGTTCTTCAGAATGGGCAGTAGCCTTTTCAGAAGGAGACAGAACAGCTTTTGGGGGATAAAATGGCTTCCCCTTTGTGATCCTGCCCTTGTAGTCCTGCACGGCGCCAGAGTCACCCAGAGCATCCTGGTGCACCAAATCCATGTTTTTATCCTTTTTTTCAACCTCCTGCTCCACTACAATCGCTGGCTTGTAGACAAAATCTTTTGTTCTCGGGAAATCTTCCTCCTTTTCAGGTTCACCAGTTTTTACCTCTTTTCCCTCAGCATCATCAGATTCTGAGGAGCGAGCAATCTCCGCATCGTTACGGCTGGAAGCTTGAGCGCGGTTGACGGTTTTTGAAGACTCAACATTCTTCTTGACATCCTTTGGTGACTCATACCTTTGCCTAAACTCTGGTCTTTTGAATTTACCTCGTTGATACGTGGTACCCTTTTTGGAAACATCCTCTTCACCTTTGATGTAATCCGATGCAGGCTCATACTTTCGCGCCGATTCGGCGTTTCTAAGCGCCTGCACCTTGTCTTGCCTCCCACTCTCATTTCTGCGTGCAGAAAAGGACGTTTTTTCCCTTGGAACAGCATCTCCAGGTTGCTGGTACCTCTCCCCCTGCTCTATTGAGAGGGTCACGTCCCACTCCTCGCCAGAGTGCGTGATGGAAGGCCCAGTATGCCCCGTCGCAGTCGACTCTGTCATGTGCTTTCTAAACTCTGTTTTCTTGTCCAGAGGTTCATCAGACTCGGGCACCCTTTTATGCTTGATGGTGTCTGTCCTTTGCCCCGTTTCATCTGTTCGCTTTGCTCCTCCATAGTTGGCATTCATTCCCCCGTCGGCAGGTTTCGTTCCACCATCACCATTCTTTGGATTCCAGGGCTTGTTGGAGACTACGAGGTTCCACGGTCTCGTTTGTTTTCCAGAGTTTTCATCCTGGGATGCGTCAATTAGGTCCTGGGAGCCGCGTTTGCCCTTGGAGAATGCTGAAGTGGTGACCTTTTTGGGGTGAGCTTCCATGTGTCCCTTTTCCAGAACCTTGTCACCTCGTTTATCTGCGGGTTGGCCGCCTTGCTGTGCAGCTTCGGGAGCCTTTGAACGTCTAAATAACCTCATTTGAAGAACCAAATGCCATGATTCGTGCCCCTTGGTGTCTACTCGCTTTGCATGGAGAGTCTGGTTGAAGCATTTCTTCTTCCTGCTCCAGTCGCGCAGTGACGAGTCCTCCTCGCAAACTTGTTCGTGCTACCCTTCCGTTAGCCTCCGACTGGGCATTCGTCAACGTTGAACTCCGCCGGGCGTATTCGCATTTATCCTGCGCCGATCGGCGTACTCACATTACGGTGTGCCTGGCCGTACTCTCCAGGCAGCCGCCTACGTGCACCTGTTTGGATGAATCCTTTCCTATGCGTGTGTGCGTCTAATGTACATGACATCCGCCCAAAACCACAACTTGTCGTATAAAACTCGTTTGGGCAGAAACTGTTCGCTTTTCAAGGCCTAAATTCGGCACAATTGAACACTACCAGACATATAAGAGCTCTCGCCAAGTACGCAATGCAAAATCAACTTTTAGTCTGATTAATGGCCGCCCAGACGATACACAGACGACACCTCCAGACCCACCCCCACAAGGCTCATTGGACACCTTGGTGTCTACCCCGAAGAATGAATGTGAGCTCTGGCGAATATACGTCAGTATAGGAGCCTGAGCGACTAACAGGAGCTCTTCCATATAGTAGGATTATCACTGTGCAGGTACGACTGTAAGGAGTACTGGACGACCATAGGCTTTAGCCGAAGGGAGTCTATAGAATAAGGCATGAATAGAACTCGGGAGGAAGGATGAATGATGGCTGTTCTATGCAGCATAGTCGTCTATGTGTTTACATTGCCCAGTAGTTGAGTCTCTTGTCACTATGATGTGCTCGGAATGGAGTAGTATTCATCCATTCTTCGGAAGATGGATGAGCTTCGTCACCATTCTTGTGTCCCTCTAGTGATCATTTGTACTTCCAAGTGTTGCCAAAGCTCCCTTCATGCTATGCATTAGGGTTACCATTCCTCCTTTCAGTCGGATGGCCCATCATTCTTGGTACCGGAGGAGAATGGGATGCATGGTGTTGAAGACGTGGTGGACTTCCTCCATCGACTTGCAGCCAGTGATGATGACGTTGCCCGAGACAAAGATTAAGAGTACTGCCTCTGAAGTGTCGGTAAGTGAGAAACGAAATACCAAGCCTGAATGGATGTGTATTATGCGAATGGAACGAGCATAATGTGAGCTCAAGCGACTAACAGGAGCTCTTCCGTATAGTAGGATTCTCACTGTCCAAGTACGACTGTAAGGAGTACTAGACGACCGTAGGGAGTCTATATAAGAAGGATAGACTGGGTAGTATATCACGGTGGAATGAGTATAACGAGTGGAAGGCTGTAGCGAATTCACCCTTAGATGAATGAGTTACCATTAGGATATGCCAAGCATCGAGTTGTACAATGCAACAATGGTAGGATAGGAGCAATCATTCCCATCCTTCTAGTCTCTATAGTGATCACTTAGGCTCCCATGGGTCTCCTATGCTCCTATACTGACGTATATTCGGCTAAAGCCTATGGTCGGATAGTCTTTCGCTCTGCTCAAGACTCTACCATTGTACCTACTTCGTAGGATACTCCTGCATGGACTCCCTTCGGTCGTCCATTCATTCAACTTACCTGCAAAAAACTCTGGTTCATAATTACAGAGATCTTCATGTTCGCTTGATAAAACTTCGAGTCTTATTGGTACATTACAGTTGAATGTTGCGATAATATTTTCAATTTTAAAATTCCTAAACGCGAAATCGTCCCCTCCGAGAACTCGGCGTATTATCTTTGCCATTCTCTTTGCTCCAAGCCTCGCAGCTTCGGTAGTTCTTGATCCTATACGTTGGTATAAGAGTGTAATTGGGAGTGTGCTGAATGAGCATGAGCGACGCGAGTGTATGAGATGGTAGGAATGGAGTCCAGAAGGAGTAATTAGGGTCTCTCCAGACAACAAACCAACAAATTAATACCAACTAGTCAGTACCCAAGCCAGTATCTAGAGTACCTCCATAGAGTCTCATATCTGTCTAACCCAAGGGTCTCCGTAGAATATCCATAGACTTCATGAGTATCATTAGATCAAGCGTACAAGAGGGTCTCTATAATATCGTTTGTAGAGTTTCCATCCAAATACAGCGAGAATTACAGTGCCAGTTAGAATAGCAGTAACTCCAGAGACAATCTTAATCCATTTAGAAGAGTCTTGAGGAGAAGCTCCATAATAGATTCCATAAGCACCAGCACCAATGAGACCAACTGCAACAAGGAACAGTAGATGGGTTATCAACTTGTTCATCAGCTTTAGTAATAGCAGGTGACATTCTCCTAGCTCCTAGTCTTCGAAGTGGTAGACTTATTTATGAAAAGTAGGAGAAGCCATGACAGACTACATTAACCTTGGATCCTCCAAGATCAAATTGCGATTCATATCCGTCTATAGTATGAGTAAGAGAATAGAACTGATGAGAGTAATTGTCCTTCCACAGGAACCATACCCATCATCCAATAGTACTTCCTCACTCAGCATCCTCATCCATACATTCATCCTCCCTCACAACTAGCTCACCGGATGATTACATGGAGTATGTTAGCAATCCACGTTCTCTACTCTGAGTCACTCATACTTTTCACCATCTAGAGATGGTGAATTCCTTAGGCTCCTTTCAATCACCAAAACCCATTTCTTTCACCATTCCTCATTCTTCGGGACATTTCGCTTCGCTCCATTCATAGCTCACATTAAACTTACCGGTAATGATAATTCTTCCAGTTCTAAAAATGAGTCCAGTGCACTTTGGGTTGTGCATGCGCAATACGAGGGCGTTGAATTTCTTTGGATTATATTCTGCGTTTCTGGTTGATATTGCAATCTCTCTCAGGTCCAATTCTCGGCCTAAATGGACCGATGCTACGATATTTTGAACGACAGGAGTGGAAGTCTCTGTGCTGCTCGTTTTTAAAATGTGTGAATATTTTGCAAATTTTTCGATAAAGCTCTTGGAGTTGCGACTCGCGCTCGCAATGTCAAGCAGTAGAGCTTCATTCTCAAGGGATCCACCTCTCGAGGGTGTCCTCGTTGCGATGACATCATCCAGGTACCCTTGTCTAACATCTTCTAGGTACCCCTGGGTATCTTTCATATATTCGCCTTCTGCGTCACTTTTGGTCATGTAACCCTCATCCATCTGTGTCGCTTCAATATTTTTGTACGGAAAATCGTCCCTGGAAACGCTCTGATCGGACTCTTGGCCCTGAGCATCCGACTCAGGGTCCGAGTCCTTGACGGAGTGCCCTCGTGCCATACCTACGCTTTACCCTAGAGATTATCGCTTTACAGAGAGACTTTTATCACATAATTCCGCGAGTTTTCCCTGGAGTCGAGGCTTTATCCACTTTGCGCATCAAATTGGCCTTTAATGCACATTTACCAGCGAAACCTCCAGCTTTTCTGGAGCATAAAGCTTAACAATTTGTGCGCGTTCAAAAATTTTTGGAGAACGGCCGTAAATATGAAAATTAGCGACTAAAAGCTCTCCGGAGCTCCCCACGCGGCGCTGCGGCCCAAACTCGTCAGTCAGAGACTAAAAAGACACGAAAATGAATTCGCAAGATGTACTATAAGCTTATTTGTGAGTGTGCTGAATGCAACAGCGTACTGCTGCAGATTGGCGCCGTAAATGTCCTCGTGAATGTGCCACTGAAGATTCTACGGAAATGTGCAAAGGCCAGGAATTTGCAAGCTGCGAGCCATTCACCTGATGGATGTGCGGATGAGGGAGCTAATTCCGGCGCTGTGAACGCCAAAAGTGCTCCGGAGGCGAAGATAAAGGCCAAGACAGGACTGAAGACTGAGCATCAAAACTGGCACTCGGACGTCTATTCAGCGTTCGGTTGCTTCGAGATTCACGTCATTGTGGCAAATACAGCGCGGGGACTCGAGGGACTGGACCTCCTTGGGGAATTCTACAGCCTCAGGGACACACACGTCGTCTGCACACGACCGGCCTACACGCTGGCGAACCTTGCGGAGGAGCTCAACGAGGGGAGCTCAGACTCTACGGGCCATAGCATCTCGGAAAACCAGGCCCTGCTGGACAGATTCCGCAAGGGGATCTCGTTCAAGGGTTCACCTGCCGCTAATGGGCAAGAGGCTCTCAGGCCCAGGAAGCCGCTCATTACGGATAGGGACCTTATAGAGAGTGGAAACGTGCATGCAGTGTCGTATAACGAGGATGTGGAACTGGACATTGCGACGGATCTAGTCTCCAGTGTGGTATCGGTGGCGACGAGGGCACAGGACCTCCACGAAGCCTACAACAGGAAACATTTGGAGCACAAGTCAAGAATCGGAAAACTCGACCCAAACAACGCCAGAAAGTTTATAACCAGACTTGTAATCCGCGGTTTTGCCAGCGGATTCTCACTGGGATCCGCCAACTGGGTCATCACTCACAGCGATTCCCAGGTCAGTGTGGCCATAATTGGACCCTCAACAATCTCCTTTAATGCAGAACATTGCAAAGGACTCGATTATGACATTTTAAAGGCCGCCGACTACTTTGTGGTTCTGGACAGTGCATGTTCATTCGTCCCCGTGGGAGCGGTTGACATATGGAATGAGCAAAAGCCACACCCGCTGCAGGAAACGCTGGAAAAGGTGTGCACTGAAGCCATGTCCTCGGAACTTCCGGTACTGCTCCCGGTGGACATTTACTCTGAGCACATTTTTCATATTTTAAACGCACTCTGTGATGGACTGCAAAAGACAACTAGCTTCATTTACTGCGTGGGAGAGAGCATGGTGCATTTGTTTGAGTTTGTGGAAAAGTGCACGGAATGGTCAAACATGCAGGATTTCATCCGCTCGTTCCAAACGGAGGATACAGAGGATCTCGAGATTCTACACCCACTCCACAGGATTGAGGATATAAGGGAAAGGGGACTCTTGTACGTTGGAAATACTTTGGATGGCGTCAAGTCTGACTTCAAGACTCCATTCATACTCGTTTTGAGTGTCCACAGAGGCTCACCCATGCTGGACTATATCAGGACTTGCATGGAGCGAGGGGGCTACAAGCTCATCATAGTGGATGAGGGGATGGCTGCCCTGCTTAATGAGGATTTACAGGATGAAGGAGCATCGCACGACTGGGAGTTTACGAGCACATTTCGCCTAGACTACAGGGCAGACGCCATGGAGGTTTTACCAATGATCCCAGAGAGTAGGACGGTAATCACATCAAACAGGCTCCATACATTCCATCCCAATGCCAAGTTTGCACCGACATACTTTGTGCCAGCTGAAGCCAAGTTTACAGGGTTCCTAAAGGGGAAGATTAAAACGGAGGATGTGAAGCGACTTTTGCTACCAAAGTTGAGGAAAGTAAAGGGAATTGATGCACAAATCGCACTTGTGCAGGCTGACGTTTCCAAGAGCATAATCACTCTGCAAGATACGGAGGATATCATGATGATTGATTCATGCACTGATACGTCTGAGGAGGGCATGGAGAGTGCAAGAATGGACGCCCCTGCACAAGATTCTCCGGGTAACAAACGACCGATCTTCTTTGGAACCTTTAGTGTGTACGAGCTCGCAAAATTTCTAGAGTCTAGAGGGTACAGCGATTTGCAAGTCTCAGATTCTGAATACCCCAAAAAAATATGGAACGACGACTTTGTAATCACACTAGAAGGTCCACAAAAGACAAGTATAGAAACAACAGACGAAACTCATCGCAAAAATATAATGCAGGGCCTCCAACAAGTACTATCTGCAGTTTAACGTTTGTGCCGTACTTTAGACTCGGAATTGATTTTTGGAGAATATTACTGTTGATAAAAGGGTATCTCCAGGAAAACCTAGCTAGAATCATCGCAAAAGCTCTAGAGACTCATTAATGCAGTTTATTCTGTCTTGTATAAAGGGGAATCCAGACGGCTGTCTGTAGTCCGTAGGGACCATAATTTCTACCATACACATCCATATCTTAGGTAGGTTCTCTGACGGTGAACTAGTTACGAGGGAGGATGAATGAATGGATGAGGAGTAGTTAAGAGAAGAATGTGCTCCCTTTGGTCGCATTGAGATACTCATGTATCTCAGAGTTTTGAAAGACCATACTCTCTGAACATGGAGGATGACCGGGGATGTGGTATATGAACTCAGTTTACGGATAAAGAAAAAATGTGGAAAGAACGGAAAAAAATGTAGTTGCCCAGGTAATGATACCATACCCGGCTTAACAGCCAAGAAGGAGGATAGTATTGAAAATGTTGTCGGTTTTGTTTCATATATTCATTACAGTAAAAAGGAATTCAGAGTACTCAAAAGTATAGGTAATGATGATGAGGAGCCGAATGTTGAAAGCTACCAAGAAGTTAAAAGGGTCAAGAGTGTTGCTGTTTACTACTGGGAGAAGGATGAAAGAAAACCTCTTCTTATTGAAGTAGAGACTAGTACTGGAAAGGAATACTATTATAAATACAGAAAGAATGAAAAGGAAGCTGATGATAGACCAAATGCGTGGAAATTAGATCCCACTTCTGGTGGAACATCCTTACAGGCTTTGTTGAATGAGCGGAATGTAGGCATAAATAATGTTTTCCCCCTTAATCTCAGCGATCCCACGAAGCCTCTGGATGTGCAGTCAGACGTTGCAAAGAAGATAGGAGTAGAACTTGCCAATAATACTACTCAACCTCCTGGTACCAACTATACTGTTACAAGGTACAAGCTAAATGGTCAAGATGGTACCAAGTTTTCCGTAGCAATGATTGGCAAGGAAAAGGCAAATGGTGTCGATATTCCAGAGGGTGAAATTACTGATTTCAAGGTTTATTTATCACCAAGCGGTGCAGGTACTACACCTGTTATGGTTTCATTTAAATTAAAGAGTGGAGGCTCTAAGTGGTACTATAGTCAAGGTGGAAATGGTACTCAATGGGGAGAAGATGCTGGGTCCAGTGAATTTTATCTCAAAGGCTCTAAAGATAATTCAATATCCACTCTCACAGAGAAGTTTACTAGGAAGTTAGATGGATTTGCTTGCTCATACCGGAATTATGTCACTATTAATCTCACAAAAGGTGGAACATCTCAGATTAGTTATTGTTGCCGTTGTCATGGTAAAGACAAGGGTGGAAAAGTCTCCGTCACTCCTGTGACAGTTCGTTGTAATAGACATTCTAAATCAAACCCTATTCCCTACTTCAAACATGAAATTACCGGTGAAACAAAGATTGCTGCTATTATATTTCAAGATAATGTTAATAAAACTAGGAAGATTATAACTTTAGATGGACCGTCATTTCCAATCTCTGATATAAGAAGTGTCTACGCCTTCTACTGCGTAAGTGATCCAAAACTGATATACCTCCAACCTCCAGGGAACTGGTTCAGGAAGAAAGATATTTCTGGTGGTGGTAATGACAATGAAGTGTGGACACAAGTTCCAAGTCTCCAAGACATAACACCAAATGAGTTAAGTGAGAATACAGAATGCAAGAAATATAATGATCTTGTGAAAGCACTAAGAAGTGCCGGATGTAAAGACCATGGACAGTGTGCTGATACCCAATCTGGAGGTGGTGGTAGTGGACTAGGCCCTGAAGCTGGTGCTACTCAATTTCCTACTTCACATCCTTCTACTACTACTGCTCCTACTGTTGCTGCTCCTGGAGCTCAGACTAATGATAGAGGAAGTGAAAGTTCTATTTGGTCATTTGATTCGCTTACCTCTACAGTTGGAGATTTTTATGAAAAAGCAGTTAGCCCTTTTACCGAGCTTAAATCAACTCTTGATGGTCTACCCAGCAAACTTGCTGTAGAAGTTATGAGGGCAGCTCCTAGTCTGGCTAATCTTCTTGCTATAGCTACTCATGCTATAGTTGAAGCACAAAAGGGTGAAAATGTTCCTACTCCTACTGCTGCTAAAGCTACTAATCCGTCTTCTACTTCTGGAGAATCTCATACTGGTCCCACTGCTGATTCTCTATCTAACAGTCCCTGATATGGAACCCAAAAGATTCCCTAGAGTACATTCCAGTATGACTAGACCATCCCATTTACCCGCTCTGTCGCCATTCCATGCCCTAAACTCTCTACGCTTATGCATACACACGAATGATAATTTTGCAAATGTTAACTTTCCGCAGCGAGTGAGCGGCTGCATTTTACTGCCCAGATATGGGACTGTCTCCATCGAGACTAAATCTTACAAATTAAAGTCGTCCTACGACACTCGCCAACATGCATGCAGATCTTGTAGGGGCTATTTTCACCAAAACATGCGGCTTCACAGGCTACTGCATTGCGACTTGAAACTGCTATAAAGAGAGATCCTCGTTGAGACTCTTTTCAAACTGTGCTCTATCCACGGGACGCCATGCGCCACCTGAAAACTGACGGAAGCATCTGGTGTCCTTGTCTTCGGCTGTATACTTGAAAACGACGCCAAAGGGGTCGTCACTTGTAAAGTAAAAGGTGGCTGATGGGCAGAATTGGGGTCCATCGGCTTCCCATATCACCTGGCCGTCGTAAACGAGTTGAGTCACCTCTACACCCTCCTTGGCGGTGCAGTTTAGTGTCGGCACTCCCTGGTAATCTCCCACTTGTACATCAAAGAGAGTAGAGTCCACCTTGGACTCGTCAAGTTTTATCGTTGACAAATCGCGAGAATTGCCTTCCTTTTCCTCTTTGTCCTCTCCACTCTCAGCTTCACCCTCCTTTTCATTCTCCTCAGTGGGTACTCCATTCTCCACGGATGTGTCTGAATCATTCAATTCCGCATGGGCTCCATCTTCTCGTTCTTCCTCCCTATGCTCTTCACCAGCAGGTACTCTAGGGGACTCTTGAGCGCCCCTTGTGGGCTGTTCTTCGGGAGCCGGTGATCCCATGGGCATGAGGTTGATGGTAACGATTCCGCCAGAGACGGTGATGCTTCCGACTTCGCCGTACTGTTCTTCATCCGCTTCGTTCTCCTTCTCTTGGGCGTCTTCATCCAAGACAACGTCCACCAGGTTGCGTCTCTTCTCAGTCGGCTTCACTGGCTTGTGGTTAGGCTTCCCCGGGTTCCTGGCAAAGCTCACCTTTTTGAAGTAGTCGCTTCCCGGTATGCTGGTCCACGTGTCTCCGTGGTTGAGGTAGTAGAGTCTTCTCGTCAGCTTTGGGGTCTTTACTACTATTCTCAGGAGCTTGTTCGGGTTGACACGTCTCTCGCTGAGGAAGACGCACTTTTCTTCCTCGCTGGCTTCCCAGACGGTCTTAGCGTTTGCCATCACCTTGTCAAAGTACGTTCCTACTTTTGGATAAAACTTGAGGCAGACGGTGCCGTCGCTGGTGTCCTTTTCCATCCGAGCCTTTTGCTCCTCCACCTTTGCCAGAAAGTCGATTGCGTGGGCCCTCTCCAGGGAGTAGAACAGGGCCCTCTTGGCCTCTGCGCCGTCGCCCATGCGGTAGTCAGAAGAGCCCGTAGCTCCCTCTGTGCCCAAAGAAGAAGAATCCGGAAGGGTCCTCCCCGAGACTCCTCCAGACTCCCCCGAATTGCCACAAACGCATAGCCTATGGAATGAGAAAAGGGAGAGAAGGATGATTATCCTCATTCTTTTCGTCAATAGAGCGCAAAAGACCGAGAAAGTCGCCACTCTCTTCCGGGATCTGGGGTGTCTAGCGAACAGCGTGAGCATGGAGAAGAGAAGGATTTCAGTACTACTGGAGTATAGCGGAAGGAAGAATGACCTACCGACGTCAAAGACTAGGTAGTTTAGCGACCAGCGGGAGCTTAAAGAAGAGTAATGAAGACTCTATGAGCCTAGTGAGTAGAGAAGATCTGGCGAGTATACTTTAGTATAGGAGCTGTAAAGGCGACCAACGGGAGTCTCTATTCATGAGGCTTGGTAGAGGAAGGACGGGAGCATGACCTACCACTAGGGAGTCTATATAAGAGGGATATGAGTGATGAGAGTACATTACTGTAGCAAATAGAGGAGCTTGTGTATTCGTCGTTAGATGGAAGAGTTGTCATTACGATATGCCAAGCATAGAGTTCTACAATGTAACAGCGGTGGCATAGGAGCATAAGCGACTAGCTGGAGCCTCTAGAAGAAGGATGGAGACTCTATGAGCGTAGCGAATAGAGAACTGGCAACAAACAGAAGTCCATAGAATAAAGATGGATGAGCTAGTTGTGCGACTAGATGAGCAAAGAGAGTATGAGATGGAAGGAATGAGCTCCAAGAGTCTATGCATGCTCAATATGGTACGTTATTTGAGCACTATAGGATATCTGTGTCTAACCCAAGGGTCTCCGTAGACTTCCCAAGAGTATAATTAGATCAGGCGTACAAGAGGTAGAGCCAAACGCTGTCCATAGTACAGAACCGGTAGCAACAGTTTCAGCAGCCTTTTCAGCTCGAGCAGATCCTCCAGCTCCGTCTCCAGGTTGAGTTCCAGCGACAGTAGAAGTTCCACTATGAACACCAGTAACTATATTAGACTGGTTGGAATGTTGAGTTTCAGAAGATGTGGCATCAAGTTGTTGAGAAAGTGCAGAGACAACTTGTTTACCTCCTTCAGGAACATCACCAGTAGTAAATTTAGTATAAGCTTGTACAAATACGTCAGCAGGATCTTGAAAAGGAACAGTCTCAAATGTTTCAAAAATAGGAGGAATAGGGAGAGTCTCATCCCACTCTTCAACTTTAGAGGTATATCCACGCATAGTAGTACCATATTCATCCAAGTCAACAACCCCTAAGCCATATGTAGCAAAGGGAGCAATAGGAGATCCTGGACCACCACTAGAAAGAGGAAGATGAGGTGGATTAATAGAAGCAAAGGGAATAGGAAATCCTTTAGATCTAGGTCTAGGAAGAGGATATCCTTCAACACCGCTAGGTTGAAGGGGTGATGATGATAGAATAGGTCTAGGAAATGGATCAGTAGGAAATTCTTGAACATCAGCAGACTTAGGAATAGTAGTAGCAATAACAATAGGATCTCCATCAACACCGATATGATGAGGTGGTTGAGGTCCAGGTCCGACAATAGGGTATCCATCAGGTAAACTAGATAGACTATTAAAAAGGGCAGTCATCTGTTTTTCCCTTTCACCATCAATAGCATCTTCAGCCATCTGAGCCACTGGAGTACCTTGTAGGAGAATCTTGGTCTCAGACTCTGTATCAGGAACCTGGTCAGATAAGTCAGCAGCTGGAACCTCTTCACGTTGAACTCCATTCTGTCCACGGTCTTGTTCAGCAGGTGTAGGAAGCGCTTCGGCTTCAGCAGTAACAACAGTATCAGCCATTTGAAGAGCTAGTGGAAGTGTTTCTCTGATAATCTCACTAGTAGCATACAGTCCAGCTGCACCAGCTACAATAGACTCACCTAGTACAGAAGCAGCAGTTGTAGTTATATCATCCCATAGTTCTTGACCAAGGTTTACTCCGGCTCCATCAGCAGGAAGAGGTGGAGGAGGATGTTGAGCTTCATCAGCTTGAGTGCCTTGATGAGCAGCAGTTTTAACAGCGTCTAGTTCTTCCTCTTCTTCATCATATTCTAGAGTGTGAATAGTTTTAAGACCGCTTGCCGTATTTTGACCCTTACTTCCTAGTATCTCCTCCAGCTCCTGCTTACCACCATTCCGACAAGAGTTATTGGACCACATATAAGCATATCCATTCCCAGTGCTAACACGGATTATAAAAGGTGCTTCAGTATCTTCAGCGCCAAGTTTCGGACAGTCCGGCAAGAAAACTAGTACCTCTTTAACATCCCATATTGTCAGTTCATCCGGATCCATACCTGATCCATCAGTGAAACCAGTTACGGTAAAGGTCTTTTCTCCATCATTCTCATAGGTGTGCCTCCAAGCAGTATAATCTGTTAACCCAGGTAGAGGAACGCTGGTAACTTTAACTTTACCAGGACATTTTTCCTTCTTACATTCTATGTCGTAATATTCCCCAGTTCTATGGAATGAGACATCTATGACAACTGGTTTGAAAAGTTTGCATTTTTGTTCTTTAAGCTGTTCCTCAAGTTTCTCACCTTTGAGTTCAAAATTACTATAATCAAGGATCATTTGCCACTCACTGTTATCTTCCTTTCCATTATTAGCAACTGGAACGGGTTTTTCAGTAAAACCTCGAACATATACCTCCATTAACAGGGGTTTTGTACGCTCCTTGTCTTTGTCCCAGTAATAGACGAAGAGTTCACGAGTGTGATTACTATCAAGTGGAAGGGATCCACCATCTTCATCTTTAATCTCAACCTCACCATACCTAATTGACCTAGTACCTTTACCGTACTCGTGCTTGTATTTAGTATATCCATCATCAGTACTTCTTTCCGATTCAACAGGAACAATTGTGACATTTTTCTCACCGCATGCACATCTATAATTATCTTTTGCATGAATGTCGACGATATGAAGATTGTAGAGATCACAGGTGAGTTTAATGAGTTTCTCTCTAAATTCTGGAGTTGGGGTGAGTCCACCATTAAATTGTGTATCTACACTTGGTATCGCATTCCATTTTGTATTTGATTCAGCAGTATTTTCATACCAGTGATACTGTGTGCTGCCGTGTTCTTTGATTATAAGCAGAAGAGGCTTCTCTATATTCCAATCATCACCAGTGTCATAAGTTGGGCTATAGTAAGTGTATACTTCCGTTATCTCAGTATGTTCAGTGGTAAGTCCATTTCCATTTAAATCAGTAAGAACTCCTCCACCATATTTTAAACTATTGATCCTTGGTATTCTGTTACTCTTATGACGACATACCCTGTATTTTGGACCATCATGATTGGTGTTTAAATTTCTCAAATATGCCTTGAAACTACCATAACATTTACAGTTTCCAATTTGGTGGTCACCTTGTTCTCCATTTGGACATTTGTTTCTTATATTTATGCTTGGAGGCATTCATAACGCTACTTCCTAATATCCCAACTTACATGTCTTGAAATTATGCCATAATACTATCCTCTCTCACAACTAGCTCACCGTCAGAGAGACTATCCACAGAACAAGATGAGCAACTATCAAAGAAGTCTCTCGAATGATCTCTGTGGACTATCTTCGCTCCTATACTGCCTATTCTCGCAAGAGCTTGGCAACTATCCGACTGTAGGGAGTCATGAGAATACCGTGGCTATGCTATTAATACAAATTTAACATTCATCTATAATACACTATAGCCGTAGACGGCGGCATCTCCGATCAAAAGAAAGGACAGGAATAAGGTAGGATTATGTGCACAAAGGTTATGAACATTCCCAATCTACGAGTTCTCCAATGACAGACGATAGCCATAAAACATTCTATAGAGCGGAAAAAGATGCCACAATTGCAGGCCAAAATACCTTGACTAGAGCAACTAAAGCTCCAGCCACTACAAGTCCTCCCACAGTTCCTCCAACTGCATTTATGATGACCTGTTTTTGGGGATCTGCAGAGGGATGTACGTCTTCGTCTGCACCAAGATTAAGTTCGTTCTTCAACTGGTTTAGTTGGTTGGTAAGTTCATCGTTCTCTAATTTACCTGTCTTTTCTTGTCTCCCAAGAAGAGTCCAGCTATTTTGACTATTTTCTTGCCTTATGTAATATAGATAGTCATTACTAGCAGTACCTCTTTTCTCTAACTCAACCATTATAAGGTTTTTCAGAGAATAAGGATCATCTCCCTGATAAAAAGCGGTTATACTCCCAAGGATATAATCTGGAGGTGTTATGCCATCAAGTACGTTACCATTATGTTCAACTCCCTTTAGCTTAAAGAGTCCACCTCTCAAAGAATGTTTATATTTCCAATAGCCATTACCAAGTGGAGCATTTCTCACAGTTATATTGATGCTCATATTTCCATCCGGGTAGTGTGCATCAGCAGGCATAAATAAATCTGGAATGATTAATGGATAATAAGAAGCCTCTTCAAGAAGCTTCTTTATTTTACCATCATCAGAAGTATGTTCTGGTAGATTTGGATCCGCCTTTCCAATCTCACTCCAAGTGCTTCCATCAGTAGTATTTCTTCTGAACCAAGACCTTTCATGAAAACCTTGTTCATAGTGTATTAGGAGAGGTTTGCCACCGGACTTAGTCCAATAAACTGATATAGATTGGACATTTTTAACTGATGGAAGTCCAAGTTGCCAATTTTTATCATCCTTGAAACTGGTGGTAGAAAAGGATCCAAGTCTAGAAGCCAAAACATAATGCGCATAATAATCATAATTATCTTCATGTTGGGATATTATTAAGATGCTTATGCCGGTACAATTGGGACATTGGTAACCATTCTTTTCTGAAATATTAAAAGTGTGGGCTTTGTTCCTGATGCAGTTCTGCTTGTTAGGTTCTTTCCTGAAATTGCCTTCACTTATACTTACATTGGTCCAGTTACTATTCCCAGCAGCTGATGTATAGTAGACTGAGGTATCTCCATCACCAAGTTGAATTAGCAAGGGTGTACTACAAGTGCTATCTTCTGACCAAAAAAATACCGAGACACTGGAATATTTATCTAGGCTAGGAAATCCATTCTGAGGGGTTACTTCCTTAATATTCCCTATTTTATATTCCCCTTTCAGACCATGTGTTAACTTTCTATAAGTCCCTTCTGGGTCAGGGTACCATTCATCCGTAAGATTAACTCTTCCACCGCTTGAACTAGTATAATAATATCCTTTACTATCATCCTTTTGGGCTTGTCCTCCACTTCCAGAATGTTTACTAATGTCTATAGTAACGCCTTCATCCATTTATCACTCACTAATCTCGTACTCATCTCAAGATTGAAATGTTTTGGAGATGGGCAATAAACGTCAGGTAATGTATGGGGGTTCAGGAAGTAATTTTGTCATTTTTAGTGTACTATTCATCACTATTTGGCATTTACAGGGATTTAGTACTATAAAATGTCCATCAAAGTAACTATATTGGCCATAATGTTCCATAGGATCCCTTACTCCATAATCTGCTCATTGTCAAAACCTGCATGCACGAATAAAGTTGTTTTATCCTTTACCTTTTATTCCTGTAACTTAATCACTCATTCTCTCAGATATTACATAGGTATTTTAAAGGATGTATTTCTAGCTGTCTCGTATAGTTTATGCATCAAAAGGTGTGCTAGAAACGAGTTCCCTATTCCTTTCCTCTCATATTCCACAGGCAACATCTTCAAACCTATCGATCGTCCAAATGGCTCATTCTGGAGCTCACTGCCTTTCTCCCTGTGATCGGACAATTTAGTCTCCCTGAAGTTTCCTGGAATGAGCCATAATGACTCCGTTCCCTCCATCTCAAGATGGTCCAAAGTCCAGAATAGGGAACTCCTCCACAGAGCCTAGTGATTACCTATACTCCTTCACTTCACTATGGACACAGTCTCCCATTCTGCTATTGTTGTATTAGACAACTTTATGCTAAGAATCTCATAATGGTAACTTATTCATCTGAGGATGAATTCGCATCACTATTCCACTCGTTACACTCATTCCATAGTGATATACTACCTAGTCTATCCTTCTTCTATGGACTCCCTACGGTCGTCTAGTACTCCTTACAGTCGTACTTGGACAGTGAGAATCCTACTATTGATAAGAAGAGCTCCTGTTAGTCGCTTGAGCTCATCTACCTTACGGTGAATTCGCATCCCTCATTCTTCGGAACTTACCATTATACCTACAGTGTACTTTAAATTAAAACTACATTAACACATCATCTTGCCATCCTAGGGCAAGATCTCGTCATAAATGTGCATGCAGATTCCCATTGTCCCCACCGGCGATTTAGGGGAGGGTAGCTAGAGAGCGTATCCCAGTCCGCTTTCCTCCAGCACCTTTTCAAAGAGACTAAACTTGACCTTGCTGTATGCGAGATAGTCGAAATCATCACTGTCCGCATCGGGTCTAGCGGCCAGGAGGATGCCCCAAAGTGACCAGAAGAGCATGGGTCCCAGGGTGTGAATCTCGACTGATTTCAGAAACCCGTCAATAGTCTCAGAGTCAGATGGTAGCACATTTGATCCAGTGGCTGCAGAGAGATATACGCTGGCAAAGAGGACCTTGAGGTCCTTGGAGAGCTCAAGTGATTCATCGATCTTAAAGGACGGCGGCTGGTCCACGTGGCAGAATAGCATCTCCGCGAAAAAGTTGGCGACATCATACCCGGCATAATTGAAGCCGGCATAGTCGAAATCGATAAAGTGTAGTCCGGTATAGGTCGCTACAATGTTCTTGAGATGCAGGTCATTGTGGCAAAAGACGACCTTGTTGGAGAAGGACTGCGACGTCTCGGCGTGCTTAGCAATCACCTTCTGGTAGATATCAAATGCCCTGTATAATTTGTCCACATCAACATCCAGTCCACGCTGCTGCACAGCCACTTTAACATGTGGGAGCCACCGCTCAACTGTCCTCTCGACTATCGGCCTCCTGCTCCAGGACTCTTTGGCGACCATGCTAACAATTCTGTGAAAGTTGCCCAAGATTGTCGCAATGGATGTGAGTAACGAAATGTTCTGCAAGGAGCCCGTACAGAGTATGTACCCGTCCAGCCACTGCTCTATGCGTCCTCCCGGAAACGCCGCCACAAGTCTGGGAGAGAACTCATAGGAGCTCAGCAGTTCAAGCACTTCGTTTTGGTGGTCCAGGTCGAAGGAGACAAGCTCATCCGGGTATACGAGCCTCAGCAATACTTTGTGTGCCCCCAACGAGTCCTTCCTGGGTTCAATCACCTGGACCTTGTAGACCCTGTTTGTCATTGCACTCGTGATCTTGTGGACCTGGAGGTCCCCATGGCCAAACTTGTTCCAGAACGGGACGTACTTTATACAAATGTCCTTCAACTCGTCAGAGTCATCAACTCGGACCATGTAACTGCTGGCCGCGGTGGCGTTGCTCATCAGAGTATTCGGAGACAGACATTCAGAGACCATTCTAGCTAAACTCAGTCAAGAATGGTCCACAGGAATTGCGATTTACGGTGGAAGAAGAATAACGAGTCCTGCCCAGACAGGGGAGCATATGGGGAATACACACTGCCGTGGATTACTCTCTGCTCGTCCACTCGCCGATTTATTCTGAGCGTTCCTATGGGTGAAAGAGGAGGTGTGGTTAGGGGAAAGAAGGGGAACTGGGTGCCATGAATAAAGGTGTGCCCATCCAGCCCCGGTCGCTTGTCCCTTAGTCCCAGGCTCCTCTTCCATGCACCTCCAAGGACTTTACCGTGGCAGAGAATGCCAGTATTCATGGAGATGGCGTTGCATGGAAGAAGACTGGCTCTCCTGCTACACCGCGTGTTCCTTGGCTGCCTCCATGAATTCCACTCCTGGCGGAAAGCCTCCTAGTGAGGGCATAGATGATGGATGTTTATGGAAAGAATGAGTAGTGATGACTATAAGACGGATGAACAAGCTACAGCTACTAGAGAACTTGCGGAGGAACGCTATTTTGACTGGCATGTAAGAACTGCATTAGTTATCAACATTCCATACACTGGACTTGCTATCATACAATTAAAGCGCTCTACTGTGATTCACTGGGTTTATGAGTGGTATGAGACTTTTAAGCAGAATTAGGAGATTATGATCCAGACCTCATTTCATCGAGCTTCTTCAAGAAACTATCCTTTTCGACTGATATCCATTCAGTACTAACTCTCTCAAAGTACCTGCTTCCTTCTGATAAATTCTCCACTGTGATCATCTCCATTAGTTCCTTATCACCTTTCTTATAAACAAGACAAGAAAGACAGTAATCATCATTAGGTCCACCAAACCTTCCTTTTATTCCCACTCTAGAAAAATGTGGTTGAGCCTTCCATAACTCTTTGGTACTGTCCCTTATTCCTTTGGCAAGGTACCCTGGTTTGGGATAAAAGTGTTTAGTAGTGATACCCAGGAGATCTGCCTCAAAAATGCTACATTCATTAGTACTATTGGCCAAGGAAAGATCAAGTTCAAAGTCTGATATCCATTCCGCTGGCGCCATTAAAATTCTCATCTTTTCTTCATGATTATTACATGGCATCCAGTTATCACCATTTAGCTCTATATAAGTTTCCTTGGAAGTATCAGCTCTCTTAGTTACTACAAGTACTAGCTCTGCTTTACCGTCCTTACTAAGATATACTCTGGCATGGCCAAATGTCTCTCCAGTAGATGGAATCCAGATTTCTTTCTCACCATCTACTAACCTTATAACTGTAGTGTTCTTCTTTGGAACAATAAGTTTAACTCTGTTTGCAGTAAAGGTATAGTCAAAGGAGTTGCATTGTTCGTCTGGTTTAGCAATATTAAGAGTAGTAGTGTGTCTAGATGTTTGAGTAACTGGAGTTTCATCCACTGCTACATCTTCTACCTTTCTACCATTACGTCTATGATCCAAAGACTGTGTATACTCTGCTTCATAGACAGTTCCATTAGCAAGATCCCATACCAGCCTTTGGCCACTCGATCTATTCTTCTTTGTCTCCTCTACAAATTCACTGGTCACTATTTCATCCTCTACATAGTCGTCTAGAACCTCGATAAAGAGTCCGTCAGTGGGAAGTTTGGACCTCCTGCAATGGCAAAGTCCCAGTAGACAGGTTACCAGGAGAATGGAAAAGACCATTTTCCATCCAACGTTCGTCCATAAGGATATGTCATGAGATGCTTGACGAGGATGCAGTGTATTACAGTGTATACAAGGGAGAATGAGCGGAAGAGCGGAGGGGAATCAAATAATAGACAACATGGATGGGGTGAAGAGTTCTTCCTTCCATTCTCTTCTTAGGCAGTCTAATTTCCTCTACTGAGTTGCTCAACCGTGTGTACCATTAGAATAAAAAATGAGTACTCCAAGCGGGTCAAATTTGGAAGAACAAGGGGCTGGAATGTTGGTGTACAGGAGTACTTTCAGACAACTTCATAACATCTTCCATGAAGTTTAATGAGCATATGGTAAGTATTCATGTACACATACTTGAGGAAGAGTCACTAATATTCATCCTAGTATCTTCTTTCACCTAGACAGGCTTCTGGGTAGGCTATAAAGAGACATCCAAAGTGACATTCTGGGAGTGAAGGTTCATTATCTTATCAGGTAACCCTCAAGAAACGCTAATAAGGATTACAACAGAAATTTTTTGGTATATACTCCACTAAACGTAGCGACGGTACATAAGCTTTTGAATGGAGTAATCATGTGCAAGTCTTTTAATGGAAGGAAATAGCAAATAGATACCAACACATATCGCCAATATACCAAATGTTACTCCAACGCCATATTCAATAGTACCTGATTCTCCAGACTGAATGTTATGTTTAGAGTTTTGCATAGAACCTGTTGATGTTCTCTCCTCTGCTTTCTCATCAGCTTCCTTTACAACATCTTCTTGCTCCCTTTTGTTATTCATTTGCGAGGGATACTTGGTAAGCTTACCGGTAAGTTTTCCCTTAAGATCTTCAAAAACTATCTTGTTACCATTCTCCTTAATGTGAGAGATTAGAGCATCTTTGTCTGGAAATTTTAATCTATTATTCTCAACGTAAGCCTTTATCTCCAGTCTATAACCCATCCACCTGTCCCCGTCATTCCTGGAGTAGTAGTAAACTAAATTTGGAGAGTCTTCAAGTGCGGAATGATCCAAACATTCTAGTTCAATCAAAACTGGATTATTACTGGCATAATCGATGTAATAAGCATTTAGTCTCCCAAAGAGGGTGCCAAAGGGAGGGAGCTCGTCTTTAGTAAGTTCCTTAGTCTCAGCAACTTTAATCTTCTTGAGAGTAAAATGAGGAATAGTCGCATGTCTGACTAGAAAATAGCCTTGTACCGCGTCCTTGCACTTTTTGTATGGAATAGAAACTCCATCAAAAGAATAATATTGGATTACTCCCGTGGATCCTCTAATCTGAGTTACATCTACAGATAGACCATCCCTTATATCTCCAAGTTTTGTTCTAAGACTCTCATCTGATATTTTGTCAACAAGAAGCCTATTGTGTGTAACTATATTCTGGAGCACCTGTACAAGTTCTGTCGCCTCATCAATAACTGAGCATATTTTTCGAAGGTCCCATTTTCCATTGGCATTTTTGGTGAGATGCCATGCAATTTGAACGTGCTCATCGTTCGCATGAAACTCCAACAATTCCACAAGCAAAGGATTGGTATGATCAGCATCTCTATAGTATACATTAAACTCCTCAAAGACGCCAGTTGGAAGACCGCCCTTCACTTTCATGTATTCTCCATTTGGAAGTTTGATTCCTTTAATCTGGAATGACTCGTGAACTAAAGTATGACTTGCCTTTTTGAAACTGCCATTCAATATTTTATCTTCTTTTATAACTATTTTCCTTTTAGAAATCTCTGATGGATAAATAGTGGGATTGGAACCTAAGGAAACTCTCTCGAGATCAAAGACAAGATCCAAGTAACCAACAATTTGGAGTGCAGTGGATCTGTTCCGCTTATAAAGCTCAGGAAAGTTGAATCCGCCATGTTCAGTTATATTTTTTAGGACAGCACCCAGCTCCTTGTCATGCAGGATGTGTGCGTTTCTAGGTGTGAATTCTGCAAATGTCACCTTGTCCACATCTTCATCAACATCTTGATTTAGGCGGTATAGGCTGCCTATGCCAGAGGCTAATATCTGTATAAGTAGAATTTTGTCTCCTTTAAAATACGTTACAATGTTCTCAATAGTAATAATATACGGTGGAATCCCAGGTAGCAGTTTTCCATTATACAAAAGAGCAGAGAGATTAAAAGAGCTCGAAGAGCCAGTGTATCTATAATACCTGTATTCGGGATCGTACTCATCATTATCACTGCGTTTTATACCGTCTTCTAAAGTTGCGTCGGGATAAATGTCAATCTGATGCACTACCATTTGACTGTTTCACGTCTCCACCATTCAATCGGTGCTTGCATGCAGACTGTAATGGTAAAGTTCTATGGTTGAAGCCTAGCCGTATTCAAGTTTATGATGTCTTGCCATGGTGCCAGTGTGTATGGGTTGTCTAATTACCACTGATGTACCACACAAGAGAGAGTTGTTACTGTCTCAGTATCGAATGTTGATGCATAGAGACTAGTGTTTTAATTGGAGTTTAGGAGTAGTTAGGTAGATAATACGCCTCCATATTTCCCGCAACAGTATGGTTCCTGCCTACCCATGATAAAATCTTCCAATGTCCATAGTATCTGCATTATTGAAATAACAGACTGGGTCATCTGGTGTCTGTTTAATGTCTTCACTGGAGACTTTATAAGCGCCATTATGGCAAGTACTCCACTCTTTTTCATGCCCTGTTGTCAAGCCTTTGATGTAAGCGTTGAATGGGTAGGCCTGGCCCTGTTGTCTAACGACAGGTTGAGGAGATCCATCAGCTCCAGGAGATTAACCAGGAGCCGGGAACGAATTCTTCTTCCTACCTCACCGATCCTCCATACAATCGTTTCGCTTGGTCAACGTCTGGAATGCCAAAGAAGAGTCCGAGTCCGTCCCTCTAAAGAGTTTTCAGGTGTGGCTTCAGTCTCCGTGTCTGCAAGAGGACAGCGGATGTGTAGCTCCTATCCTCCGCAAGGACAAGCTTAAAGTACAAGTCATCGTCTATTTGCCAAATTTTATGCCTTTGGGGGCGATTATTCGCGAGGCTCTCAAAAATGACGCGTTCCGCCTCATTTCCGCTGTATAAACCAATGAGCTGGTTGTAGGATGTACAATATGCAAGTTTGAGGATTGAAATGAGAGTGAGAAGACCAGAAATGAAGATTCGCATGAGTGATGTTTGAACTGACTCGTGAGAGGGGACAGGTACCTAGAAGAATGTGGTACAGGGGAAAATGTTGGAGGGGTACCTAGAAGCTTATCCTCGGGTACCCTAGAGGTCCACTCCCTGTCTCATGTAAGTAGTCTGGTTACTTGTAAGCATTCATGGTTATTCATTGCCAGTATGGTGATGGTTTGTATCCTACATGCATGAGTTTTGACACTCGATTATCACTCTTCAGGAGTCAGAAGAGTTACTTCTTTCTTCCTCTGGTAGAGATTCTTCCTTACCTTCAGTATTTAAGCCAGTGCTTTCCAGGGCATCTGTAGATTGTTACCATTTTTTCCTTCCATAGTCTATAATATTATCTGTAGAGACAAGTAACAAAGTCTCTAATTGCTCCAGAAAGCGTCTCTAGTTCATTCTTATTTCCAATCCCTGCGAGAGGACCACTTTCTTATTCCTCTGTCCCATCATTCCTTCTGCTCTCTCATCACTAGGAGGTCTTCTTCCTATAACCATCATAGACATGAGTTACGTAATCAAAGGTGAGCCGTCTCTTTGCATCTATAGTCGTACCCTGTCCAGGATTCCTAGTCTGTTTGGCATGACATCTTGTAACAATGCCGTCTCTATAATATACCATTGGAACAGCCTTCCTAATGCCACACTTAAATGTACATTCTAACCGAGAAGCTCGTGCATGCAGTATCTAAGGTGAATGTGGAATGAAAATAACACTTTTGGTGACAATGCTGAAGCATAACAATTATGATTTGAAAGTACTATTCTTAAAATAACTCTTATACCGCATTAAACGTGTGTGGTAATGCAATCCTCTATAATCTTGGAGAGTGACCCGCTGTCTATAACTTCTTCAGTCTTGCAGGTCTTGATGAGAGACCCGCTGTGAAAGACCCAAACTGAAGTGCAGAGACGCAAAACGTCAACATCATGTGCCGCAATGAAGGTCGTACAATGCTGGAAGTAGGTCTTGATGAGCTCATAAATGGGAGTCTCTGCAGTATTGTATGTTCCAACCTCATCTTCTGGAGGCTCATCAACCAGGAGTATCTTGTAAAATTCTCTGTATAATACTAGTCTTGCCACTGATAGTGTGCGGAGTTGGGAGCTTGAGAGTACAGCTCCATAGTCTATATTTACATTGTCTGCGGAGGGGACATCATAGGGTCTTAGAGTAGGCCCGTAATAAGCTCTCTTTAAATGCCTTGGTAGATCCTTGTGGTAATGGTCAGGTATAATGATGGTATTTAATCCTCTTCCTCCAGGAAGACTCTCGACAAACTTGAGTAAGCCACAATTTTCCAAGGCTGCTTCAATGTCAGCGTCATCAAATAACATTCTTGGATCAATGAATCTGCGAACAGTCCACCCCCTGAATACAAATGGCAGTTGAGGAAGTACTCCGATGATCTGCCTAGTCACATTCTTTGGCATATCATTCAAGTCACAACCGTCTAGGAGAACAGAACCGTCTCTATTTCTAGCCAAGTTTTGAAGTACTGACAACAGGGTAGACTTTCCTGCTCCAGTTCTGCCAACAATGCCGATAATGTCCGAGGTATCAGCTGAACATGTAACATTCTTGAGAATGGCATGCTTCTCATTGGAATCCCTGGAGACAACGTGCACGCTCACATTATCCAACTTTATCCTAGTAGTACCTGGAACTGCATACTTGGACACGTCAAGCACATTAACCTTGTGCTTAAAGAGGAGCATCTTGAGACTAGTGCAATGAACAGCTCTTCTCTTGGCATGCTCACTACGTCGCCTTCTACGAATGGAGTCCTTGATGTTCTCATCGGACGGCTGATCGCCTCCAGCTGATGTGGAACGGTCCACGACAAAATCTGTCCGGTGGATATCCTTCCTATCGCCAAATTTGAGTGGAGTATTTGGAGGAATAAAATTCTCGAACCTCCTCATGGGAAGCGAATGCAACTGGAGGTAATACGATATCTCCAGAAAGTTTGCAAAGTAATTGTTAATGTTCAGAAATAACGAATAAGCCATGCCGTAGTAACCAACCTTGATATCCATGTCACAGAACCTGGAACGGATAATAGGAAAGAGGAGAATGAACAAAGCAAGTGGCGAGAGCAAACATCTGGAAGCGATGGAGCTCCAAAACATTGCGGAATTGTTCATGTATGTGCCCCTAACATTATAGTCAACATGCTCAATCATCGTGTGAACCAACTTCCATTCACTCTTAAAACTTCTGCAAATCGGCAAACCTGAGATTGCCGACCCTATGGCGGAATCAATTTGGTTGTAAGCTTCCAAACGCGAAAATGCTACATTCTTGCAAGCCTTGATGTAGTAGTAGACAATATACCGGAAGATGATAAAGCAGAGCACAATGGAAATCGGAGTAGCCCAAGGTATCATAAAGAAGAGCGTAAACATCTGAACACCCATCTCAATCAGCAGTACAAAAACGTCGTGGAGGTAGTAACTCAACATGTTGTCAATGGAAAGAGTATCCATGTACAAGAATGTTTGCACACTGCTCAACGACTTTTTGATGCTCAACACTCCAGAGCTATTGGTGAAGATGGAGTTGATGCAATACTCATGGATTCTCCTTGAAACATTAAAAGAGGCCTGGGTCATGGCCAATGCACGGAAGAAGACCCCAACCATGACAGATACCGAGAGAATGATGATCCACCTCAAAGATCTATAGCAATACTCCTTAACATCCTCAAGCGTAACTGACGTATGACTATGCTCATTTGCGTAATCAACGATAGAGTCAGAGACCTTGGAGGTGATGATGAACTTTGTGCTGTCCAAACTTGAGAAGGTAAATGTAAATATGAAGAAGAGTGCAATGGACCAACCAGCCGCATGGAAGTAAACCTTGAACTGAGCCGCATTGTCTGATTTAGAGTCCTTTGTCTTGTTCTTTTCATACAAATGCTGAACTGTGGGCGAGTCAGAGTATTTAGACTCTGTAGAGCCTCTTCGTCCCGGTCTGGTATAGTCATCAGAGTCGCATCTTCCAAGCATCTCATGCGATCTAGACGGTAGTTCCATCTTGTCTTCAGAGGGCTTTGGAGGCTCAAGATGGCCAGCTTCGTTTTCTATCAGATACCTCAGCTTGTTCCTCTGTATGAGCGTCTCGTTTCTCAGCGAGTATATCGGAGCATCTGGGAATGAATCTGGAGACGCTGATGATACGCAGGCGTCCAAGATGTTCTTTGAGATGGTAAGAACTGCAGATACATCACCCTTTTCCAGCAAGCCTTTTCCCTTTTCAAACAAGTTCCTGAAAATGGTCCTCGCCACAAACGGGTCCAGACCAGTAAATGAGTCGTCTATTACCACAAGGAAGGAATGTTCAGATTCACTCTCCCTATTAGTCTTGCTAAAGATGAGGTAAGCGTAGATGGCACGAGCAAGTCCAACTCTTACTCTCTGACCTCCACTGAGAGAGTAGCCATGTTCAGAAATCTTGCGCATGTCACCTCCGTTCCAGGTGGAAATGTCATGTTCAAGTTCAACTGCCTTAATGACAGTGTTGTAGACATCCTCATCAAATCTGTGACCAAAGGTAATGTTAGACTTAATGGTACCCTTTTGTAGCCAGACATCCTGAGAAGCATAGAATATTGGCATGTTGGTAGAGAGAGGCAATACGGCCATTGATCCTTCAACAAGAGTCATGTCACCAAGGATAGCCTTGATAAAGTTGGTCTTACCAGAACCCTGAGCACCAGTGACAATGGCAAGATCACCAGTGTTTAGGACAAAGTCAAGGTTCCTAAGACAAGTAGTACCAGTATTGTCAAGAAGATCCTTTCTACTGTTGACCCACGCAAAGGAGGCCTTCTTGAACATCACAACTAGTCCCTTGGGCAGTGTCTTATCCTCAGCAGGTAGTGCCTCTGGCAAAGGATTCCTCCCAGTAAACTTGTTGTCCTGCAAATAAAAATTTGGAGAACAAGTTCTGAGGAAATACTCCACTCTTTTGAATGCATTGATCCCGAATAGCATGAGTCTCAGGTACATGGGAACCATGTAGAGCGGACCAATGATCTTCATAATGACAAATATGGATGCCAAGATCCCCGAAGGATTCACGCCCCTAAGGTCAGTAGCTTCTCTGACTTCTCCGACAAAGTCGTTGACAAGAATGATAATGTCTATGCACATGATTGACACAATTATGACCTTGTTTACTAGAGACACGAGGAAGCGAACAAAGACGATTTTAAGCTCGTCATTTCTGGTCTCGGTAATGATATCGTGGCCGATATCATCAAGAGCCATGGCTTCAATCAAGTGCAGCCCAGAGATTACCTCGCTTGATTTAGAAATTCTATGGTCTCTGATTCCGAGATACCACCTTAACATGAAACCATTCAAGATCTCAACAATGAACATGCACACAACTAGAGAGAGTGACACGATGAGAACAGTTCCTGCTTTAATGTTAAACTGACTGTTCATTAAGATGATTCCATACGTCAGCGAGGTCAAGAAATCAACAAACCCAGGAACAGCCTCGATGAAAAAGGGAAGGTAGTAAGAGTCCGTGAGGACCAGAGCGTACATTTTCGGGGTTACTTCATTGTTCTTGTAGCGCCTTGCCGGGCACAGTAGTGGGTTATCCGTGCATGCGTCTTCTCCGGAACAACAGTGAATGGTGCTCTTGCAAACCCCCTCCTTGGACTGAAAGTTGGCAAAGTTGCCGCGTCTGTAGCAAAGACCGTGCTGGAAGATCGTGACACGAAGGCACGCATCGAGGAGGATGGCGAGTCTTTGTACATAGTAGTTGATGTGACTCATGCCGATCATTTTTATTAGCTCGATTGCAATGACGGCCACCACCAGAAAGAAGAAGGTCACGAATCTGAATTCTCCTTCGGACAATAGGCCAAGTAACTTGTGCAAAAAGGCAGCGACACTCATACCGATGGCGTTCATAATCACAATTCCTATTAGGATGATGGTTAGTCTCTTCCAAAAGGTCAAGAAGAGCGCCCTCAGCAGAATGTACCTGGCCGGCTTCTTGGCTTTCTTCCTTTCCTCTTCGCTGAGGGACTCGTGGGCCTCAATGCTGGCGATGCCATCGCTAACATGCCTGGAAAGAATTGGCTGCCATTTGAGAATCTGGTCAGCCAGCGGGAGCGGGTGGAGCATGTAAGGGTCCAGGTACCTCCTCGACGTTTCCTTGACCCAGCCATGCATCCACGCCAGAAAGACAAAGTTGAAGACGCCCTTGTCATCAAAGTAGCGAAACTTCTTCCCATTCGGTGCCGTCATCTTCTTCCTTGCCAGCTCCACCTCACTCTCCCAAAAGTGATGGTCGCCGACCTCAGAGACGGGTCCGTTGCCCATCATCCTTCAGAGTCCCAGAACCGGTTATACTCGATGGAGTAACGGTGTGCGGGAGCAGAGAATGCAAGAGTAGGACAGCCTCCCGCACATAAAGTCCGAGGCCGATGGTCAGAAGATTGTAGATGGATGCAAAACTACTCAGCAACGAGTCGCATATCGCTCCATGTTCTGATGGGCAAGAGCTACCAGAATGGGTTTGTGTCGAGAGGAAGAAATACGTATGGCAGAATGAGTCCGTATGGATGAGGAAGAAGATGTTGCAGTGCAAAGACACCTTCTTCTCTCGGTGCAGACGCAATGTCGTCGTTGTCCAGTGCTCCTTCACGGCAAATCCCAGTCCATAGAGCGTCTATTAGCCACGCAAGACAGCGGCCTTGTTTGCAGGGGATGCGCGTCTGCCGACGCTCCAAAGAGAAGAATGGCAGACTTTCTTCTCAGATTGGCATACGCCTTCTCGAATAACCGTCTCTTCCTTAACAAGAAGATCTTCTTTCGCAGATTTGTTACTCTCTGCGATTCTTCCTCCGAGTTGCCTTTTCCCGACGATCTGAATTAGAGAGGAAACTAATTCCCGGACGTTTTCTGAGTGCTTGGAGGAACAGAAGATGACTGGTGTCTTTGGAGAATGAACGGACGTCGAGGCGACGTAGTGGGGAGTCCGTCGACAGGAATGGCGCCAGGGGTCCCAAATCGTCGGTCCTCAGCCATCTGGGCTCTGCCTCTCGGAACTGGAGCGTCTGTTCACGGCCCTGGAACCGGCAGTGCCCACAAAGAGGCGCCCTAGGCCTTGTCTAATACTCCGTTTTCTGACTATATCTAAATGAGTAGTTAACGACGTGTAATGACGGTACGGAATAGAGGAGGGAGGAATGGTGTTCTTCCTGAAGAAAAAGTGGAGAAATATGGCGATAATTATCCCGACTTGCGACATCACTTCTTCTTCCCTCATAGACTCCATGCTACACGCTCTTTTTGGGCCGCGACGTCACTTTAATCACTCTTTCCTCATCTAATTCATCTAAAAATGCGATGGCATCCTCCATTGTCGCGGGGTTTGCGTAGAGGCTCCCCGCCGACCCGCTGGTCTGCTCGCCAATAGCGCTCTCTCGTTCTCCATTAATGGGTCGTGAAGCTGTCTATACTGTTGTATCTTGCATAGTGTTGCCTGTGTGAGTGTCTGGACTGCCGAGGGTATGCGCAGTGCCGAGAAATCAAGCGCTGGAATGAGGAGGCTGTGTCATCAAGCGGGGCATTCCAGTTCACTCCTGATGGGTCAATAGACCTCTATCAGCTTAATCTAGTTCATTTCTAGTGGAAATGGAATCCAGATTATCTTGAGTAGGACCTTCAGACAACATCTGGTCACTGAGACCAGTGCTATGCTCTGGTTAGCGAGACAGCCTCCTCATTCCCCTTGTTCATCCCCAACCTTGCAGAGTTTTTAGAGCCTCCATAACGACCTCCTGGCTCTCTACGGATGGTAGTTCTGAATCCACGTGTTATAAAAGAGACCCTAGTACTCCACCATCGTGGCCTTTCTGGCTGCTTGATTCTCTTCCTACTACTCCTCTTGCTATATTTGCAAGGTTGACCATAATCTCATAACATCTTTTGAGCGGTTTCCAGGGTTGACTTGACCTCCTCAAGACCCTCTTTGCCCTGTCTATGCCATCCGTAAATGTCTTTCTTTTCCAGGTTTCCAGAGCCTTTTCCTCTCCTCTTGACCCATATCTGAGCGTTGCTTTACAGTTGGAGGGGCTTGAGCTGGTGCATCTTGATCGTCCATTCCCTGAGGATCTACACTTGAAGAGCAATACCCATGGAATCAACTATGGGTCTAGGAAGAGGATGTCCTTCAAGACCACTGGGATGAGCTATAAGAGGACATGGAGGAACGGGTTGACCAAATACTCTTCTAGAGACACCATTTAATGATGCTGTAGATCCACCAATAGTCTGAGAACCCGCGAGGTTACCCGCTGTTTGCTCGTTCTCGTCGTCCTTTTCAGGCTCATTCTCGCCTCAACCAAGAATGTTTACGCGATAGCAAGTGGAGATTCCAATACGGACACAAGATTAAATAATGCAGCGACCTTCATTTTACTTCTGTAAAGTGAAGAAGAATAAAAATGTAAGGAAGAAGAAACATTCATCTGGGGCATCAGGATTTTATTCCCGATAATAGGTACACATTTCAGCCAACCAGATGGGTCAATTGGTCTCAAATTTGGATGTATGTCATTCTTATAACCCTCAAGTTTTGGTAGTTGCTATGGATGACTGAGACCTGTCCTTATCTGGCTTTGAAATGCCTGAGTGGAGGATTAGGTAACTTGTTAGTGGGAAGGTCATAATGTAAGAACATTCTTCCAGAGTTCTTTACCATCTAAAACTTCCACAAAAAGATATGGACCGGTGATGGTAACATGATTGTCTGAATCTGCTTTATCTCTCATTAGTAGATTTATTGTTTGGAATGTTCCATGCGTTTTAAGAGCCACTAGTAGCTCCTTAAGCTTCTCACTGGATACATACCTTCCATCCTGTTTAATGCTCCCAAAGGAATAAGCATTGTACGAATAACAGCTCCATCTCGCAATTTAAGCCCATAATAGTTGTATCTTTCTCATATCATCCAGATAATTGTGTACGTGTTACAGGATAAGTTGTTCAGAAGCCACTTCCTCTCCTAATGGTACCCTTATAAACCTCTGCATGTGTAATAAATATTAAACCATACCTACAATGTAACGTACCACTAAACCAAATTAAATCATTATAATTCATAGTCATTAGTTAAACAAGATAAAAGTCTCACAAAATAAACTGCATTAACTTGTAAGGTCTATACTACATTCTCCATAATTTGGGAGTCTTGAATGTCCAATCTTCCCAGCGTGAATAGGATTTGGTATATTCTGCCTTTATAGACATTATAAAGATCCTGTATAGTTTCTATCCATTCCTTGTGATATAGATGAGATAGGGAGGGAAATGCTATTTCTTCAACTCCTTAAACTTCTTGCTATATTCATCTCGTTGGATATTCTGCCAGTTACCATCTTTGCATTCGTAATATAACAACTCAGAGCCATTGCTTTGACCCCTTGTGAATACATGAATGATATTCAATTCTCCATTACTCAACCCGGCTATTAAAAGGAAGATTCTCTTATTCGATTCAGGAGCATTTGTCCAGAGCTCAGTTCCTCCAAAGGACAATTTTGTAGCATGAAAACCAACTTTTGGAACATAGAAACGGACTGGGACTCCATAAAGTTTGGTATCAAAGATGGTACACTTGTCAGTATCCTTAGTAGCAGAAATATCGAGAGTAAAACCTATTACAGACTTTGGAGTTATTCGGAGCTTCTTAAGTTCTGCCGAATAATCATTTGTAGGCTTCCATGTACCATCTTTCTTTACAAATATAACCATTGGATGTCCATTAGCATTTTTAGTTAGTTGTGCAACTACGGGTTTGCCGTCGCTCAGACGAAGAGTTACAAATGCGCATGTGTCATTATCTCCAGAAGCTTTCCATACTTCTAAAGAACCTTCCTTGACTGAAGTTATTACGTTATCATCCTTTGGCATAATGAATCTTGTAGGAATTCCATCCTTGTTATAGTCAAAGGACTGGTAGTTTGTGGAATCTGGTCGGCCAATGTCAAGAATCAACCCAGGAGAAGGAAGGTTCTCTGAGGATTCTTTATCTTTATTATCTTCTGAAGCCTTGAACTCCTTCAAGAGCTTTTCACGATCTTCCTTCTTTACTACATTCCATTTATCACCCTGCTTATTATGATATTTCAAAACATTCTTTCCATCAGCCTTTACAAAGTTTACAACTACTGATGCAGGGGATTCTCCATCATAGTAGATCATTACCTTAGGAGTGTGTTCTTTATCTAGACCCTTCCAAACTTCCTTCTCTCCATCCATAACAGAGGATATGTGAAAGTCACTCTTTGGAGTAACAGTCTTTAGAGGTAGTCCCTCAACGGTTTCCTCCTTAACCGTAAAGGCACTATCGTCTACATCAGAGACATCTAATTCGACAGTCCTGGCTTTGGGTAAGGAAGCTAGTTTCTTCATCTCAGTCAGTGCAACATCATAGCCATCCTTAGAAACACCAACCCATTTACCGTCTTTATTTTGTAAATAAACAAATCCTTGGTTAAGTGATAAGGATGTTAGCATGGGATTCTCTCCCTCAAAGTATACCGTGACAAGTGTACAATGTTTGTTCGGAGATTCCGATTTCCAAAGTTCAGAATCTCCATTATTTATTTCATTCAGGTGATGATCAGTTTTAACGGCAAATTTCTTGAGAGGAACCTTATCCTCCTCAGATTCTTCTACAGAGAATGTTATAGAGTCAACATATGAAAGATCCAGATCGACGGTTTTTACAGCTGGTTGCTCAGGTTGCATCTTTAATTCCTCTATCATCTTCTCACACTTTGTCTTCTCTATGAGCTTCCACCTTAGATTCTTCTTTTCGTAGTATATTAACTCAGTCTCATCATCAGACTTCTTTAGCAAGAGAGCAAGAAATGTTATATCACCCTTTGAGATAGTATACGCTGGAGAACACTTCTCTTCAGTAGACTCCCATACAGTCCTGCCTCCATCAACTATCTTATTAAAGTAGAATTTCTCCTTTGGGTAGTAGTAGGTTGTACTTATGCCATCTTGCACAGTAGTAGCTGGAACATCAACAGAATTTGTATTCACCTCAGCCAAATCTAGGGTAATTGGAACTACGAGTTCTTTGGTGGATTTAGCAATTGTTTTCGTTCCTCCATCTCCTCCCTCAACCTGTGAGTCGGTTAAGGTAGCTATGCAAGATCTAACTAATAGAACCAGATGTAAAACCCCCAAAACATTCATTTTCCAGGTTACCTTATGGTGATTGAGTTTGATTGGCGGGATGAAGAATAGACAGAATGCATGGGGTGGAAGGAAGAGAATATCTATGGATATACGCAGACTGTGGTCTAAATTGGGATATTGTTGAGCAATAAAGATTCTCCCAAGGTTATAAAAAACTGTACCTTCAAATACTCCCTTTGGATGACCAAGAAGGCTCGTAATCCCATGCTGGTGGACAGAGTAGATGGAATAAATCAGTATAGAAAGGGGTGAAAGAGAGACTTTGGAGAGCTACAAAGAATATTTATGCATTCAAATATACAGTGATGAACGTTACTAATTAAACTGCCCTGGTATTACAAGTGATATGCAATTAACCATTAAAACGTGTCTATTCAGTTTGTTTAAATCATCCAGAGTGAGTTTGGAGGTACAGTTACATTAATGATTAAAACAGTCCATCCACAGGATGAATAATGAGTGTCCATAGAGTGGCCATTATAGTATAAGATTAAAGCGCTTTAGTGTGATAAACTTTGTCTAGGAGTGTTACCACAATGTTTTGAGTTTAGCATTAAAATCTGCGTTTGTTACAATATCCCAGTCCCCGTCAGAGCATTCAAAGCTTTGGAAAGCAAGCTGATAATTTCCACTCGTTGCATGTAGTCTAAGAAGCTTGGAGTTACCTTTAATGTGAACCTCACAGAGAAAGCAAATGACATCATGTTCAGCGTTCCATATGTCAGTTGGTCCATCCGTGACTTTATCTATGAGATGACCAGAGTTTGCGGTAAATAAGCGAGTGGTAATGCTGTCCTGCTTACTCACTGTCACTCTACAATCATAAGTATCCTCATAAGAAGAAATGTCCAGAGCAAACCTAGTGGGTAGATTAGAACCAACTTTTAGAGCATTAAGATTCCTAAGATATTTCCTATCGTAACTCTTCCAGCCTTTTGTGCCAAGCCAACCAAAACGGTCGTACCAACTATTGGTATCCTGATACTTGCGATATGTCTGATGTAACTCGTTTTTTTTTGTCTGTAACAACAGTCACAATTTTTGGTTCACCATTTTGGAGATATTCTATGCAGTACATGTATTCGTCTTCTGCTGGTATAGTCAATACCTCGTTTTCCCCGTAAAGAAGCTTTGTTACATTTGTTTCCATACTCATAATGTGCATTCTTACAGGTACTCCATCAATGTCCACATATATAACTTTACATCTGGGATCAGTGACATCATCAAGGTCTAAAGATTGTTGAGGAACGGGGCTGGACATCATTGTGGACGACCTTGAATATGTGACACTATTCCACTTTGATTTAATCCAGCCTTCCTTAAAGGACTCGGCATTCTTTGGTGACTCTGAATCTCTGGAAGTTTGTTCAAAAGTGTTTTTCAATTCTTCAAGTTTCTGATCAAACTCATTTTCACTTTGGACACTCTTCCACCTGCCATCAACTTTCTCGTAGTAGAGATAGTAAGTCCTAGGATAACCTCCTAGCACAATCAAGAGCCTCAACAACTTGGAATCTCCTTTATAATACAACTCAACAAACTTGCACCTTTCCTTTTCAGAGACTTCCCAGATCAGTACTCCATTGTCTAAAACGCGAGTTGCATAAATTTTGTTTCCTGAATAAAAGGTTTTGACTGTCAGTTCGTTTGGTCCAAACTCAAGTCCATAAACGGTCGATGTCTCAGGTCTTGCAACGTTAATTTCGGATATGTCTATAACTGTATCTCCGCTGTCGGCGGAAACCACCACATCTACGAATTCACTATTGACGGCCTTGTCAGTAGCATCTTCAAAATCTAGAGATTACCGGTGGCATGATTGTTAACGACATTATTAACAGTAGGGGTCTCAATCTTCTGCAAAATTTGAGTGACTGATATGAATCTAAATAAATTAATATATCTTCTCATATAAACATACCAACCTCTCAAAGTCTTAAAATCGAAATCTAAAACCCAAATAAGAGACTCTGAGTCAACAAAGGGAAATGTCCATTTTCGAGGCATCTCCGATAAATTTAAGCTTATACACTTAGATAAATGGTTAAATATATTCGAATTATTCAATTCTGACTCCAAACAAGGACTCGGAAGCCATAAACGACCAGAAGGCCGTGTAAAAACCATTGTATTCTAGATTTTACTAATTTAAACATGAGTCCCGCAAAAAGGACACAAAAAGACTCATCATTCAGTCAAGGTAGCCTTCCAAGAAGGTCACCGCGCCTAAATAAAAAGATGTGTGACGAAGACACACAAATGCTAACCGCAATGAGTGAAAACTCAACTACAGAAGCAGAATCTGCTTCTAGCGAGGCTTTTCTAACGCCAACGGAGATTAGTGATGCGGAAGATGGCCAAATTGAGGTCATCGACCTAACACCTCCAAACTATCAAGCTGACGAGGTCGAAATCCTGCTAACAGGAACTCCGCCAAGTCCAAGCGATAATTCAATTAGAGTATTAGAGCCGATAGAGGTTAATTCGCAATTACCAGAAGATTCGAGTCCGATAGAAAAGCCAGGTTTGTCTGATCGAACATCCTGTTTTTTAGGTGACGAAGAACTCTGCAACGATGCAGCTCAAGACAGGTTATCTCGAGCCCCGGGTGAAATGCAATGTGGACCTGAATATAATCAAAACAACTATTTAAACAAACAGGTGGCGACTTGTACAACTACCCAGATTAGACAGGGGAACAGAAGACCTTCTAAACAGCAGCGGAAGGAAAACGAAAATAATAAAATCATAGCTCTAAAGGTACTGTTAGATTGTACGGACGAACCAGAGAAGATTTGGCCTGCATGTGTATTGTACAAGGTCCAACAAAGTCATGGTAAAGTCCCAAAGTTCGGATGGCAACACATCCACGAAGCCTATAAGGCAAGATTTTCTAAAGATATAGACTTGGAAAAACTCCAAGATCTGGCTAGGAAAGGAATAAGAAATAACTTACACTTAAAACTACCCTCTGATGAAGAGCTCATGCTGCGAGCCGATGAACTCCCGGAGAACTCTCTAAAGGAGCTACGTAGGAAAATAAACATCAAAGAGGATATAAACGGAAAGTTGGTCCTAATGGAACAATATGAAATCGAGGAGGCCGAAAGGACATACAAGATTTACTCACAGAGATTCCAGGAAACAACATTCCAGTATATTTTGGACGAGTTAGGATCCTACTTACTAGAAATCTCAAATCAACCAAGAGACTTCTCAGAAGCTACAAGAATACTACAAGCGGTACAGCTGTCATATCACCACGTAACATACAAGGAATGGGAACCCTCCAATTGGAAGGAAAACATGGAATTTAAGATAGCGGGATTTAAATACACTAAGGACCTGATTGACAGAGATGAACTGTACGACTTGTCGAAACAAGAACGCGGTCGGGCTATACAATACATGAAGAACAGAGGGAAGATTCTGGAAAACCCCCAACACCGACTCGAAGAAAAAGTAGTCTTGGACGAGAAAATACTAATATACCAGACAAGAATAGACAGGAGCGTAGAGAGGATACAATTCAACAAGGACAACAGTAACTTCGAGAAGAACACGAGAAAATTCTTCAGAAACCTACTGAACCAAGAAAACTCTCAAGACCATCCGTCTCCAGTGGAAATGGAGGGACACTGGTCCCCTGCGTGGGACGCCAGACCTACAAATCCAGAAAAGTTTGAAAGGTATTTATATCTCAACCCTACAGTAGTAAGGGAAGAGAAAGACTTCATCTCCGAAGAAGAATTTTATGAGATCATCAAAGGACTCCCAGACTGGAAAGCATGTGGAGTTGATGGAGTATACAACTTCTTTATTAAGAGAACAACACATCTGCACCCCTTCTTGTATAAATTAACGAAACAAGCATGCATGGAACCCCATAAAATACCTCAATGGTTTGGAAAGGGAATAACATACTTGATCAAGAAGAGCAGCGAAACAACGCCAAGCAACTACCGTCCGATAACCTGCATGTCTAACTTGTACAAACTGGTAACAAAATGTGTCTACAGAGTATTAATTGGAATTGTACAGGAGAGAAGATTGCTGTCGGAAGCGCAGTTGGCCACGGTTCGAGGAGTTCAAGGGGCAAAGGAACAAGCACTGTTGAACATCGCAATTAACAGGGCGCACAATAACAATCTGAAGACATCATGGCTCGATATTAAAAAGGCATTCGATTCGATAGACCATAAATATTTACATGCCGTTTTAGATCACCTGAATATCCCAGATTGGATTACTAACTTTATAAAGCATATCACTAGTGGATGGACAATAGACGTTAGATGTGGGAAAGAACCTATAATGGTGAAAAAGGTAACAAGAGGAATCCTCCAAGGAGACTCGTTATCACCACTTCTATTTGTACTATGCATGGATCCCCTGAGTAAAATCCTACACTCAGTTTACCCAACGGTAAAAGGAAAGATTGGAGAAAAACAGGAACATGCCATGAACCACCTACTATTCATGGATGACATTAAACTATTCGCTGAAACTGACGAAATCCTAAAGAAAATGACGGACGAAGTCAAAATGTTCTGCGAAGCCTCAGGATTGGAAATAAACAGAGAAAAGTCAGCTACAAACTCGCCTCTCTGTGAAGACACTGCGGTACTATTGGAAGGAACTGCAATGTATAAATACTTGGGTATAATGGAGGACAGATCAAGCATCCCATCTTTGGAGTCATGGGAAAAAATCCGAGCTGAAATTCTGGCGAGGGTTGAAAAATTAGCAAAAACCAAGCTGAACGGGAGAAACATGTTCAAGGCGATAAATATGTTTGCATTGTCCCTCCTGAATTACTACACTGGATTGCTAAGACTTTTACCGGATGATTTTGAGGCACTAGACTTGGACATCCGCAAAATACTGGCAAAACATAGGATACATTACCTGAATGCATCCCCTGAAAGACTCTACCTTAAAAGAGATCAATGCGGACGGGGACTAGCATCAGCAACCTTTAGATCTGAAAAGATGTTGCTAACATTCTGGGACACCTTGAGAAAAGGTAGTGAGACATCCACACGCCGTGCATTGATAATGAAAATTGAAAATGAAGACCTCACCCATATGTCACGCATAGAAGGATTTGTCAGACGTAAATACGAAAAAGTTAACAATGGGGGAATACGAATTGGAGATGACAATATCAATGAGATGCAAAGGAGAAGTCTGTTCCACTCACTTTCACAAAAGAGATGCCACCCTATATTCTTTAAACAACTGAATGGAGATAATCTAATTGACAGAAAGGAATCTGCACTCTGGCTAACACATGGAAACATTTCAGCTCGAGACGAAGCAGCCTACTGCGCTCTCCAAGACAGAAATATCTTCATGGGAAACTATGATAAATGCAAACATTGCAAAGGAGCAACAGCTACCGTCGACCACCTGGCCACATGCTGTGAACGTAAACTAGCCTTTGATTACACTAGGCGACATAACGAAGTACTGAAATGTGTATCTCTCCACATGTGCTGCATGTTAAACCTAATAAAAAGAAAGAAAATAAAAGGATATGTGATGCAGGAGACAGTTACTGACGGTACAAACGAACTTAGGATCGATACTGCTGTTAAGACGGACGCCAGGATAACGAACAATAGACCTGATATCCAACTCTACGACAGGAGACAACAAATTACCTACCCCGTACGTACCGGATTGTTATATGTGCGTGATTAGTTCCTACACCCTTGTAGACACTACAGTTTCCTGTAGGTTTGGGGAATAATCAGAACAGGCCTTTATAAATAAGATTTTTCGATTGTATTTCGACCTGACCTTGATTTCTTGACCATTTGAGTTTATCCTCTTACTGAGGATTCCAGCGAATCTCCTAGAGAGACTTACTGGTTCTTCAACGATTACTATAAGCGCCATAGTTTTATTACCGCCTTGCTTTTTAAAAGTTATGTTTATCCCTTGTCTAATCTGGGTGGGTGAACCAGTCGCCACCTGTTTATATAAGAAGTTTTTTCGATTAGATTCAGGTAGGCATTGCCGTTCTCTATCGGAATGGACTTCCAATGCTTATTCATCGTAGTTAAAGAGCCTAAGATGATGTATTTTAGAGAATATATCTCTAAAATAAGAAATATCTAACAATCGATATTTTCACCAAAAGATTTCGACTTACGACAGGAGAAATAAAAGGATATTTATAGTCGAAGTCGGAATCACATGTCCAACTAAGGTCTCAGATACGGAATCCCACAAACAAAGGAAATACGATGTCCTTGCAAAAGAATTATGCTGCATCCATAATATGCCAGCATGCACCGTTCCAATAGTATATTCTTGGGATGGATTGGTTACAAAATACCACGCGAAGCACCTAGAGAAAATAGCTTTGCCCACAAAAATCAGAGCTTACATGCAGACTAGAGTACTACGTACCACCTTCGATTCGGTAACTCACGATCGAAGAAAGAGCTCCAGAAGAAAAACTGGAAGGCATCTTTGGGAGATTCCTCGGAAACCTCGACAAAGAGGATAAACTCAAATGGTCAAGAAATCAAGGTCAGGTCGAAATACAGTCGAAAAATCTTATTTATAAAGGCCTGTTCTGATTATTCCCCAAACCTACAGGAAACTGTACTGTCCACAAGGGTGTAGGAACTAATAACACACATATAAACCAACACCTACACCTAGGGCAGATTAATTAGTTTATGTATGAACAGATGATGTCTATAAGAGAGTCAGAAGAAGGACCTATACCAGAGAAATAAACAACCTTTTGACTCATGAATATGCTGTGGTATCTCCAAGAGCCTAAAATATCAAGAGTCCATCCATAATAATCCACACTCATGACAGCTCAATTAGCGATGTACATCAGGACGTCAAAGTTCTGGAAACTTCACACATAAGGCTTCTCTCCAAAAGTTACCATATAAAGCATAGAAGCTTATTCACATTACTATATATGCACAGTATGTATTTACCTACGGGCTTTTAGAATGTCTCATTCCGCAGATGTATGGAAACGGAGGGTTGGCACTATCCTGTGCCACAGAAGACTACCAACAAGCTCATGCAATTCGTTAGTCCATATTAGTGGGTAAATAAAGGGTAATACTCGTAGGAACACTCATACAGGGCCCTATTGTGGAATATAGGGGGATCAGGAAGGTGTGTAGAAAGAAGACTAGGTGATCACTAGGCAAGTACTTGGATGCTGGAGGATCATGGGAGGTTCCAGCTACCTTGGGGAAAATTAAAGGCATGAAATTCACTGTGTAATGAAAGCTGGAAGGGAGAAGATTGTGTTATTCCCCCATTAATGTAGAAGGTTCAGGTCCCCATAGGAAGATTCTTGAATGCAACCCTCTAATCACTTTATATACACATTACAAAATGCTTTCTGCCAAACTCGTATTCGCTTCCCTCTTTGCCTTTGTGGCCTCAGCCTTTGCCGCTGAACTTGACTTGAGGACTCTCAAGGAAACTGGTCATAATGATCTTGGTTTGTTCACTGTTGTAGAAGGTCGTCATAGTTTGAAGCTTGGATGGTTCAAGCCATTGGTTGGCAAGGAAGTCCAAAAGGTTCGCTGTGGTACTCATGAACTCTGGAGCACAGCCGAGAAGGAACACGAGCTTCACGAACTTCTTGTTCTCTCCAAGTGCAAGGAGGCTGCTTTCGCTGTCGTCTCTGAGTTAACTGCTATAGGAGGTTTGGCTCATCACTACCTCGAGCTTGACCCAGTGGCTGGTACTCTTAGGAAAAAGTATGATGGCGGCAATACAGAGGAGTTCCAGGGCTTTGTTAAGGCGGTCTTGCTCGCTCTCCGCAATGTTGGCGCTGTTGAGGCTCTCCAGAAGCCATATCCAGCTGTTGCCGCTCACTTCTTCTTCCGTCACTTGAGATTGGCTGGAGAGAGGGCTGCCGCTCAAGCCGGACACAAGCCAGAACTCATGCAGTAAACAGGATAAGATGTCTTTAAACATTCCTGACTAAATTGTTGAAGTCCAAACGATGCCGTCTATAGTATAGACCGGGACTTCCATGACCTTGTATCATGAAAGCATCAAAATGCAGGAATACGTCAGTGTCTGACGACTTTTAAATCTTCTGCTAAACTCTTTGTGGTAGATACAGTATGTGGAGATAATACACACCATTCATTCCTCTAGTTGTTTATGGGCTGTTGCCACGTAGATCAACGTAAGTTAGCGGAGCTTTTGCCAACTTTCTTCATGGGTTCTGGAGTGGATCTACCATCGCAACTAGCCACTTTCAGGCTGCATGTAAGGGCCTATACCACTAACTAAAGGTCTTGTGAGAGTGTGATACCCATTTATGCTATACGGCTTGGCAAAATATGAGAGCTACATGCCCTCAGCCCGTGCGCGGGACCCTACGGTTCATTATCTCTAATCCCATGGCACACACCTAATGTATGAACACAAAATCCACATTTAATTTGCAAGATAAGCACGAATCTGCGCTACGGCGATTGCGCGGCCCTTGGAAGGACGGAAAGCGTAACTTTAAAAATTTTGGCGGAGCACTTGGCTTCTAGAGCCCATTCTGCGGCCATTTAAAGACAATTTAACATTTTGGACCTTATGCACACCTTTTGCAACGCCTGCGACTGGCAGCGCCCGTTTGCTCCTTCCTGGTATGGTGAGGCGACGTCAGTGGCATTATCTCGCGTTCTCTGTCAGATTTAGGGAGAATCACGCAAAATTTCCATACATTTGTACGAGACTAATCGATTAACGTTAATGCAGTCGCAGGATTTGGGTTTGGCCGGCAGAGAGTAAAGGAGCACCAATGAGAGCGACATCGTTGATTTTGGTCATTTCCCTGGCGATTTCGGGAACTTTGGCTGCAAAGGTTCACAACTGTTCCTCTGCGACAGTTAACATTGCCAACGACGTGAATGAGCAGTACAACGTGATTACCAAGGTGGACGAGAACCACATCGTATACACGACTGCGGAGGGCTACGCCTTCAAGAAGGTGGTCGACAACCTCGTTGAGGTGGCTACTTTCGACTTGAAGGCGACGTCACCCAAGACGGTCACCAAGTACCTCATTGACGATGGCATCTACGTGACGGTTGCCATGGAGCCGTCTCAGCACTTCGCCTACAAAAAGAGAGGAAACGAGTACGTTAAGCTCAACCTGGTCGAATTCTACGAGAATGTGCTCTTCAAGGACTTTGAAAAGGTGACGATCGACGCGGACAAGTGCGAGTCTGCCGTCTACTTCGACGCCTCCTCATTCGGCTCTGGCAAGATGTACGAGTTCCCCTCCTCGCTCAAGAGGCCGCTCAAGGTCATGTCGGCCGGCAAGCAGATTTTGGGCGTCCCCAAGGAGGTTCTGATCGACGTGGTAATTTACGTTAGCGGGAGCGACAAGATCCTCAGAATCGGCTACGTCTCTAGGGACGACTCCAGGATCAAGGAGGTGTTTTACCAAAAGGTCCGCACCTACTGGTCACCAGTTACGGTGTCAGCCGCCGCCAAGGTCCTGCATGCAATGAATTCAGCCTTCCCCGCCGACTATGAGTCGCTCTACGACGGCTGCCCAGTGCTCACAGTTTTGTTCTCAGTCGCCGCTCTCGCCCTGTTTGTACTCTTTCAGTGATTGCCATGATGGCACTAATATGTGTACCTGTGCGTTTCATGATAGACACGTGGTCAGTTGGTCTATTCTCGGTAGACATGCATGTGATGGTTGGTGGTCTTTGGTAGGCATTCATGTGGTCACTACTGTTGTGCCCTTGCCATTCATGTGTATAGCTTACATTCATGTTGTGTGACTAATGCTCGTGGCATTCAGGAATGACATTCATGTGATCAGTTGATGTTTTCCTCCGACTGCAGGGTTCTGGTCGTGGGTTGCGGCGGTTTAGGTACGTTTGTGCGCGGTCTCAGAGGACCTTACGGCGTCCCGTAGGATGTGAACTCCTAAAGGTCCTGGCGTTGCAGGGATTTGCGAAAATTTCGGTCGTGGACTGCGATACGGTCGCCCTGTCCAACTTGAACCGCCAATTTCTCTTTAGGTTCGTTTAATGAATGCGAGGCCAAGCATATTGTTGAGCGGCGCTGACGGTGTGTGTAGGCAGGGCGACGTTGGAAGGTACAAGGCGGAGGTTTCACTCGAGGTGCTCAAGGAGGCCTTTGGAGGTCTTTCCGCCGGTTCTAAATGGTTTTCTATCATCATCCATGTCACACCATTCAGTTTCACGTGCAAGGTGGAGGATTTGGCGCTGGAGGAGCTCAGGGGCTACGACGTGTTTCTCTGCGCTGTGGACTCTGTGGAGACCCGTAGATGGGTGAATGCGGCTGTGTTTCAGCTCTCAGAGTTTGATGGCTTGGAGAGGCTTTTGATTGACGGTGGATCCCAGAACTTGTACGGGCATGTGCGAATTGTAAGACCGGGCAAAACTTCGTGCATTGAGTGTTCACTCTCCCTCTTTACCACCCTGGTATTTTGCATTCATCGCACTAATCCCCTAGGAAACCGCAGCCTGTAGTCTTGTCGGTGCTCCAAAGACACCAGAGGACTGTATACGTATGGATGAATGAATGGAGAAATACATTGCCTATAGAGTACGCAATTCAAGTGACCTGGGAAGAGCACAACCCAGATACATACCCGGTTGGTTTAGATGGTCAGTAATGTGGAGAATAGGATGTGAGGTTTCCAGATGTGCTTGAATGGTTGTACAAGGCTTCCCTGGAACGTGCCAAGAGTTTTGGAATAGACGGAGTCACTCGCAACCTCGTGGACGTCATTGCGAGTGTAGGTTCTTTCCCTACATTTATGGACATTTAGAACACGATTCCGAATTTGTCGACTACAAATAGCATCATCGCATCGTTAATGGTAAATGTACTATCGGAGGAGCCGGTCAAGAAGAACAACTTTTACTTTTACACTGGAGACGGAGAAACCTCCTTGTCGGCCTTTAGTCTGGAAGCTGACCCAGTAGGTGCATTTATGCCAGAAATGAACATCTAGGACTGCCTAATCTGCAAATGCAAAGCTTTTGAGGTGTCCATCAAGAGGTCCCAGAGTCTTGGCGACCTGCTGGCCATGATTAAGGCCACTCTTGCCGCAGATTCCGTGTCGCTAATGTCTGAAAAGGTACTTTTGACCCTATAAACATGGTCCAACAGGGCATTATATACACGGATTCTCCAGAGTCGATGAGATTGCTATACAGAAATAGAGTAAAGGAGAGCATAAGGTTTGTGAAGCACATAAATCTATAGTACTTAGGGACTTGGAGGACATCATTGGCAATCCCATTTTTGTAACAAGTCCACAAATGTCGAGGACATTTACCTTTAATCTGGTTTTTGACTAGATGATAATTTCTGAGCACATTACAACTCCAAGTGATCTGCCAAAAGCGTCAGTGGACCTAGCTCCTGTATATGTTCTTGGAGAATTTCCTACGTGATTTGTATGATGAGAGAATGGTGAACCTCGTATATGTTTGTATTTCTATTCAAATTTTGATCCTTGAATTGCAAGTTATAACCGCAATCGACCAGTATAAGACCTGATGCGCTGGCCATATTGTACCTTGACGGAATGAATAGAGTGTGCTAGACAAACTTCATTTTTTCTTCATCATGCCTCTCTAGCATGTTTTTGATTTCCACAGCGTTTATAGTTCCTTTTCCGACTAGAAATAAAACCGCCATCATGCAGCGGACCTGAGTGAGATGAATGCATTAGGAGAGCGATACCTGGTGCCATAGGAACGAACTCCCCTTGATCACAGCCGCATGTAGGAGATCATTGTACTTTTCAATCCCGAAAAAGTAAATGGTTTTACTGCCAACTTGTGTTTATGGAGATGGAAACAAACTTTGGATCCTTTGGATTTCTCTTGTCCGTTTTACAAAACTGAGTGAAATTGTGATGACCCACCTGTATGTGTTTGATTGCGACCATAAACTTACAAAGTATTGACAGGCTTCTCTCATCAAATAAATGTCCATGTTCTCTGGTTGAAAGTAGTACTTGTAAATTCGATAGGTGCAGTCTCCCCTGCAGAGCAATGTGAAGAAGTCTTGGAATTACCTGGCGCTAAAGTTCGGAGGCACAATGGCTATGCTATTGACACGAATGTACTTGGGGAGATGCTTGTTGATGGGCCTAGTCATTCCGCTGATGCGTGTCTGCCTGAAGAGATTCCTTTCTTCATCAGTCTCAAATTTCACGAGGGACGGTTTTAGAAACTCGTAGAACCTGTGCAGATGGTCTGGCAAGGAAAGAACGAACCCAGGATCGACAAAGAATGAGCAGTAATTGTGCAGAGCGTGGACACCCTTGTCAGTTCTTGCGGCTCTTTCGTAGCGACTGGCGGAATGTAGAGTGTAGTCATCATGACGTACCTGCTTACCAAGTCCTTGAGCATGTTGACCTTGTCTAATGCGTCAAAGAGCCTCCCCTCTACGGTATCTTCGTCCTTCTGGTAAGCCAGTCCCTGCGGCAGCGTAACTCCGAGAACACAAACTAACATGTAGGTCCCTACCGACGTAGGAGAAGTCGATCATGACCTTGTCCAGACCTTCAAATTCCTTCGTCATGGCCATAATGAGAACTTGGACAAGAAGCGGCGACCAAACTCAGAGCGGAGTGGGCTGGAGCGATGACGTACAATATGAAGGTACCGTATACATACGGACAACCAAATAGTACCGGGAAATGTCAAATGTGCGCGTCGTTTTGGCGGAAGAGTCTCTGTGCAGAGCTGCGGGGAAATCTCCAAACCTGATGGCCAAACGAGAGTCAAGACAGAATCTTGAGGCGATGCTGTGGTGTCTGCCCGGTCTAGGGGATGTCAAAATGTGTAAAATGGCCAGTTCCAGGGCTACGCTCCCCATGGGGAATGACCTCCACGTTTTCCGGAAATTCGGCAACACATGACTCCATAACTCGGCTCATGCTCGAGGTACATTACCATCCTTTGGATTCTCCGTCCCCTGGTCTCAACTCTTGCCGCCGTCCGGAACGCCGGGGTCTCCCAGCTCCCCTCTCCCTACCAAAATTTTTACTTTTAATTTCTCCGCAATTTGAACTCACTGTGAGATGACAACTTTATGTTAATTATAGCAATGTAAATGTAGTCAAAAGTATCGATTTTAATGCAGAATTCGCCGTCATTTTTGAATGAGTGGCAATTTCGTGAAAATACGGTCACAAGGAGCACATCCTAGCGATATTTGAACGTTTAAACGTAGTTATAATGCAAATACACCAAGGGAGGAGACGTGATTCAGGATAAAAGGAGATTCTACGCCGTGGCTTCTTCTTCGGCTATCGATGGATTAGGACTCGAATTTCTGCCATTTCAGGGCTTTAATCTTCTTCTTATCGCTCCCTCTGCTAGTCCGTTGGCTTAAAGATTACCAAGATGGCAAAAGAGGAAGAGAAGAAGGATGGTCTCTTGTTTAACTCTCTCACCTACTTTTTGGTGGGACTGAGTGTTCCTCTGATCTACTCCTTTGCGGACAATGACCACTTTATGTTCTACAAGGTCTTTAGAGAGGCCGGAATCCATGTAGACTTTCCACACTATTACCTTCGTCAACTGATTGCGTTTTGGGGATTCATAGCCTCGTTCACATTTATGTTTTTCGGAGTGTTTAACAAGAAGATATGCACATTTGTTGGTTGGCTGGTGCCTCTCTCGTACCTCTACATCACTTCCAAGGTTACAGAGTATGGAAGTGTCAAGTTTGGGACTAGTATGCTTCGTGCCATTGCAGTGACCTCCATAGTCTCCCACACCTTTCAGACCTGCTTTGTATTCCAAATCTTTGAGGATAATGAGGGCTTGTGCCAGAGAATACTGAGCTTTGTTGGAGGCTACTTTTTGGGATACCCAGTGGTGACTAGACTCCTCCTCAGAAGAGTCTTGGTGGATGGAATGATGGATAGTGCTTCTATAGGAGACGACCTCTTCCACTTTTGCACAACGCTCTTCTTCATAACGTTTACCATGGCTGCATGTCTGAACTACCTCTTTTACGGCATGGCTCGAGGTGCGGATACTCATTATTGGCTACCAGCCTTTTCTCCATCAATGGGAGACAAGGTAAATTTTGGTTCTTGCATTTACCCTTGGATTCTCAACCCGGTTTGTATAAGCATACTGCCTCAGACCTTGATGGAACAGTCAGAGTACCACAACCACGTCTTTATTCAGAGGGTCTCTTTTGCAATAGTCCTCCTGGCTATACCCTCAGTAATGGGCTCAATGGATGTATCAATGCGCTGTATACTGACTCTGTGGAAGAAGAGAACTCTGAGGTATCTGGAGGGACTAAAGGCTGCCATCATGGTCTCTGAGGAACTTAATGAGATGGTTAAGGAGGATGGAAGGGAGGAGTCTCCACTCTCTATAGTCTACAACAGTTCAGACATTAAAGTGCCCTCTCACATTGACACTTGGTCCTCTATAAACTGTGACTCTTTCAGTGACTGGGAACGCAGAGACGTTGAGACCAGAGACTCCATTCTCTCGGCAATCCTTATCCTGGACCTGCTAATCAAGTTGGAGAATACTCTAGAGTTGGGACTTGTTGAAGACATTCTAAAGCTATACTGCTCTGCCAAGACTAGAGACCCACTGGCTACTTGCACGGTGCTTCTGACTGACAATAAACAGGTCCTCCTCACCGTCCTGTCAAGGTCCCTGGGAATGTCAAAGGGACTCCTCACTCAGGTCGAGAAGATACCCAATTGCTATAATGGAGGTTTTGGCATGTGTAAATCTGAACGTTGTTGTTTCAAGAAGACCTGTGATCATAAGAATGGAAATACCACTTGTACGGTTGAGAATGCCAGTGAAGGTGCCGAGAATAAAACCTGTGACTGTTGTTGTCCAGTGTCAATCGCTGAGATTAGGACCTTTGTGAGAGAATCCGTTTCTTCCACTGAGGATAGCATCTGCACAATGGTTACTAGGATAAATACAGATACGATACTATCATCCATGGAAGCCTCTGATCTAACACTCGACTCTGCAAAAGTCTGTGTAGCAGTACTAAAGGCCTACTATCAAAGCTGTATCTGGCTTCTCATTTCAATACTCTGCATAGAGGAGGCCATCCTACTCGCTATTTGGTTCTGCAGACTTTGTGAACTATACAAGAGTATTTGTGGTAACATTACTGGGATAAATTGCCAGTGTATAAATAAATCTAAGGAAAGCACTGCTGTAACCATTAAGACCTGTTCTGTAACTACTCTTGAGAACTTTGACGACTGTGACTGTCTCTGCATAATCTCTTACTACGGCATCATGGCTAGTGTGGAGGCTATAATGACTAAACTTCACTGTTTGAGGGCAGAACTTGTTACCAGAGCTAATACTACATGTACATTTCAAAAGGTGGAAACTTCTGACTTGGCTTCTGAGGCATACTTGCTGGATTCCATAAAGGCAGCTATCATACTATTCTTTGGTCTTGACAGTGTTTACAAGTTCATAGTAGAAACGTTTAAAGACGCATGCTGGTGTTGTCATAAGGACAAGGCTCCTCTGTATCCAGCCGTACTATCATGTCTGCTGGTATGCTATAGACTTTGTTCCAGACTATTCCGAGATGCTTCTGAAGGCACTAAAATCTTGGAGGATGCACTTCTGTGGTATAAGTGTATCTTTGCGGCTAAGAAGAGCTCTATAGTTGATGTGCCTAAGGAAGAGAATGAAGTCAATAAGGCAGAGGGATGTCTGAAAGAAACTAAGAACCTGAAGTTGACAATCACTTCATTTGAGACATTTGTAACAAGTGCACAAACTTCCTTATCCTATTTCTATAGCCTAAATAGTACAGATGGTGAAGGATATGCTGTTTACTATGCCCTAGATATAGATAAGACTAATAAAGCAGTAAATTACCTTTCTAGGTTTAAAATGTCGAATCATAAAAATTATGGTCTCGCATCGTCTGCTGGATTTCACAAAGATGTAAAAGAATCTGGTTTCATGTCTAGAAGTAGCTTCTGCATGAATAGACATAAGGCTAATTTAGAAGATCAGAAAAAAGAATCATCCTGTAAATGTTGTAGTAGTAAGGATGATGGAATTTGTGATCACTGTGAAAAGGATGAATCGTGTAATGAATGTAAGGACTGTGGATGTAAATGCGAATGCCCTGAGAATAATGGATGTCAATGTAGTAAAAAGGAAGAACCTTGCAAGGATAAAAATATATTCACCCGTTTATCACAAATTATAGAATGTAAATGTAAGTGTGGAGAGGAGGGAAAGAAAGAATGTAGTTGCTTTGGGAAACTATGTAGTAGTCTGTCCGAGTTAAGTACTAAAATAGAGAGTGTAAATAAAGAACCCGAGAAAGAAAAGTGTAGCCATGATACAGAGAAGTGTAAAGGAATATGTTGTCAAACGAGAAGATTCTCAGACTTATTAACATGCTATATTAAAGAACTTAGTGAAAATCCGACTTGTAGTTGTGAGAGCAATACTTCTCCATGCTGGTGTTGCCTTGACAAATCAATGTGCTTGTCAGATGATTCACTTTGCGGAATCTCCTTTGTCTTAAAGGGATGGTTTGCAAGCTACAATTGTCACTGTACGTATACCACAGGTTTTGGCCCTGTTCAGAGTAGGATCGAATTTTTTGGTTTAAATCTAACTAGTGTTTTAGGTTGGCTTTTTGGAGGTGGTATTAATATTGGAGGATCAATATCGCTTGGAGGAGGAGACGCAGGTCTATGTAAGTGTCTAGTTAGTCTCTTCAGGAAGATATACAAACAATTAAAATGCACGGATACAAAATGTATATGCTGTCCATGTTGCGATAAAAATAAGAAGATATGTAGCTGCAAATGTCAAGAGAAGAAGGACGAAAAGGAATGTAAATGCAAATGTGAGTGTAAATGTTCTGGTACTGGAGAGTGTTGTACCTTAGATAGCGCGGATTGTAAATGCAACTGTAGCTGTAGAATATGTTGGAGAGACCTTTTTAGATGCTACGTAATTTGTGGACTTAAATGTGGAGAAAATTGCAAACCTCCTGAGGGAGATTGTTGCAAATGTTGCTGTACGAAGATTGATCAAACTAAGTGTGAATGTGAAAATAGCCACAAAGATGAGGGAAACTGCGTTCATAAATGTGAAAAGTGCCTACTTTGTTCTTACACCACGAACATGTTCTTTTGTGGTGAGTGCTGTAAAAATTCAGAATCTGAAACTAAATGTCAACCATCTGCTATCTCCTGCAAGTGTGACTGTAAGGATGATAACTGTTATTGCAAGGTTACCGAAGAAAAGAAAAAGGAAGAATTAGCATGCCTAAAACTAAACTGTTGCTGTGGAGACAGACTGGGCTGCTCCATTGATAAGATTACCTGTCTCCTTAAATGCATGGAAAAGGAACTCCCAACTTTGTATTGTCTTGCTAGTAAACTTGACTGTCAACTATTCCAGTTTTGTGAGCAGCTTTGTGGTGTTCTCAACACTCTTGAGGATGTGAAGGAGGTACTAACAAAGGCCATAGATATAGTAGAATGTAGGATCACAAAGGTCAAGTGCATGATAAGTTGTTACAGAGCCAAGTTTAAGTCACTGACAGAAGAGATAGAATCTATAGACAAAAGGGATGAAATGTATCCCAAGGTTGTGGACCTTGTCAAGAAGACTGGAAAGTTTGCTGTGCTAGTAACATCCTACTCTCCAGAGATTGAGGCTACTTATATGAAGACTGATTTCCATGACCAACTACTCAAGTCTACCACCCAGAATCTGGCAGAAGTAGCTATGCGTGTAAAGGCCACCAGTCAATTAGCTGCCTCAACAGGTCGTAGCAGAGTGGCTTTACTGGCTGACTCCAAGACTGTCCAAGTGGATGTTCCCAACAAGAGTGAGAAGGATAACTCTTCCATTCTAAAGGAGTATATCTTTATAGTCTGCAGGATAATCTTTCTTCTACTGAGGTTCCAGATTGTTGACCCTAATCGCCTCTGGCTTGTGAAGGTACTCACTGTTGCATTCAGCATTCTCTCCGCCGTTTACCTCAATCTCCTCATCACAGAGCTTTCTAGTGACCTTGGAAAACATACTGGGTACTTGATCAACCTCATGCTTCTCTGTGGAGTTGGGACAAACTTTATCTACTCCTGGCTCTTCCACCTGTTTGACTACGTCAGCATAGTCTACCCCTTTGGCAACATTGTCTCTAAGCTGGAGACCTCAAACCCCTCTGTGGACTATGGCAAGTCTCGGTACAGCATGTTTATTAGTCTGATATCCTCTCTCAAGACTGAATTCAACAGTATCTTTGGCATATTCTCAGACCTGGACACCACTAGTTCTTACTCTGGTATTAGACAGAACGTCTACCCGTTCAGCACAATGCCAAAGAGTCTCATCAGCTCATTCAGAGGCACTCTGGACTTTACTCCTATACTCAATGGTCCAAACAGAAGTGTCTCTGCCATCATGGATCACATCTCATTCACTCTACTTGGGTGCCATTCAGATGACCTCCTGACAAAGTCTAGTGACTACTTTGGTGATTTGAACAGGGAGATGCTTTGGCACTCTTGGTACGCCAACACTGTGATCACTGACACCACTCTCTTTTACTACTACCTCAGACGCTCCATCCTGTTTGAGATGAGTGAGATTGTCCGTCTGAGACCAGTTGACAAGCCATTCTCGAGGGGATTCACCAACTCTAGACAACTGTGGAAACACTTTGGCAAGATTCAGGTAGACCTCTCCTTCAACGCTTCTCTCAATAGTCCCGAAATTGAGATACCCAGAAGCAGACACCAGTTGAACCTTTTGAGGGAGAGACTGTACCAGGAGTATAGACAAAAGTGGCTGGTATACCAACTCAGGGCTACAAAGTCTCTTGTGAATGTACCTCTGGATGAGCATAGCAGTAGTGAAGACCTGCCATTTTTGTACATTAAGGAACTGGACACTGTACAACTGACTGCAAACTCCCTTGAGAAACTGGATAAAAAGTACTCTGACGTCTACAGAGGTACCAAGATAAACACTTGCAAGGCTCTCAAGAAGGAGATCAAGACTTGGAGGAGCTCCAAACTCGGCTTTTGTGAAACTCTGTCTGATGAGGATGAGTGCAAGAGGGCTGTGAATACTGCAGTAAAGTCCCTTGAGGGATTCTTTGACACTTGTGAAGACCATAAACCTGTAAAGGACATGATAGAGTACATTACTTCCACAGACTATTACTCCACTTACACTCATGGAGACTCTGATCTGGACACTGACCACAAAATGGCACTCTTCGACTTGACATTCCACCAAGACGGACTGGAGAATAATTATCGCATATTTAAAGGGTTCAAGAACTCAATTTCTCACACTCTTGACCACCAACTGGAGATCGCCAAGAGGAACAAGACAACCTCCCTCATTCCACTTGGCATATACACACTTCACTATGGACTCCAGATATCGCAAAATACTATAAAGCAGATTCAACATTAATTTATCATAATATTTACATACTTTCTTCATCATCTGTAGCCAAATCTACCCTTAGTGAAACGTATTTATCTACATCAATTGAATAGTCTCCGCTATCTGTGAAAATGTTTACATTAAAAATTCAACATACCCTTGAAGACCTGCACCTCATCGATGCTCGAGACATTCAAAACATCACTTATTTGGAGTAAATTTGCAAACCGTTTGCGTATCTTTTGGTCGTGACTTGAACATGTAGACATGAGGGATCGAATTGTCTCGTCGAAATAGACTGCTCCATAAATGCTAAATTTTTTGTTCAGAGTGGTCGTTTCCAAATATTTGCATATCCTTTCAATGAGGTTATTTATGCACTTGGATCCAATTTGTGGTGAATAGTATCTTTCAATGTGAGTGAAGGTTGCGTGCAAAACAGTGACAAGTTCACTGAGGAATGGCTCATCGTCCTGGTATTCCGTATATGTTTCTTCATTTATATCAAAGTCTATTCTGGAGAATACATTTAGTGGCTCAGTCATATTTTCCTATACTTTTTGCACGAGGGAAAAGAAACAAACCTTGAGGATATTTAGTGCGCAATTGCAGGCGTCATTCTGCAACTGTTCGAGTTCTCCCTTGACTAAATCTAGTGCTTGTACGGTATTTTCTACCACAAGATTTGTGTCTTTACCGTCTGTATGGAGATTGCAACATATGCATAACTCACCATTTAAAAATGCAACGTTAAAACACTCGCACACTTCCTTCTTGAACTTTATCAAGAGATTCAAACTCTCTTCTATATTGCTCAAACAATGTGTAAAGCTGTATTTGGAACTAATGGTCTCTGGGGTGTTAATTTTGGATCTTTTAAAGTGGTCTTCTAGCACAGTGTACCACGAATCGCTGGACATGCTTTCAATATCTTGGACCCAGATTTCGTAAATAGATTGACTTTCCAGCAGGTTTCGGAATAGTGCTTCCTTTAGTTCACTCGATATGATTGAGGAGACTTGATTTAAAATTGCACACGCCGCTTGTATGTCCCCTGTTCCTATGGCTCGATGTTGCGATTTTTGCAAAATGAAAAATGTGTCATCTACAATGGTACTTGTAGAGGCAGAATCAGCATATTCTGGAGTAAAATCAATGGCATCTTCTATTGCTATTGCATTTTCAACAGATTTGGTGGCGAAGGAGTGTTCCAGTTTTACATAAATTGCCAAAATGGATTGGATGAGTTTTGTGGCTGGGCTGAGCTGTACTAGTCCATCGTTTGAAAATTCGTCACTTACGTTCCCCAATGTGACTAATAGTTTGGCATAAACTGGACTCGTTGATTCCTTTAGAGCAGCTTCAAATTCGTTCCAGAGTGAGCTGAGTCCTGCCATTGTATCCAACAGTTTTTCGTCCTTGGTTTCGTCAGGTTCAATAGTGGTTAGAATTTGTTCAAGGTTAAAGTCTTCTCCAAAGTTTGTCTTTATGAACTCTGTTAGTATAGCAACAGCTTCTCTGGATGTATCACTGTGGATCTCGCGACAGAATTCGATGTAATAGACTGACCCTAGCTCTTCACGAACGATGGATGCCTGCTCCAGTAACATTTTTTCAGCATTATGGACAACTCTGGCTAGCGTTGAACACTCATTTTTCAGTGTAGTTCCGCTGTAGAGCTTTGAGCTCTTGGTTGCAGTGTCTGATTTCGCCGAGGTTAAATGCGCTTGGTAGGCTTCCTTTTCAATTCCTAGTGCTACGGCAAACTTTGTCAGCAGCTTTGAATCCGGGACTGCCGCTTTGGATCGCAGAGTCTCGAGCGTAAGCTTACGCAGTGACGAGACAACATCTCCAATGTGACCCCTGGATATGACCATGTAGACGTTATCCCAGTGCCCGTTCGCCTTGGCAAGCTCCACAGAGTTGATGTAGCTCCTCACATCTTCGTCTGACGGACCGTCTTTGAAGCTTGCGAGAATCTTGGAGGCCGAGTTGTAGAGCGCCGTGACCGTTTCTATGATTTTGATTCCACATCTCAGATTTCTGAGCGCCCCGTTGCTTTCATTGGCTGCCACCTTGAGTTTGTCTCCAAAACTTGCGATTTCGTCGAGTTTTCCGTCGATATTCACCTGGACGTCCACCAGAGGGGAGGAGCTGAAGGTTTCCTGGGTGGATTTCAGGTGGGTGTGTGCTACGCCTTCGAGCTCCTTCAATTCTCTGAGAATCTTGTCCTCAGCCTCGCACAAATGGTCGTAGGCGAGCCTCAGGGCCCTCGTGTTAGACATTGACCTAGGAGAGACAAAAACCGGCAAAAGGCATGGTTTAAATGGACAAGGGATTGATGAAAGGAGTGTAAAGTCGAGTGTTTTAAAAATTAAGAGTGTGGTGACCTAGAGGTCGTCGTACTTTACGCTGGGACGGGAGTATTCGTCTGCCGCAAACGTGACTTCTCTGTCCTTTTTGGCCTTTGGCTGATCAAAGTCATAGTACTCTCTGCGCCTCTTTTTGTTTGAAGTGCCTGAAGGTAATGATGCGGAAGAAGAAAACGTACTGTAAGGCTTGTCTCCGATCCTCTTGAAGAACTCTGCGGAGATGGTATCAAAGTCAGAAGGTGGTTTGTGAATGACAGGAATCGACAAGAGTCGCTCGAATGGATTGCATTTAGCATCTCTGTGTGCGTTGAAAAATATGTCCTTCATTTGCGGAACCCCGGATTCAACAATAATCTGCTCGTAACGCTCAGGATGCTTGTTTTTCAAGTGTTTCCAGACAAACTTTGCGTCATTAAAGAGCTTGTTACATATTTTGCACCTAAACATGGCGGGACCCTGGATAAGGGTGTTCAAGTTGCAAAATTGCTGCCACTTTTCTTCAATAAGAGCGGCGTCCTCTACATACTCTGGAGGTGCCAGGTTGGAATTTAGAACATGAAGAGCAAACGACTCCACGTCTTTAAGCCACTGTAGCTGAGAATGTGATACTTTGAGGGATGAGATCGCCTCTTGCCAGTCCTTGAGCTCCTCCAATTTATTCTCCACAATATCCATTTTTTCATCGTTTTGACTAGTCTCCGATGTTGTACCAGACTCTGGGACATTTGAATTCTTTGCTCCCCAAGCGGCAAACTTTACGCTGCCAGCAAGTTCCTCCTCCTTTTCGTAGAGGTCGTTTGTCAGGTCCACTCTAACGTGACCTGGACCGCTCAAATCCCACAAATCAATATAATTTTGCGTTTTTGTGCGTCCATAGTAGCAGTAACAATGTACTATACGAAGGTACAAAATGTGAATGTCCAAACGAAGCTTGATATCAAGATCCTCTGGGAGCAAATCAATGATTGAGCCTTCCGCCTTTCCAAGGTCAGCGTCCAATTTTCTAATCAACTTTTTGGTTAATTCTAAGTCCCTCATGATAATCACAGGGTGAGAACAAATCGGGGGACAGACACGTGTGACAATCCTATCCTTCTTTGGATTACACCTTGCAAACCTCAGCAAGAATTCTTGCACAGTCAGCCTCTCATTGTTGAGATCCTCCACAACTTTGTCTATATCTTCATCCTCTGGAACTGTTATGAATGCCGTTCTGACCATGTCACGCTCAGCAACATAAATGATAAAATTCTCGATGCGATGCTAAATTTTCTTAGAGCAGAGACTGAAACTCACCTTTACAGCATTTACGATTTCAAATTTAAATACCTTTTCAGGTACGTCCACCAGTACTACCGATTCGAGTGGTGATATCAATGGTAGCCTTTTGGTTGTATCCTCATTTGGATACTCGAGTGGAACTTCATACGCCCACTCGTTACATTCATACGATGCATCTGCCAAGTTCTTTACATCCTCATCATCTTGTTTTCCGTAAAGTCTCTGGATGCTTACTTCGAACAAGAGGTCCTTGTATTTGCCCGATTCATAATCCTGCATAATGTATAGAGTATCCGGTGAGCAAACCTTGATAAACTGGGCACTCTGGGAGAGAAATGTCCGTTTTATCAGCTCAAAGTCCTCCTTTAGATAGTAGGGATGGTACTTCTCGCGAAAGAAGGGGAGATCCTGGCGTATGATTGTGGAGGGAATGCGTGAAGTTACCTCGTAAGTATCATAGTAGAGCGTGATTTCGTTGTTGAGAAACTCGCACAGATACTTGGTGTACTCTTCTGCAGCTTTATCAGGCGAAATTTCGTCATCCTGCGGATTGTGAGCCGGGCATTCAAGGACAAACCTTCATGAGCACAAACTGCTTAAAGTTGAGCACACGGTGGAAGCTCCCTTGTCTGTATCTCCTGAAAGGGCATGATTGTCTATATTCGGGACTAACCTCTTCCTCTGCGGACGTAGCGTCATCTTTTTAAATGCGATTCTGCTCTTTTCAAACAAATGGGAATACAATCGGCCAAAAACGCTCCCAAATCGACAGAAACTTAATATCCACCCAGAATAAAGAGCTTGTCGTTACTTTCACATTCCGTTTGTGATATTCAAGCTAGAAACGCTCCAGTCGTCGTCGTTGGAATCATAAGGTCTCCTACTAACGGTTGTGCGCAGAAGAAACCTCGCAAAATCCTGCAATGGGTCATATAACTGAGCTCGTTTGTGGATGCAAACTGGAGGATTTATAAAAGTGTCCGTTTGTCCTTTTCCGGGACTAGGCCCAGGTGGGGGAAAACGAAAGGGCGCTTAATCTCAGTTTAAGTCGCCTGGACGCAAAGTGTCGCCATTTACGGCCTTCTTGACGTTTCATAGTTTTAACCTGTCGATTGTGGAGGTATACGGCGCCCGCAGAGATTTATAGGCCAGGGTTACTCTCTCAGCTTGGCAGTTTCATTAAACTCCAAAATGGCACAGGTACATTTTACTCGGATGGTTGATTTGGCGTATACCAGACGTGGCGCGATGTATGGGCCATTGAGGTCGATTTTGGCCTCGCTGTGTTTGGTCGAGAACCAGTATTGTTGTTTATTGAGCTCACTCATTAGCAGTTTATACAGCATTGCCTTGTAGGAATGCGCGTAGCAAAGCCCTGGTAATCGAATGTATGTCAGCCTAGCACTGGTCCTGGCCTTACTGTACACTCTTCGGTCTGGTCGTTCTCTCAAGTACTCGTTTGTATCTCCCCGCGTGAACAGTCGTTCTTGCAACATACTGGAAACCAGGGCACTTACTGGACCGACAAAGATCTACAGGACCGGTTCTATAGTGGAGTTTAGAGGCGGTTCTACGTTTCTAGTACAACTCGATTCCTCCAGCAAGAGGGTAAGTTTTGCTATATACCATTCAACGTGATGCTTTAAAACGCATCTAAAAACTCATGCAGGTTCTCTGTGATCTGGGAGGTAGGTGTATAAAGAGGAGGATTCGAGTTGACATCAATACCAAGGTAAAGGTGGAATTCGACCTCATTCATCCAACCAGAGGAAGGATTGTGGAACGGTATGTTTCTTGTCCGCATGAAACAAGTCTACAGACTCAGTGCCAAGATCCCCAAGGTAAAAGTAGAGGAAAAGAAAAAGGAGGAGGAAATCGAGGAAGAAGAGGACGACTACGACTACGAGGAGGAAGAATAGCTTGTAAATGTATAGTTCAAGTTTTATTATCAGCGTACATTTTTAAAATACGTAAAACAGTGACAAATGGGTCACTATTTCCAACCTCTTCGACAAGCATAAATAGCCTTTGCCTTTGACCATTTTCGAAATGTTCAATCATTACAAAGCGACTCCTTTCGTTCCTGGTGAGTGTATCAATAGTCTTGTTTTGCATCATGTTCTCGTCACTAGAGACATCATCAAAATTGTAAATGCCGTCAACGCTGGACAGGGGAATCTCTTGGAGATGCTTTCCAGTCTTGATACAAAGTACCTGAGTATTTTATACATTTGGCGAGAGCAATTACCTCTAGCTTACTGTCAAGCTTGTAGCTCGACTCCAGCTTTTTACCATCGTCTAGTGATATTCTGATGCATCCAATATAGTTTTGTGCGTTTGATGCGAACATGGAAACCTGCAGAATGTGTACATGAAAACCTCCGTGTACAAGAGGAATACAAACCAGTTGTTTCAGCTCTTCCTTTCTACATTCATCATCCTTTGGCCCATCAAAATGCTGAATTCAGGGTTAGAATTAAAAACATTGCAAACCTCCTCATAGTCGTTTTCGCGCTTTGGAATACAACTACCCAGGATCAAATTAACGGTCTCAGAGACCTTTGAGATTAGTGTACTTGCACAATTTTCCATATTTTGCAGAGTTTGTTCGCTTATTGCGTCGGAATCTCGAGATTGGAGCCTGGGCTGTACCTAGTCCCTTTTCATCGCAGATCTTTGTTGTTTTGACCTACAACCTTGGTTTTTAGTCCTTTGGTTGTAAAAATTTGTAAAGTTAGCCACAAATGGCGAAATGTGTAATGGTCACGTACCCGTTACTTTGTCGTGTGTACCATGAGATGTATGGAGTGTGTTTAGAGGTTTTGAATTTGTTAATATGCAGTTTGTCGTTTTGTAAATACCAGGGACAGAGATGGGCAGATCCATGACTACCCCTTTGGATCTCGTGCTTCTCTCGTTTTCCACCGACTGACTTTTGGTCATTGAGATACTTAGAGGCCAGAAACCATCTACACACGCACTAAAGTTTACCGGGGAGTGATTTTATCGAAGTGAGAAATTTCCCCGGGAACATGAGTCTATATTCTCTCCTCCGACCTTCATTTTCTCACCGCTTTCTCGTCTCTTTTCTCATCGTTTTCTCGTTCTGTATAATCAACCTTTTTGGAGCCATAAGATCTACATTTAGATATAAATCGCAATTTATCATTTTAGGGGTCTGAACGTCAAAATTTTGGCTCTTGTATTGCCTCGCATAACCGTAAAATTTTTGGTTCCATTTTGTAGGCTTTTGTCTTGTGTTCATATAGTTTGTGTATCATTACGCCATCCTTTGCATGCATGTGCACTTGCTGAGACCGAGAAAATGAGAATCTATTGGACCCCCAAAAAATCGAAAAGTCAGACCCATGGCAGCTCTACTATGTCTGGCTTTAGCCAAAACTCTATAAACGATGCAAAAAGAGGTCATAAAACCGGTTTAATCAAGAAGATGATACTGGACGGAATTCCTGAATATGGACGTGCCGAAGTGTGGAAGTCTTTGGCAAAAACCAGAGCATATAGAGGTAAGCATTTCGTCAATCCACCAAATTTCGCAGAAAATTTGCCAAAGGAAATATATAGACACCTGCTGAGTTTCGGTAACCCAGAGACTGACAAGGAAATTCTAAAGGACATTGAGAGAACTTTCCCAAACTGCCAAGTCTTCAAAAAATCCCAGCACGTCAGGAAGTCCCTGTTCAACATTCTACACGCATATTCTCTATTTAACCCGGATATAGGTAGGTTTTGTTGTATATTTTATCAATGCGCAGGATACTGTCAGGGAATGAGCTTTATAGCGGGGATATTGCTTCTCTACATGAATGAAGAGGATGCATTTTTTACCATGGTAAGTTTGCTACTTTAATAAAAACCCTCCAGATTAGTATTTTGGAGAAAAATAACCTGAAGAAATTCTTTTCACCTGGAATGGAAATGGTGGATAGGTTTTGCTACAGACTGGAAAAACTCATAAAAATTAAATTACCAAGGTATGGCTACTGCAAATTTAAACCAACATGCAGGCTCTATAAGCATTTCAAGTTGAATAACATAACAGTGGATTTGTTTGGGGTTCGCTGGCTACTCACTATTTTCAGTTATGACCTTACTCCGGAGGCTGTTGCGCCAATCTGGGATATTTTCCTTTTGCTGGATAAAAATCCAGTACTTTCAATTGCCATTGGAATATTAGAAATGATAGAGGTACGATACATTTGCGAAATAGCAAATATGCACAGACGCACTTGCTTTCTCTGAACCAAGACAAAATTCTAATCACACTGCAAAATCTTACACCACATTTAAACACTCAGAACCTAGCTAAAATGCTAATTGAATAATATACACATTATTTAGAGCATTTCGCCATTGACGAAAGTAACTCTGCGACCTCTAGATAGTCATTTAGATAGTAGTGAGCCTTGCTTGGTCTTTTTCCAACGGTACAGGAAATGTATTTTGCGTTTCCCTGAGATTGTGGATGAGGGTCTGAATGCATATCCAATGGTTTTATGCTGTATTGACTCTCAGAGTGTCCAACTGGCGTGGTTTGGTCATGGACCTCATCAGGGCCTTTTCCTAGATCTGGTCTAGCGTTACAAACCCATGTGTATAGTGTGTTTAGGGCCTTGTACATTTCTTCATCTGACCTGTCATCACCAACACATAAAACAAAATCAAAGTCGCCATAAAGGGCAGAATATTTCTTAACAACGTGTAAAAGTGCACTTCCCTTATTTATTCCCTTTAATTTTACTTCAACATGACTCTTTCCCCTGTGAACTTCGACTGGAAATCCTGTCATTACTTCACTTAGAGCTGGATACAATTCGTTTGCTTGTATTGCACCAAATTCTGTGTCAGAATGATGGTACTGGAATATAACTGCACTCCCAATAACGTCCAAATAACTACCAGGTGTACGTTGCACATATTCTCCGAGGAACTGAGTAGCGGCATCTTTCCATTCTCCCGACGAAGAATGCTGCATGTGTTGCCATTCGTCCCCAGTTATGGCAGGGAGTTTGTAGTTGTATCCATGTTCCGCACACAAACCTACATTTTTTATGTCTCCAAACCATGAATCCATGATTTTTCTACCTCTGCAACTAATCAGAACAACGACATTACGTTTATCGGCTGCCAATTCTTTTATACTCTCTAAATTTACGTCTAAGGGTGCGCTATGCAATTTTATTTGCTGTTTCCTTTCCCTGGTTGACCTGGCATATATATCGGACAAACTTGAAGATAGTGTACCCTCACAATCCAAAAAGATTAAACGGCGCTGTGCATGCTCAAAGTGCTTTAGTAGATAATCTGTATCTAAAAGCTTAAAGTTTGCTGAAAATGAGCATGTCTTGTATGTTCTCCCAAAACCCCAAGTTAAATGGAACATATCCTGTTTCTTCCTAGCATATGAAAGTTCCTTTAAGAGGTCTTCAACCCAAGTGATTGTATCATTACCTTCTATATAGTCAACATCCCTGCTACAACTTTCCATACGATCCTCTAAGCTTAGAGACATTGCAGTATCCAAAGCACTCATAACCCTTTCTATATGCCATGGATTTACCCTAACGGCTGATAGTAGCGTTTTGCTAAATCCAGTAAATTCGCTCACAATTGCACATGCTGGCATACCTTTGCGACATAAAATGTATTCAAAGGCACAGAGATTTATACCACCGCGAATAGAAGTATCCATAAAGCAGTCAGCTGCCATAAAGAGCGCATATTTTTGCTCATATGTGATGTTTCTATTTAATATGATATGTGTCGTGTTAAATTCCGCGTTAATTGAATTTGCAAGATCCTTTAGCTTAAAAAGCACATCAAGTCTACCCTCCCATAACGTATCCAAGGTACAAATATGCTGCACCAAAAGTATCTTGCCACGCGCACTCGGATAATCCTGCAAGAATCTCTTAAAGGCTCTGAATTTGAGTATAAGCCCGGAAAGTATCGTATCTCTGTCAACAGATGCAACAATGAAGCGATTTGGCCATTTTTCTTTAATTTCTCTAACAAGTCCGGGGACGGGTGTACCTGGCCCAATCTTCTCCATCAAAAGGTCTGGTTGTATATGTGCATGACTCATTCTGACCATTACTTGACGACCATTATATTCTATTCCAATAGTTCCACCTGCGGAGAAGCTGTGGTCTAACCCCAATATTCTTTTGCAGGACGTTAAAAATTGCCTAGCAAACTCAAAGTAATGAAACCCAATCAAATCAGAACAAAGCATACTACGCAAAATTTCTTCCCTTACAGCGATTGATGCAAAAAGTGAGTATGATGGAAAAAGAGCGTGCATAAACATTGCAATATTGGCAGTTTTGCACTTTCTTGTTATAAAATGAGGAACCATTAAAAGCTTATAATCGTGTACCCAAATAGAATCATTTCCCGATATGCACTGTGCTGCTGTATATGCGTACTGTTTGTTCACTTTTAGATATGATTGCCACAGTTCCCAATCAAATTCCTTTTGCTCTGCAATATCCCACAGTCCTATATTATAAAATAGGTTCCACATGTATGTTTTACAAAATTTCAACGAGTGCTTTATGTCTAGCTTTGGTATAAACACTGGAATACAATCATGTTCTGCTAAAAGTTGACGTATCTTTTCTTGCTCCTCCTCAGTAAATTCAATCTTGTTATCCTGTTCATGTTGAGAGTCACGTTTAGCACCTCCATCCGCAGAATCACTTCGTCTTGTCCTGCTTCTCAATTCTGGAGTACCTACACCACCAAAATTAGGTGAATCAAGGTCCTTTTCCGTTGCAAGCGTAACGGAACATGATCCTACAAACTTCATTCTGCTTGTGTACCTGTTCCTAAGTTGCCACAACGCAGCAGTTAGCGGCGTGTTACTGTCCCTTATACCAAATTCTCCATCACCCTTTCTATAGATTTGAATGGGCAATCGCGATGTTACAAAATAGACCGTTTTATTTGGATCCGATTCATACTTGAACTTCTGATCAGCTTTAGCGTCATCAGAAACGTTTGAAGGCATAAGTGTCTTTTTATTTTCATCGTTTGAGTATGTGGAACACTCGGATCGGTAATATCCATCATCATCTTCGATTATCATTTCGTTTCCAGTGGGCTCTATATACCGCTCCATTTCATCATTCCAACGCATGAATTCATCCTTTACATTTAAAACAGCGTATTTATACGTCATACGCTCCTTGAGAGGCAAGTATACTGGGAAAAGTGAGTTCCAGACATCTTCAACTGTATCGCTTTGCACCAGGCTATGGCTGCGTTTGATGTCCCAATTTCCTAGTCGTTCATGGGCTCCTACGACAACTACTCTCTGCCCATACTCCAGCTGCGCTCTACAGCGAAAGTGAACCGCAGTGTAATACACCATTGTCGTTAAACGACGATACCCCGAGTATGAGGCGGGTTTGGGCTATATCTAAGTAAATTTGTACTATTATTGACGCTTTACGAACGAAAAGACGTGCAATAAACGGTTTTATACGCCAAACAGATTCTACATTATGCACAGCTCGAAAAGCAAAGGTCCAGGACCAATGTGTTGATACAAATTGAAAATATAGAACAAAAATCTATTAATAGTGTATCGGGGTCATGAAATACGATGGTATTTGACGTACTAGGCGCCAGAGCTGGCTGGGGGATTGGGGGTCTAAGGCCATCATTTGCGCTTTTTGTCCTCACACCTTAAACTCTGGCCTTTGAGTGTAAAGAAGCTAAACTCTCAGTGTCACCTGCGGATTGGCTGACGTATGGCTGTCAAAACGTCTCCATGATGACCGTTTGAAGCTCTAAATCGTCTACTGCATAATGTATCGCTCTAAATCCTCACGTAGCTACAGGCGACCTGCAATCTTCTCTTCAGAAGCTCCACTCGGGGTCTGTTTTTCCACCTTACGCGGTAGACAATCTCGAGGTTTGTGGGCTTTTTACCCGAAATGTCCAGGCTAATCGACCTCTTCTCGGGAGATATATCTGCAGCGATGCTACACATAAGTCCACATACATACCTTTTGTCGTCTCTACCGGCCTTTTCCTGTATAAACGCCGGCTGTGTACCTGGACCCATTCGTTTCTCTTCGCCCCGCATCTCTTGAGAAATTTATCCCTAGGAGTGATGTTGGGGGTCTCAGTGGATTTGTGTTCACAGGTGCCCTTGTTTAAGCCTATTGAAGCTCGAATGAGAGAACAAAATATCTCGTACGATGGATTCCCAGCTATATACGTGTGTATGAAGTGTAAATTTCCTGCCGGTAGGTAGCACGGATGGCCGAGCGGTCAAAGGCGCCAGACTCAAGTTCTGGTGGGCGAGAGTCCTCGTGGGTTCAAATCCCACTTCGTGCAATCTCTCTTTTTTGAGTTTTTTCCCATGAAAATTTAATATTTCATCCTTTAATGTATTCACACGGCAATTTCATTGGCATAATGTAGATTCACGCGCAGATGTACGATAAATAGACCGTGAGCAGTCACAGAATAGACAACTTTTAGCACAAAGCACTAAAATTTCTAGTTTTTCAATATAGGCGCCTTTAATAATATACAAACAATCAATAATGTGCATAAACTCGGTACAATCCATGTTAAAGGTCGAAATAGTTCACCAGGACCTCCAAGGATAGTGAATGGCTCATATATTCAAACTTACGTGATAGTAACGAGTCTGGACTTGCCTTTAGCATTTCTACTACTTCGCAAAGTTTGATATCGTCTCCGGAATCGAGTAGCAATTGTGCCTTTTTAAAGAAAGTCCCGGTTTCACTTGCGGTACTCCTAAACGCATTTAATCAAATCAGCAGGGCTTACTTTATGGGTTGGATATCCTCCGGATCGACCTGCTCTTCTTGTGCACCGGACAATGCATTACAGCTTGGCACAATTTCTTTTATACTTAGCTCCTCTGATATGCCTTCCTTGTTTCGCATATATTCCATTATTTCTTTGGCCATTTGAAACTGCTCGACATATTTTGGGCTTTCTGGGTCTATCACTTCAATCTGAATCTGGTTCTTACTCTTTACTATTTCGCCCTTATCCATCAACATCATCTGGTGTAGATATCTGATATCAATCTTGAGTGTGATTAGGGAAAATATAATAGCATTTGTTGCCTCTGAATCGAGCTCTGCAAAGTTTCTGCAACAGTCTTCCATAAGATTTGAGAAGAATATCTTATAGCTATTCTCATTTGCCTGGGGATTTATCATGTTTAAGGATTCTTCAAGGCCTGCAATAATCTTCTTTCCTCCATGGCTCGATATACTTTTGTACTCGTACGACGTAAAGTTTGGTTCGCCAGCACAAGTTAACCCAGATACCAAGTACTTGTAAATGACTGATAAAATGTCAATGCTGTTAGGTCTGTATGTTTTTGCACCTATCTTTACGATGTACTTCAAGTATTCGTAAATGTTGCTCGTAGGCTCTTCCTCATCATCGTCGAGACTGTCTCCGTACTTTAGAATTTCAGCTGTATTATGAGACATGGAATATGAACAACCAATCAAAATAAGTCCTTTCCTGTCTATCAAATGCAACATTCTCAGACTCTTGTAAATTATACAATTGAAATATGCTACAATGTCCATAGGCACAAGCATTAGTGCATTGAAAAACGTTTTAAGTAACTTTATAGGAATTTCTTCGAATTTTTCCACAAACCTAATGAATAGTCTCTTTGTGAATAGATCATTTTTCTGAAAGTTGAATTTAGAGTTCACAAGGCCCCAAAGTAGATGTACAGCAAATTCCGGAGCTATTATCTCAATATAGTCATGTATAATCACAGTAATCTTTTGCACAGTTAATGAATCCGATTCTCTTGCTGAATTTATGAGAATAATGAGGTCTTCTGGTGATAAAGTTTCCAATATTGAAACGTTGCCCAGACTGGATATGTACTCGCTGATATCCTCATGCGGCAATATCTCCATTTGTTCGCATAGATATAGTACATGTATTAGTTTTGAAGCATTTTCACTATAAAATTCCAAAAATTCGTTGCATAATATAACTAGTAGGTCGTGAAATTTTGCATGCAGATTAAAAATGCAGATGGACCATAGCAGAGATATGATTGTATGAGAATCAATTATTCCCATTTTTTCTTTGGATATTTCCATCAGCTTTGCCTTTCGATCTCTTTGTAGCTTTAGTGCAGTTTCATCTGTTACATTATGGTCGACAAGTATTGGAGCAGACAAATAGGCCCAAATCCCGCCCCTATTTACATCTTTGTGTAGATAATTTTTTATAATAGAAATAGGCACTTTTGAAGATTCCTTTTGTCTTTTAACATGTGCTTTAAGTCCTGAAGCAAGACCCAGTGATAAGTACTGGGCCACTTCTCCATACTTGGGTTTATACTCTGCATACTGTGATGGATCCTGATCCAATAGTGAATAACCATAAAACTCTGGCGGTTCGTAGCATGTTTTAAAATTGTGGGAAAGTATTTGCATCTCTATGTTTCCCTTGGTTCGTCTTCTTAAGACCAACATGCATGTGTTATCATCACTTGTTGGAAGTGATTCTACCAAGGGTGTTACCTCATATTCTCTCTCATTTATTGAGCGAAAAACACAGTGTGAAAATATGTCATTAAATAATCCAACTATAACTTGTTCCTGGAGGAGATGTAAGATACCAGTAGAGACTTACCGTGAATGTACTCGGAGCCTTTACTATGCTTTCTGTCCTTGTCAGTGCTTCTTGTGATGCAGACACTGGTTCTTTGCTACCCCTTTCTTTAAATCTTCTGAAGAACATTGTGAAGTATGATGTGTTCTAGAAGTGAGAAGTCCTTGTGGAATGTATAGCAGAATCCTGAGATTACGGTGAATACAGAAGAAAACTTTTGCAAAATTGCATGTAAGGAAAGGGCTTAGATCGTTGAATATACTTTGCGTTGCTTTTTCCTAAATCTGCCTAGAGTTATGCAGAGTTTGCAAAACTTGTCCAGCGGATTCTTAAAGTAGAAGCGGAGTACCAACTATGGGCTATGCATAACTTTTGGAGATAATCAGCAGAGCTCCGAAAATGTCAAGAAATCGTTTGTACATCTCAAGGCGTCTCCAAATTACAGATCAAGTACATTCGGGATGTCGTGATTTTCGCAGCAATGAATTGAGATTAACGAATTGCAATCGCAGTAATATCGATTAATTTCACTTATTTATGGCAAAATTTCCATTTATAAACCGGTAATTGGTGGATATCGTCGCATCCTATTGTACTCGACATAAATGGTTCCTTATATGCAATGTGTAGAATAGTTACTGTTAAAATGGCTAAAATATAGATGGAAAAGTAGGATTCTGTTGGAGATTTGGCCAAATGTCGTCATTTAGAGATACGTAGGTGTAGAACTCTGATTGCACCAACGCAGAGCTGCTAGTCCACAAATGGCAAATCTTCATGGTTAATACATGAAATTGAGCCTTTTAAGGTAGAGAAGATGGGACAATTGTGCCTCTCGGATCAGAGTTCCCATTTGGGAGTGCCCTCGCATCTGCGCAGTCGTATTTCAGAAACATCTGGACGATCCATCTCTTATACCCAAAGCTTTTAATCGCAACATATATGTGGGCTGCTCTACCGTCCTTCTATGTATATACTACGTCCTCTACACATGTTCATGATCGAATAGTCAACAATACTGAATTATAGCGCGAATTTTTACGATCTAGTTACACATATTGCATAATTTTAACACAAGAATGAACGATTCCTCATCTTGTTGTGATATACCGGTTTTTATCCTCGCCGGAGGGGAGTCTGACAACTTTTCTAAGCTTGGAAGTACACTAATAAAGGCTCTGTTGAAGATTGGGACCAAAACACTTCTGCAAAACACTATAGATAACTTAGTTGTGTCTGGGTTTAAAGGTAAGGTGTCCATACTCATCCTGAACTGCCATAGATTTGAGAATTATCACGAATGATGAGCTTTCCGCATCGATACAGGATCACGTAATTACATGCTCCAAGGATTGGGAGTCATATAATCCGAGTATTGAAGTTCATGGGATTTCCTTTTGCGATCACCAAGGAACCACTGATGCCGTACGTGCCTTTGCAAAGTCTACAGACACTCCTTTCATGGTTGTTCCATGTGATTTTTATGGAAAATTTGATTTCAAAGCGGTTGCAAGGGAACATTTCAGGAGCAAGAGATTATGTACCATTGCACTGGTAGAGAGTGAAAAGAAGACCGTCGATAACCAACTTGCCCTTGGCGGATGTGAAGTTGAAACCTGGGACTACAAGTACAGAGTTATATCGACTTTAGACGAATCAAAGGGGCAAATTGTTGGAATATCACAGGCAATTTCAGTTGAAAGCGGTGAGAAACACGAGATATTCAAATGGCATTCCTTGAAACACCAACATTGTGTGATACTCCGCAATCTGGTTGACGTGCACATTTATGTGTTTTCCAATGACATATTTAAAATGTTTGGCGTCTATAAGAATTCAAGTATTAGGGTACGTTGAAGTTTGCAATTGATGTATATAAACAGCTCGATGTTATCCCATTTATCGTAAAAATGCAAGAAACGCCAGTTCTTAAGGTATGCATTGATAGTGGAGATTTACCTGGTCAAACTGATGAAATTTATGATAAGCAGTGGAAGCGTCATGAACTTGACAATGACTTTGATGACACAAGGGTCTTTTACTTTATTGGCTCCGGAGACTCATTTAAGATATCCAGAGTAAACAGTATAGATGCATTCTACCTTGCAAATATGAGGGAATGCACTTCAAAATCAGCTAGCGCATCTGGAAGCAAAATTACAAAGGTTTGTTCATCTATTGCTATTCACGACTTGTAGGCAAAGAACACAATTTCAGGGGAAAATCCAAATGTGGACTCTACAGCCAGCATCAAGAACTGTGTTTTTGGTACGTGTTAATCCTCAAAAACATCATGAATAGGTGATAACGTACAAATTGGCGCAAATGCAAAAGTAACAAATTGCGTGGTGATGGATGGATGTAAACTAGAAGGCGAGGTTACTCTAGACCGATCTGTCATTGGTAAATCAGTGACTGTCGGTGAAAAGTCAAAGGTTCGTCTACGTTTTACTCGATACACTTACACACAGCTCAAAAACGTTGTCGTATTATCCGACTATGTCATTCCAAAGGAGACGCTGATCGACAGGGACTATTTGCCCCCGTTTATAGAATAATAGTAGATTAAATATATGCTGCGTTATACCTAGTAGGTAAAGGTGCGTAATATAATGGCTTTTGCACAAATCTCTCCACAACTCTGCTATCGTGAGCCATTCCCTTGCGTGTTGCCCGAAAAGCCCATGTAAATACTTAAAATTTTAATGTATAAAAAAATGATTCGTGCACAGCCGACGAAATATAGAAAAGTTCGCCATTAGAATCTCGGCCCCCACCCTATCCCGCGGTTTAGGAGTCCAGTGCGTAGGCACACTTTCTTTGCAAAGTAACTGTGTTTAGGAAATGGATAGATACTCTGGCGGACATTTACAACCACATCAAGAGCCAAGTCGCTACGAGAGGAGGCGCAGAGATCGTTCATCTAGCAGAGGGGACCGCGACAGATACAGGCGCGACCGTCATTACGGCAGACGTAGATCTCGGTCTAGGAATTACGAACGGAGAGATGAACGGGACAGGCGCAGGTCTAGGGAAAGGTCCAGGTCGAGAAGCAGAAATAACACCGATCCAGAAGAAGAGCTTTTATTGAACAGAGATATTTCAGAGAGCCATGCCAGGTCTAGGGCTGCGGAAAGGAGGCGTAGGAAGGCACAAGCAGAATGTATTAGAAGAGCAGGTGGTTTTCAAAAACTAGCTGATCAGGAAGGCCATCAAACTGTGCGCCTATTCTGGGATGGGTTTCAATGGGTCGCAAAGAGTGCACAAACGACAATCCTAGGTGGAGATCCAGCCCTCATGAATTCCACAAGGAAACTAAGAAGGTTATACTTTGGCAATCTACCAATTCACATGGGATTGACCGAAACTGGATTCCAAAATCTGGTCTGGAACGAAATGAGAAATCGCAATTTCTGTAACGATCCAAATGTATCGCCTGTATTATACGTTTGGTTTGCCAAGGATAAGGGAAACTATGGTTTTGTGGAATTTGCAACAGTAGAAGAGACTGAGAGGGCACTAACAATGGATGGAATGAGCTGTATGGGAGTGCAGTTGCGGGTTTCACGACCTAATGACTACTCATCGACGTCTATGAAGAGTGCAATGCAACAAGCTGTTATGCCCATACCAACAATGACAACAAGTAGCATAAACGATAACTTTAAAGGATGCTACTTGCATATCGTTCAGATTGTATTACCAGAGTCTATTGAAGCAGAAGTTGAATATCTCGACGTTCTTGATGATGTAAAGGAGGAATTTGAAAAATATGGAAAAATTAAAAGTGCTGCAATCGTGATTCCTAAACACAAGGAGAGCATTGCTAGTCAATTCGAGGTTGGAGATATTCTCGTGGAATTTTTAAACAATGAATCACTTGTTTCATGCGTACAGAATATGTCAAACAGGAAGTATGAAAATAGACCTATTCAAATGCAACCACTCGAACAAGAGGTTTACGATGCAGTTGCAAGGCCCATAATTTTCGATTTGGAACAAATGGATAGACCAGAATAATCGCTAATTCTTTAAAAACCTTATACATATATACTCTACATTTTTTACAGCTTACCTATGTTATAATGGTTCTTTGTCGTTGTTAGTACCTACTCTAGACTCTTGGTGGTACATTAGATTCACTGGTAGTCTTGGTACTCTATAGAAGGGAGACTACTGGCTCACCATGGTACCCTTGAATCAGGAGTGTACAGAGGAACAAGAGTAGGTTGTGGGAGTACTCTCAAGACATGTACCCTTATAAGAAAACGAGTAATGTTATACATCAATAGTTAAGGTTAGAGACTCCCTAGTCCTGCCTACTGAGAAGAGAGGAGTATATAGGGGGAGTCTCATTCTGACACGGACCATTAAACTAGAGTCGCGAGTACAGACCATAGTTTCCATGTACCAAATCCTGCAGCACCTGCACCCACTCCAGGTTTAGCAACTTGCAGGGATGCCTTAATGATTTTATCCATACTGTATTTCTTATCTTTCAGTTCATTAATTCTATCTACTTCCTTCCTCAGATCTTCCTCACTAGGCCGAGTGCCTAAGTTAAGAAATGCGTACCATGAGTTTTCCTTAGTTGTACTAGGTCTGCCGTAGTATATATATCTGGTATAATGAATCCCACTTTCAAGTATTTGAACAGCAAGTTCAACCAAGTCAAGTTTATCTTCACTCTCAGTACTAGCATCTTTGTCATAGTAGGCCGTAATGCTAATCAAGGGATAATCAGAACTTATACCTTTTAGAACCTTGCTCTTATGTTTGACTTCGGTAAGCATAAATAGTTGGCCATTCAGAGAGTGCTCAAGTATAGAATAGATATCCCCAGTAATGGCTTCAACAGTTATGGATATACCTGTAATACTATCGGAATATTTATCTATCTTAGATAAATCCGGGGTAAGTTTAGGGTAATATTCCTTAAGGTCTAGGAGCTCTTTGATTTTATTCCTATAGTGACTAGTATCTCTAGGATCAGGTATCAAATTCGGGGATACTTCACTCCAAGTGTTGCCATCACTAGCATTTCTTCTGAACCATCTTTCTGGTCTTTGTTGGTAGGCAATGAGAAGAGGCTTACCAGTAAACTGTCTCCAGTAGACAGATATAAACTGGGCACCTTTAACAGGTGGGAGTCCAACTTGATAATTATCTTTGTCCTTAAAGCCAGAAACTGAGATTGAGGACGAAGAACCAGGATGTCCAATAGTGTGTGAGTAGTAGTGATAATGGTCATGATCAGGTGGATCAAGATAGCTTACCGTAATTCTCTGATTACAAACTGGACAGTAGTAACCAATACCATACGAGGTAGTTCCGCGAAGCTTGTACGAGATATTTACAGTATGGACTCCATTCTTGCAGTTCTGCCTGTCAAGCCTATCCTTTAAATTACTATTATTTATACCCCCTTGTTTAGTCCAATAGTTTGGGTTCTCAGGAGTGGACGTATAGTATTCTTCATCAATACCAAGTTTAACAAGTTGAAGTAGAAGGGGTTTATCATATTTATCATCCCCTGACCAGTAGTAGACTGCCACCTCTGTGACATTGGAATATCCAGAAGGGTTAGGAAGCACATTCTGAGGAGTGTCTCCCTTCTTAATCCCTTTAATCTTTACAACTTGGTCTTCTGGTCTGTGCTCTAGTTTCTTGTATCCAGGAGCTTTTGGAAGATTTTCGGTGAGGATTACAATTATCCCTTCTTTACCATCTTGATAATAATATTCATTATTTTTATCACCATCCTCTTCTAGGTCATGTTTTCCAGGCACTTTGCTGATATCGATAGCAGCTTCATATTGGCCAACCATACTGAATCCTCACCTCTTCCACTTCTCAACTGATATGAAGATTGTCAGTATAGATGAGTAATGATCAGTGCACAAGGATGACTATTGACAATAAACAATACGCAATAGGTATGACAGAAGGCTAACAAAAGGTCTACTGAATGGGTAGAAGAAGATCATGCAAGGGACTCTATGTATGTATATTAAGAATAAGGACGATGATGGGGATCTTTCTGTCCTCGGAAGAGGTAATCTCTTCATTGCTAAAGCTTATGTTTAGTATACATATTCTTTAGGATAAATTGTGTCGAGAGTTCAAGATTTCTCGGTTCCATAGAAATGTGTAGGGTGGAAAGAATGAAGAGGTACTGAGAAGACTCATTCCTACAAGTATAATGGGAGATTCTACATTCAAATTAGACTGTCATATGGTCATTCTGCATACATGGATGGTTTATCCATGGAAACACTGGTACTACTATCCCGAGTAGTAGAACATTCTTCCTTACCTTCAGTATTTAAGCTGGTATTTCCCAAGGTGTCTGCATAATGCTACCCTTAGATCATGCTACAGACTCTTCTGGCACGACTGTAGAATGGTACTACCATACCCCGAAGGGGAGTGAAGAACTACCCCTACCGGGTAGGAATAGAGAATCTCCCTCTGGTCAGTAGAGACTACTAGTAGGAAGAGCTCCTGTTAGTCGCTCAGGCTCCCATACTCCGTATACTCGCCATACCCCTACGGGGAGGATACTCATTCAGACCCTTCACTGACGGATAATCAATGAGTAGAAAAGGCGGAGTGAAACGACATTATTATGAATCTCTTTGGAGGACTTGAAAGTTGAGAAATCGGGCTAAAGTGTGTACAGCTAGCTGAATGAATGCGAACTACGGAGTAGTGAGCATAGTGAAATGTCCCGAAGAATGAGGGACTAGAGCGAACAAGCGACTAACAGGAGCTCTGCAGCGACCTCTGGGAGCCTAAGGAAGAGTAGGATTAAGGTCATCACTGGAGTGCAACGGAAGGAAGAATGACCTACCATAGGCTTTAGCCGGAGGGAGATTCTTCTTCACTAGTGGTGATAACCACTTCGTGGTACCATTCCTATGAGACTCTTCTATAGACTCTTATGGAGACCAGTCATTCATGCATGTTAGTCTCTATGAGACTCTAGCAAGTCTTCCCCATTAGTGTCTCCTAGTCTCCATAGAATGCCTAGTATCCCCGAAGGGGATGATACTCTCATGAAGAGACTTCCCCGAAGGGGTGGGAAGAATGTCCATTAAAAGTCTCATGAAAAGTCTACACTCTATCGAGTGAAAACAGTACCCCCTACCGGGGAATGGTCGCCTAAAGACACTCCCCAAGAGTCCATTAAAGAGACTCATGAAGAGACTCATGAAGAGTCTATGGAGTGAGGAAGAGCTCCTGTTAGTCGCTCAGGCTCACTCTGTTCGCCTGGTCGCCATCTGGGGATAATTACCCCCCGATCCACCGAGTGGTAGTTATCCGGGCCAAGTCAAGTAAATGTTGGGTTTTGGACACTTTTAGCAGTCTCCCGACTATGAGAAATTTCTGATTTTCAAGGCGTTAAATCCCAAAAACCATGTGTTTCTTTTTGCAACTTGTGACTGTGGGGATCGGCATTTTAAAGGCTAAAAAAATGAAAATTCCCAAACTGATTCAAAATTCTTAACAGGTGACAGATAGACAGGACTATTCTTCACTCCGTAGGAGTGTTAGTCTTCTTCGGAGACTCTTTATTCCCCCGTAGGGGAGGTGGTGTAGTACCCCGTAGGGGTAGTACTACCTATCCTTCAGGGGGGAGTAGTCTTCCCATGGAGACTCCATTCTCCTAGGAGTACCTACCCCACATGCATGCAGTATTCCTTCCCCGGAGGGAGATTCTCTAGTACTCCTTCGGAGACTCTTGGGGGGTGAGTATCTTCTGCCCTGTTGGGCAGTGTTTCCCTTCTAGGTACCTCATAGAGTCTCTTCCTTTCCCGTAGGGGAGATTCTCTATTCCACCTTCGGGGATAGTATCTTCATGAGACTCTTTAATGGACTTCTTTGGGAGTATCATATGATCATGGTTCATACTCCATATGGAGTATCCTGTTAGAGATTCTCTAGTACCCATTCTGGTCTGCATACTGAGCATTTTCCACTCCATGGGGAGTCTATAGACATTCTTTTACCCCTTCGGGGGGTGAGTATCTTCATGAGACTCTTTAATGGACTCTTTGGGAGTATCATATGATCATGGTTCATACTCCATATGGAGTATCCTGTTAGAGATTCTCTAGTACCCATTCTGGTCTGCATACTGAGCATTTTCCACTCCATGGGGAGTCTATAGACATTCTTTTACCCCTTCGGGGGGTGAGTATCTTCATGAGACTCTTTAATGGACTCTTTGGGAGTATCATATGATCATGGTTCATACTCCATATGGAGTATCCTGTTAGAGATTCTCTAGTACCCATTCTGGTCTGCATACTGAGCATTTTCCACTCCATGGGGAGTCTATAGACATTCTTTTACCCCTTCGGGGGGTGAGTATCTTCATGAGACTCTTTAATGGACTCTTTGGGAGTATCATATGATCATGGTTCATACTCCATATGGAGTATCCTGTTAGAGATTCTCTAGTACCCATTCTGGTATCCAGTGAGTACAGATGCATTCTGGTATCCAGTGACTACAGATGCATTCTGGTATCCAGTGACTACACATCATTCTGCATAGTACCTCTCTATTCCATAGAGAATTCTCTATCCATGATCTCCATACTGAGCATCCATACAGAGTAGTATCTAGAGACACTATGATCACCATGCATGGTCAACCTAGTATTCAGTGAGTGCAGGGTCATTGTAACCACGTAGTGGTCAGTGGTATGGTCAACTGAACATGATGGGTGGCACACTATGCATGATCCACCATCTACATAGTATGACTACACATGCATTAATGCATGCCAGTATGTGCAGGTTCTCTCTATGGATTACCATGTTCTACCAGATACTCCAGTGCATGACCACTATGTACAATGAGTACTCACTCTGCATTACATGAGTAGTAAACACTCACTTTGTATAGGCATCTTACAGACTCCACAATGGTCCATTGAGTGATGAGTATACTCCATAAGTCTCCACTATGTCACCATAATGTCTCCATTAGGTACTCATGGTTACCACAGTCACTATGGTCCACAAACATGGAGTTACTCCCTATGGAGTAAGTCTCCACTCCCCGGAGGGGATCATTCTTCACTCGATAGAGTGTAGACTTTTTATTAGTATCTCTGAGAGTATCATGCCCGGTAGGGGTACTATCTTCTGCCCTGTTGGGCAGTGTTTCCCTTCTAGGGATCATTCTTCCCACCCCTTCGGGGATACTAGGCACTCCAGTGAGTGGAGTACTCACACTACCAGATGCCCATACCAGATACCGTAGTGGGAGCTGAATGGTCACCTAGCTCATCTATTACTTCGTTCACATTCTATACATGCTCTACCACTCTCCTACTGTCTCCATGTTAATACTCACCAGTACCATGACTGAATGTTGTACAGTGGTCAGGTAACCAGACACCCCTCCAGGCATCACTCACAAAGTAGTCACATGCCATGTCACCAATTCCAGACTTGTGAACACCCTGGGAGATGGTCTCTCATCTCCATACTACATACAGTCACCTCACCATGCATACTTACAACTCATCCAGTCATAGTACTGACATTAAAAACTACACCCTAGCCTAGGTATAATACAGATATACTCACCCTCACTATGTGGTTACCACACCACTACACCGTAGGTGACATGTTCAATATGGATGACAGTCTGTATGAATGTTCATTATCCCCTGCAAGGGGACTACTCATTATGGTCACCATGCAATACCAGATACCAACACATATCCAAAACTCATACAATACACACTTACAAAAGATGTAATGGTATGGTGTATTATCAGTTATGTTACAATAGTAGATACCATGTACTACTATAAAAGTGGGTGTATCAGAAATGTAACATTGTGAACACTAGTAATACGAGTTCCTCATCTTGTGGTCACCAATAGTTATACTACCATACTATTGAATAATTGTGGAATCATGGTACTAACATATTGTTACTATATAGTGAGACGAGATGTATCCATGGTAACGGATATGTAATAGGTTACTAACCCAGATTAGTGATGTCACACTTTCACAATGTGAAGGGTACCTTCTACATACTAGTTACTCAGTATACACCATACCATTACATCTTTTGTAAGTGTGTATTGTATGAGTTTTGGTTATGTGTTGGTATCTGATATTGCATGGTGACCATAATGAGTAGTCCCCTTGCAGGGGATAATGAACATTCATACAGACTGTCATCCATATTGAACATGTCACCTACGGTGTAGTGGTGTGGTAACCACATAGTGAGGGTGAGTATATCTGTATTATACCTAGGCTAGGGTGTAGTTTTTAATGTCAGTACTATGACTAGATGAGTTGTAAGTATGCATGGTGAGGTGACTATGTAGTATGGAGATGAGAGACCATCTACCAGGGTGTTCACAAGTCTGGAATTGGTGACATGGCATGTGACTACTTTGTGAGTGATGCCTGGAGGGGTGTCTGGTTACCTGACCACTGTACAACATTCAGTCATGGTACTGGTGAGTATTAACATGGAGACAGTAGGAGTGTGGTAGAGCATGTATAGAATGTGAACGAAGTAATAGATGAGCTAGGTGACCATTCAGCTCCCACTACGGTATCTGGTATGGGCATCTGGTAGTGTGAGTACTCCACTCACTGGAGTGCCTAGTATCCCCGAAGGGGTGGGAAGAATGATCCCTAGAAGGGAAACACTGCCCAACAGGGCAGAAGATAGTACCCCTACCGGGCATGATACTCTCAGAGATACTAATAAAAAGTCTACACTCTATCGAGTGAAGAATGATCCCCTCCGGGGAGTGGAGACTTACTCCATAGGGAGTAACTCCATGTTTGTGGACCATAGTGACTGTGGTAACCATGAGTACCTAATGGAGACATTATGGTGACATAGTGGAGACTTATGGAGTATACTCATCACTCAATGGACCATTGTGGAGTCTGTAAGATGCCTATACAAAGTGAGTGTTTACTACTCATGTAATGCAGAGTGAGTACTCATTGTACATAGTGGTCATGCACTGGAGTATCTGGTAGAACATGGTAATCCATAGAGAGAACCTGCACATACTGGCATGCATTAATGCATGTGTAGTCATACTATGTAGATGGTGGATCATGCATAGTGTGCCACCCATCATGTTCAGTTGACCATACCACTGACCACTACGTGGTTACAATGACCCTGCACTCACTGAATACTAGGTTGACCATGCATGGTGATCATAGTGTCTCTAGATACTACTCTGTATGGATGCTCAGTATGCAGACCAGAATGGGTACTAGAGAATCTCTAACAGGATACTCCATATGGAGTATGAACCATGATCATATGATACTCCCAAAGAGTCCATTAAAGAGTCTCATGAAGATACTCACCCCCCGAAGGGGTAAAAGAATGTCTATAGACTCCCCATGGAGTGGAAAATGCTCAGTATGCAGACCAGAATGGGTACTAGAGAATCTCTAACAGGATACTCCATATGGAGTATGAACCATGATCATATGATACTCCCAAAGAGTCCATTAAAGAGTCTCATGAAGATACTCACCCCCCGAAGGGGTAAAAGAATGTCTATAGACTCCCCATGGAGTGGAAAATGCTCAGTATGCAGACCAGAATGGGTACTAGAGAATCTCTAACAGGATACTCCATATGGAGTATGAACCATGATCATATGATACTCCCAAAGAAGTCCATTAAAGAGTCTCATGAAGATACTATCCCCGAAGGTGGAATAGAGAATCTCCCCTACGGGAAAGGAAGAGACTCTATGAGGTACCTAGAAGGGAAACACTGCCCAACAGGGCAGAAGATACTCACCCCCCAAGAGTCTCCGAAGGAGTACTAGAGAATCTCCCTCCGGGGAAGGAATACTGCATGCATGTGGGGTAGGTACTCCTAGGAGAATGGAGTCTCCATGGGAAGACTACTCCCCCCTGAAGGATAGGTAGTACTACCCCTACGGGGTACTACACCACCTCCCCTACGGGGGAATAAAGAGTCTCCGAAGAAGACTAACACTCCTACGGAGTGAAGAATAGTCCTGTCTATCTGTCACCTGTTAAGAATTTTGAATCAGTTTGGGAATTTTCATTTTTTTAGCCTTTAAAATGCCGATCCCCACAGTCACAAGTTGCAAAAAGAAACACATGGTTTTTGGGATTTAACGCCTTGAAAATCAGAAATTTCTCATAGTCGGGAGACTGCTAAAAGTGTCCAAAACCCAACATTTACTTGACTTGGCCCGGATAACTACCACTCGGTGGATCGGGGGGTAATTATCCCCAGATGGCGACCAGGCGAACAGAGTGAGCCTGAGCGACTAACAGGAGCTCTTCCTCACTCCATAGACTCTTCATGAGTCTCTTCATGAGTCTCTTTAATGGACTCTTGGGGAGTGTCTTTAGGCGACCATTCCCCGGTAGGGGGTACTGTTTTCACTCGATAGAGTGTAGACTTTTCATGAGACTTTTAATGGACATTCTTCCCACCCCTTCGGGGAAGTCTCTTCATGAGAGTATCATCCCCTTCGGGGATACTAGGCATTCTATGGAGACTAGGAGACACTAATGGGGAAGACTTGCTAGAGTCTCATAGACACTAACATGCATGCATGAATGACTGGTCTCCATAAGAGTCTATAGAAGAGTCTCATAGGAATGGTACCACGAAGTGGTTATCACCACTAGTGAGGAAGAATCTCCCTCCGGCTAAAGCCTACGGTAGGTCATTCTTCCTTCCGTTGCACTCCAGTGATGACCTTAATCCTACTCTTCCTTAGGCTCCCAGAGGTCGCTGCAGAGCTCCTGTTAGTCGCTTGTTCGCTCTAGTCCCTCATTCTTCGGGACATTTCACTATGCTCACTACTCCGTAGTTCGCATTCATTCAGCTAGCTGTACACACTTTAGCCCGATTTCTCAACTTTCAAGTCCTCCAAAGAGATTCATAATAATGTCGTTTCACTCCGCCTTTTCTACTCATTGATTATCCGTCAGTGAAGGGTCTGAATGAGTATCCTCCCCGTAGGGGTATGGCGAGTATACGGAGTATGGGAGCCTGAGCGACTAACAGGAGCTCTTCCTACTAGTAGTCTCTACTGACCAGAGGGAGATTCTCTATTCCTACCCGGTAGGGGTAGTTCTTCACTCCCCTTCGGGGTATGGTAGTACCATTCTACAGTCGTGCCAGAAGAGTCTGTAGCATGATCTAAGGGTAGCATTATGCAGACACCTTGGGAAATACCAGCTTAAATACTGAGGATAAGGAAGAATGTTCTACTACTCGGGATAGTAGTACCAGTGTTTCCATGGATAAACCATCCATGTATGCAGAATGACCATATGACAGTCTAATTTGAATGTAGAATCTCCCTCAAGAAGGGAGCATATATG